>NW_027139442.1:11763545-12426755 GCF_035084215.1 Heptranchias perlo | reverse complement strand
TATTAATGACTTGGATATGAATGTAAAAGGTATGATCAGTAAGTACGCTGATGATACAAAAATTGGTAGGGTGGGAATAGCGAGGAGGATAGCCTCAGTCTGCTGGACGATATAGATGGGTTGGTCAGATGGGCGGAACAGTGGCAAATGGAATTTAACCCGGAAAGTGCGAGGTGATGCACTTTGGAGGGACTAACAAGGCAAGGGAATACACAATGAATGGGAGGACCCTAGGCAAGACAGAGGGTCAGAGGGATCTTGGTGTGCAAGTTCACAGATCCCTGAAGGCGGCGGAACAGGTAGATAAGGTGGTAAAGAAGGCATATGGGATACTTGCCTTTATTAGCCGAGGCATAGAATATAAGAGCAAGGAGGTTATGATGGAGCTGTATAAAACACTGGTTAGGCCACAGCTGGAGTACTGTGTGCAGTTCTGGTCGCCACACTACAGGAAGGATGTGATCGCTTTGGAGAGGGTGCAGAGGAGATTCACCAGGATGTTACCAGGGCTGGAGCGCTTCAGCTATGAAGAGAGACTGGGAAGATTGGGTTTGTTTTCCTTGGAGCAGAGGAGGCTGAGGGGGGACATGATTGAGGTGTACAAAATTATGAGGGACACAGATAGGATGGATACTAAGGAGCTTTTTCCCTTCGTTGAGGGTTCTATAACAAGGGGGCATAGATTCAAGGTAAAAGGCGGGAGGTTTAGCGGGGATTTGAGAAAGAACTTTTTCACCCAGAGGGTGGTTGGAGTCTGGAACTCACTGCCTGAAAGGGTTGTGGAGGCAGGAACCTCACAACATTCAAGAAGCATTTGGATGAGCACTTGAAATGCCATAGCATACAAGGCTACGGACCAAATGCTGGAATATGGGATTAGAGTAGACAGAGCTGATGGCCGGCGCGGACACGATGGGCCGAAGGGCCTCTATCCATGCTGGTATAAACTCTATGACTCTATGATTCATTCCTCCCCTTCTCCCCTCCCCATTCATTCCCTCTCCCCTCCCCATTCATTCCCTTCCATTCATTCCTCCCTCCTCCCTCCTCATTCATTCCCTCCCGCCTCCCCATTCATTCCCTCCCCTCTCTCCCCTCCCCATTCATTCCCTCCCCTCTCTCCCCTCCCCATTCATTGCCTCCCCTCGCCCCTCCCATTCATCCCCTCTCCCCTCCCCATTCATTCCCTCCCCTCTCTCCCCTCCCCATTCATTCCATCCCCCTCGCCCCTCCCCATTCATTCCCTCCTCCAACGCCTCTCCCCTCCCATTCATTCCCTCTCCCCTCCCCCTCCATTCCCCCCCACCCTCTCCCTCGCCCCCACTCCCTTTCCCCCCTCTCCCTCGCCCCCTCTCCTTTCCCCCCCCCACCTCTCCCTTTCCCCCCCCACCCTCTCCCTTTCCCCCCCATCCTCTCCCTTTCCCCATTTCCTCCTCTCTGTTCACTCTCCTAACCATTCCCTGGGGAAGCAGTGAGCGGCTCCCGTTCCCTTGCTGCCTCTCCCCGGCCCGCCCCATTGACAGGAGGCGCTGTCCCGGTTGCCCCATCGATCGGAGGCGTTTAGCGGCACACGAGCAATTCTCATAGAGATTCATAAGGAGATGCAGCAGCTCCACATCAGACACACTCAGACTACCCCGCAGGCGGGCCCAGCGGTCCCGGTCCCGGTCCCGGCTCTCCTCGGGGCCGCTCCCCATCCCAAACCACACAGGCTGGGCCGCTCCGCCCGACTCTTGAGGGGAACGAGCCGCGAAAAATCGACAACCGCCAACGTCGCCATCTCAAGGGAGCCGAGCTGAGGAGCGTCCAATCACCGAAGCGCTCTTGGTGCACACGTGGGGCGGGGCCGAACTCCGGTCCAATCACCGAGCGCTCTTGGTGCACACGTGGGGCGGGGCCGCACTGCGGTCCAATCAACGAGCGCTCTTGGTGCACACGGAGGGGGCAGGGCCGAACTCCCCTCCAATCACTGAGCGCTTTTGGTGCTCGTGCTGTGCGCGCGGGCGGGTTTGAACCTGGCGCGTGGCGGAGCAGCGGTTGAAACTCGCGCAGAGGTTTGAGGGAGAGGGGGGAGGAGGAAAAGGGGGGGGGAGGGGGAAAAGGGGGGGGAGGGGGAGGAGGGAGGAGGGGGGAGGGGAGGGGGGGGGGGGGAGGGGAGGGGGGGGGAGGGGGAGGGGGGGGGGGAGGGGGAGGGGGGGAGGGGGAGGGGAGGAGGAAAAGGGTGAGAGGGAAGGAAGGGGAAATTGGAAAGGGGTGAGGGGAAAGAGGAGGGGGAAGGAAGGGGAAATTGGAAAGGGGTGAGGGGAAAGAGGAGGGTGAGGGGAAAGAGGAGGGGGAAGGAAGGGGAAATTGGAAAGGGGTGAGGGGAAAGAGGAGGGGGCAGGAGTGGAGGAGGGGGGAGAGGAGGGGAGAGGAGGGGGGAGGAGGGGGGGAGAGGGGGGAAGGGAAAGGAAAGGAAAAAGGAGGGGGGAAGGGAGAGGGGGAAGAGGAGAGAGGGAAGGAAAATGGAGAGGGGGAGAGGAGTGGGAAGGAAAAAGGAGGGGAAGGGGAGGAGAGCATAAAGGTGAAAGGAGAGGGGGAGATGGGGAAGGATAAAGGAAAGGGAGATGGAAAAAGAAGAGGGGGAAGGAAAAGGAGTGGGGGAAAGAGGAGGAGAGGAAAAAGGAAGAGGGGGAAGGAAAAAGGAAGAGGGGGAAAGAAAGGAGAGGGAGAGGAAAAAAGGGGAAGGGCGAGGGAAAGAGGGTCCACAACTGGGAGACGGGGGCTGGGGGAAGAGGCACAGGAGCTGGGAGAAACCAGGCAACAGGTTGCACTGAATTAGTAGGTGGGCAGTAACAGACCCAGGCCATGTATCTAAGAGTGGGGTAGCAGAGCCAGCCTAATGGAAACATGGACTGCGAAGGGGAATTGAGATCTATCGGGCCGTGCCAGTGTCCATAGAATCATAGAAAGGTTACAGCACGGAAGGAGGCCATTCGACCCATTGAGTCTGCGCCAGCTCTATTCAAGAGTAATCCAGCTCGTCCCGCTCCCCCGTTGTCACACCTCTCAAAAGTGTAAGCTGAGTTTTGTAATAAATTTTCATGTTTATATTGACAGAAAGCAAATATGTGGAATTGAGTAATAGTAATATTAGTAATGTGTTATTGAGTAATGGTAATGTAATGAGTAATATTAGTAATGTGGTATTGAGTAAAGGTAATGTAATGAGTAATATTAATGTGGTAGGGTAATAATATGGTACTGAGTACATTAGTAAATGTATTGAGTAATAATAATATTGAGTCAGAGTAACGTGGCATTGAGTAATAATGGCAATGTGTTATTGAGTAAATGTGGTATTGAGTAATAGTAATGCAGTTTTGAGTAATGGTAATGTGTTATTGAGTAATAATGAGTAATATTAGTTATATACTGAGTAATAGCACTGTGATAGAGTAATAGCACTGTTATTGAGCAATATTAGTAATGTGGCATTGAGTAATAATAGCAATGTGGATTGAGTAATATTAGTAATGTATTGAGTAATAGCACTGTTATTGAACAATATTAGTACTGTGGTATTGAGTAATAAGTGAGAGTAATATTGGTAATGTGTTGAGTAAGAGTAATGTGGATTGAGTAATAGCACTGTGGTCTTGAGTAATATTAGTAATGTTGTAATTACTAATATTAATGTGGTATTGAGTAATAACAGAAATGTAGTATTGAGTAACAATGCAGTATTGAGTAATAATAATGCAGTATTGAGTAATAATGTGTTATTGAGTAATAATAATGTGATGGAGTAATAATAGTAATGTGTTTTATGATATTGCAATAAAGACTTGCATTGATATTGCTCCTTTCATGACCTCAGGACGTCCCAAAGCGCTTTACAGCCAGTCAGGTGGTATTGAGTAAAATTAGTACCTGGGAGTCCAAGTACACAAATCATTTAAAGCCTGTAGTCAGGTACAAAAAGGCGACTGGAATGTTGGTCTTTATCTCACTTAGGCTGGAATACAAAGGAGAGGAAGTTATACTTCAGTCGTACAGAGCTCTGGTCAGACGCCATCTGGAGATACTGTGTTCATTTCTGGGCATCGCATCTCAGGAAGGATATATTGGCCTTGGAGGAGGTGCAGTGCAGATTCACCAGAATGATATTGGGGCTAAAAGGGTAAAAATATGAGGACATGGAATAGAATCATAGAATGGTTACAGAAGGAGGCCACTTGGCTAGTCGAGCCCGTGCCAGCTCTCTAAGAGCAATCCAGCTAGTCCCACTCACCTCATCCCCGTAGCCCGGCAATTTTTTTTCCTTCAAGTACTTATCCAGTTCCCTTTTGAAAGCCACGTTTGAATCTGCCTCCACCACCCCCTCAGGCAGTGCATTCCAGATCATAACCACTCGCTGCGTAAAAAAGTTTTTCCTCATGTCACCTTTGGTTCTTTTGCCAATTACCTTAAATCTGTGTCCTCTGGTTCTCGTTGCATGTTGCATAAACTTGGCTTGTATTCCCTTGAGGACAGAAGATTGAGGGGTGATCTGATCGAGATGTTCAATATGTTATAAGGTATCTACCTTATCGAATCCTTTTATGAACCTTTATAAAACACTAGTTCGGCCACAACTGGAGTATTGTGTCCAGTTCTGGGCACTGCACTTCAGGAAAGATGTGAAGGCCTTAGAGAGGGTGCAGAAGAGATTTACTAGAATGATTCCAGGGATGAGGGACTTCAGTCACGTGGATAGACTGGAGAAGCTGGGGTTGTTCTCCTTGGAACAGAGACGGTTGCGAAGAGATTTGATAGAGGTATTCAAAATCATGAAGGGTCTAGACAGAGTAGATGGAGAGAAACTTTTCCCATTAGCGAAAGGGTCAAGGACCAGAGGACATAGATTTAAGGTGATTGGCAAAAGAAACAAAGGTGACATGAGGAAAAACTTTTTTACACAGCGAGTGGTTAGGATCTGCAATGTACTGCCCGAGGGGGTGGGTTGAGGCAGATTCAATCGTGGCTTTAAATTGGGAACTGGATAAGTACTTGAAAGGAAAACATTTGCAAGGCTGAGGGGATAGGGCAGGGGAGTGGAACTAGGTGGATTGCTGTTGCATAGAGCCGGCACGGACTCAATGGGCCAAATGGCCTCCTTCCGTGCTGTAACCTTTCGATGATGTAGCGTTTGGTGAGATCGGTCACGTGGTGAGCCTGGTGAGATCGGTCACGTGGTGAGCCTGGTGAGATCGGTCACGTGGTGAGCCTGGTGAGATCGGTCACGTGGTGACCCTGGTGAGATCGGTCACGTGGTGACCCTGGTGAGATCGGTCACGTGGTGACCCTGGTGAGATCGGTCACGTGGTGACCCTGGTGAGATCGGTCACGTGGTGACCCTGGTGAGATCGGTCACGTGGTGACCCTGGTGAGATCGGTCACGTGGTGACCCTGGTGAGATCGGTCACGTGGTGACCCTGGTGAGATCGGTCACGTGGTGACCCTGGTGAGATCGGTCACGTGGTGACCCTGGTGAGATCGGTCACGTGGTGACCCTGGTGAGATCGGTCACGTGGTGACCCTGGTGAGATCGGTCACGTGGTGACCCTGGTGAGATCGGTCACGTGGTGACCCTGGTGAGATCGGTCACGTGGTACTTTTCCTCGGGAGTTGTGAGCCTCTGAAATGCATTGCTGACTTGTGTGCTGACTCTCTCCATGTCTAAGAGGGTGCTGGATGGGTCCTTGGCTGGAGCAGAGATCACATCATATAAAAGGTAAGCAGATTCACAGTTAATGTACATATGGTCAATGTGATCTCCTGGACTGGTTTCGATCGCCTGAGGGGGTCGGACCGGGATTCTTCAGATTTATTTTTTCCCTTATTGGCCTTGGGTTTAATTAAAAGGGACAATCACAGACGATTCTAAGAGGCCCTGCAGCTCACACAAGCTGTCCATTCGCTCCCATCTCTCAGAGAGATCAAGATTTGACACAAGCTATGCTTAAAACAAGCTGATTTATTTGCCATAATCGAGCCTAGTTCTAGGGGTTATTAATATCTCCAGTAACAAAGCACAGCTACCATAGTGAACATGGTTCAGTCCCGGATGTGATGACAGTAGCACAATCGAATCACTGCAGTTAAACATGAACACGCTGGTGTTTGAGCATGTATGATGAGCGTGTGAATCCCTTCCCACACACGGAACAATGAAACGGCTTCTCTCCAGTGTGGACCCGCTGATGCTTCAACAGGTTGCAAGGCTGAGCGAATCCCTTTCCACACACGGAGCAGATGAACGGCCTCTCCCCGGTGTGAACACGGCGATGAATTTCAAGCTGTGACGGGTAATCGAATCCCTTCCCACACACAGAGCAGGTGAACGGGAGCTCACCATTGTGAAGGCGGCGGTGTGTATTTAGGCTGGAAGAGTAAGTGAATCCCTTTCCACATACGGAGCAGATGAACGGCCGCTCTCCAGTGTGAACACGTTGGTGTGTCAGTAGGTTGGACGATTGAGTGAATCCCTTCCCACACACGCAGCAGGTGAACGGGAGCTCCCCAGTGTGAATGCGCCGATGAGTTTCCAGCTCAGAAGGATAATTGAATCCCTTCCCACAGTCACCACATTTATACGGTTGCTCCCTGGTGTGGTTACGCTCATGTCTCACAAGGTTGGATGACCGGCTAAAGATGCGCCCACATACAGAGCAAGTGTACGGTTTTTCACCAGTGTGAATACGCTGATGATTTTTCAAGTCATGGGAGTGGTTAAACCTCTTTCCACATTCAGAACATTTAAACGGCCTCTCCCCAGTGCGGCTGCACCCGTGGGTTTCCAGCTCAGAGGAGTGACTGAATCCCTGCCCACACACGGAGCAGGTGAAGGGGAGCTTCCCAGTGTGGCTGCACCCATGGGTTTTCAGCTGGGACGGGTGACTGAATCCCTGCCCACACACGGAGCAGGTGTTCGGTTTCTCAGTGCTCTCAATGCACTGATCTATGTTCAGATCCTGTAACTGGAGGAAGCTCTTTCCGTCCTCTGCACAGTGGAATACTTTCATTCCTTCAATATTCAAAGGCTGATGACATTCAGGTCCAGGTGAATCGAGGGATTGCGTCACATCTTGATAGAATATTTCATTTGAGTTTCCTGACTGCAAATCCTCAACCTCTAATACTCTGTAAAACATGATTGCAGAAATCATGCAGTGGAAGAAGGTAAGAATATAAAGCCTGGTGAAAAAAGGCCCATGAAGACCAATCCAACCACAGCCCATGGATGACTAGTCCATCAAGAACTTCTTACCCCACCCCTGTTGATTCTCAACTTCAGTTCTCGTCCTCCATGGCTTCACCTCTCCCTATCTCTGTAACCTCCTCCAGCCCGACAACCCTCCAACATCTCTGCACTCCGCCAAATCTGGCCACTTGCGCATCCCTGACTTTCATCACTCCATTGGCGGCCATGCCTTCAGATACCTAGGCCTGAGGGATTCCCTCCCCAAACCTCTCTCCTCCATTAAGGCGCTCCTTAAAATCTACCTCTTTGACCAAGCTTTTGGTCACCTGTCCTAATATCTCTATGACTAGGTGTCCAATTGTGTCTGATACCTCCTGTGAAGCACCTGGGGACGTGAAAAGCAGCTTGTTGTTGTTGAGGGCTGTTGCAAGCTATATTTCAGAATGGACCTCACCATTGGTCTATTCAAGGACTATCATTTCTCATTTGTCGTCCAGTGCTCTTCATTGCCCCCAGACACTTGTCCTGTCCAGCGCTAAAGACTGATCACCTCACTCCCTCCCCTCTCCCCCATTCACTCTCCTCCCCATTCCCCTCCTCTACCGTTCACTCTCCCCCTTCCCCATTCCCCTCGCTCACTCACCTGGCCCGCTGGTCTCCCTGCTTCTCCTTGAGCGGCTCCCGTTCCCTTGCTGCCTCTCCCCGGCCCGCCCCATTGACAGGAGGCGCTGTCCCGGTTGCCCCATCGATCGGGAGGCGTTTAGCGGCACACGAGCAATTCTCATAGAGATTCATAAGGAGATGCAGCAGCTCCACATCAGACACACTCAGACTACCCCGCAGGCGGGCCCAGCGGTCCCGGTCCCGGCTCTCCTCGGGGCCGCTCCCCATCCCAAACCACACAGGCTGGGCCGCTCCGCCCGACTCTTGACGGGAACGAGCCGCGAAAATCGACACCGCCAACGTCGCCATCTCAAGGGAGCCGAGCTGAGGAGCGTCCAATCACCGAGCGCTCTTGGTGCGCACGTGGGGCGGGGCCGAACTCCGGTCCAATCACCGAGCGCTCTTGGTGCACACGTGGGGCGGGGCCGAACTCCGGTCCAATCACCGAGCGCTCTTGGTGCACACGTGGGGCGGGGCTGAACACCGGTCCAATCAACGAGCGTTCTTGGTGCAGACGTGGGGCGGGGCTGATCTCTGGTCCAATCAAACAGCGCGCTTGATGCACACGTGGGACGAGGCCGAACTCAGGTCGAATCACTGAGCGCTCATCAACTCCCCGAACGAGGCCATTCGACCGGTTGTGCCGGTGCCGGCTCTTTGAAAGAGCCGTCCAATTAGACCCAGTCCCCATCGCCCTGTGAATTTATCCAATTAGACCCACTCCCCATCGCCCTGTGAATTTATCCAATTAGACCCAGTCCCCATCGCCCTGTGAATTTATCCAATTAGTCCCAGTCCCCATCGCCCTGTGAATTTATCCAATTAGTCCCAGTCCCCATCGCCCTGTGAATTTATCCAATTAGACCCACTCCCCATCGCCCTGTGAATTTATCCAATTAGTCCCACTCCCCATCGCCCTGTGAATTTATCCAATTAGACCCAGTCCCCATCGCCCTGTGAATTTACCCAATTAGACCCACTCCCCATCGCCCTGTGAATTTATCTAATTCGACCCACTCCCCATCGCCCTGTGAATTTATCTAATTCGACCCACTCCCCATCGCCCTGTGAATTTATCCAATTAGTCCCAGTCCCCATCGCCCTGTGAATTTATCCAATGAGACCCACTCCCCATCGCCCTGTCAATTTACCCAATTAGACCCACTCCCCATCGCCCTGTCAATTTACCCAATTAGACCCAGTCCCCATCGCCCTGTGAATTTACCCAATTAGACCCAGTCCCCATCGCCCTGTGAATTTACCCAATTAGACCCACTCCCCATCGCCCTGTGAATTTACCCAATGAGACCCACTCCCCATCGCCCTGTGAATTTACCCAATTAGACCCAGTCCCCATCGCCCTGTGAATTTATCCAATTAGACCCAGTCCCCATCACCCTGTGAATTTATCCAATTAGACCCAGTCCCCATCGCCCTGTGAATTTATCCAATTAGACCCAGTCCCCATCGCCCTGTGAATTTATCCAATTAGACCCAGTCCCCATCGCCCTGTGAATTTACCCAATTAGACCCACTCCCCATCGCCCTGTGAATTTATCCAATTAGACCCAGTCCCCATCGCCCTGTGAATTTATCCAATTAGACCCAGTCCCCATCGCCCTGTGAAATTAACCAATTAGACCCAGTCCCCATCGCCCTGTGAATTTATCCAATTAGACCCAGTCCCCATCGCCCTGTGAATTTAACCAATTAGACCCACTCCCCATCGCCCTGTGAATTTATCTAATTAGACCCAGTCCCCATCGCCCTGTGAATTTACCCAATTGGACCCACTCCCCATCGCCCTGTGAATTTACCCAATTGGACCCACTCCCCATCGCCCTGTGAATTTACCCAATTGGACCCATTCCCCATCGCCCTGTGAATTTATCTAATTCGACCCACTCCCCATCGCCCTGTGAATTTACCCAATTGGACCCAGTCCCCATCGCCCTGTGAATTTATCTAATTCGACCCACTCCCCATCGCCCTGTGAATTTACCCAATTGGACCCACTCCCCATCGCCCTGTGAATTTATCTAATTCGACCCACTCCCCATCGCCCTGTGAATTTACCCAATTGGACCCACTCCCCATCGCCCTGTGAATTTATCCAATTAGACCCACTCCCCATCGCCCTGTGAATTTATCCAATTAGACCCACTCCCCATCGCCCTGTGAATTTATCCAATTCGACCCACTCCCCATCGCCCTGTGAATTTATCCAATTAGACCCAGTCCCCATCGCCCTGTGAATTTATCCAATTAGACCCAGTCCCCATCGCCCTGTGAATTTATCCAATTAGACCCAGTCCCCATCGCCCTGTGAATTTATCCAATTAGACCCAGTCCCCATCGCCCTGTGAATTTATCCAATTGGACCCAGTCCCCATCGCCCTGTGGATTTATCTAATTGGACCCACTCCCCATTTTCATGTGAATTTATCCAATTAGACGCACTCCCCATCGCCCTGTGAATTTATCCAATTTGACCCAGTCGCCATCGCCCTGTGAATTTATCCAATTGGACCCAGTTCCCATCGCCCTGTGAATTAATCCAATTGGACCAACTTCCCATCGCCCTGTGAATTTATCCAATTAGACCCACTCCCCAACGCCATGTAAATTTATCCAATTAGACCCAGTCCCCATCGCCCTGTGAATTTATCCAATTGGACCCACTCCCCATCGCCCTGTGAATTTATCCAATTGGACCCAGTCCCCATCGCCCTGTGAATTTATCCAATTCGACCTAGTCCCCATCGCCCTGTGAATTAATCCAATTGGACCCGCTCCCCATCGCCCTGTGAATTTATCCAATTCGACCTTGTCCCCATCGCCCTGTGAATTAATCCAATTGGACCCAGTCCCCATCGCCCTGTGAATTTATCCAATTCGACCTAGTCCCCATCGCCCTGTGGATTTATCTAATTGGACCCACTCCCCATCGTCCTGTGGATTTATCTAATTGGACCCAGTACCCATCGCCCTGTGAATTTATCCAATTGGACCCATTCCCCATTTTCATGTGAATTTATCCAATTAGACGCACTCCCCATCGCCCTGTGAATTGATCCAATTTGACCGAGTCGCCATCGCCCTGTGAATTTATCCAATTGGACCCAGTCCCCATCGCCCTGTGAATTTATCCAATTGGACCCACTCCCCATTGCCCTGTGAATTTATCCAATTAGACCCAGTCCCCATCGCCCTGTGGATTTATCGAATTGGACCCACTCCCCATCGTCCTGTGGATTTATCTAATTGGACCCAGTACCCATCGCCCTGTGAATTTATCCAATTAGACCCAGTCCCCATCGCCCTGTGAATTTATCTAATTGGACCCAGTACCCATCGCCCTGTGAATTTACCCAATTAAACCCACTCCCCATCGCCCTGTGAATTTATCCAATTGGACCCACTCCCCATCGCCCTGTGAATTTATCCAATTGGACCCACTCCCCATCGCCCTGTGAATTTACCCAATTAGACCCAGTGCGCATTGCCATTTGTATTTATCCAATGAGACCCAGTCCCCATCGCCCTGTGAATTTATCCAATTAGACCCACTCCCCATCGCCCTGTGAATTTATCCAATTGGACCCACTCCCCATCGCCCTGTGAATTTACCCAATTAGACCCAGTGCGCATTGCCATTTGTATTTATCCAATGAGACCCACTCCCCATCGCCCTCTGAATTTATCCAATTGGACCCACTCCCCATTAACCTGTGAATTTATCCAATTCGACCCACTCCCCATCGCCCTGTGAATTTACCCAATTCGACCCACTCCCCATCGCCCTGTGAATTTACCCAATTGGACCCAATCCCCATCGCCCTGTGAATTTTTCCAATTGGATCCACTCCCCAACGCCATGTGAATTTATCCAATTAGACACACTCCCCATCGCCCTGTGAATTTGTCCAATTAGACCCATTCCCCATTTTCACGTGAATTTATCCAATTAGACCCAGTTCCCATCGCCCTGTGAATTTATCCAATTGGACCCACTCCCCATCGCCCTGTCAATTTATCCAATTAGACCCATTCCCCATTTTCACGTGAATTTATCCAATTAGACCCAGTTCCCATCACCCTATGAATTTATCCAATTGGACCCACTCCCCATTGCCCTGTTAATTTATCCAATTAGACACACTCCCCATCACCATGTGAATTTATCCAACGAGACCCATTCCCCATCACCCTGTGAATTTATCCAATTGGACCCACTCCCCATCGCCCTGTGAATTTATCCAATTGGACACAATCCCCATCGCCCTGTGAATTTATCCAATTGGACCCACTCCCCATCGCCCTGTGAATTTATCCAATTGGACACAATCCCCATCGCCATGTGAATTTATCCAACGAGACCCATTCCGCATCGCTGTGTGAATTTACCCAATTAGACGCATTCCCCATCGCCCTGTGAATTCATCCAATTAGACCCAGTCCCCATCGCCCTGTGAATTCAGCCAATTAGACCCATTCCCCATTTTCATGTGAATTTATCCAATTTGACCCAGTCGCCATCGCCCTTTGAATTTATCCAACTGGACCCAGTTCCCATCGCCCTGTGAATTAATCCAATTGGACCAACTTCCCATCGCACTGTGAATTTATCCAATTAGACCCAGTCCCCATTGCCATGTGAATTTATCCAATTCGACAAAGTCCCTATCGCCCTGTGAATTTATCCAATTAGACCCAGTCCCCATTGCCCTGTGAATTTATCCAATTGGACCCAGTCCCCATCGCCCTGTGAATTTATCCAATTAGACCCCCTTCCCATCGCCCTGTGAATTTACCCAATTCGACCCACTCTCCATCGCCCTGTGAATTTACCCAATTGAACCCACTCCCCATCGCCCTGTGAATTTATCCAGTTGGACCCAGTCCCCATCGCCCTGTGAATTTATCCAATTAGACCCCCTTCCCATCGCCCTGTGAATTTACCCAATTCGACCCACTCCCCAACGCCATGTGAATTTATCCAATTAGACACACTCCCCATCGCCCTGTGAATTTGTCCAATTAGACCCATTCCCCATTTTCACGTGAATTTATCCAATTAGACCCAGTTCCCATCGCCCTGTGAATTTATCCAATTGGACCCACTCCCCATCGCCCTGTGAATTTATCCAATTAGACCCATTCCCCATTTTCACGTGAATTTATCCAATTAGACCCAGTTCCCATCACCCTATGAATTTATCCAATTGGACCCACTCCCCATCGCCCTGTTAATTTATCCAATTAGACACACTCCCCATCACCATGTGAATTTATCCAACGAGACCCATTCCTCATCACCCTGTGAATTTATCCAATTGGACCCACTCCCCATCGCCCTGTGAATTTATCCAATTGGACACAATCCCCATCGCCATGTTAATTTATCCAACGAGACCCATTCCCCATCGCTGTGTGAATTTACCCAATGAGACGCATTCCCCATCGCCCTGTGAATTCATCCAATTAGACCCAGTCCCCATCGCCCTGTGAATTCAGCCAATTAGACCCATTCCCCATTTTCATGTGAATTTATCCAATTTGACCCAGTCGCCATCGCCCTGTGAATTTATCCAACTGGACCCAGTTCCCATCGCCCTGTGAATTAATCCAATTGGACCAACTTCCCATCGCACTGTGAATTTATCCAATTAGGCCCAGTCCCCATTGCCATGTGAATTTATCCAATTCGACAAAGTCCCTATCGCCCTGTGAATTTATCCAATTAGACCCAGTCCCCATTGCCCTGTGAATTTATCCAATTAGACCCACTCCCCATCGCCCTGTGAATTTATCCAGTTGGACCCAGTCCCCATCGCCCTGTGAATTTATCCAATTAGACCCCCTTCCCATCGCCCTGTGAATTTACCCAATTCGACCCACTCTCCATCGCCCTGTGAATTTACCCAATTAAACCCACTCCCCATCGCCCTGTGAATTTATCCAGTTGGACCCAGTCCCCATCGCCCTGTGAATTTATCCAATTAGACCCCCTTCCCATCGCCCTGTGAATTTACCCAATTAGACCCAATCCCCATCGCCCTGTGAATTTATCCAATTGGACCCAGTCCCCATCGCCCTGTGAATTTATCCAATTGGACCCAGTCCCCATCGCCCTGTGAATTTACCCAATTGGACCCAGTGCGCATCGCCCTGTGAATTTATCCAATTAGACCCACTCCCCATCACCCTGTGAATTTACCCAATTCGACCCACACCCCATCGCCCTGTGAATTTATCCAATTGGACCCAGTCCCCATCGCCCTGTGAATTTACCCAATTAGACCCATTGCGCATTGCCATGTGAATTTACCCAATTAGACCCACTCCCCGTCACCCTGTGAATTTACCCAATTAGACCCAGTCCCCATCGCCCTGTGAATTTATCCAATTCGACCCAGGCCCCATCGCCCTGTGAATTTATCCAATTCGACCCACTCCCCATCGCCCTGTGAATTTATCCAATTGGACCCACTCCCCATCGCCCTCTGAATTTATCCAATTGGAACCACTCCCTATCGCCCTGTTAATTTATCCAATTCGACCCAGTTCCCATCCCCCTGTGAATTCATCCAATTAGATCCAGTCCCCATCGCAGTGTGAATTTATCTAATTAGGCCCAGTCCCCATCGCCCTGTGAATTTACCCACTTCGTCCCAGTCCCCGTCGCCATGTTAATTTATCCAATTGGACCGAGTCCCCATCGCCCTGTGAATTTACCCAATTGGACCCAGTCCCCATCGCCCTGTGAATTTATCCAATTGGACCCAGTCCCCATCGCCCTGTGAATTTATCCAATTGGACCCACTCCCCATTGCCCTGTGAATTTATCCAATTAGTCCCAGTCCCCATCGCCCTGTGACGATATCCAGTCAGACCCACTCCCCAACGCCATGTAAATTTATCCAATTAGACCCAGTCGCCATCGCCCTGTGAATTTATCCAATTGGACCCACTCCCCATCGCCCTGTGAATTTATCCAATTGGACTCACTCCCCATCGCCCTGTGAATTTATCGAATTCGACCAAGACCCATCGCCCTGTGAATTTACCCAATTAGACCCAGTGCGCATTGCCATTTGTATTTATCCAATGAGACCCATTCCCCATCGCCCTGTGAATTTATCCAATTGGACCCAGTCCCCATCGCCCTGTGAATTTATCCAATTGGACCCACTCCCCATTGCCCTGTGAATTTATCCAATTCGTCCCAGTCCCCATCGCCCTGTGACTATATCCAGTCAGACCCACTCCCCAACGGCATGTAAATTTATCCAATTAGACCCAGTCCCCATCGCCCTGTGAATTTATCCAATTGGACCCACTCCCCATCGCCCTGTGAATTTACCCAATTAGACCCACTCCCCATCGCCCTGTGAATTTACCCAATTCGACCCACACCCCATCGCCCTGTGAATTTACCCAATTAGACACACTCCCCATCGCCCTGTGGATTTATCTAATTGGACCCACTCCCCATCGTCCTGTGGATTTATCTAATTGGACCCAGTACCCATCGCCCTGTGAATTTATCCAATTGGACCCATTCCCCATTTTCATGTGAATTTATCCAATTAGACGCACTCCCCATCGCCCTGTGAATTTATCCAATTTGACCGAGTCGCCATCGCCCTGTGAATTTATCCAATTGGACCCAGTCCCCATCGCCCTGTGAATTTATCCAATTGGACCCACTCCCCATTGCCCTGTGAATTTATCCAATTAGACCCAGTCCCCATTGCCCTGTGGATTTATCTAATTGGACCCACTCCCCATCGTCCTGTGGATTTATCTAATTGGACCCAGTACCCATCGCCCTGTGAATTTATCCAATTAGACCCAGTCCCCATCGCCCTGTTAATTTATCTAATTGGACCCAGTACCCATCGCCATGTGAATTTACCCAATTAAACCCACTCCCCATCGCCCTGTGAATTTATCCAATTGGACCCACTCCCCATCGCCCTGTGAATTTATCCAATTGGACCCACTTCCCATCGCCCTGTGAATTTACCCAATTAGACCCAGTGCGCATTGCCATTTGTATTTATCCAATGAGACCCAGTCCCCATCGCCCTGTGAATTTATCCAATTAGACCCACTCCCCATCGCCCTGTGAATTTATCCAATTGGACCCACTCCCCATCGCCCTGTGAATTTACCCAATTAGACCCAGTGCGCATTGCCATTTGTATTTATCCAATGAGACCCACTCCCCATCGCCCTGTGAATTTACCCAATTGGACTCACTCCCCATCGCCCTCTGAATTTATCCAATTGGACCCACTCCCCATTAACCTGTGAATTTACCCAATTAGACCCACTCCCCATCGCCCTGTGAATTTACCCAATTCGACCCACTCCCCATCGCCCTGTGAATTTACCCAATTGGACCCAATCCCCATCGCCCTGTGAATTTTTCCAATTGGATCCACTCCCCAACGCCATGTGAATTTATCCAATTAGACACACTCCCCATCGCCCTGTGAATTTGTCCAATTAGACCCATTCCCCATTTTCACGTGAATTTATCCAATTAGACCCAGTTCCCATCGCCCTGTGAATTTATCCAATTGGACCCACTCCCCATCGCCCTGTGAATTTATCCAATTAGACCCATTCCCCATTTTCCCGTGAATTTATCCAATTAGACCCAGTTCCCATCACCCTGTGAATTTATCCAATTGGACCCACTCCCCATCGCCCTGTTAATTTATCCAATTAGACACACTCCCCATCACATTGTGAATTTATCCAACGAGACCCATTCCCCATCACCCTGTGAATTTATCCAATTGGACCCACTCCCCATCGCCCTGTGAATTTATCCAATTGGACACAATCCCCATCGCCATGTGAATTTATCCAACGAGACCCATTCCCCATCGCTGTGTGAATTTACCCAATTAGACGCATTCCCCATCGCCCTGTGAATTCATCCAATTAGACCCAGTCCCCATCGCCCTGTGAATTCAGCCAATTAGACCCATTCCCCATTTTCATGTGAATTTATCCAATTTGACCCAGTCGCCATCGCCCTGTGAATTTATCCAACTGGACCCAGTTCCCATCGCCCTGTGAATTAATCCAATTGGTCCAACTTCCCATCGCACTGTGAATTTATCCAATTAGACCCAGTCCGCATTGCCATGTGAATTTATCCAATTCGACAAAGTCCCTATCGCCCTGTGAATTTATCCAATTAGACCCAGTCCCCATTGCCCTGTGAATTTATCCAATTGGACCCACTCCCCATCGCCCTGTGAATTTATCCAGTTGGACCCAGTCCCCATCGCCCTGTGAATTTATCCAATTAGACCCCCTTCCCATCGCCCTGTGAATTTACCCAATTAGACCCACTCCCCATCGCCCTGTGAATTTACCCAATTAAACCCACTCCCCATCGCCCTGTGAATTTATCCAGTTGGACCCAGTCCCCATCGCCCTGTGAATTTATCCAATTAGACCCACTTCCCATCGCCCTGTGAATTTACCCAATTCGACCCACTCCCCAACGCCATGTGAATTTATCCAATTAGACACACTCCCCATCGCCCTGTGAATTTGTCCAATTAGACCCATTCCCCATTTTCACGTGAATTTATCCAATTAGACCCAGTTCCCATCGCCCTGTGAATTTATCCAATTGGACCCACTCCCCATCGCCCTGTGAATTTATCCAATTAGACCCATTCCCCATTTTCATGTGAATTTATCCAATTAGACCCAGTTCCCATCACCCTATGAATTTATCCAATTGGACCCACTCCCCATCGCCCTGTTAATTTATCCAATTAGACACACTCCCCATCACCATGTGAATTTATCCAACGAGACCCATTCCCCATCACCCTGTGAATTTATCCAATTGGACCCACTCCCCATCGCCCTGTGAATTTATCCAATTGGACACAATCCCCATCGCCATGTGAATTTATCCAACGAGACCCATTCCCCATCGCCCTGTGAATTTATCCAATTAAACCCACTCCCCATCGCCCTGTGAATTTATCCAATTGGACCCACTCCCCATCGCCCTGTGAATTTATCCAATTGGACCCACTTCCCATCGCCCTGTGAATTTACCCAATTAGACCCAGTGCGCATTGCCATTTGTATTTATCCAATGAGACCCAGTCCCCATCGCCCTGTGAATTTATCCAATTAGACCCACTCCCCATCGCCCTGTGAATTTATCCAATTGGACCCACTCCCCATCGCCCTGTGAATTTACCCAATTAGACCCAGTGCGCATTGCCATTTGTATTTATCCAATGAGACCCACTCCCCATCGCCCTGTGAATTTACCCAATTGGACTCACTCCCCATCGCCCTCTGAATTTATCCAATTGGACCCACTCCCCATTAACCTGTGAATTTACCCAATTAGACCCACTCCCCATCGCCCTGTGAATTTACCCAATTCGACCCACTCCCCATCGCCCTGTGAATTTACCCAATTGGACCCAATCCCCATCGCCCTGTGAATTTTTCCAATTGGATCCACTCCCCAACGCCATGTGAATTTATCCAATTAGACACACTCCCCATCGCCCTGTGAATTTGTCCAATTAGACCCATTCCCCATTTTCACGTGAATTTATCCAATTAGACCCAGTTCCCATCGCCCTGTGAATTTATCCAATTGGACCCACTCCCCATCGCCCTGTGAATTTATCCAATTAGACCCATTCCCCATTTTCCCGTGAATTTATCCAATTAGACCCAGTTCCCATCACCCTGTGAATTTATCCAATTGGACCCACTCCCCATCGCCCTGTTAATTTATCCAATTAGACACACTCCCCATCACATTGTGAATTTATCCAACGAGACCCATTCCCCATCACCCTGTGAATTTATCCAATTGGACCCACTCCCCATCGCCCTGTGAATTTATCCAATTGGACACAATCCCCATCGCCATGTGAATTTATCCAACGAGACCCATTCCCCATCGCTGTGTGAATTTACCCAATTAGACGCATTCCCCATCGCCCTGTGAATTCATCCAATTAGACCCAGTCCCCATCGCCCTGTGAATTCAGCCAATTAGACCCATTCCCCATTTTCATGTGAATTTATCCAATTTGACCCAGTCGCCATCGCCCTGTGAATTTATCCAACTGGACCCAGTTCCCATCGCCCTGTGAATTAATCCAATTGGTCCAACTTCCCATCGCACTGTGAATTTATCCAATTAGACCCAGTCCGCATTGCCATGTGAATTTATCCAATTCGACAAAGTCCCTATCGCCCTGTGAATTTATCCAATTAGACCCAGTCCCCATTGCCCTGTGAATTTATCCAATTGGACCCACTCCCCATCGCCCTGTGAATTTATCCAGTTGGACCCAGTCCCCATCGCCCTGTGAATTTACCCAATTAGACCCACTCCCCATCGCCCTGTGAATTTACCCAATTAAACCCACTCCCCATCGCCCTGTGAATTTATCCAGTTGGACCCAGTCCCCATCGCCCTGTGAATTTATCCAATTAGACCCCCTTCCCATCGCCCTGTGAATTTACCCAATTCGACCCACTCCCCAACGCCATGTGAATTTATCCAATTAGACACACTCCCCATCGCCCTGTGAATTTGTCCAATTAGACCCATTCCCCATTTTCACGTGAATTTATCCAATTAGACCCAGTTCCCATCGCCCTGTGAATTTATCCAATTGGACCCACTCCCCATCGCCCTGTGAATTTATCCAATTAGACCCATTCCCCATTTTCATGTGAATTTATCCAATTAGACCCAGTTCCCATCACCCTATGAATTTATCCAATTGGACCCACTCCCCATCGCCCTGTTAATTTATCCAATTAGACACACTCCCCATCACCATGTGAATTTATCCAACGAGACCCATTCCCCATCACCCTGTGAATTTATCCAATTGGACCCACTCCCCATCGCCCTGTGAATTTATCCAATTGGACACAATCCCCATCGCCATGTGAATTTATCCAACGAGACCCATTCCCCATCGCTGTGTGAATTTACCCAATTAGACGCATTCCCCATCGCCCTGTGAATTCATCCAATTAGGCCCAGTCCCCATCGCCCTGTGAATTCAGCCAATTAGACCCATTCCCCATTTTCATGTGAATTTATCCAATTTGACCCAGTCGCCATCGCCCTGTGAATTTATCCAACTGGACCCAGTTCCCATCGCCCTGTGAATTAATCCAATTGGACCAACTTCCCATCGCACTGTGAATTTATCCAATTAGGCCCAGTCCCCATTGCCATGTGAATTTATCCAATTCGACAAAGTCCCTATCGCCCTGTGAATTTATCCAATTAGACCCAGTCCCCATTGCCCTGTGAATTTATCCAATTAGACCCACTCCCCATCGCCCTGTGAATTTATCCATTTGGACCCAGTCCCCATCGCCCTGTGAATTTATCCAATTAGACCCCCTTCCCATCGCCCTGTGAATTTACCCAATTCGACCCACTCTCCATCGCCCTGTGAATTTACCTAATTAAACCCACTCCCCATCGCCCTGTGAATTTATCCAGTTGGACCCAGTCCCCATCGCCCTGTGAATTTATCCAATTAGACCCCCTTCCCATCGCCCTGTGAATTTACCCAATTCGACCCACTCCCCATCGCCCTGTGAATTTATCCCATTCGACCCAGTCCCCATCGCCCTGTGAATTTATCCAGTTGGACCCAGTCCCCATCGCCCTGTGAATTTATCCAGTTGGACCCAGTCCCCATCGCCCTGTGAATTTATCCAATTAGACCCAGTCCCCATCATCGTGTGAATTTATCTAATTAGGCCCAGTCCCCATCGCCCTGTGAATTTATCCAATTAGGCCCAGTCCCCATCGCCCTGTGAATTTACCCACTTCGTCCCAGTCCCCGTCGCCATGTTAATTTATCCAATTGGACCCAGTCCCCATCGCCCTGTGAATTTACCCAATTGGACCCAGTCCCCATCGCCCTGTGAATTTATCCAATTAGACCCAGTCCCCATCGCCGTGTGAATTTATCCAATTAGTCCCAGTCCCCATCGCCCTGTGACTATATCCAGTCAGACCCACTCCCCAACGCCATGTAAATTGATCCAATTAGACCCAGTCCCCATCGCCCTGTGAATTTATCCAATTGGACCCACTCCCCATCGCCCTGTGAATTTATCCAATTGGACCCACTCCCCATCGCCCTGTGAATTTATCCAATTCGACCTAGTCCCCATCGCCCTGTGAATTTATCCAATTGGACCCAGTCCCCATCGCCCTGTGAATTTACCAATTAGATCCAGTGCGCAATGCCATTTGTATTTATCCAATGAGACCCATTCCCTATCGCCCTGTGAATTTATCCAATTAGACCCTGTCCCCATCGCCCTGTGAATTTACCCACTTTGTCCCAGTCCCCGTCGCCATTTTAATTTATCCAATTAGACCCAGTCCCCATCGCCCTGTGGATTTATCTAATTGGACCCACTCCCCATCGTCCCGTGGATTTATCTAATTGGACCCAGTCCCCATCGCCCTGTGAATTTATCCAATTGGACCCATTCCCCATTTTCATGTGAATTTATCCAATTAGATGCACTCCCCATCGCCCTGTGAATTTATCCAATTTGACCCAGTCGCCATCGCCCTGTGAATTTATCCAATTGGACCCAGTCCCCATTGCCCTGTGAATTTATCCAATTGGACCCACTCCCCATTGCCCTGTGAATTTATCCAATTAGACCCACTCCCCATCGCCCTGTGACTATATCCAGTCAGACCCACTCCCCAACGCCATGTAAATTTATCCAATTAGACCCAGTCCCCATCGCCCTGTGAATTTATCCAATTGGACCCACTCCCCATCGCCCTGTGAATTTATCCAATTGGACCCACTCCCCATCGCCCTGTGAATTTATCCAATTCGACCGAGTCCCCATCGCCCTGTGAATTTATCCAATTAGATCCAGTCCCCATCGCCCTGTGAATTAATCCAATTGGACTCACTCCCCATCGCCCTGTGAATTTATCCAATTGGACCCAGTCCCCATCGCCATGTGAATTTACCCAATTGGACCCAGTCCCCATCGCCCTGTGAATTTATCCAATTAGACCCAGTGCGCATTGCCTTTTGAATTTATCCAATTAGACCCAGTCCCCATCGCCCTGTGAATTTATCCAATTGGACCCACTCCCCATCGCCCTGTGAATTTATCCAATTGGACCCACTCCCCATCGCCCTGTGAATTTATCCAATTCGACCGAGTCCCCATCGCCCTGTGAATTTATCCAATTAGATCCAGTCCCCATCGCCCTGTGAATTAATCCAATTGGACTCACTCCCCATCGCCCTGTGAATTTATCCAATTGGACCCAGTCCCCATCGCCATGTGAATTCACCCAATTGGACCCAGTCCCCATCGCCCTGTGAATTTACCCAATTAGACCCAGTGCGCATTGCCATTTGTATTTATCGAATGAGACCCCAGTCCCCATCGCCCTGTGAATTTATCCAATTGGACCCACTCCCCATCGCCCTGTGAATTTATCCAATTGGACCCACTCCCCATCACCCTCTGAATTTATCCAATTGGACCCAATCCCCATTAACCTGTGAATTTATCCAATTGGACTCACTCCCCATCGCCCTCTGAATTTATCCAATTGGACCCACTCCCCATTAACCTGTGAATTTATCCAATTGGACCCACTCCCCATCGCCCTGTGAATTTATCCAATTGGACCCACTCCCCATCGCCCTGTGAATTTATCCAATTGGACCCAGTCCCCATCGCCCTATGAATTTATCCAAATGGACCCAGTCCCCATCGCCCTGTGAATGTACCCAATTAGACCCAGTGCGCATTGCCATTTGTATTTATCCAATTAGACCCAGTCCCCATCGCCATGTGAATTTACCCAATTAGACCCACTCCCCATCGCCCTGTGAATTTCCCCAATTAGACACACTCACCATCGCCCTGTGAATTTATCCAATTCGACCCAGTCCCCATCGCCCTGTGAATTTACCCACTTCGTCCCAGTCCCAGTCGCCATGTTAATTTATCCAATTAGACCCAGTCCCCATCGCCCTGTGAATTTATCCAATTAGACCCAGTCCCCATCGCCCTGTGGATTTATCTAATTGGACCCACTCCCCATCGTCCTGTGGATTTATCCAATTGGACCCATTCCCCATTTTCATGTGAATTTATCCAATTCGACGCACTCCCCATCGCCGTGTGAATTGATCCAATTTGACCCAGTCGCCATCGCCCTGTGAATTTATCCAATTGGACCCAGTCCCCATCACCCTGTGAATTTATCCAATTGGACCCACTCCCCATTGCCCTGTGAATTTATCCAATTAGACCCACTCCCCATCGCCCTGTGACAAAATCCAGTCAGACCCACTCCCCAACGCCATGTAAATTTATCCAATTAGACCCAGTCCCCATCGCCCTGTGAATTTATCCAATTGGACCCACTCCCCATCGCCCTGTGAATTTATCCAATTGGACCCACTCCCCATCGCCCTGTGAATTTATCCAATTCGACCGAGTCCCCATCGCCCTGTGAATTTATCCAATTAGATCCAGTCCCCATTGCCCTGTGAATTAATCTAATTGGACTCACTCCCCATCGCCCTGTGAATTTATCCAATTGGACCCAGTCCCCATCGCCCTGTGAATTTACCCAATCAGACCCAGTGTGAATTGCCATTTGTATTGATCCAATGAGACCCACTCCCCATCGCCCTGTGAATTTATCCAATTGGACCCACTCCCCATCGCCCTGTGAATTTATCCAATTCGACCCACTCCCCATCGCCCTGTGAATTTACCCAATTAGACCCACTCCCCATCGCCCTCTGAATTTACCCAATTCGACCCACTCCCCATCGCCCTGTGAATTTACCCAATTGGACCCAATCCCCATCGCCCTGTGAATTTACCCAATTAGACCCACTCCCCATCGCCCTGTGAATTTATCCAATTAGACCCATTCCCCATCGCCCTGTGAATTTCTCCAATTAGACCCATTCCCCATTTTCACGTGAATTTATCCAATTAGACCCAGTTCCCATCACCCTGTGAATTTATCCAATTGGACCCACTCCCCATCGCCCTGTTAATTTATCCAATTAGACACACTCCCCATCGCCATGTGAATTTATCCAACGAGACCCATTCCCCATCGCTGTGTGAATTTACCCAATTAGACCCAGTCCCCATCGCCCTGTGAATTCAGCCAATTAGACCCACTCCCCAACGCCTTGTGAATTTATCCAATTAGTCCCATTCCCCATTTTCATGTGAATTTATCCAATTTGACCCAGTCGCGATCGCCCTGTGAATTTATCCAACTGGACCCATTCCCCATCGCTGTGTGAATTTACCCAATTAGACGCATTCCCCATCGCCCTGTGAATTAATCGAATTCGACCAAGACCCATCGCCCTGTGAATTTACCCAATTAGACCCAGTGCGCATTGCCATTTGTATTTATCCAATGAGACCCATTCCCCATCGCCCTGTGAATTTATCCAATTGGACCCAGTCCCCATCGCCCTGTGAATTTATCCAATTGGACCCACTCCCCATTGCCCTGTGAATTTATCCAATTCGTCCCAGTCCCCATCGCCCTGTGACTATATCCAGTCAGACCCACTCCCCAACGGCATGTAAATTTATCCAATTAGACCCAGTCCCCATCGCCCTGTGAATTTATCCAATTGGACCCACTCCCCATCGCCCTGTGAATTTACCCAATTAGACCCACTCCCCATCGCCCTGTGAATTTACCCAATTCGACCCACACCCCATCGCCCTGTGAATTTATCCAATTAGACACACTCCCCATCGCCATGTGAATTTATCCAACGAGACCCATTCCCCATCGCTGTGTGAATTTACCCAATTAGACCCAGTCCCCATCGCCCTGTGAATTCAGCCAATTAGACCCACTCCCCAACGCCTTGTGAATTTATCCAATTAGTCCCATTCCCCATTTTCATGTGAATTTATCCAATTTGACCCAGTCGCGATCGCCCTGTGAATTTATCCAACTGGACCCATTCCCCATCGCTGTGTGAATTTACCCAATTAGACGCATTCCCCATCGCCCTGTGAATTTATCCAATTCGACCCACTCCCCATCGCCCTGTGAATTTATCCAATTGGACCCACTCCCCATCGCCCTGTGAATTTACCCAATTAGACCCAGTGCGCATTGCCATTTGTATTTATCCAATGAGACCCACTCCCCATCGCCCTGTGAATTTACCCAATTGGACTCACTCCCCATCGCCCTCTGAATTTATCCAATTGGACCCACTCCCCATTAACCTGTGAATTTACCCAATTAGACCCACTCCCCATCGCCCTGTGAATTTACCCAATTCGACCCACTCCCCATCGCCCTGTGAATTTACCCAATTGGACCCAATCCCCATCGCCCTGTGAATTTTTCCAATTGGATCCACTCCCCAACGCCATGTGAATTTATCCAATTAGACACACTCCCCATCGCCCTGTGAATTTGTCCAATTAGACCCATTCCCCATTTTCACGTGAATTTATCCAATTAGACCCAGTTCCCATCACCCTGTGAATTTATCCAATTGGACCCACTCCCCATCGCCCTGTTAATTTATCCAATTAGACACACTCCCCATCGCCATGTGAATTTATCCAACGAGACCCATTCCCCATCGCTGTGTGAATTTACCCAATTAGACCCAGTCCCCATCGCCCTGTGAATTCAGCCAATTAGACCCACTCCCCAACGCCTTGTGAATTTATCCAATTCGTCCCATTCCCCATTTTCATGTGAATTTATCCAATTTGACCCAGTCGCGATCGCCCTGTGAATTTATCCAACTGGACCCATTCCCCATCGCTGTGTGAATTTACCCAATTAGACGCATTCCCCATCGCCCTGTGAATTAATCGAATTCGACCAAGACCCATCGCCCTGTGAATTTACCCAATTAGACCCAGTGCGCATTGCCATTTGTATTTATCCAATGAGACCCATTCCCCATCGCCCTGTGAATTTACCCAATTCGACCCACACCCCATCGCCCTGTGAATTTACCCAATTAGACACACTCCCCATCGCCCTGTGGATTTATCTAATTGGACCCACTCCCCATCGCCCTGTGAATTTACCCAATTAGACCCACTCCCCATCGCCCTGTGAATTTACCCAATTCGACCCACACCCCATCGCCCTGTGAATTTACCCAATTAGACACACTCCCCATCGCCCTGTGGATTTATCTAATTGGACCCACTCCCCATCGTCCTGTGGATTTATCTAATTGGACCCAGTACCCATCGCCCTGTGAATTTATCCAATTGGACCCATTCCCCATTTTCATGTGAATTTATCCAATTAGACGCACTCCCCATCGCCCTGTGAATTTATCCAATTTGACCGAGTCGCCATCGCCCTGTGAATTTATCCAATTGGACCCAGTCCCCATCGCCCTGTGAATTTATCCAATTGGACCCACTCCCCATTGCCCTGTGAATTTATCCAATTAGACCCAGTGCCCATTGCCCTGTGGATTTATCTAATTGGACCCACTCCCCATCGTCCTGTGGATTTATCTAATTGGACCCAGTACCCATCGCCCTGTGAATTTATCCAATTAGACCCAGTCCCCATCGCCCTGTTAATTTATCTAATTGGACCCAGTACCCATCGCCATGTGAATTTACCCAATTAAACCCACTCCCCATCGCCCTGTGAATTTATCCAATTGGACCCACTCCCCATCGCCCTGTGAATTTATCCAATTGGACCCACTTCCCATCGCCCTGTGAATTTACCCAATTAGACCCAGTGCGCATTGCCATTTGTATTTATCCAATGAGACCCAGTCCCCATCGCCCTGTGAATTTATCCAATTAGACCCACTCCCCATCGCCCTGTGAATTTATCCAATTGGACCCACTCCCCATCGCCCTGTGAATTTACCCAATTAGACCCAGTGCGCATTGCCATTTGTATTTATCCAATGAGACCCACTCCCCATCGCCCTGTGAATTTACCCAATTGGACTCACTCCCCATCGCCCTCTGAATTTATCCAATTGGACCCACTCCCCATTAACCTGTGAATTTACCCAATTAGACCCACTCCCCATCGCCCTGTGAATTTACCCAATTCGACCCACTCCCCATCGCCCTGTGAATTTACCCAATTGGACCCAATCCCCATCGCCCTGTGAATTTTTCCAATTGGATCCACTCCCCAACGCCATGTGAATTTATCCAATTAGACACACTCCCCATCGCCCTGTGAATTTGTCCAATTAGACCCATTCCCCATTTTCACGTGAATTTATCCAATTAGACCCAGTTCCCATCGCCCTGTGAATTTATCCAATTGGACCCACTCCCCATCGCCCTGTGAATTTATCCAATTAGACCCATTCCCCATTTTCCCGTGAATTTATCCAATTAGACCCAGTTCCCATCACCCTGTGAATTTATCCAATTGGACCCACTCCCCATCGCCCTGTTAATTTATCCAATTAGACACACTCCCCATCACCATGTGAATTTATCCAACGAGACCCATTCCCCATCACCCTGTGAATTTATCCAATTGGACCCACTCCCCATCGCCCTGTGAATTTATCCAATTGGACACAATCCCCATCGCCATGTGAATTTATCCAACGAGACCCATTCCCCATCGCTGTGTGAATTTACCCAATTAGACGCATTCCCCATCGCCCTGTGAATTCATCCAATTAGACCCAGTCCCCATCGCCCTGTGAATTCAGCCAATTAGACCCATTCCCCATTTTCATGTGAATTTATCCAATTTGACCCAGTCGCCATCGCCCTGTGAATTTATCCAACTGGACCCAGTTCCCATCGCCCTGTGAATTAATCCAATTGGTCCAACTTCCCATCGCACTGTGAATTTATCCAATTAGACCCAGTCCGCATTGCCATGTGAATTTATCCAATTCGACAAAGTCCCTATCGCCCTGTGAATTTATCCAATTAGACCCAGTCCCCATTGCCCTGTGAATTTATCCAATTGGACCCACTCCCCATCGCCCTGTGAATTTATCCAGTTGGACCCAGTCCCCATCGCCCTGTGAATTTATCCAATTAGACCCCCTTCCCATCGCCCTGTGAATTTACCCAATTCGACCCACTCTCCATCGCCCTGTGAATTTACCCAATTAAACCCACTCCCCATCGCCCTGTGAATTTATCCAGTTGGACCCAGTCCCCATCGCCCTGTGAATTTATCCAATTAGACCCCCTTCCCATCGCCCTGTGAATTTACCCAATTCGACCCACTCCCCAACGCCATGTGAATTTATCCAATTAGACACACTCCCCATCGCCCTGTGAATTTGTCCAATTAGACCCATTCCCCATTTTCACGTGAATTTATCCAATTAGACCCAGTTCCCATCGCCCTGTGAATTTATCCAATTGGACCCACTCCCCATCGCCCTGTGAATTTATCCAATTAGACCCATTCCCCATTTTCATGTGAATTTATCCAATTAGACCCAGTTCCCATCACCCTATGAATTTATCCAATTGGACCCACTCCCCATCGCCCTGTTAATTTATCCAATTAGACACACTCCCCATCACCATGTGAATTTATCCAACGAGACCCATTCCCCATCACCCTGTGAATTTATCCAATTGGACCCACTCCCCATCGCCCTGTGAATTTATCCAATTGGACACAATCCCCATCGCCATGTGAATTTATCCAACGAGACCCATTCCCCATCGCTGTGTGAATTTACCCAATTAGACGCATTCCCCATCGCCCTGTGAATTCATCCAATTAGGCCCAGTCCCCATCGCCCTGTGAATTCAGCCAATTAGACCCATTCCCCATTTTCATGTGAATTTATCCAATTTGACCCAGTCGCCATCGCCCTGTGAATTTATCCAACTGGACCCAGTTCCCATCGCCCTGTGAATTAATCCAATTGGAGCAACTTCCCATCGCACTGTGAATTTATCCAATTAGGCCCAGTCCCCATTGCCATGTGAATTTATCCAATTCGACAAAGTCCCTATCGCCCTGTGAATTTATCCAATTAGACCCAGTCCCCATTGCCCTGTGAATTTATCCAATTAGACCCACTCCCCATCGCCCTGTGAATTTATCCATTTGGACCCAGTCCCCATCGCCCTGTGAATTTATCCAATTAGACCCCCTTCCCATCGCCCTGTGAATTTACCCAATTCGACCCACTCTCCATCGCCCTGTGAATTTACCTAATTAAACCCACTCCCCATCGCCCTGTGAATTTATCCAGTTGGACCCAGTCCCCATCGCCCTGTGAATTTATCCAATTAGACCCCCTTCCCATCGCCCTGTGAATTTACCCAATTCGACCCACTCCCCATCGCCCTGTGAATTTATCCCATTCGACCCAGTCCCCATCGCCCTGTGAATTTATCCAGTTGGACCCAGTCCCCATCGCCCTGTGAATTTATCCAGTTGGACCCAGTCCCCATCGCCCTGTGAATTTATCCAATTAGACCCAGTCCCCATCATCGTGTGAATTTATCTAATTAGGCCCAGTCCCCATCGCCCTGTGAATTTATCCAATTAGGCCCAGTCCCCATCGCCCTGTGAATTTACCCACTTCGTCCCAGTCCCCGTCGCCATGTTAATTTATCCAATTGGACCCAGTCCCCATCGCCCTGTGAATTTACCCAATTGGACCCAGTCCCCATCGCCCTGTGAATTTATCCAATTAGACCCAGTCCCCATCGCCGTGTGAATTTATCCAATTAGTCCCAGTCCCCATCGCCCTGTGACTATATCCAGTCAGACCCACTCCCCAACGCCATGTAAATTGATCCAATTAGACCCAGTCCCCATCGCCCTGTGAATTTATCCAATTGGACCCACTCCCCATCGCCCTGTGAATTTATCCAATTGGACCCACTCCCCATCGCCCTGTGAATTTATCCAATTCGACCTAGTCCCCATCGCCCTGTGAATTTATCCAATTGGACCCAGTCCCCATCGCCCTGTGAATTTACCAATTAGATCCAGTGCGCAATGCCATTTGTATTTATCCAATGAGACCCATTCCCTATCGCCCTGTGAATTTATCCAATTAGACCCTGTCCCCATCGCCCTGTGAATTTACCCACTTTGTCCCAGTCCCCGTCGCCATTTTAATTTATCCAATTAGACCCAGTCCCCATCGCCCTGTGGATTTATCTAATTGGACCCACTCCCCATCGTCCCGTGGATTTATCTAATTGGACCCAGTCCCCATCGCCCTGTGAATTTATCCAATTGGACCCATTCCCCATTTTCATGTGAATTTATCCAATTAGATGCACTCCCCATCGCCCTGTGAATTTATCCAATTTGACCCAGTCGCCATCGCCCTGTGAATTTATCCAATTGGACCCAGTCCCCATTGCCCTGTGAATTTATCCAATTGGACCCACTCCCCATTGCCCTGTGAATTTATCCAATTAGACCCACTCCCCATCGCCCTGTGACTATATCCAGTCAGACCCACTCCCCAACGCCATGTAAATTTATCCAATTAGACCCAGTCCCCATCGCCCTGTGAATTTATCCAATTGGACCCACTCCCCATCGCCCTGTGAATTTATCCAATTGGACCCACTCCCCATCGCCCTGTGAATTTATCCAATTCGACCGAGTCCCCATCGCCCTGTGAATTTATCCAATTAGATCCAGTCCCCATCGCCCTGTGAATTAATCCAATTGGACTCACTCCCCATCGCCCTGTGAATTTATCCAATTGGACCCAGTCCCCATCGCCATGTGAATTTACCCAATTGGACCCAGTCCCCATCGCCCTGTGAATTTATCCAATTAGACCCAGTGCGCATTGCCTTTTGAATTTATCCAATTAGACCCAGTCCCCATCGCCCTGTGAATTTATCCAATTGGACCCACTCCCCATCGCCCTGTGAATTTATCCAATTGGACCCACTCCCCATCGCCCTGTGAATTTATCCAATTCGACCGAGTCCCCATCGCCCTGTGAATTTATCCAATTAGATCCAGTCCCCATCGCCCTGTGAATTAATCCAATTGGACTCACTCCCCATCGCCCTGTGAATTTATCCAATTGGACCCAGTCCCCATCGCCATGTGAATTCACCCAATTGGACCCAGTCCCCATCGCCCTGTGAATTTACCCAATTAGACCCAGTGCGCATTGCCATTTGTATTTATCGAATGAGACCCCAGTCCCCATCGCCCTGTGAATTTATCCAATTGGACCCACTCCCCATCGCCCTGTGAATTTATCCAATTGGACCCACTCCCCATCACCCTCTGAATTTATCCAATTGGACCCAATCCCCATTAACCTGTGAATTTATCCAATTGGACTCACTCCCCATCGCCCTCTGAATTTATCCAATTGGACCCACTCCCCATTAACCTGTGAATTTATCCAATTGGACCCACTCCCCATCGCCCTGTGAATTTATCCAATTGGACCCACTCCCCATCGCCCTGTGAATTTATCCAATTGGACCCAGTCCCCATCGCCCTATGAATTTATCCAAATGGACCCAGTCCCCATCGCCCTGTGAATGTACCCAATTAGACCCAGTGCGCATTGCCATTTGTATTTATCCAATTAGACCCAGTCCCCATCGCCATGTGAATTTACCCAATTAGACCCACTCCCCATCGCCCTGTGAATTTCCCCAATTAGACACACTCACCATCGCCCTGTGAATTTATCCAATTCGACCCAGTCCCCATCGCCCTGTGAATTTACCCACTTCGTCCCAGTCCCAGTCGCCATGTTAATTTATCCAATTAGACCCAGTCCCCATCGCCCTGTGAATTTATCCAATTAGACCCAGTCCCCATCGCCCTGTGGATTTATCTAATTGGACCCACTCCCCATCGTCCTGTGGATTTATCCAATTGGACCCATTCCCCATTTTCATGTGAATTTATCCAATTCGACGCACTCCCCATCGCCGTGTGAATTGATCCAATTTGACCCAGTCGCCATCGCCCTGTGAATTTATCCAATTGGACCCAGTCCCCATCACCCTGTGAATTTATCCAATTGGACCCACTCCCCATTGCCCTGTGAATTTATCCAATTAGACCCACTCCCCATCGCCCTGTGACAAAATCCAGTCAGACCCACTCCCCAACGCCATGTAAATTTATCCAATTAGACCCAGTCCCCATCGCCCTGTGAATTTATCCAATTGGACCCACTCCCCATCGCCCTGTGAATTTATCCAATTGGACCCACTCCCCATCGCCCTGTGAATTTATCCAATTCGACCGAGTCCCCATCGCCCTGTGAATTTATCCAATTAGATCCAGTCCCCATTGCCCTGTGAATTAATCTAATTGGACTCACTCCCCATCGCCCTGTGAATTTATCCAATTGGACCCAGTCCCCATCGCCCTGTGAATTTACCCAATCAGACCCAGTGTGAATTGCCATTTGTATTGATCCAATGAGACCCACTCCCCATCGCCCTGTGAATTTATCCAATTGGACCCACTCCCCATCGCCCTGTGAATTTATCCAATTCGACCCACTCCCCATCGCCCTGTGAATTTACCCAATTAGACCCACTCCCCATCGCCCTCTGAATTTACCCAATTCGACCCACTCCCCATCGCCCTGTGAATTTACCCAATTGGACCCAATCCCCATCGCCCTGTGAATTTACCCAATTAGACCCACTCCCCATCGCCCTGTGAATTTATCCAATTAGACCCATTCCCCATCGCCCTGTGAATTTCTCCAATTAGACCCATTCCCCATTTTCACGTGAATTTATCCAATTAGACCCAGTTCCCATCACCCTGTGAATTTATCCAATTGGACCCACTCCCCATCGCCCTGTTAATTTATCCAATTAGACACACTCCCCATCGCCATGTGAATTTATCCAACGAGACCCATTCCCCATCGCTGTGTGAATTTACCCAATTAGACCCAGTCCCCATCGCCCTGTGAATTCAGCCAATTAGACCCACTCCCCAACGCCTTGTGAATTTATCCAATTAGTCCCATTCCCCATTTTCATGTGAATTTATCCAATTTGACCCAGTCGCGATCGCCCTGTGAATTTATCCAACTGGACCCATTCCCCATCGCTGTGTGAATTTACCCAATTAGACGCATTCCCCATCGCCCTGTGAATTAATCCAATGAGACCCAGTACCCATCGCCCTGTGAATTCAGCCAATTGGACCCACTCCCCAACGCCTTGTGAATTTATCCAATTGGACCCACTCCCCAACGCCTTGTGAATTTATCCAATTAGACACACTCCCCATCGCCCTGTGACTTTATCCAATTTGACCCAGTCGCCATCGCCCTGTGAATTTATCCAATTGGACCCACTCCCCATCGCCCTGTGAATTTATCCAATTGGACCCACTCCCCATTGCCCTGTGAATTTATCCAATCAGACCCAGTCCCCATCGCCCTGTGAATTTATCCAATTGGACCCACTCCCCATTGCCCTGTGAATTTATCCAATTAGACCCAGTCCCCATTGCCCAGTGAATTTACCCAATTAGACCCACTCCCCATCGCCCTGTGAATTTATCCAATTGGACCCAGTCCCCATCGCCCTGTGAATTTATCCAATCAGACCCACTTCCCATCGCCCTGTGAATTTACCCAATTCGACCCACTCCCCATCGCCCTGTGAATTTACCTAATTAAACCCACTCCCCATCGCCCTGTAAATTTATCCAATTAGACCCAGTCCCCATCGCCCTGTGAATTTATCCAATTGGACCCACTCCCCATCGCCCTGTGAATTTATCCAATTGGACCCACTCCCCATCGCCCTGTGAATTTATCCAATTCGACCGAGTCCCCATCGCCCTGTGAATTTATCCAATTAGATCCAGTCCCCATTGCCCTGTGAATTAATCTAATTGGACTCACTCCCCATCGCCCTGTGAATTTATCCAATTGGACCCAGTCCCCATCGCCCTGTGAATTTACCCAATTAGACCCAGTGTGAATTGCCATTTGTATTGATCCAATGAGACCCACTCCCCATCGCCCTGTGAATTTATCCAATTGGACCCACTCCCCATCGCCCTGTGAATTTATCCAATTCGACCCACTCCCCATCGCCCTGTGAATTTACCCAATTAGACCCACTCCCCATCGCCCTCTGAATTTACCCAATTCGACCCACTCCCCATCGCCCTGTGAATTTACCCAATTGGACCCAATCCCCATCGCCCTGTGAATTTACCCAATTAGACCCACTCCCCATCGCCCTGTGAATTTATCCAATTAGACCCATTCCCCATCGCCCTGTGAATTTCTCCAATTAGACCCATTCCCCATTTTCACGTGAATTTATCCAATTAGACCCAGTTCCCATCACCCTGTGAATTTATCCAATTGGACCCACTCCCCATCGCCCTGTTAATTTATCCAATTAGACACACTCCCCATCGCCATGTGAATTTATCCAACGAGACCCATTCCCCATCGCTGTGTGAATTTACCCAATTAGACCCAGTCCCCATCGCCCTGTGAATTCAGCCAATTAGACCCACTCCCCAACGCCTTGTGAATTTATCCAATTAGTCCCATTCCCCATTTTCATGTGAATTTATCCAATTTGACCCAGTCGCGATCGCCCTGTGAATTTATCCAACTGGACCCATTCCCCATCGCTGTGTGAATTTACCCAATTAGACGCATTCCCGATCGCCCTGTGAATTAATCCAATTGGACCCAGTTCCTATCACCCTGTGTAATAATCCAATGAGACCCATTCCCCATCGCCCTGTGAATTTGCCCAATTAGACCCAGTCCCCATTGCCCAATGAATTTACCCAATTAGACCCACTCCCCATCGCCCTGTGAATTTATCCAATTGGACCCAGTCCCCATCGCCCTGTGAATTTATCCAATTGGACCCAGTTCCCATCGCCCTGTGAATTTACCCAATTCGACCCACTCCCCATCGCCCTGTGAATTTACCCAATTAAACCCACTCCCCATCGCCCTGTAAATTTATCCAATTGGACCCACTCCCCATCGCCCTGTGAATTTATCCAATGAGACCCAGTTCCTATCGCCCTGTGTATTTATCCAATTAGACCCAGTTCCTATCACCCTGTGAATTTATCCAATTAGACCCACTCCCCATCGCCCTGGGAATTTATCCAATTTGGCCCAGACCCCATCGCCCCGTGAATTCATCCAATTAGACTCACTCCCCATCGCCTTGTGAATTTATCCAATTAGACCCAGTCCCGATCGCCCTGCGAATTCATGCAATTGGACCCAGTCCCCATCGCCCTGTGATTTTATCCAATTAGACCCAGTTCCCATCACCCTGTGAATATATCCAGTCAGACCCACTCCCCAACGCCATGTACATTGATCCAATTTGACCCAGTCCCTATCGCCCTGTGAATTGATCCAATTTGACCCAGTTCCTATCGCCCTGTGGATTTATCCAATTAGACCCAGTTCCTATCACCCTGTGAATTTATCCAATTAGACCCACTCCCCATCGCCCTGGGAATTTATCCAATTCGGCCCAGTCCCCATCACCCTGTGAATTTATCCAATTGGACCCAGTCCCCATCGCCCTGTGAATTTATCCAATTGGACCCATTCCCCATCGCCTTGTGAATTTATCCAATTAGACCCACTCCCCATCGCCCTGTGAATTTATCCAATTAGACCCACTCCCCATCGCCCTGTGAATTCATCCAATTAGACTCACTCCCCATCGCCCTGTGCATTTATCCAATTCGACCCATTCCCCATCGCCCTGTGAATTCATCCAATTAGACTCACTCCCCATCGCCCTGTGAATTTATCCAATTCGCCCCAGTTCCCATCGCCCTGGGAATTCATCCAATTAGACTCACTCCTCATCTCCATGTGAATTTATGCAATTGGACCCAGTCCCCATCGCCCTGTGAATTTATCCAATTAGACCCACTCCCCATCGCCCTGTGAATTTACCCAATTAGACCGAGTCCCCATCGTCCTGTGAATTTACCCAATTGGACCCACTCCCCATCGCCTTGTGAATTTATCCAATCAGACCCAGTCCCCATCGCCCTGTGAATTTATCCAATTGGACCCATTCCCCATTTTCATATGAATTTATCCAATTAGACCCACTCCCCATCGCCCTGTGAATTCATCCAATTTGACCCAGTCGCCATCGCCCTGTGAATTTATCCAATTGGACCCAGTTCCCATCGCCCTGTGAATTAATCCAATTGGACCAACTCCCCATCGCCCTGTGACTATATCCAGTCAGACCCACTCCCCAACGCCATGTAAATTTATCCAATTAGACCCAGTCCCCATTGCCCTGTGAATTTATCCAATTAGACGCATTCCCCATCGTCATGTGAATTTATCCCATTCGACCCAGTCCCCATCGCCCTGTGAATTTATCCAATTAGAAACACTCCCCATCGCCCTGTGAATTTATCCAATTAGAACCACTCCCCATCGCCCTGTGAATTTATCCAATTCGACCCACTCCCCTTCGCCCTGTGAATTTATCCAATTGGACCCAGTCCCCATCGCCCTGTGAATTTATCCAATTAGACCCAGACCCATCGCTGTGTGAATTTATCAAATAAGACTCACTCCCCATCGCCCTGTGAATTTATCCAATGAGACCCAGTTCCTATCGCCCTGTGTATTTATCCAATGAGACCCACTCCCCATCGCCTTGTGAATTTATCCAATTGGACCCATTCCCCATTTTCATGTGAATTTATCCAATTAGACCCACTCCCCATCGCCCTGTGAGTTTATCCAATTAGACCCACTCCCCATCGCCCTGTGAATTTATCCAATTTGACCCACTCCCCATCGCCCTGTGAATTTATCCAATGAGACCCACTCCCCATCGCCCTGTGAGTTTATCCAATTAGACTCACTCCCCATCGCCCAGTCAATTGATCCAATTAGACCCACTCCCCATCGCCCTGTGAATTTATCCAATTAGACCCACTCCCCATCGCCCTGTGAATTTATCCAATTAGACCCAGTCCCCATCGCCCTGTGAATTTATCCAATTCGACCCACTCCCCATCGCCCTGTGAATTTATCCAATTTGACCCACTCCCCAACGCCATGTACATTTATCCAATTAGACCGAGTCCCTATCGCCCTGTGAATTGATCCAATTAGACCCAGTCCCCATCTCCCTGTGCATTTATCCAATTAGACCCAGTCCCCATTGCCCTGTGAATTTATCCAATTAGACCCAGTCCCCATTGCCTGTGAATTTATCCAATTAGACCCACTCCCCATCGCCCTCTGTATTTATCCAATTGGACCCAGTCCCCATCGCCCTGTGAATGTATCCAATTAGAGCCACTCCCCATCGCCCTGTGAATTTATCCAATTCGACCCAGTCCCCTTCGCCCTGTGAAGTTATCCAATTGCACCCAGTCCCCATCGCCCTGTGAATTTATCCAATTAGACCCAGACCCATCGCCATGTGCATTTATCAAATAAGACTCACTCCCCATCGCCCTGTGAATTTATCCAATGAGACCCAGTTCCTATCGCCCTGTGTATTTATCCAATTGGACCCACTCCCCATCGTCCTGTGAATTTATCCAATGAGACCAAGTTCCGATCACCCTGTGAATTTATCCGATTAGACCCACTCCCCATCGCCCTGTGAATTCATCCAATGAGACCCACTCCCCATCGCCTTGTGAATTTATCCAATTAGACCCAGTCCCCATCGCCCTGTGAATTTATGCAATTGGACCCAGTCCCCATCGCCCTGTGAATTTATCCAATTAGACCCACTCCCCATCGCCCTGTGAATTTATCCAATTAGACCCAGACCCATCGCCGTGTGAATTTATCCAATTAGACTCACTCCCCATCGCCCTGTGAATTTATCCAATTCGACCCACTCCCCATCGCCCTGTGAATTTATCCAATTCGACCCAGTCCCCATCGCCCTGTGAATTTATCCAATTAGACCCAGTCCCCATCGCCCTGTGAATTTATCCAATTCGACCCACTCCCCATCGCCCTGTGAATTTATCCAATTGGACCCAATCCCCATCGCCCTGTGAATTTATCCAATTGGACTCACTCCCCATCGCCCTGTGAATTTACCCAATTAGACCCACTCCCCATCGCCCTGTGAATTTATCCAATTCGACCCAGTCTCCTTCGCCCTGTGAATTTACCCAATTAGACCCACTCCCCATCGCCCTGTGAATTTATCCAATTCGACCCAGTCCCCTTCGCCCTGTGAATTTATCCAATTGGACCCAGTCCCCATCCCCCTGTGAATTTATCCAATTGGACCCAGACCCATCGCCGTGTGAATTTATCAAATAAGACTCACTCCCCATCGCCCTGTGAATTTATCCAATGAGACCCAGTTCCTATCACCCTGTGTATTTATCCAATGAGACCCACTCCCCATCGCCTTGTGAATTTATCCAATTCGACCCATTCCCCATTTTCATGTGAATTTATCCAATTGGACCCAGTCCCCATCGCCCTGTGAATTTATGCAATTGGACCCAGTCCCCATCGCCCTGTGAATTTATCCAATTAGACCCACTCCCCATCGCCCTGTGAGTTTATCCAATTAGACTCACTCCCCATCGCCCAGTCAATTGATCCAATTAGACCCACTCCCCATCGCCCTGTGAATTTATCCAATTCGACCCACTCCCCATCGCCCTGTGAATTTATCCAATTCGACCCAGTCCACATCGCCTCGTGAATTTATCCAATTAGACCCAATCCCCATCGCCCTGTGAATTTACCCAATTCGACCCACTCCCCATCGCCCTGTGAATTTACCCAATTAAACCCACTCCCCATCGCTCTGTGAATTTATCCAATTGGACCCACTCCCCATCGCCCTGTGAATTTATCCAATTCGACCCAGTCCCCATCGCCTCGTGAATTTATCCAACCAGACCCATTCCCCATTTTCATGTGAATTTATCCAATTAGACCCAATCCCCATCGCCCTGTGAATTTATCCAATTGGACCCCCTCCCCATCGCCCTGTGAATTTATCCAATTGGACCCAGTCCCCATCGCCCTGTGAATTTACCCAATTAGACCCAGTCCCCATCGCCCTGTGAATTTACCCAATTAGACCCATTCCCTATCGTCATGTGAATTTATCCCATTCGCCCCAGTCCCCATCGCTCTGTGAATTTATCCAATTCGACCCAGTCCCCTTCGCCCTGTGAATTTATCCAATTGGAGCCAGTCCCCATCGCCATGTGAATTTATCCAATTAGACCCAGACCCATCGCCATGTGAATTTATCAAATAAGACTCACTCCCCATCGCCCTGTGCATTTATCCAATTAGACCCATTCCCCATCGCCCTGTGAATTTATCCAATTCGACCCACTCCCCATCGCCCTGTGAATTTATCCAATTCGCCCCAGTCCCCATCGCCCTGTGAATTTATCCAATTAGACCTCGTCCCCATCGTCCTGTGAATTTACCCGATTGGACCCACTCCGCATCGCCTTGTGAATTTATCCAATTGGACCCATTCCCCATTTTCATATGAATTTATCCAATTAGACCCACTCCCCATCGCCATGTGAATTCATCCAATTTGACCCAGTCGCCATCGCCCTGTGAATTTATCCAATTGGACCCAGTTCCCATCGCCCTGTGAATTAATCCAATTGGACCAACTTCCCATCGCCCTGTGAATATATCCAGTCAGACCCACTCCCCAACGCCATGTAAATTTATCCAATTAGACCCAGTCCCCATCGCCCTGTGAATTTATCCAATAGGACCCATTCCCCATTTTCACGTGAATTTATCCAATTAGACCCAGTTCCCATCGCCCTGTGATTTTATCCAATTAGACCCAGTTCCCATCGCCCTGTGATTTTATCCAATGAGACCCACTCCCCATCGCCCTGTGAATATATCCAGTCAGACCCACTCCCCATCGCCATGTAAATTTATCCAATTGGACCCAGTCCCTATCGCCCTGTGAATTTATCCAATTGGACCCATTCCCCATTTTCATATGAATTTATCCAATTAGACCCACTCCCCATCGCCCTGTGAATTTATCCAATTGGACCCAGTCCCCATCGCCCTGTGAATTTATCCAATTCGACCCAGTTCCTATCACCCTGTGTATTTATCCAATTAGACCCAGTCCCTTTTGCCCTGTGAATTTATCCAATTAGACCCACTCCCCATCGCCCTGTGAATTTATCCAATTAGACCCAGTTCCTATCACCCTGTGTATTTATCCAATGAGACCCATTCTCCATCGCCCTGTGAATTTACCCAATTAGACGCATTCCCCATCGTCATGTGAATTTATCCCATTCGACCCAGTCCCCATCGCCCTGTGAATTTATCTAATTAGACCCACTCCCCATCGCCCTGTGAATTTATCCAATTCGACCCAGTCCCCTTCGCCCTGTGAATTTATCCAATTGGACCCAGTCCCCATCGCCCTGTGAATTTATCCAATGAGACCCAGTTCCTATCGCCCTGTGTATTTATCCAATTAGACCCAGTTCCTACCACCCTGTGTATTTATCCAATGAGACCCACTCCCCATCGCCTTGTGAATTTATCCAATTGGACCCATTCCCCATTTTCATGTGAATTTATCCAATTAGACCCACTCCCCATCGCCCTGTGAGTTTATCCAATTAGACCCACTCCCCATCGCCCTGTGAATTTATCCAATTTGACCCACTCCCCATCGCCCTGTGAATTTATCCAATGAGACCCACTCCCCATCGCCCTGTGAGTTTATCCAATTAGACTCACTCCCCATCGCCCAGTCAATTGATCCAATTAGACCCACTCCCCATCGCCCTGTGAATTTATCCAATTCGACCCACTGCCCATCGGCCTGTGAATTTATCCAATTAGACCCACTGCCCATCGCCCTGTGAATTTATCCAAATCGACCCACTCCCCATCGCCCTGTGAATTGATCCAATTAGACCCAGTTCCCATCGCCTCGTGAATTTATCCAACCAGACCCATTCCCCATTTTCATGTGAATTTATCCAATTAGACGCAATCCCCATCGCCCTGTGAATTTATCCAAATCGACCCACTCCCCATCGCCCTGTGAATTTATCCAATTAGACCCACTCCCCATCGCCCTGTGAATTCATCCAATTTGACCCAGTCACCATCGCCCTGTGAATTTATCCAATTGGACCCAGTTCCCATCGCCCTGTGAATTAATCCAATTGGACCAACTTCCCATCGCCCTGTGAATATATCCAGTCAGACCCACTCCCCAACGCCATGTAAATTTATCCAATTAGACCCAGTCCCCATCGCCCTGTGAATTTATCCAATTGGACCCATTCCCCATTTTCACGTGAATTTATCCAATTAGACCCAGTTCCCATCGCCCTGTGATTTTATCCAATTAGACCCAGTTCCCATCGCCCTGTGATTTTATCCAATGAGACCCACTCCCCATCGCCCTGTGAATATATCCAGTCAGACCCACTCCCCATCGCCATGTAAATTTATCCAATTGGACCCAGTCCCTATCGCCATGTGAATTTATCCAATTGGACCCAGTCCCCATCGCCCTGTGAATTTATCCAATTAGACCCACTCCCCATCGCCCTGTGAGTTTATCCAATTAGACTCACTCCCCATCGCCCAGTCAATTGATCCAATTAGACCCACTCCCCATCGCCCTGTGAATTTATCCAATTCGACCCACTCCCCATCGCCCTGTGAATTTATCCAATTCGACCCAGTCCACATCGCCTCGTGAATTTATCCAATTAGACCCAATCCCCATCGCCCTGTGAATTTACCCAATTCGACCCACTCCCCATCGCCCTGTGAATTTACCCAATTAAACCCACTCCCCATCGCTCTGTGAATTTATCCAATTGGACCCACTCCCCATCGCCCTGTGAATTTATCCAATTCGACCCAGTCCCCATCGCCTCGTGAATTTATCCAACCAGACCCATTCCCCATTTTCATGTGAATTTATCCAATTAGACCCAATCCCCATCGCCCTGTGAATTTATCCAATTGGACCCCCTCCCCATCGCCCTGTGAATTTATCCAATTGGACCCAGTCCCCATCGCCCTGTGAATTTACCCAATTAGACCCAGTCCCCATCGCCCTGTGAATTTACCCAATTAGACCCATTCCCTATCGTCATGTGAATTTATCCCATTCGCCCCAGTCCCCATCGCTCTGTGAATTTATCCAATTCGACCCAGTCCCCTTCGCCCTGTGAATTTATCCAATTCGACCCAGTCCCCTTCGCCCTGTGAATTTATCCAATTGGAGCCAGTCCCCATCGCCATGTGAATTTATCCAATGAGACCCAGACCCATCGCCATGTGAATTTATCAAATAAGACTCACTCCCCATCGCCCTGTGCATTTATCCAATTAGACCCATTCCCCATCGCCCTGTGAATTTATCCAATTCGACCCACTCCCCATCGCCCTGTGAATTTATCCAATTCGCCCCAGTCCCCATCGCCCTGTGAATTTATCCAATTAGACCTAGTCCCCATCGTCCTGTGAATTTACCCGATTGGACCCACTCCGCATCGCCTTGTGAATTTATCCAATTGGACCCATTCCCCATTTTCATATGAATTTATCCAATTAGACCCACTCCCCATCGCCATGTGAATTCATCCAATTTGACCCAGTCGCCATCGCCCTGTGAATTTATCCAATTGGACCCAGTTCCCATCGCCCTGTGAATTAATCCAATTGGACCAACTTCCCATCGCCCTGTGAATATATCCAGTCAGACCCACTCCCCAACGCCATGTAAATTTATCCAATTAGACCCAGTCCCCATTTTCACGTGAATTTATCCAATTAGACCCAGTTCCCATCGCCCTGTGATTTTATCCAATTAGACCCAGTTCCCATCGCCCTGTGATTTTATCCAATGAGACCCACTCCCCATCGCCCTGTGAATATATCCAGTCAGACCCACTCCCCATCGCCATGTAAATTTATCCAATTGGACCCAGTCCCTATCGCCCTGTGAATTTATCCAATTGGACCCATTCCCCATTTTCATATGAATTTATCCAATTAGACCCACTCCCCATCGCCCTGTGAATTTATCCAATTGGACCCAGTCCCCATCGCCCTGTGAATTTATCCAATTCAACCCAGTTCCTATCACCCTGTGTATTTATCCAATTAGACCCAGTCCCTTTTGCCCTGTGAATTTATCCAATTAGACCCACTCCCCATCGCCCTGTGAATTTATCCAATTAGACCCAGTTCCTATCACCCTGTGTATTTATCCAATGAGACCCATTCTCCATCGCCCTGTGAATTTACCCAATTAGACGCATTCCCCATCGTCATGTGAATTTATCCCATTCGACCCAGTCCCCATCGCCCTGTGAGTTTATCCAATTAGACCCACTCCCCATCGCCCTGTGAATTTATCCAATTTGACCCACTCCCCATCGCCCTGTGAATTTATCCAATGAGACCCACTCCCCATCGCCCTGTGAGTTTATCCAATTAGACTCACTCCCCATCGCCCAGTCAATTGATCCAATTAGACCCACTCCCCATCGCCCTGTGAATTTATCCAATTCGACCCACTGCCCATCGGCCTGTGAATTTATCCAATTAGACCCACTGCCCATCGCCCTGTGAATTTATCCAAATCGACCCACTCCCCATCGCCCTGTGAATTGATCCAATTAGACCCAGTTCCCATCGCCTCGTGAATTTATCCAACCAGACCCATTCCCCATTTTCATGTGAATTTATCCAATTAGACGCAATCCCCATCGCCCTGTGAATTTATCCAAATCGACCCACTCCCCATCGCCCTGTGAATTTATCCAATTAGACCCACTCCCCATCGCCCTGTGAATTCATCCAATTTGACCCAGTCGCCATCGCCCTGTGAATTTATCCAATTGGACCCAGTTCCCATCGCCCTGTGAATTAATCCAATTGGACCAACTTCCCATCGCCCTGTGAATATATCCAGTCAGACCCACTCCCCAACGCCATGTAAATTTATCCAATTAGACCCAGTCCCCATCGCCCTGTGAATTTATCCAATTGGACCCATTCCCCATTTTCACGTGAATTTATCCAATTCGACCCAGTTCCCATCGCCCTGTGAATTTATCCAATTGGACCCAGTCCCCATCGCCCTGTGAATTTATCCAATTAGACCCAGTTCCTATCACCCTGTGTATTTATCCAATTAGACCCAGTCCCTTTTGCCCTGTGAATTTATCCAATTAGACCCACTCCCCATCGCCCTGTGAATTTATCCAATTGGACCCAGTTCCTATCACCCTGTGTATTTATCCAATGAGACCCATTCCCCATCGCCCTGTGAATTTACCCAATTAGACGCATTCCCCATCGTCATGTGAATTTATCCCATTCGACCCAGTCCCCATCGCCCTGTGAATTTATCCAATTAGAACCACTCCCCATCGCCCTGTGAATTTATCCAATTGGAACCACTCCCCATCGCCCTGTGAATTTATCCAATTCGACCCAGTCCCCTTCGCCCTGTGAATTTATCCAATTGGACCCAGTCCCCATCGCCCTGTGAATTTATCCAATGAGACCCAGTTCCTATCGCCCTGTGTATTTATCCAATTAGACCCAGTTCCTATCACCCTGTGTATTTATCCAATGAGACCCACTCCCCATCGCCTTGTGAATTTATCCAATTGGACCCATTCCCCATTTTCATGTGAGTTTATCCAATTAGACCCACTCCCCATCGCCCTGTGAGTTTATCCAATTAGACCCACTCCCCATCGCCCTGTGAATTTATCCAATTTGACCCACTCCCCATCGCCCTGTGAATTTATCCAATGAGACCCACTCCCCATCGCCCTGTGAGTTTATCCAATTAGACTCACTCCCCATCGCCCAGTCAATTGATCCAATTAGACCCACTCCCCATCGCCCTGTGAATTTATCCAATTAGACCCACTCCCCATCGCCCTGTGAATTTATCCAATTAGACCCACTCCCCATCGCCCTGTGAATTTATCCAATTAGACCCAGTCCCCATCGCCCTGTGAATTTATCCAATTCGACCCACTGCCCATCGCCCTGTGAATTTATCCAATTAGACCCACTGCCCATCGCCCTGTGAATTGATCCAAATCGACCCACTCCCCATCGGCCTGTGAATTTATCCAATTAGACCCACTGCCCATCGCCCTGTGAATTTATCCAATTAGACCCACTCCCCATCGCCCTGTGAATATATCCAGTCAGACCCACTCCCCAACGCCATGTAAATTTATCCAATTAGACCCAAACCCATCGCCCTGTGAATTTATCCAATTGGACCCATTCCCCATTTTCACGTGAATTTATCCAATTGGACCCAGTTCCCATCGCCCTGTGATTTTATCCAATTAGACCCAGTTCCCATCGCCCTGTGATTTTATCCAATGAGACCCACTCCCCATCGCCCTGTGAATATATCCAGTCAGACCCACTCCCCATCGCCATGTAAATTTATCCAATTGGACCCAGTCCCTATCACCCTGTGAATTTATCCAATTGGACCCATTCCCCATTTTCATATGAATTTATCCAATTAGACCCACTCCCCATCGCCCTGTGAATTTATCCAATTGGACCCAGTCCCCATCGCCCTGTGAATTTATCCAATTAGACCCAGTTCCTATCACCCTGTGTATTTATCCAATTAGACCCAGTCCCTTTTGCCCTGTGAATTTATCCAATTAGACCCACTCCCCATCGCCCTGTGAATTTATCCAATTAGACCCAGTTCCTATCACCCTGTGTATTTATCCAATGAGACCCATTCCCCATCGCCCTGTGAATTTACCCAATTAGACGCATTCCCCATCGTCATGTGAATTTATCCCATTCGACCCAGTCCCCATCGCCCTGTGAATTTATCCAATTAGAACCACTCCCCATCGCCCTGTGAATTTATCCAATTAGAACCACTCCCCATCGCCCTGTGAATTTATCCAATTCGACCCAGTCCCCTTCGCCCTGTGAATTTATCCAATTGGACCCAGTCCCCATCGCCCTGTGAATTTATCCAATGAGACCCAGTTCCTATCGCCCTGTGTATTTATCCAATTAGACCCAGTTCCTATCACCCTGTGTATTTATCCAATGAGACCCACTCCCCATCGCCTTGTGAATTTATCCAATTGGACCCATTCCCCATTTTTATGTGAGTTTATCCAATTAGACCCACTCCCCATCGCCCTGTGAGTTTATCCAATTAGACCCACTCCCCATCGCCCTGTGAATTTATCCAATTTGACCCACTCCCCATCGCCCTGTGAATTTATCCAATGAGACCCACTCCCCATCGCCCTGTGAGTTTATCCAATGAGACTCACTCCCCATCGCCCAGTCAATTGATCCAATTAGACCCACTCCCCATCGCCCTGTGAATTTATCCAATTAGACCCACTCCCCATCGCCCTGTGAATTTATCCAATTAGACCCACTCCCCATCGCCCTGTGAATTTATCCAATTAGACCCACTCCCCATCGCCCTGTGAATTTATCCAATTGGACCCACTCCCCATCGCCCTGTGAATTTATCCAATTGGACTCACTCCCCATCGCCCTGTGAATTTATCCAATTAGATCCAGTCCCCATCGCCCTGTGAATTTATCCAATTCGTCCACTCCCCATCGCCCTGTGAATTTATCCAATTAGATCCAGTCCCCATCGCCCTGTGAATTTATCCAATTCGTCCACTCTCCATAGCCATTTGGCCCGTCATGCCTGTGCCGGCTCTTTGAAAGAGCTGTTCAATTTACCGCACCCCAGCTTTTTCCCCATAATCCTGCAAATTAGTCCTCTTCAAATGCATGTCCAACTGCTTTTTGAAAGTTCGAATGGAATCTGCTTCCACCACTCTTTCAGGTAGATGTTAACAACCCCTCCGCCTGAAAAAATTCTCCTAATTTCCACTCTCGTTCTTTTGCCAATTATTTTAAATCTATGATCTCTGGTTAACGACCTGCTTGCCAGAGGAAATGGTTTCTTCCTCCATGCTCTATTAAAACCCCTCAGAATTGTGAATACCTCTATTAGGTCTCCCCATAGCCTTCTCTGCTCTCAGGAGAATAATTCCAGCTTCTCCAATCTCTTCACATGATTGAAGTCTCTCATCCCTGGTATCATCCTGATCAACCTCCTCTGTACCCTGTCCAAGGCCTTGACATCCTTCCTGCAGTGTGGGGCCCAGAATTGTACACAATCCTCCAGCTGAGGCCTAACCAGTGATTTGTAAAGGTTTAACATGATGACTTATTTTAATTCAATGCCCCTATTTACAAAGCCAAGTATCCCATTTGCTTTCTTAACCGCCTTATCAATTTGACCTGCCTCCTTCAAAGATTTGTGAATTTGCACCCCCGGGTCCCTCTGCTCTTGCACCCCCTCAAAATAGTACCGTTTAGATTATACTGCCTCCCAAAGTTCATCACTTCACACTGATCCGCAATAAATTGCATCTCCCACGTGTCTGCCCATTTCACCAGTCTGTCTATGTCCTCATGAAGTCCGCTACTATCCTGCTCATTATTTACTAGATTGCTAAGTTTTGTATCATCCACAAACTTTGAAATTGTACTACCTATACCCAAGTCCAGGTGATTTATATATAACAAGAAAAGCAATGGCTCTAACACCAACCCCTTCTCTCCAGTCAGAAAAACATCCCTTCACCACTACTGTCTACCTCCTATCCCTTAGCCAATTATGTACCCAAGTTACCACCGTCCCTTTAATACCCATTTTCCGAATAAGTCTGTTACATCGTACTTCATCAAACACCTTTTGAAAATCCATATATACATCTACTGCACCACGTTCATCCACCTGAGGTGGTGCATTTTGGTAGGAAGAATAAGGAGGCCACATAATGCTTGTATAATAAGAGACTAAATGGGGGAGAGGAGCAAAGGGATCTAGAGGTACAGATATAGAAATCACTAAAAGTAGCAACGCAGGAGAAACTTCTGTACCGAAAGAATGGTAAGAATGTGGATCGCGCTACCACAAGTAGTTGACACAAATAGCACAGGTGCATTTAAGGGAAAGGTAGATAAGTAACGATGTTCCCCGTTACTATCTGTCTGCTCCTCACTCTGACCATTTGCAACGGTTTAACTGTGGCCAACAGGACCATCTGGTGGGGTGGGGGCGCTGCCAGAATGGTTTGAATGAAAGGGCGAAAGCCGAGGCTGCTGTGTGTTTGCAGCATTTGCAGCTTGTGTTCCTGTGCGAATAAAAGTAATTGGAAAGATTTGTTCCAGATTGAAGTGTTTCATTAAATTAAAAAAAGATGTTGGTTGTAATAAAGTAGGCAACAGAGATAGAGCATCATATCAAACCTCATTTAAGTTTAAAATGGTGAGCAAATTTATTAAATCGAACAGTTGTTTTGACTATTACAGTATGGGCCGAATGGCCTCCTTCTGTGCTGCATCATTCTGTGATACTATAGGTTTAAGGTAGAAAGTATGCTGTCTGACTCCTCAAGTGGACAAAATAACAGGAAGATCGCAACTCTCAGAACCAAGCTCATCTTTAACCATAATCTTTCCAATCCTTATAGTTTCTTCCTCCATGTATCTCTCACCAATGTGCAGGTTGCAATATTGGTTAAAGAAACAATTCCAGCTGTGAGGAGGGGTGATATGATAGACGGATCATCAAATGAGGCCATATGGGTTGAAGTGAAGAACAAAAAAGGGGCAATCACACTGCTGGGAGTGTACTATAGACCCCCAAACATTAAGAGTGAGACAGAACAGCAAATATGTAGGCAAATTTCTGAGAAGTGCAAAAACAAGAGGGCAGTAATAGTAGGGGATTTTAACTATCTTAATATTAACTGGGATAGAATCAGTGTAAAAGGTATAGAGGGCAGAGAATTTTTAAAATGCATTCACAGAATCATAGAATGGTTACCGCATGGAAGGAGGCCATTTGGCCCATCAAATCCATAGAACCATAGAAAAGATACAGCATAGAAGGGGGCCATTCGGCCCATTGTGTCTGCGCCGGCTCGAAGAATAACCAGGTGCCCATTCTAATCCCACCTTCCAGCACCTGGTCCATAGCCCTGCAGCTTACAGCACTTTAGGTGCAGCTCCAGGTATTTTTTTAAAGCGTTGAGGGTCCCTGCCTCTACCACCAATTCGGGCAGCGAATTCCATACATCCACCACCCTCTGGGTAAAAAAGTTTTTCCTTATGTCCCCTCTAATCCTTCTGCCGATCAGTTTAAATCTATGTCCTCTAGTTCTTGAACTTTCCGCTAGGGGAAACAGGTGCTTCCTGTCTACTCTATCTCGGCCCTTCATAATTTTGTACACCTCAATCAAGTCTCCCCTCAGCCTCCTCTGCTCCAAGGAAAACAACCCCAGCCTATCCAATCTCTCCTCGTAGCTGCAATTTTCAAGCCCTGGCAACATTCTTGTAAATCTTCTCTGCATTCTCTCCAGAGCAATTACGTCCTCCCTGTAATGTGGTGACCAGAACTGCGCACAATACTCCAGCTGTGGCCTTACCAGCATTTTATACAGATGCATCATTGCATCCCTGCTTTTGTATTCGATACCTCGGCTAATAACGGAGAGCATTCCGTATGCCTTCTTCACAACCTTATCTACCAGTACTGCCACCTTCAGGGACCTGTGCACATGTACTCCAAGGTCTCTCACGTCCTCCACCCCTCTCAATATATTCCCATTTACTGCGTATTCCCTTTTACTGTTTGCCCTCCCTAAGTGCATTACCTTACACTTCTCCGGGTTGAACTCCATTTTCCACCCACTCCACCAACCCATTGATATCTTCTTGGAATCTACAGCTATCCTCTTCACTATCAACTACACGGCCAATTTTTCTGTTGTCTGCAAATTTGCCAATCATGCCCCCTACATTCAAGTCTAAATCATTAATATATACCACAAACAGCAAGGGACCCAACACCGAGCCCCATGGCACACCACTGGAATCGGATTTCCATTCGCAAAGATATCCATCAACTTTTACCCTTTGTTTCCTGTTACTGAGCCAATTTTGGATCTAATTCGCCACATTTCCCTGTATCCCATGGGCTTTTACCTTTCTGACCAGTCTGCCATGTGGGACCTTGTCAAATGCCTTACTAAAATCCATGTAGACAACATCCACTGCACTACCCTCATCAATCCTCCTTGTCACTTCCTCAAAGAATTCAATCAGATTTATAAGGCATGACCTTCCCTGAACAAATCCATGCTGACTATCCCTGATTAAACCATGCCTTTCCAAGTGACAGTTTATCCTATCTCTCAGTATCGATTCTAATAGTTTGCCCACCACCGAGGTAAGACTGACCAGCCTATAATTGTTTGGCCTTTCCCTCGTACCCTTTTTAAACAATAGTACTATGTTTGCAGTCTTCCAGTCCTCCAGTACCTACCCTGTATCTAGTGAGGATTGGAAAATGATCCTCAGAGCATCCGCTATTTCCTCCCTGGCTTCCTTCAATAGCCGAGGAAACAATCCATCCGGTCCTGATGACTTATCAACTTTCAAGTATTCCAGTCCCTCTAGTACTTCCTCTCTCGTAATGTTTACCGTATCCAATATTTCACACCTCTCCTCTTTAACTACTACGTCCGGATCATCCCTTTCCCTTGTGAATACGGAGACAAAATATTAATTTAAAACCACAACCTCTGCTTCATCACACAAGTTACCCTCATCATCTCTGATAGGTCCGAACTTTTCCTTAGCGATCCTCTTGTTCTTAATGTACTGATAAAACATCTTTGGGTTTTCTTTAATCTTACTAGCTAATATTTTTTCATGCCCTCTCCTTGCTTTCCTTATTTCCTTTTTTACGTCATCCCTGTACTTTCTATACTCCTCTAGGCTTTCTGCGGTATTTAGTTTTTTGTGACAGTCATCAGCTTTCTTTTTCGGCTTTATCTTGCCTCGTATACTTCTAGACAACAAGGGGGCTCTAAATTTGGCAGTGCCACCCTTTTTCTTTGAGGGGACGTGTCTGCATTGTACCCATAGAATTTCACTTTTCAGTGCCTCCCACTGGCTTGCCACTGATTTCTCCTCAAGTAGTTGTGTCTAGTCCACTTCTGCCAAATCACCTCTTAGTTCTGTAAAATTTGCCTTCCCCCAATTTAAAACTACTCCTGATTTAACTCTGTCCTTTTCCATAATAATGCTAAAACTAACTGAATTGTGGTCACTATCCCCAATATGGTCACTCACTTGCCCATCTTCATTTCCCAGGACTAAATCTAGAATTGCATCCCCTCTTGTTGGGCTTGTCATGTACTGGCTAAAAATGTTCTCCTGGACACCGATCAAGAATCTTGCGCCCTCTGTGCCCCTCACACTGTTTGAATCCCAGTTGATGTTAGGGTTGTTAAAGTCCCCCACTATTATTGCCCTCTTATTTTTGCACGCAGAAATTTGCCTACAAATTTGTTCTTCTATCTCCCTTTCGCTATTCGGGGGTCTATAGTATACTCCTAGTAGTGTGCCTGCCCCTTTTTTATTTCTTAGCTCAACCCATATGGCCTTGATTGATGATCCATTTAGCACATCATCCCTTCTCACAACTGGAATTGATTCTTTAACCAATAATGCTACCCCACTCCTTTTTATTTTAAATCACCCACTCTATCCTGCCTGAAAACTCTATATCCAGGGATATTGAGCTGCCAATTATCCCCCTCTTTAAGCCAGGTTACCATTCTAGCAATGATATCATGCTGCCATGTGTCTGTCTGTGCCCTTAGCTCATCTGCTTTGTTTGTAATACTCCTTGCATTGAAGTATATACCCTTTAAACCCCGTCAAATTCCTGTGCTGAACACTATTTAACCTTTGCTTCTTTTGCTTTTCTGAGTCGCTAACTCCGTCACTATCTGCTTTTCTACTTCCCGTTTCCTGGTCTGAATTGTCCTATCTGTACCTACCCTTTGGTTCCCATCCCCCTGCCATGCTAGTTTAAACCCTTCCCAACAGAACTGGCAAATGCCCCCGCGAGGATATTGGTCCCGGTTCTGCTTGGGTGCAACCCGTCCAGCTTGAACAGGTCCCGCCTTTCCCAGAATCGGTCCCAATACCTCAGGAATTTAAAACCCTCCCTCCTACACCATCTCTCAAGCCACGCATTCATCTGGTCTATTCTCCTATTTCTGCTCTCGCTAGCACATGGCACTGGGAGTAATCCTGAGATTACTACCTTAGAGGTCCTGCTTTTTAATTTATTTCCTAACTCCTTATATTCTGCTTGCAGGACCTCATCCCTTTTTTTTAAACCAATGTCGTTGGTACCGATATGGACCACGACCTCTGGCTGTTCACCCTCCCCCTTCAGAATGTCCTGCAGCCGCTCCATGACACCCTTGACCCTAGCACCAGGGAGGCAACATACCATCCTGGAGTCACGTCTGCGGCCGCAGAAACGCCTATCTGTTCCCCTTACGATGGAATCCCCTGTCACTATTGCTCTCCCATTCACGAGAACTTTTTTTTAGCCAGTACGTAGCAAGCCCAACAAGAGGGGTTGCAGTTCTGGACTTAGTTTTAGGGAATGAAGCTGAGTAGGTGGAAGGGATATTAGTAGGAGAGCATTTTGGTGGGAGGGATCATAATTCAGTTAGATTTAGCGTAGTTATGTGAAAAGGACAAAGATAGACCAGGAGTAAAAGTTCTCAATTGAGGAAAGGCCAATTTTACTAAGCTGAAATGTAATTCAGCAAAAGCGGACTGGAAACAGCTACTTGAAGGTAAATCAGTGTCAGAGCAGTGGGAGGCATTCAAGGAGGAGATAGTGAGGGTTCAGAGCAAATATGTTCCCACAAAGAAAAAGGGTGGCACTCGCAAACCGAGAGCCTCCTGGATGTCAAGGAGCATATAGGGTATGGTAGCATAGTGGTTATGTTACTGGACGAGTAATCCAGAGGCCTGGACTAAAATCCAACGTCATGAGTTCAAATCCTGCCACGGCAGCTGGCGAATTTTTAAAAATTCAATTAATTAATTAAATAAAAATCTGGAATTAATATCCTAGTATCAGTAATGATGGCCATGAAACTACCGGATTGTCGTAAAAACCCATCTGGTTCACTAATGCCCTTTAGGAAAGGAAACCTGCCGTCCTTACCCAGTCTGGCCTATATGTAACTCCAGACCCACAGCAATGTGGTTGATTCTGAAATGGCCTAGCAAGCCACTCAGTTGTAAAATCTCGCTACGAAAAGTCATAATAAGAATAAAATCGGACGGACCACTAGGCACCGGACACGGCAACGGCAAACCAAGCCCAGTCGACCCTGCAAGGTCCTCCTCACTAACATCTGGGGACTTGTGCCAAAATTGGGAGAGCTGTCCCACAGACTAGTCAAGCAACAGCCGTACTCACAGAATCATACCTTTCAGCCAACGTCCCAAACTCTTCCATCACCATCCCTGGGTATGTTCTGTCCCACCGGCAGGACAGACCCACCAGAGGTGGTGGTACAGTGATATACAGTCAGGAGGGAGTGGCCCTGGGAGTCCTCAACATTGACTCTGGACCCCATGAAATCAGGTCAAACATGGGCAAGGAAAACCTCCTGCTGATTACCACCTACCGCCCTCCCTCAGCTGATGAATCAGTCCTCCTCCATGTTGAGCACCACTTGGAGGAAGCACTGAGGGTAGCAAGGGCACAAAATGTACTCTGGGTAGGGGACTTCAATGTCCATCATCAAGAGTGGCTCGGTAGCACCACTACTGACCGAGCTGGCCGAGTCCTGAAGGACATAGCTGCTAGACTGGGCCTGCAGCAGGTGGTGAGCGAACCAACACGAGGGAAAAACTTACTTGACTTCGTCTTCACCAATGCATCTGTCCACGACAGTATTGGTAGGAGCGACCACCGCACAGTCCTCGAGATGAAGTCCCGTCTTCGCACTGAGGACACCACCGTGCCAAATGGGATAGATTCAGAACAGATCCAGCAGCTCAAAACTGGGCATCCATGAGGCGCTGTGGGCCATCAACAGCAGCATTGTATTCCAGCACAATCTGTAACCTCATGGCCCGGCATATTCCTCACTCTACCATTATCAACCCTGGTTCAAAGAGGAGTGCAGAAGAGCATGCCAGGAGCAGCACCAGGCGTACCTAAAAATGAGGTGCCAACCTGGTGAAGCTACAACTCAGGACTACATGCACGCTAAACAGCAGAAGCAACATGCTATAGACAGAGCTAAGCGATTCCACAACCAACGGATCAGATCAAAGCTCTGCAGTCCTGCCACATCCAGTCGTGAATGGTGGTGGACAATTAAACAACTAACGGGAGGAGGACGCTCTGTAAACATCCCCATCCTCAATGATGGCAGAGTCCAGCAAGTGAGTGCAAAAGACAAGGCTGAAGCATTTGCAACCATCTTCAGCCAGAAGTGCCGAGTGGATGATCCATCTCGGCCTCCTCCTGATATCCCCACCACCACGGAAGCTAGTCTTCGGCCAATTCGATTCACTCCACGTGATATCAAGAAACGGCTGAGTGCACTGGATACAGCAAAGGCTATGGGCCTCGACAACATCCCAGCTGTAGTGCTGAAGACTTGTGCTCCAGAACTAGCTGCGCCTCTAGCCAAGCTGTTCCAGTACAGCTACAACACTGGCATCTACCCGACAATGTGGAAAATCGCCCAGGTATGTCCTGTCCACAAAAAGCAGGACAAATCCAATCCGGCCAATTACCGCCCCATCAGTCTACTCTCAATCATCAGCAAAGTGATGGAAGGTGTCGTCGACAGTGCTATCAAGCGGCACTTACTCACCAATAACCTGCTCACCGATGCTCAGTTTGGGTTCCGCCAGGACCACTCGGCTCCAGACCTCATTACAGCCTTGGTCCAAACATGGACAAAAGAGCTGAATTCCAGAGGTGAGGTGAGGTGAGAGTGACCGCCCTTGACATCAAGGCAGCATTTGACCGAGTGTGGCACCAAGGAGCCCTAGTAAAATTGAAGTCAATGGGAATCAGGGGGAAAACTCTCCAGTGGCTGGAGTCATACCTAGCACAAAGGAAGATGGTAGTGGTTGTTGGAGGCCAATCATCTCAGCCCCAGGACATTGCTGCAGGAGTTCCTCAGGGCAGTGTCCTAGGCCCAACCATCTTCAGCTGCTTCATCAATGACCTTCCCTCCATCATAAGCTCAGAAATGGGGATGTTCGCTGATGACTGCACAGTGTTCAGTTCCATTTGCAACCCCTCAAATAATGAAGCAGTCCGAGCCCGCATGCAGCAAGACCTGGACAACATCCAGGCTTGGGCTCATAAGTGGCAAGTAACATTCGCGCCAGATAAGTGCCAGGCAATGACCATCTCCAACAAGAGAGAGTCTAACCACCTCCCCTTGACATTCAATGGCATTATCATCGCCGAATCCCCCACCATCAACATCCTGGGGGTCACCATTGACCAGAAACTTAACTGGACCAGCCATATAAATACTGTGGCTACGAGAGCAGGTCAGAGGCTGGGTATTCTGCGGCGAGTGACTCACCTCCTGACTCCCCAAAGCCTTTCCACAAGTCAGGAGTGTGTTGGAATACTCTCCACTTGCTTGGATGAGTGCAGCTCCAACAACACTCAAGAAGCTCGACACCATCCAAGATAAAGCAGCCCGTTTGATTGGCACCCCATCCACCACCCTAAACATTCACTCCCTTCACCACCGGCGCACTGTGGCTGCAGTGTGTACCATCCACAGGATGCACTGCAGCAACTCGCCAAGGCTTCTTCGACAGCACCTCCCAAACCCGCGACCTCTACCACCTTGAAGGACAAGAGCAGCAGGCACATGGGAACAACACCACCTGCATGTTCCTCTCCAAGTCACACACCATCCCGACTTGGAAATATATCGCCGTTCCTTCATTGTCGCTGGGTCAAAATCCTGGAACTCCCTTCCTAACAGCACTGTGGGAGAACCGTCACCACATGGACTGTAGCGGTTCAAGAAGGCGGCTCACTACCACCTTCTCGAGGGCAATTAGGGATGGGCAATAAATGCTGGCCTCGCCAGCGACGCCCACATCCCATGAACGAATAAAAAAAAATACAGGTAAGATAAGGCAAAAAAGGGAAGCTTATGTCAGATACCGAGAGCTCAATACTGCAGAAAGCCTAGGGGAGTATAGAAAGTGCAAGAATGAAATTAAAAAGGAAATTAGGAAAACAAAGCGAGGGCATGAAAAATTACTGGCAAGTAAAATCAAGGAAAACCCAAAGATGTTTTATAAATACATAAAGAGCAATAGTATAACTAAGGAAAGAGTAGGGCCTATTAGAGACCCAAAAGGTATCCTGTGTGGAGGCGGAAGATGTTGGTATGGTTCTTAACAAATACTTTGCGTCTGTCTTCACAAAAGAGGGGGATGATACAGACATTGTAGTTAAGGAGGAGGAGTGTGAAATATTGGCTGGGATAAACATAGTGAAGGAGGAAATATTAAGGGGTTTAGCATCTTTGAAAGTAGATAAATCGTCAGGCCCGGATGAAATGTATCCCAGGCTGTTGAGAAGCAAAGGAGGAAATAGCGGAGGTTCTGACCATCATTTTCAAATCTTTTCTGGCTACAGGCATGATGTTGGAGGACTGGAGAACTGCTAATGTTGTACCATTGTTTAAAAAGGGAGAAAGGGATGGACTGAGTAATTACAGGCCAGTCAGCCTAACCTCAGAGCTGGGCAAATTATTGGAAACAATTCTGAGGGATGGTATAAATTGTCACTTAGAAAGGCACAAGGTAATCAAAGACAGTCAGCACAGATTTGTTGAGGGAAGGTCGTATCTGACTAACTTGATTTTTTTTTTTCGAGGAGGGTTGATGAGGGTAGCGCGTTTGATGTAGTCTACATGGATTTTAGCAAGTCTTTTGACAAAGTCCCACATGGCAGACTGGTCAGAAAAGTAAAAGCCCATGGGATCCAAGGGAAAGTGGCAAATTGGATCCAAAATTGGCTGTGGCAAGAAGCAAAGGGTAATGGTTGACGGGTGTTTTTGTGACTGGAAGGCTGTTTCCAGTGGGGTTCCGCAGGGCTCAGTACTAGGTCCCTTGCTTTTTGTGGTATTTATCAATGATTTAGACTTAAATGTAGGGGACATGATTAAGAAGTTTGCAGATGATACAAAAATTGGCCGTGTGGTTGATAGTGAGGAGGAAAGTTGTAGACTGCAGGAAGATATCATCGGACTGGTCAGGTGGGCAGAAAAGTGGCAAATGGAATTCAATCTGGAGAAGTGTGAGGTAATGCATTTGGGGAGGGCAAACAAGGCAAGGGAATACACAATAAATGGGAGGATGCTGAGAAGTGTAGAGGAAGAGAGGGACTTTGGAGTGCATGTCCACAGATCCCTGAAGGTAGCAGGACAGATAGATAAGGTGGTTAAGGCGGCATACTGGATACATTCCTTTATTAGCTGAGGCATAGAATATAAGAGCAGGGGGGGGGGTTATGCTCGTTAGGCCACAGCTAGAGTACTGCGTACAGTTCTGGTCTCCACGATAGGAAAGATGTGATTGCACTAGAGAGGGTACAGAGGAGATTTACGAGGATGTTGCCAGGACTGGAGAATTTTAGCTATTAGGAAAGATTGGATAGGCTGGGGTTGTTTTCTTTGGAACAAAAGAGGCCGAGGGGAGATTCAATTGAGGTGTATAAAATTATGAGGGGCCTAGAGAGAGTGGATGGGAAGGACCTATTTCCCTTGGCAGAGAGGTCAATAACCAGGGGGCATAGATTTAAAGTGATTGGTAGAAGGATTAGAGGGGAGTTGAGAAATTATTTTACCCAGAGGGTGGTGGGGATCTGGAACTCACTGCCTGAAGGAGTGGTAGAGGCAGAAACCCTCATTGCGTTTAAAGAGTACTTGGATGTGCACTTGAAGTGCCGTAACCTACAAGGCTACAGACCAAGAAATGGAAAGTGGGATTAGGCTGGATAGCTCTTTTTCGGCGGCACAGACACGATGGGCCGAATGGCCTCCATCTGTGCTGTAAAATTCTATGATGCCATATAGATTCTTCCTCCTCATGCATCTCACCACTGTGCAAGTCCTACATTGATATCAATTGCTTTTTGGAAAATTGAAAACACTTTTCTTCTTTGAAAAGATTTTCTAAGTTGATTCTTTGATCCAATCATCCCTTTTTCATGGATTCTTTGAATATTTGACAATTAAAAAAGAAATGTCAATCATAAAGAATCTTAACAGGTCACAAAGCATATTTTCAGTTTGAATTATTCCTCTCTACAGCCTGTAATCGGTGAAACATGCAACATTGTACAGAAATAAGCCCGCAGTTGTTTAGTTTAAAGTGTTTACTTACTATAATTGGATTGAAAGGAAGTGCCTCCAAACTAAGACCAGACAAAAATACCATGTTTTTGTCACAATAACATTTTCCCATGAATTAAAAATGGATAGTTTACCGAACCACCATCGATGTAACCAAGACAAACACCGACTGTACCAGGCTTGGTAGTCAGTGAATCTCTCTCCACACACGGAGCCGGTGAACGTCCTCTCCCCACTGCAAACACACTTGTGTGTCACCAGGTTTGGTGACTGAGGGAATCTCTATCCACACACGGAGCACACTATTACCCTCCACTGTGAACACACTCGTGTGTCACCAGGCTTGGTGTGGAGATGCCGGTGATGGACTGGGGTTGACAATTGTAAACAATTTTACAACACCAAGTTATAGTCCAGCAATTTTATTTTAAATTCACAAGCTTTCGGAGGCTTCCTCCTTCGTCATGTGAACGAAGGTTCACCTGAGGAAGGAGGAAGCCTCCGAAAGCTTGTGAATTTAAAATAAAATTGCTGGACTATAACTTGGTGTTGTAAAATTGTTTACAACCAGGCTTGGTGACTGAGGGAATCTCTATCCACATAGGGAGCACATTTACTCTCCAGTGTGAACACGCTCATGTGTCCTCAAGCTGGATAACTGAGTGAATCCCTTCCCACACACTGAGCAGGTGAACGGCCTCTCTCCAGTGTGAACAGGCTGGTGTTTCAGCAGGCTGGATGAATTGAGAAATCCCTTCCCACACAGGGAGCAAGTGAATGGCCTCTCATCAGCGTGAACGTGCTGGTGCCCATCTCCAGTGTGAATATGCTGGTGTTTCAGCAAGCGGGATGACTGAAAGAATCCCTTCCCACACTCGGAACAGCTGAATGGCCTCTCTCCAGTGTGAACCCGCTGGTGTGCCACCAGGTGTGATAACTGAATGAATTCCTTTCCACAAAGGGAACAGCTGAATGGCCTCTCCCCAGTGTGAATTCGCTGGTGTTTCAGCAGACTGAATGAACGAGTGAATCCCTTCCCACACACTGAGCAGGTGAATGGCCTCTCCCCAGTGTGAATACACTGGTGTTTCAGCAGGTGTGATGACTGAGTGAATCCTTTCCCACACTCGGAGCAGGTGAATGGCCTCTCCCCAGTGTGAATACGTTTGTGTGTCAGCAGATGGGATGAATTAGTGAATCCCTTTCCACACACACAGCACAGGAACGGCCTCTCCCCAGTGTGAATACGCTGGTGTATCCTTAAGCTGGATGACTGAGTGAATCCCTTCCCACATTCCGAGCAGCTAAACGGCCTCTCCCCAGTGTGAATTCGCTGGTGTGTTAGCAGGTGTGATGATTGAGTGAATCCCTTCCCACACTCAGAGCAGATGAACGGTCTCTCGCCAGTGTGAATACGCTGGTGTTCAAGTAGGCTGGATGAGTCAGTGAATCCCTTCCCACACTCGGAGCAGGGAAATGGCCTCACCCCAGTGTGAATAAGGCAATGCTTCTTTAAGCAGTCATTTCGATTAAAGGTCTTTCCACAGTCAGGGCACTGGAACACTCTCCCTCTGGTGTGTGTGTCTCGGTGCTTTTCCAGCCACAGTGAGGTCTTAAATCTTTTCCCACAGACAGAACATTCAAAGGGTTTGTCTTCTATATGGAAAGATTGCTGCTCTTTGGGTTCTGATGCATGGAGGGAGTTTGTCACATCCTGATGTGATGTTTGGTTTGAGCTTCCTGTTTGCAAATCTTCCATCTCTAATATTCTGTAAAACATGTTTACAAAAGTCAGAAGAACAGGTTGGAAATTCACAACAATTATACTTTCTATAGTAAATTATCTCCCCTCTTGTTCCTTCAAAACTGCAAATACAATGTGTATATCTGATGTGGAGATGCCGGTGATGGACTGGGGTTGACAATTGTAAACAATTTTACAACACCAAGTTATAGTCCAGCAATTTTATTTTAAATTCACAAGCTTTCGGAGATTTTCTCCTTCCTTGAAACATTTGCCTGAGGAAGGAGAAAATCTCCGAAAGCTTGTGAATTTAAAATAAAATTGCTGGACTATAACTTGGTGTTGTAAAATTGTTTACAAATGTGTATATCCTCGTCCTTCTCACTGGTTTGAAACCAAGATTCACTGCACTGTCTCCACTCCATATTTTGACCCAAGGGTATACAAGCCAATTTTGCAACACATCCACATCATTTAATGCTTGAAGGTCCATCTCCCCCCAGACCAGACCAGACCCACCTCCCCGTCCCCCTCCTCCCACAGACCAGCACCACCTCCCATCCCCCCAGGACCAGCCCCACCTCCCCGTCCCCCTCCTCCCACAGACCAGCACCACCTCCCATCCCCCCAGGACCAGCCCCACCTCCCCGTCCCCCTCCTCCCACAGACCAGCACCACCTCCCATCCCCCCAGGACCAGCCCCACCTCCCCGTCCCCCTCCTCCCACAGACCAGCACCACCTCCCATCCCCCCAGGACCAGCCCCATCTCCCCGTTCCCCTCCTCCCACAGACCAGCACCACCTCCCATCCCCCCAGGACCAGCCCCACCTCCCTCCTCCCACAGACCAGCACCACCTCCCATCCCCCCAGGACCAGCCCCACCTCCCCGTCCCCCTCCACCCACAGACCAGCACCACCTCCCATCCCCTCCAGAACCAGACCCACCTCCCCGTTCCCCCTCCTCCCACAGACCAGCACCACCTCCCATCCCCTCCAGAACCAGCCCCACCTCCCATCCCCTCCAGAACCAGCCCCACCTCCCCGTCCCCCTCCTCCCACAGACCAGCACCACCTCCCATCCCCCCCAGGACCAGCCCCACCTCCCCATCTCCCTCCTCCCACAGACCAGCACCACCTCCCATCCCCCCCAGGACCAGCCCCACCTCCCATCCCCCCCAGGACCAGCCCCACCTCCCATCCCCCCCAGGACCAGCCCCACCTCCCCATCCCCCTCCTCCCACAGACCAGCACCACCTCCCATCCCCCCCAGAACCAGCCCCACCTCCCCATCCCCCTCCTCCCCATTCCCCTCCTCCCACAGACCAGCACCACCTCCCATCCCCCCCAGGACCAGCCCCACCTCCCCATCCCCCTCCTCCCACAGACCAGCACCACCTCCCATCCCCTCCAGAACCAGCCCCACCTCCCCGTCCCCCTCCTCCCACAGACCAGCCCCACCTCCCATCCCCCCCAGGACCAGCCCCATCTCCCCGTTCCCCTCCTCCCACAGACCAGCACCACCTCCCATCCCCCCAGGACCAGCCCCATCTCCCCGTTCCCCTCCTCCCACAGACCAGCACCACCTCCCATCCCCCCCAGGACCAGCCCCATCTCCCCGTCCCCCTCCTCCCACAGACCAGCACCACCTCCCATCCCCCCCAGGACCAGCCCCACCTCCCCATCCCCCTCCTCCCACAGACCAGCACCACCTCCCATCCCCTCCAGAACCAGCCCCACCTCCCTCCTCCCACAGACCAGCACCACCTCCCATCCCCTCCAGAACCAGCCCCACCTCCCCGTCCCCCTCCTCCCACAGACCAGCCCCACCTCCCCATCCCCCTCCTCCCACAGACCAGCACCACCTCCCATCCCCCCCAGGACCAGCCCCACCTCCCCATCCCCCTCCTCCCACAGACCAGCACCACCTCCCATCCCCTCCAGAACCAGCCCCACCTCCCCGTCCCCCTCCTCCCACAGACCAGCCCCACCTCCCATCCCCTCCAGGACCAGCCCCACCTCCCATCCCCACCAGGACCAGCACCACCCCTCCAGAACCAGACCAACCTCCCTGTCCCCCTCCTCCCACAGATAGCACCACCTCCCATCCCATCCCACCCCACCCCACCCCCCAGGACCAGATCCACCTCCCGGCCACCTCCCCCAACCCCCAGGATCTACCCCACCTCCAGCTTCCCTGCCCCGCCTCTCCCCCTCCACAGACCATATCCGCCTCTCACCTTCCAGCCCCGCCTCTCCTCCCCCTCCAGCATCTCCCATCCCAACCCCACCTCTTGCCCCTCTCCCCCTCCACTCCAGCCCCTCCACACCTCAGCCCCGCCTCCCATGCCAGACCACATCCACCTCACCCCCGAGCCCCGCCTAACCGCTCCTCTTCCCTCCCCATCCCAGACTCTCCTCTCCCTCCTCCAGTCCCGCCCCCACTCTAGACCACACCCACCTCACCTCGGCCCACCACTCCCCCAAATGCCCATCCCAGCCTCTCCCCTCCACCTCAGCCACCACTAACCACGCCTACCTCTCATCCTCCCCTCCAGCCCCACTTTTCCCCCTCCACCCCTGACCGCACCCACCTCTCCCCTCGCCCCACCCCGTCCCCCCCCCCCACCCCCCAGCCTCGTCCCTCCTCCCCATCCCACCCCGGCCTCGTCCCTCCTCCCCACCTCACCCCCGGCCTCGTCCCTCCCCACCTCACCCCCGGCCTCGTCCCTCCTCCCCACCTCACCCCCGGCCTCGTCCCTCCCTCGCCGGCCTCGTCCAACCTCCCTCCGTCCTCTCCCCTCCCTCCCCCCGTCCTCCCCCCTCCCTCGTCCTTCCCCCTCCCCCCCGGCCTCGTCCTTCCCCCTCCTCCCCACTCAGAACATAGCCGGCGTCGCCCCCTCCCGCCTCTCTCCCCACCGCCCCCCCGCCCGCCCAGTCCCACCCCAGACCCGCCCTCTCCCCTCCACCCCAGACCCGCCTCTCGCCCCCAACCCAGTCCCCTCCACCCCAGACCCGCCTCTCGCCCCCAACCCAGTCCCCTCCACCCCAGACCCGCCTCTCGCCCCCAACCCAGTCCCCTCCACCCCAGACCCGCCTCTCCCCCCCAACCCAGTCCCCTCCACCCCAGACCCGCCCTCTCCCCTCCACCCCAGACCCGCCCTCTCCCCTCCACCCCAGACCCGCCTCTCCCCCCCAACCCAGTCCCCTCCACCCCAGACCCGCCCTCTCCCCTCCACCCCAGACCCGCCCTCTCCCCTCCACCCCAGACCCGCCCTCTCCCCCCCACCCAGTCCCGCCCCAGACCCGCCTCTCCCCACCCACCCAGTCCCGCCCCAGACCCGCCTCTCCCCACCCACCCAGTCCCGCCCCAGACCCGCCTCTCCCCCCCACCCAGTCCCGCCCCAGACCCGCCTCTCCCCACCCACCCAGTCCCGCCCCAGACCCGCCTCTCCCCACCCACCCAAGACCCACCTCTCCCCCGCCCTCTCCCCTCCACCCCAGACCCGCCTCTCCCCCCAACCCAGTCCCCTCCACCCCAACCCAGTCCCCTCCACCCCAACCCAGTCCCCTCCACCCCAACCCAGTCCCCTCCACCCCCGCATCTCTCCCCCCCCCCCCCAGACCCGCCTCTCTTTCCCCCCCCCCAGACCCACCTCTCTTCCCCCTCCCCCCAGACCCGCCTCTCTTCCCCCCCCCCCCAGACCCGCCTCTCTTCCCCCCCCCCCCCAGACCCGCCTCTCCCCCCCCAACCCAGACCCGCCTCTCTCCCCCCAACCCAGTCCCCTCCACCCCAGACCCAGTCCCCTCCACCCCAGACCCGCCTCTCCACCCCAGACCCAGTCCCCTCCACCCCAGACCCAGTCCCCTCCACCCCAGACCCGCCTCTCCCCCCTTCAGACCCGCCTCTCCCCCCTTCAGACCCGCCTCTCCCCCCTTCAGACCCGCCTCTCCCCCCCCAACCCAGAGCCGCCTCTCCCCCCCAACCCAGTCCCCTCCACCCCAGACCCGCCTCTCCCCCCTTCAGACCCGCCTCTCCCCCCTTCAGACCCGCCTCTCCCCCCCCAACCCAGAGCCGCCTCTCCCCCCCAACCCAGTCCCGCCTCTCCCCCCCCAACCCAGTCCCCTCCACTCCAGACCCGCCTCTCTCCCCCCCCACCCAGTCCCCTCCACTCCAGACCCGCCTCTCTCCCCCCCCCACCCAGTCCCCTCCACCCCAGACCCGCCCTCTCTCCCCCCCCCCCCCAGACCCGCCTCTCTCTTCCCCCCCCCCCACTCTCTCTTCCCCCCCCCCACTCTCTCTCTTCCCCCCCCCCCACTCTCTCTCTTCCCCCCCCCCCACTCTCTCTCTTCCCCCCCCCCCCCACTCTCTCTCTTCTCCCCCCCCCCCCCCCACTCTCTCTCTTCTCCCCCCCCCCCCCCACTCTCTCTCTTCCCCCCCCCCCACTCTCTCTCTTCCCCCCCCCCCACTCTCTCTCTTCCCCCCCCCCACTCACTCTCTCTTCCCCCCCCCCCACTCTCTCTCTTCCCCCCCCCCCACTCTCTCTCTTCCCCCCCCCCCACTCTCTCTCTTCCCCCCCCCCCCACTCTCTCTTCCCCCCCCCCCACTCTCTCTTCCCCCCCCCCCACTCTCTCTTCCCCCCCCCCCCCAGTCCAGTCCCGCCTCTCTCTCTTTCCCCCCCCCCAGTCCCGCCTCTCCCTCTTCCCCCCCCCAGTCCCGCCTCTCCCTCTTCCCCCCCCCAGTCCCGCCTCTCTCTCTTCCCCCCCCCCCAGTCCCGCCTCTCTCTCTTCCCCCCCCCCCCCCCCAGTCCAGTCCCGCCTCTCTCTCTTTTCCCCCCCCCCCCAGTCCAGTCCCGCCTCTCTCTCTTTCCCCCCCCCCCCCCAGTCCAGTCCCGCCTCTCTCTCTTTCCCCCCCCCCCCCCAGTCCAGTCCCGCCTCTCTCTCTTTCCCCCCCCCCCCAGTCCAGTCCCGCCTCTCTCTCTCTTTCCCCCCCCCCCCCAGTCCAGTCCCGCCTCTCTCTCTTTCCCCCCCCCCCCCCAGTCCAGTCCCGCCTCTCTCTCTTTCCCCCCCCCCCCCCCAGTCCAGTCCCGCCTCTCTCTCTTTTCCCCCCCCCCCCAGTCCAGTCCCGCCTCTCTCTCTTTTCCCCCCCCCCCCAGTCCAGTCCCGCCTCTCTCTCTTTCCCCCCCCCCCCCCCAGTCCAGTCCCGCCTCTCTCTCTTTCCCCCCCCCCCCCAGTCCAGTCCCGCCTCTCTCTCTTTTCCCCCCCCCCCCCAGTCCAGTCCCGCCTCTCTCTCTTTTCCCCCCCCCCCCAGTCCAGTCCCGCCTCTCTCTCTCTCCCCCCCCCCCCCCCAGTCCCGCCTCTCTCTCTCTCCCCCCCCCCCCCCCAGTCCCGCCTCTCTCTCTCTCTCCCCCCCCCAGTCCCGCCTCTCTCTCTCTCTCCCCCCCCCAGTCCCGCCTCTCTCTCTCTCTCTCCCCCCCCCCCCCCCAGTCCCGCCTCTCTCTCTCTCCCCCCCCCCCCCCCCAGTCCCGCCTCTCTCTCCCCCCCCCCCCAGTCCCGCCTCTCTCTCCCCCCCCCCCCCAGTCCCGCCTCTCTCTCCCCCCCCCCCCAGTCCCGCCTCTCTCTCCCCCCCCCCCCAGTCCCGCCTCTCTCTCCCCCCCCCCCAGTCCCGCCTCTCTCTCCCCCCCCCCCCAGTCCCGCCTCTCTCTCCCCCCCCCCCCCGTCCCGCCTCTCTCTTCCCCCCCCCCCCCGTCCCGCCTCTCTCTCCCCCCCCCCCCCGTCCCGCCTCTCTCTCCCCCCCCCCCCGTCCCGCCTCTCTCTCCCCCCCCCCCCCGTCCCGCCTCTCTCTCCCCCCCCCCCCCCGTCCCGCCTCTCTCTCCCCCCCCCCCCCCGTCCCGCCTCTCTCTCCCCCCCCCCCCCCGTCCCGCCTCTCTCTCCCCCCCCCCCCCCGTCCCGCCTCTCTCTCCCCCCCCCCCCCCAGTCCCGCCTCTCTCTCCCCCCCCCCCCAGTCCCGCCTCTCTCTCTCTCTCCCCCCCCCCCCCCCCCAGTCCCGCCTCTCTCTCTCTCTCCCCCCCCCCCCCCCCAGTCCCGCCTCTCTCTCTCTCTCCCCCCCCCCCCCCCCCCCAGTCCCGCCTCTCTCTCTCTCTCCCCCCCCCCCCCCCCCAGTCCCGCCTCTCTCTCTCTCTCCCCCCCCCCCCCAGTCCCGCCTCTCTCTCCCCCCCCCCCCCCAGTCCCGCCTCTCTCTCTCTCTCTCCCCCCCCCCCCCCCCCAGTCCCGCCTCTCTCTCTCTCTCCCCCCCCCCCCCCCCCAGTCCCGCCTCTCTCTCTCTCTCTCCCCCTCCCCCCCCCCCCCAGTCCCGCCTCTCTCTCTCTCTCCCCCCCCCCCCCCCCCCAGTCCCGCCTCTCTCTCTCTCTCCCCCCCCCCCCCCCCAGTCCCGCCTCTCTCTCTCTCTCTCCCCCTCCCCCCCCCCCCCAGTCCCGCCTCTCTCTCTCTCTCTCCCCCCCCCCCCCCCCAGTCCCGCCTCTCTCTCTCTCTCCCCCCCCCCCCCCCCCAGTCCCGCCTCTCTCTCTCTCTCTCCCCCTCCCCCCCCCCCCCAGTCCCGCCTCTCTCTCTCTCTCCCCCCCCCCCCCCCCCAGTCCCGCCTCTCTCTCTCTCTCCCCCCCCCCCCCCCCAGTCCCGCCTCTCTCTCTCTCTCCCCCCCCCCCCCCCAGTCCCGCCTCTCTCTCTCTCTCCCCCCCCCCCCCCCCAGTCCCGCCTCTCTCTCTCTCTCCCCCCCCCCCCCCCAGTCCCGCCTCTCTCTCTCTCTCCCCCCCCCCCCCCCCCCAGTCCCGCCTCTCTCTCTCTCCCCCCCCCCCCCCCCGTCCCGCCTCTCTCTCTCCCCCCGCCGACCTGCCCCTTGTCCCGTCTCACCCCAGACCCGCTCCCCAGGGGTGACGAGTCCCGACGGGCAGTAGCCGCAGTTTCAGGTTTAAAGGGCGGGAAGGTCCTGAGGAGCCGAGACTCCCCGGGCCGGTCCCTTGGTATTTAATCCGCCGCCTGGGCCCTGCTCTCGGCCTCTTACCTCCCGGCCGGACCTCCTTCTCATTCGTTGCAAATGGCGTCCGTCCCACAGAGTCTCGGCGCATGCGCGGTCGCTAACCCTGGACCAATAGAGCGGTTGCCGGGGCGCACGGAACTATGGGTAGGTATATCCGCCATTGAAACGGTCCCATATCTGCACTCTTCCTTAATGAAAGGTCTTTATTGATCAGTACAAGGGAATACCGGTAATGTTACTTAGAATGAAAGCAGAGAAACAGGCCAATCGGCCCAACAGATCCATACCAGTGTTCATGCTCCACACGAGCCTCCTCCCTCCCTTCTTCATATAACCCCATCAACATATCCTTCTATTCCCTACACCGCACCTCAGGAAGGATATATTGGCCTTGGAGGGGGTGCAGAGCAGATTCACCAGAATGATAATGAGGCTTAGAAGGTTAAATTATGAGGACAGGTTGCATAAACTCGTCTTGTATTCCCTCGAGAACAGAAGATTGGGAGGTAATCTGATTGAGGTGTTTAGAATGATAAAGGATTCGATAGGGTAGATAGAAACTATTTCCTCTGGTGGGGAAATCCAGAACAAGGGGCCATAATCTTAAAATTAGAGCCAGGCCATTCAGGAATGAAGTCAGGAAGCACTATTTCACAAAGGGTGGTGGAAATCTGGAACTCTCTTCCCCAAAAGGCTGTGGATGCTGGGGGACAATTGAAATGTTCAAGCCTGCGATCGATAGATTTTTGTTGGGTAAGGGTATGAAGGCATATGGAGAAAGGTGGGTAAATGGAGTTGAGATACAGAACAGCAATGAACTAACTGAATGGCAGAACAGGCGCAAGAGGCTAAATGGCCTCCTCCAGCGTTAGGCCCAACAGGTCCATGCCAGTGTTTGTACTCCATATGAGCCTCCTCCCACCTTACTTCAACTAACTATCAGCATATCCTTCTATTCCTTTCTCCTTCATGCACTTATCTAGCTCCCCCTTAAATGCATCTAAACTATTCGCCTCAACTACTCCTTGTGGTAGTGAGTTCCACATTCTCACCACTCTCCAGTTCCTTCTTGAAACCTATTAAGGTTTCATGGTCCACCACCTATTTTCTTTCACTCAACTGAATATCCTTCCCTGTGTCCCCCCCCTCCCCGCCGCAATAACTGAATATCCTTCCCTGTGTCCCCCCCCTCCCCGCCGCAATAACTGAATATCCTTCCCTGTGTCCACCCCCCCCCCCGCCGCAATAACTGAATATCCTTCCCTGTGTCCCCCCCCTCCCCGCCGCAATAACTGAATATCCTTCCCTGTGTCCACCCCCCCCCCCGCCGCAATAACTGAATATCCTTCCCTGTGTCCACCCCCCCCCCCCGCCGCAATAACTGAATATCCTTCCCTGTGTCCCCCCCCTCCCCGCCGCAATAACTGAATATCCTTCCCTGTGTCCACCCCCCCCCGCCGCAATAACTGAATATCCTTCCCTGTGTCCACCCCCCCCCCCGCCGCAATAACTGAATATCCTTCCCTGTGTCCCCCCCCCTCCCCGCCGCAATAACTGAATATCCTTCCCTGTGTCCACCCCCCCCCCCGCCGCAATAACTGAATATCCTTCCCTGTGTCCACCCCCCCCCCCGCCGCAATAACTGAATATCCTTCCCTGTGTCCCCCCCCCCCCGCCGCAATAACTGAATATCCTTCCCTGTGTCCCCCCCCCCCCCCCCGCCGCAATAACTGAATATCCTTCCCTGTGTCCCCCCCCCCGCCGCAATAACTGAATATCCTTCCCTGTGTCCCCCCCCCCCCCGCCGCAATAACTGAATATCCTTCCTGTGTCCCCCCCCCCCCCCGCCGCAATAACTGAATATCCTTCCCTGTGTCCCCCCCCCCCCCCGCCGCAATAACTGAATATCCTTCCCTGTGTCCCCCCCCCCCCGCCGCAATAACTGAATATCCTTCCCTGTGTCCCCCCCCCCCCCCCGCCGCAATAACTGAATATCCTTCCCTGTGTCCCCCCCCCCCCCGCCGCAATAACTGAATATCCTTCCCTGTGTCCCCCCACCAAATAACTGAATATCCATCTCTGCACCCCCTCCAATAACTGAATATCCATCTCTGTACCCCCTTCTATAACTGAATATCCATCTCTGTACCCCCTTCTATAACTGAATATCCATCTCTGTACCCCCTCCAATAACTGAATATCCATCTCTGCACCCCCTCCAATAACTGAATATCCATCTCTGTACCCCCTCCAATAACTGAATATCCATCTCTGCACCCCCTCCAATAACTGAATATCCATCTCTGCACCCCCTCCAATAACTGAATATCCTTCTCTGTACCCCCTTCTATAACTGAATATCCATCTCTGTACCCCCTCCAATATCTGAATATCCATCTCTGTACCCCCTCCAATAACTGAATATCCTTCTCTGCACCCCCTCCAATAACTGAACATCCATCTCTGTACCAACTCCAATAACTGAATATCCATCTCTGTACCCCCTCCAAAAACTGAATATCAATCTCTGTACCCCTCCAATAACTGAATATCCTACTCTGTACCCCCTCCAATAACTGAATATCCTTCTCTGTACCCCCTCCAAAAACTGAATATCAATCTCTGTACCTCCTCCAATAATTGAATATCCTTCTCTGTACCTCCTCCAATATCTGAATATCCATCTCTGTACCCCTCCAACAACTGAATATCCTTCTCTGCATCCCTCCAATAACTGAATATCCTTCTCTGTACCCCCTCCAACAACTGAATATCCTTCTCTGTACCCCCTACAATATCTGAATATCCTTCTCTGTACCCCCTCCAACAACTGAATATCCTTCTCTGTACCCCCTACAATATCTGAATATCCTTCTCTGAACCTCCTCCAATAAATGAATATCCTTCTCTGTACCCCCTCCAATATCTGAATATCCTTCTCTGAACCTTCTCCAATAACTGAATATCCATCTCTGCACTTCCTCCAATAACTGAATATCCTTCTCTGCACTTCCTCCAATAACTGAATATCCTTCTCTGCACTTCCTCCAATAACTGAATATCCTTCTCTGTACCCCCTCCAATATCTGAATATCCTTCTCTGCACTTCCTCCAATAACTGAATATCCTTCTCTGCACTTCCTCCAATAACTGAATATCCTTCTCTGCACTTCCTCCAATAACTGAATATCCTTCTCTGCACTTCCTCCAATAACTGAATATCCTTCTCTGCACTTCCTCCAATAACTGAATATCCATCTCTGTACCCCCTCCAATAACTGAATATCCTTCTCTGTACCCCCTCCAATATCTGAATATCCATCTCTGTTCCCCCTCCAATAACTGAATATCCTTCTCTGTTCCCCCTCCAATATCTGAATATCCTTCTCTGTACCCCCTCCAATCATTGAATATCCTTCTCTGAACCTCCTCCAATAAATGAATATCCATCTCTGTACCCCCTCCAATATCTGAATATCCTTCTCTGAACCTTCTCCAATAACTGAATATCCATCTCTGTACTTCCTCCAATAACTGAATATCCTTCTCTGCACTTCCTCCAATAACTGAATATCCTTCTCTGTACTTCCTCCAATATCTGAATATCCTTCTCTGTACCCCCTCCAATATCTGAATATCCTTCTCTGTTCCCCCTCCAATAACTGAATATCCTTCTCTGTACTTCCTCCAATAACTGAATATCCTTCTCTGCACTTCCTCCAATAACTGAATATCCTTCTCTGTACCTCCTCCAATAACTGAATATCCTTCTCTGTACCCCCTCCAATAACTGAATATCCTTCTCTGTACTTCCTCCAATAACTGAATATCCTTCTCTGTACCCCCTCCAATATCTGAATATCCTTCTCTGTACCTACACCAATATCTGAATATCCATCTCTGTACCCCCTCCAATATCTGAATATCCTTCTCTGTATCTCCTCCAATCTCTGAATATCCTTCTCTGTACCTCCTCCAATAACTGAATATCCTTCTCTGTACTTCCTTCAAGAACTGAATATCCTTCTCTGTACCTCCAACAATAACTGAATATCCTTCTCTGTTCCCCCTCCAATAACTGAATATCCTACTCTGTACCCCCTCCAATAACTGAATATCCTTCTCTGTACCCCCTCCAATAACTGAATACCCTTCTCTGTACCCCCTCCAATATCTGAATATCCTTCTCTGTACCCCCTCCAATAACTGAATATCCTTCTCTGTACCCCCTCCAATAACTGAATATCCTTCTCTGCACTTCCTCCAATAACTGAATATCCTTCTCTGTACCCCCTCCAATAACTGAATATCCTTCTCTGTACCCCCTCCAATATCTGAATATCCTTCTCTGTACCCCCTCCAATAACTGAATATCCTTCTCTGTACCCCCTCCAATAACTGAATATCCTTCTCTGCACTTCCTCCAATAACTGAATATCCTTCTCTGCACTTCCTCCAATAACTGAATATCCTTCTCTGCACTTCCTCCAATAACTGAATATCCATCTCTGTACCCCCTCCAATAACTGAATATCCTTCTCTGTACCCCCTCCAATATCTGAATATCCATCTCTGTTCCCCCTCCAATAACTGAATATCCTTCTCTGTTCCCCCTCCAATATCTGAATATCCTTCTCTGTACCCCCTCCAATCATTGAATATCCTTCTCTGAACCTCCTCCAATAAATGAATATCCATCTCTGTACCCCCTCCAATATCTGAATATCCTTCTCTGAACCTTCTCCAATAACTGAATATCCATCTCTGTACTTCCTCCAATAACTGAATATCCTTCTCTGCACTTCCTCCAATAACTGAATATCCTTCTCTGTACTTCCTCCAATAACTGAATATCCTTCTCTGTACCCCCTCCAATATCTGAATATCCTTCTCTGTTCCCCCTCCAATATCTGAATATCCTTCTCTGTTCCCCCTCCAATAACTGAATATCCTTCTCTGTACTTCCTCCAATAACTGAATATCCTTCTCTGCACCCCCTCCAATAACTGAATATCCTTCTCTGTACTTCCTCCAATAACTGAATATCCTTCTCTGTACCCCCTCCAATATCTGAATATCCTTCTCTGTTCCCCCTCCAATAACTGAATATCCTTCTCTGTACTTCCTCCAATAACTGAATATCCTTCTCTGCACTTCCTCCAATAACTGAATATCCTTCTCTGTACTTCCTCCAATAACTGAATATCCTTCTCTGTACCTACACCAATAACTGAATATCCTTCTCTGTACTTCCTCCAATAACTGAATATCCTTCTCTGTACCCCCTCCAATATCTGAATATCCTTCTCTGTTCCCCCTCCAATAACTGAATATCCTTCTCTGTACTTCCTCCAATAACTGAATATCCTTCTCTGCACTTCCTCCAATAACTGAATATCCTTCTCTGTACTTCCTCCAATAACTGAATATCCTACTCTGTACCTCCTCCAATAACTGAATATCCTTCTCTGTACCCCCTCCAATATCTGAATATCCTTCTCTGTTCCCCCTCCAATAACTGAATATCCTTCTCTGTACTTCCTCCAATAACTGAATATCCTTCTCTGCACTTCCTCCAATAACTGAATATCCTTCTCTGTACTTCCTCCAATAACTGAATATCCTTCTCTGTACCCCCTCCAATATCTGAATATCCTTCTCTGTACCTACACCAATATCTGAATATCCATCTCTGTACCCCCTCCAATATCTGAATATCCTTCTCTGTATCTCCTCCAATCTCTGAATATCCTTCTCTGTACCTCCTCCAATAACTGAATATCCTTCTCTGTACTTCCTTCAAGAACTGAATATCCTTCTCTGTACCTCCAACAATAACTGAATATCCTTCTCTGTTCCCCCTCCAATAACTGAATATCCTACTCTGTACCCCCTCCAATAACTGAATATCCTTCTCTGTACCCCCTCCAATAACTGAATACCCTTCTCTGTACCCCCTCCAATAACTGAATATCCTTCTCTGTACCCCCTCCAATATCTGAATATCCTTCTCTGTACCCCCTCCAATAACTGAATATCCTTCTCTGTACCTCCTCCAATAACTGAATATCCTTCTCTGTACCCCCTCCAATATCTGAATATCCTTCTCTGTACCCCCTCCAATATCTGAATATCCTTCTCTGTATCCCCTCCAATATCTGAATATCCTTCTCTGTACCCCCTCCAATAACTGAATATCCTTCTCTGTACCCCCTTCTATAACTGAATATCCTTCTCTGTACCCCCTTCTATAACTGAATATCCATCTCTGTACCCCCTGCAATCTCTGAATATCCTTCTCTGTACCCCCTCCAATAACTGAATATCCTTCTCTGTACCCCCTCCAATTACTGAATATCCTTCTCTGTACCCCCTCCAATAACTGAATATCCATCTCTGTACCCCCTGCAATAACTGAATATCCTTCTCTGTCCCTCCTCCAATTACTGAATATCCTTCTCTGTAGAAAAACAGAATATTTTTTAAATGGTGAGAAACTATTAAATGATGGTGTGCAGAGTCCTCGTATAAGAATGAGAAAAAGTTAGCATGCAGGTACAGCAAGCCATTAGGAAGGGAAATGGCATGTTGGCCTTTGTTGCAAGGGGGTTGGTGTACTTGAGTAAGAAAGTTTTGTACAGGGCTTTGGTGAGACCTCACCTGGAGCACTAATACAGTTTTGGTCTCCTTATCTCAGGAAGGATATACTTGCCTTCGAGGCTGTGCAACGAAGGTTCACTAGATTCATTCCTGGGATAAGAGAGTTGGCCTATGAGGACAGATTGAGTAGAATGGGCCGATACTCTCTGGAGTTTACAAGAATGAGAGGTGATCTCATTGAAGCATACAAGATTCTGAGGGGGCTTGACAGGGTAGATTCTGAGAGGTTGTTTCACCTGGCTGGAGAGTCTAGAACTAGGGGGCATAGTCTCAGGATAAGGGGTCGGCCATTTCAGACTGAGATGAGGAGGAATTTCTTCACTCACAGGGTTGTGCATCTTTGGAATTCTCTACCCCAGAGGGCTGTGGATGCTCAGTCGTTGAGTGTATTCAAGGCTGAGATGGATAGATTTTTGGACTCCAGGGGAATCAAGGGATATGGGGATCGGGCGGGAAAGTGGAGTTGGTCAAAGATCAGCCATGATCTGATTGAATGGCAGAGCAGGCCTGAGGGGCCGAATGGCCGACTCCTGCTCCTATTTGATATGTTCTAATTGGGTAAAGAAGTTTCTCCTGAATTCCCTATTGGATTTATTAGCGACTAATGTATATTTATATTACAACAGCTATTAATATTACAAGCCCTGATAAGGGCTGTGGGGAAACTGCAGGATGGACCAGGGCCGGGGGGAGGTGGGGGGAAATGGGACTAATTGGATAGCTCTTTCAAAGAGCTGGCACAGGCACAATGGGCCGAATGGCCTCCTCCTGTGCCGTACATACTATGATGAAAATTATAATTAACTTTGGCACCAACACTGGTTACTGGCTGCCAACTGGATACCTGGTTATGCAGTACTATTCATCATCTACCAAGAAACCATTTGCCAATCCATTTTAATACATAACCATAGTCTATTTTGTGGGACAGTGCTGTTTGGTCTTTTTTAACTTTGGTTAGATTTTTCAGGCCTTGTATCTTAGATCAGTAAAAGCATGTATTTAAAGTTACACAATTTACATGGTCAACTTCTCCGAAGACCTTTCCTGTTTTTTTTTAAAAACACCCTTAAGCTGACAGTACAAAATAATGGCGGCTCCCTTTCCCCAGTTCCCCCCGCGGCTGTGAAACCTCTCTATCCTTTGCACCGCCCCAGCCCGCGCATGCGCCGTGATGAAATGCGTAACCAGCGAAAAGAGGCTCACAGCTGGCCGCGTGGCCCCGCCCCCCACCGCGCAATCACATGGAGGCACGTGAGCGGAGAGTGCGGCTGGGGGGCCCGGTGTGTCAGGCGGCAGCCTGGAGACGGTAACGGTCATTTCCATTCCAATTTGTGGGACGGTTTTCCCGGGATGTGAAGATAACAGGCGGCCGCCCAGCGATGCTGCGTTTGCCGGTTCGCGCTTCCGGCCCAACCCGCTGACAAAAGGGCCCATTAGCGGGCGGTGCGCATGCGCCGTGCGGTACCGCGCCGAGAATAGGAGGGGTTCATCGCCGCGGGGTGCGGTGGGTAATGCCAGTCTCCATTACAGGGGGAGTGAAAATGAAGCAGCACTTTCTTGGTCATTTGAAGGCAGAAACTTCAAGACTTCCACATCTGATTCGACCTCGCTGCTACTTTCCTCCTTGTTATAGGATTGGAAATCCTGGAGGTGCCACAATGTCCGTCTATATAGGCAATATGGGAAGGCCAAAGCCACAAACTCCACTGAAGCAGGCTGTTCACAATTTTGGGTTTATATTTATCCTGAGCTGAGCTGCTCTGAATGGAATGGATCAATTACTAAACTTCTATCAATTACCAAGATTGTTTTCTATCACCTCTACCCCTACTTTAGGTCCTCTGGTGTTGAAGCCCATATAGATTCCTTTGTCTCTTCATACACGGATACTCCAGCATTCTGCTCAGTGGCGTCCCATCCTCCTCGCTTCAAAAAGTCCAACATTGCTGCCTGTCCTGCACCAAATCTCAGTTGTCCATCATTCCCCGACCTTACTGACCTTCATTAACTCCCTGTCAATAACATATTACATTTAAAGTGTTCATCCTCGTCCATACCTCCCACCGTCACCTTGCCCCATTGAATCTCTGCGAGCTTCTCCAGCCCTGTAAACCCTCCCAAATGCATTGCTCTGATTGAGTTCTTTTACACATCCACCCCGCCGCCACCCCCCCCCCCCCGCCGCTTCTCTTTGCCCCACTATTGGTGGTCCAGCCCTCCCTCTCTCTTCCACCTTTAAATTACTTATCAAGGCTTAACTCTTCAGCCAGGTTTTCTGACCCATTTTCCTCTCTTCTCCCTCTGGCTCAGTGCTCATTCCCAATTCCATCCTGTGGGATGTTTTCTACATTAAACCTGTTCATTTCCATAAGGCAGTAAATGGAACTTTAGTGTCTTGCTGCTGTTCCCAGGCTGTTGCGTGTCTCTGTTAAAGGGTAGGGGATGTTGTCAGTGGTGGAGCATTCGCTTTGCACGTGGCAGATCCTGGGCTGCAAACTGTCCATAATTCAGCACTCAGTATATAAAAGGAGGTGTGGAGGGTTGAGAGTGGCTAATGGAGCACTCGTGCTGGACAGGTGCTCTTCTGAGGTTGGAGGTAGAACACGTTGTTAGGCCTTCACTGTACTTGTGTGTATGATTCACAAGAGATATTATTGCTCCATTGCTGCCCAGAGGGATTGGGGACATTGATCGCTGAGGTGTATTTATTGAGTTGGGTTTTGTTTGTTCAGGTTTGGTAGATGGAGCTTGCTCAGACACGATAGAACGAAGGGTCACCATGGAAACTGAACTGTTGATAAATGACCAGCCGGGATCATCCGACACACCTGGACCCAGTCACCAGGTAGTAACCCCTCAGGAAGGGGTCGGCTTTCAATGTGCTGTGTGTGGAAAGGGGTTCAAGGGGCCCAGCCTTTTAAACAGACACCTGCGTGTTCACACCGGAGAGAAACCGTTTGAGTGCTCAGTGTGTAAAAAGAGATTTTGCACAACCAGTCACTTGATACAGCATCAGAGAACTCACGCCGGAGAGAAACTCTTTGAATGTGCCACCTGCGCCAAGCAGTTTGACACATCCAGTCACTTGTTACAGCATCAGCAGATTCACACTGGGGAGAAACCCTTCCAATGTGCAGTGTGCAAGAAGGGCTTTTGCACATCTCGTGAGCTGACTGTCCATCAGAGAACTCACACCGGGGAGAAACCCTTCCAATGTGCAGCATGTGGGAAGCGATTTGTCCAGTCCGGTAACTTGATCAATCATCAGCGAACTCACACAGGAGAGAGACCGTTCGAATGTGCCATGTGTCGAAAGAGATTTCGAACATACAGCAATTTAATGCAGCACCAACGAAGCCACACTGGAGAGAAACTGTTTGAATGCATGGTGTGTAAAAAGTGGTTTTGTACATCCCATGAGCTGATGGTGCATCAGCGAATTCACACTGGAGAGAGGCCGTTCCAGTGCTCAGTTTGTGCAAAACGGTTTGCCCAATCTGGTAATTTGATAAAGCACCAACGCATTCACACAGGAGAGAAACCCTTTGAATGTACAGTGTGTAAAAAGAGATTTTGTACATCCCATGAACTGACTGTCCATCAGAGAACTCACAGTGGGGAGAAACCGTTCCAATGTACAGTGTGTAAAAAATGCTTCATCCAGTCCAGTACATTGACTGTCCATCAGAGAACTCACAGTGGGGAGAAACCCTTTGAATGTACAGTGTGTAAAAAGCGATTTGCCCAGTCTGGCAACTTGACAATCCATCAGCGAGCTCACACCATGTAGAAACTCTTTGAACTCTTTTTGATATATATTAATGACCTGGACTTGGGTATAAAGGGCATAATTTCAAAGTTTGCAAATGACACGAAACTCGGGAATGTAGTAAACAACGAGAAGGATAGTAACAGACTTCAGGAGGACGTAGACAGATTGGTGAAATGAGCAGACACACGGCAGATGAAATTTAATGCAGAGAAGTGTGAACTGATTCATTTTGGTAGGAAGAATGAGGGGAGACAATATAAACGAAATGGTACAATTTTAAAGGGGTTGGAGGAACAGAGAGACCGGGGGTGTATGTACACAAATCGCTGATGGTGGCTGGACAAGTTGAGAAGCCTGTTAAAAAACCATATGGGATCCTGGGCTTTATAAATAGAGGCCTAGAGTACAAAAGCAAGGAAGTTATGCTAAACCTTTATAAAACACTGGTTAGGCCCCAGCTGGAGTATTGTGTTCAATTCTGGGCACCACACATTAGGAAGGATGTCAGAGAGTGCAGAAGAGATTTACTAGAATGGTACCAGGGATGAAAAACTTCAGTTATGTGGAGAAACTAGAGAGCCTGGGGTTGTTCTCCTTAGAGCAGAGAAGGTTAAGGAGAGATTTGATAGAATGGTTCAAATTCATGAAGGGTTTTGACAGAGTGAATAAGGGGAAAGTGTTTCCAGTGGTAAAAGGTTCAGTAACCAGAGGACACATATTTAAGGTAATTGGCAAAAGGACAATCGGGGAGATGAGGAGAAATGTTTTTACGCAGCAAGTTGTTATGATCTTGAATCCTGAAAGGGAGGTGGAAGCAGAATCAATAGTAACTTTCAAAAGGGAATAGGATAAATGCGTGAAACACTTGAGGGAGAAAGGAATAGAAGGATATGCTGATAGGGTTAAATGAAGTCGGGAGAGAGGAGGCTTGTGTGGCGCATAAACACTGGCATGAACCTGTTGGGCTGAATGGCCTGTTTCTGTGCTGTACAATCTATCGAATTCTATATCAGTAGCATTCATTTCTAGACTTATAGCACCAGCACTTGCTGAATGTGCTGAACATTCTCCCCCACAAGGCTGTGGATTCTGGGGGTCAACTGAAACTTTCAAGACTGAGATCGATAGATTTTTGTTGGGTAAGGGTATCAAGGGATATGGAACTCAGGCTTTTATCTCAGGGGGGCTGGATTACAAAGGGGAGGAAGTGACGCTTCAGTTGTACAGAGCCTTGGTCAGACCCCATAAGAAATAGGAGCAGGAGTAGGCCATTCGGCCCCTCGAGCCTGCTCCGCCATTCAATCAGATCATGGCTGATCTTCAACCTCAACTTCACTTTCCCACCCGATTCCCAAATACCTTGATTCTCCTCGAGTCCAGAAATCTATCGATCTCAGCCTTAAATACACTCAACGACTGAGCATCCACAGCTCTCTGGGGTAGAGAATTCCAAAGATTCACCACCCTCTGAGTGAAGAAATTCCTCCTTATCTCAGTCCTAAATGTCTGATGCCTTAACCTGAGACTATGTCCCCTAGTTCTAGACTCTCCAGCCATGGGAAACAGCCTCTCAGCATCTACCGCGTCAAGCCCTCTCAGAATCTTTTATGTTTCAAGAGTATTTCCACCTGGAGATACTGCGTTCATTTCTGGGCATCGCACCTCAGGAAGGATTTATTGGCCTTGGAGGGGGTGCAGTGCAGATTCACCAGAATGACACTGGGGCTAATAGGGTTAAATTATGAAGACAGGTTGTACAGACTAGGTTTGTATTCCCTCAATTATAGAGCATTGACAGCTGTGGGTGAGACCTTCAAGAAGGGGACAGGGCCATTGATTGGCTGTAATCTGTGACCAGGGTCATTGATTTGCTGAAGTCTGCACTGGTGACACCACTATTCCCAGTCACACTGTACTGGTGACACCACTATTCACGGTCACACTGTATTAGTGACACCACTATTCCCAGTCACACTATACTGGTGACACCACTATTCACGGTCACACTGTACTGGTGGCACCACTATTCACGGTCACACTGTACTGGTGACACCAGTATTCACGGTCACACTGTATTAATGACACTACTATTCACGGTCAGACTGTATTAGTGACACCACTATTCCCAGTCACACTGTATTAGTGACACCACTATTCCCAGTCACACTGTATTAGGGACAACACTATTCCCGAACAGACTGTATTAGTGACAACACTATTCCCGGACAGACTGTATTAGTGACAACACTATTCCCGGTCACACTGTATTAGTGACACCACTATTCCCAGTCACACTGTATTAGGGACAACACTATTCCCGAACAGATTGTATTAGTGACAACACTATTCCCAGTCAGACTGTATTAGTGACACTACTATTCACAGTCAAACTGTATTAGTGACAACACTATTCCCGGTCAGACTGTATTAGTGACACTACTATTCACGCTCAGGCTGTATTAGTGACACCACTATTCACGGTCATACTGCATTAATGACACTACTATTCACGGTCAGACTGTATTAGTGACGCCACCATTCCCAGACAGACTGTATTAGTGACACCACTATTCGCAGTCAGACTGTATTAGTGACACTACTATTTGCGGTCAGACTGTATTAGTGACTCTACTATTCATGGTCAGACTGTATTAGTGACACCACTATTCACGGTCAGACTGTATGAGCGATGCCACCATTCCCAGACAGACTGTATTAGTGACACTACTATTCACAGTCAGACTGTATTAGTGACAACACTATTCCCGGTCAGTCTGTATTAGTGACACCACTATTCACGGTCAGACTGTATTAGTGACACCACGATTCATGGTCAAACTATTAGTGACACCACTATTCACGGTCAGACTGTATTAGTGACTCTACTATTCATGGTCAGACTGTATTAGTGACACCACTATTCACGGTCAGACTGTATTAGTGACACCACTATCCACGGTCAGACTGTATTAGTGACACCACTATCCACGGTCAGACTGTATTAGTGACACCACTATTCACGGTCAGACTGTATTAGTGACACCACTATTCACGGTCAGACTGTATTCGTGAGACCACTATCCACGGTCAGACTGTATTAGTGACACCACTATTCACGGTCAGACTGTATTAGTGACACCACTATCCACGGTCAGACTGTATTAGTGACACCACTATCCACGGTCAGACTGTATTAGTGACACCACTGTTCACGGTCAGACTGTATTAGTGACACCACTGTTCACGGTCAGACTGTATTAGTGACACCACTGTTCACGGTCAGACTGTATTAGTGACAACACTGTTCCCGGTCAGACTGTATTAGTGACACCACTATTCACGGTCAGACTGTATTAGTGACACCACTATCCACGGTCAGACTGTATTAGTGACACCACTATTCACGGTCAGACTGTATTAGTGAGACCACTATTCACGGTCAGACTGTATTAGTGAGACCATTATCCACGGTCAGACCGTATTAGTGAGACCACTATTCACAGTCAGACTGTATTAGTGACACCACTATTCACGGTCAGACTGTATTAGTGAGACCACTATTCACGGTCAGACTGTATTAGTGACACCACTATTCACGGTCAGACTGTATTAGTGAGACCACTATCCACGGTCAGACTGTATTAGTGAGACCACTATTCACGGTCAGACTGTATTAGTGACACCACTATTCACGGTCAGACTGTATTAGTGACACCACTATTCACGGTCAGACTGTATTAGTGACACCACTATTCACGGTCAGACTGTATTAGTGAGACCACTATCCACGGTCAGACTGTATTAGTGAGACCACTATCCACGGTCAGACTGTATTAGTGACACCACTATTCACGGTCAGACTGTATTAGTGAGACCACTATCCACGGTCAGACTGTATTAGTGAGACCACTATCCACGGTCAGACTGTATTAGTGACACCACTATCCACGGTCAGACTGTATTAGTGACACCACTATCCAGGGTCAGACTGTATTAGTGACACCACTATCCACGGTCAGACTGTATTAGTGAGACCACTATCCATGGTCAGACTGCATTAATGACACCACTATTCACGGTCAGACTGTATTAGTGAGACCACTATTCACGGTCAGACTGTATTAGTGACACCACTATTCACGGTCAGACTGTATTAGTGACACCACTATTCAGGGTCAGACTGTATTAGTGAGACCACTATTCACGGTCAGACTGTATTAGTGACACCACTATCCACGGTCAGACTGTATTAGTGACACCACTATCCACGGTCAGACTGTATTAGTGACACCACTATTCACGGTCAGACTGTATTAGTGACACCACTATTCACGGTCAGACTGTATTAGTGACACCACTATTCACGGTCAGACTGTATTAGTGAGACCACTATTCACGGTCAGACTGTATTAATGACACCACTATTCACGGTCTGACTGTATTAGTGAGACCACTATTCACGGTCAGACTGTATTAATGATACCACTATTCACGGTCAGACTGTATTAGTGACACCACTATTCACGGTCAGACTGTATTAGTGACACCACTATCCACGGTCAGACTGTATTAGTGACACCACTATCCACGGTCAGACTGTATTAGTGACACCACTATTCACGGTCAGACTGTATTAGTGACACCACTATTCACGGTCAGACTGTATTAGTGACACCACTATTCACGGTCAGACTGTATTAGTGAGACCACTATTCACGGTCAGACTGTATTAATGACACCACTATTCACGGTCAGACTGTATTAGTGACACCACTATTCACGGTCAGACTGTATTAGTGACACCACTATTCACGGTCAGACTGTATTAGTGACACCACTATTCACGGTCAGACTGTATTAGTGACACCACTATTCACGGTCAGACTGTATTAGTGACACCACTATTCATGGTCAGACTGTATTAGTGAGACCACTATTCACGGTCAGACTGTATTAATGACACCACTATTCACGGTCAGACTGTATTAGTGAGACCACTATTCACGGTCAGACTGTATTAATGACACCACTATTCACGGTCAGACTGTATTAGTGACACCACTATTCACGGTCAGACTGTATTAGTGACACCACTATCCACGGTCAGACTGTATTAGTGACACCACTATCCACGGTCAGACTGTATTAGTGACACCACTATTCACGGTCAGACTGTATTAGTGACACCACTATTCACGGTCAGACTGTATTAGTGACACCACTATTCACGGTCAGACTGTATTAGTGAGACCACTATTCACGGTCAGACTGTATTAATGACACCACTATTCACGGTCAGACTGTATTAGTGACACCACTATTCACGGTCAGACTGTATTAGTGACACCACTATCCACGGTCAGACTGTATTAGTGACACCACTATCCACGGTCAGACTGTATTAGTGACACCACTATTCACGGTCAGACTGTATTAGTGAGACCACTATTCACGGTCAGACTGTATTAATGACACCACTATTCACGGTCAGACTGTATTAGTGAGACCACTATTCACGGTCAGACTGTATTAATGACACCACTATTCACGGTCAGACTGTATTAGTGACACCACTATCCACGGTCAGACTGTATTAGTGACACCACTATCCACGGTCAGACTGTATTAGTGACACCACTATTCACGGTCAGACTGTATTAGTGACACCACTATTCACGGTCAGACTGTATTAGTGACACCACTATTCACGGTCAGACTGTATTAATGACACCACTATTCACGGTCAGACTGTATTAGTGACACCACTATTCACGGTCAGACTGTATTAGTGACACCACTATTCACGGTCAGACTGTATTAGTGAGACCACTATTCACGGTCAGACTGTATTAGTGACACCACTATTCACGGTCAGACTGTATTAGTGACACCACTATTCACGGTCAGACTGTATTGGTGAGACCACTATTCACGGTCAGACTGTATTAGTGACACCACTATTCACGGTCAGACTGTATTAGTGACACCACTATTCACAGTCAGACTGTATTAGTGACACCACTATTCACGGTCAGACTGTATTAGTGACACCACTATTCACGGTCAGACTGTATTAGTGAGACCACTATTCACAGTCAGACTGTATTAGTGACACCACTATTCACGGTCAGACCGTATTAGTGAGACCACTATTCACGGTCAGACCGTATTAGTGAGACCACTATTCACGGTCAGACTGTATTAGTGACACCACTATTCACGGTCAGACTGTATTAGTGAGACCACTATTCACGGTCAGACCGTATTAGTGAGACCACTATTCACGGTCAGACTGTATTAGTGACACCACTATTCACAGTCAGACTGTATTAGTGACACCACTATTCACGGTCAGACTGTATTAGTGAGACCACTATTCACGGTCAGACTGTATTAGTGACACCACTATTCACGGTCAGACTGTATTAGTGACACCACTATCCACGGTCAGACTGTATTAATGACACCACTATTCACGGTCAGACTGTATTAGTGAGACCACTATTCACGGTCAGACTGTATTAGTGACACCACTATTCACGGTCCGACTGTATTAGTGACAACACTATTCACGGTCAGACTGTATTAGTGACACCACTATTCACGGTCAGACTGTATTAGTGACACCACTATTCACGGTCAGACTGTATTAGTGACACCACTATTCACGGTCAGACTGTATTAGTGAGACCACTATCCACGGTCAGACTGTATTAGTGACACCACTATCCACGGTCAGACTGTATTAGGGACACCACTATTCACGGTCAGACTGTATTAGTGACACCACTATTCACGGTCAGACTGTATTAGTGACACCACTATTCACGGTCAGACTGTATTAGTGAGACCACTATTCACGGTCAGACTGTATTAGTGAGACCACTATTCACGGTCAGACTGTATTAGTGAGACCACTATTCACGGTCAGACTGTATTGGTGACACCACTATTCACGGTCAGACTGTATTGGTGACACCACTATTCACGGTCAGACTGTATTAGTGAGACCACTATTCACGGTCAGACTGTATTGGTGACACCACTATTCACGGTCAGACTGTATTAGTGACACCACTATTCACGGTCAGACTGTATTAGTGACACCACTATTCACGGTCAGACTGTATTAGTGACACCACTATTCACGGTCAGACTGTATTAGTGACACCACTATTCACGGTCAGACTGTATTAGTGACACCACTATTCACGGTCAGACTGTATTAGTGAGACCACTATTCACAGTCAGACTGTATTAGTGACACCACTATTCACGGTCAGACTGTATTAGTGACACCACTATCCACGGTCAGACTGTATTAGTGACACCACTATCCACGGTCAGACTGTATTAGTGACACCACTATTCACGGTCAGACTGTATTGGTGACACCACTATTCACGGTCAGACTGTATTGGTGAGACCACTATTCACGGTCAGACTGTATTAGTGACACCACTATTCACGGTCAGACTGTATCAGTGACACCACTATCCACGGTCAGACTGTATTAGTGAGACCACTATTCACAGTCAGACTGTATTAGTGACACCACTATTCACGGTCAGACTGTATTAGTGAGACCACTATTCACAGTCAGACTGTATTAGTGACACCACTATTCACGGTCAGACTGTATTAGTGAGACCACTATTCACAGTCAGACTGTATTAGTGACACCACTATTCACGGTCAGACTGTATTAGTGACACCACTATCCACGGTCAGACTGTATTAGTGAGACCACTATTCACAGTCAGACTGTATTAGTGACACCACTATTCACGGTCAGACTGTATTAGTGAGACCACTATTCACAGTCAGACTGTATTAGTGACACCACTATTCACGGTCAGACTGTATTAGTGAGACCACTATTCACAGTCAGACTGTATTAGTGACACCACTATTCACGGTCAGACTGTATTAGTGACACCACTATTCACGGTCAGACTGTATTAGTGACACCACTATTCACAGTCAGACTGTATTAGTGACACCACTATTCACAGTCAGACTGTATTAATGACACCACTATCCACGGTCAGACTGTATTAGTGACACCACTATTCACGGTCAGACTGTATTAGTGACACCACTATTCACAGTCAGACTGTATTAGTGACACCACTATTCACAGTCAGACTGTATTAATGACACCACTATCCACGGTCAGACTGTATTAGTGACACCACTATTCACGGTCAGACTGTATTAGTGACACCACTATTCACAGTCAGACTGTATTAATGACACCACTATTCACGGTCAGACCGTATTAGTGACACCACTATTCACGGTCAGACCGTATTAGTGACACCACTATTCACGGTCAGACTGTATTAGTGACACCACTATTCACGGTCAGACAGTATTAGTGACACCACTATTCACGGTCAGACCGTATTAGTGACACCACTATTCACGGTCAGACTGTATTAGTGACACCACTATCCACGGTCAGACTGTATTAGTGACACCACTATCCACGGTCAGACTGTATTAGTGAGACCACTATTCACGGTCAGACTGTATTAGTGAGACCACTATTCACGGTCAGACTGTATTAGTGACACCACTATTCACGGTCAGACTGTATTCGTGAGACCACTATTCACGGTCAGACTGTATTAGTGAGACCACTATCCACGGTCAGACTGTATTAGTGACACCACTATTCACGGTCAGACTGTATTCGTGAGACCACTATTCACGGTCAGACTGTATTAGTGAGACCACTATTCACGGTCAGACTGTATTAGTGACACCACTATTCACGGTCAGACTGTATTCGTGAGACCACTATTCACGGTCAGACTGTATTAGTGAGACCACTATTCACGGTCAGACTGTATTAGTGAGACCACTATTCACGGTCAGACTGTATTAGTGAGACCACTATCCACGGTCAGACTGTATTAGTGACACCACTATTCACGGTCAGACTGTATTCGTGAGACCACTATTCACGGTCAGACTGTATTAGTGAGACCACTATTCACGGTCAGACTGTATTAGTGACACCACTATTCACGGTCAGACTGTATTAGTGACACCACTATTCACGGTCAGACTGTATTAGTGACACCACTATTCACGGTCAGACTGTATTAGTGACACCACTATTCACGGTCAGACTGTATTCGTGAGACCACTATTCACGGTCAGACTGTATTAGTGAGACCACTATTCACGGTCAGACTGTATTAGTGAGACCACTATTCACGGTCAGACTGTATTAGTGAGACCACTATTCACGGTCAGACTGTATTAGTGAGACCACTATTCACGGTCAGACTGTATTAGTGAGACCACTATCCACGGTCAGACTGTATTAGTGACACCACTATTCACGGTCAGACTGTATTAGTGACACCACTATTCACGGTCAGACTGTATTAGTGAGACCACTATTCACGGTCAGACTGTATTAGTGAGACCACTATTCACGGTCAGACTGTATTAATGACACCACTATCCACGGTCAGACTGTATTAATGACACCACTATTCACGGTCAGACTGTATTAGTGACACCACTATTCACGGTCAGACTGTATTAGTGACACCACTATTCACGGTCAGACTGTATTAGTGACACCACTATCCACGGTCAGACTGTATTAATGACACCACTATTCACGGTCAGACTGTATTAGTGAGACCACTATTCACGGTCAGACTGTATTAGTGAGACCACTATTCACGGTCAGACTGTATTAGTGAGACCACTATTCACGGTCAGACTGTATTAGTGACACCACTATTCACGGTCAGACTGTATTAGTGAGACCACTATTCACGGTCAGACTGTATTAGTGACACCACTATTCACGGTCAGACTGTATTAGTGAGACCACTATTCACGGTCAGACTGTATTAGTGAGACCACTATTCACGGTCAGACTGTATTAGTGACACCACTATTCACGGTCCGACTGTATTAGTGACAACACTATTCACGGTCAGACTGTATTAGTGACACCACTATTCACGGTCAGACTGTATTAGTGACACCACTATTCACGGTCAGACTGTATTAGTGACACCACTATTCACGGTCAGACTGTATTAGTGAGACCACTATCCACGGTCAGACTGTATTAGTGACACCACTATCCACGGTCAGACTGTATTAGGGACACCACTATTCACGGTCAGACTGTATTAGTGACACCACTATTCACGGTCAGACTGTATTAGTGACACCACTATTCACGGTCAGACTGTATTAGTGAGACCACTATTCACGGTCAGACTGTATTAGTGAGACCACTATTCACGGTCAGACTGTATTAGTGAGACCACTATTCACGGTCAGACTGTATTGGTGACACCACTATTCACGGTCAGACTGTATTGGTGACACCACTATTCACGGTCAGACTGTATTAGTGAGACCACTATTCACGGTCAGACTGTATTGGTGACACCACTATTCACGGTCAGACTGTATTAGTGACACCACTATTCACGGTCAGACTGTATTAGTGACACCACTATTCACGGTCAGACTGTATTAGTGACACCACTATTCACGGTCAGACTGTATTAGTGACACCACTATTCACGGTCAGACTGTATTAGTGACACCACTATTCACGGTCAGACTGTATTAGTGAGACCACTATTCACAGTCAGACTGTATTAGTGACACCACTATTCACGGTCAGACTGTATTAGTGACACCACTATCCACGGTCAGACTGTATTAGTGACACCACTATCCACGGTCAGACTGTATTAGTGACACCACTATTCACGGTCAGACTGTATTGGTGACACCACTATTCACGGTCAGACTGTATTGGTGAGACCACTATTCACGGTCAGACTGTATTAGTGACACCACTATTCACGGTCAGACTGTATCAGTGACACCACTATCCACGGTCAGACTGTATTAGTGAGACCACTATTCACAGTCAGACTGTATTAGTGACACCACTATTCACGGTCAGACTGTATTAGTGAGACCACTATTCACAGTCAGACTGTATTAGTGACACCACTATTCACGGTCAGACTGTATTAGTGAGACCACTATTCACAGTCAGACTGTATTAGTGACACCACTATTCACGGTCAGACTGTATTAGTGACACCACTATCCACGGTCAGACTGTATTAGTGAGACCACTATTCACAGTCAGACTGTATTAGTGACACCACTATTCACGGTCAGACTGTATTAGTGAGACCACTATTCACAGTCAGACTGTATTAGTGACACCACTATTCACGGTCAGACTGTATTAGTGAGACCACTATTCACAGTCAGACTGTATTAGTGACACCACTATTCACGGTCAGACTGTATTAGTGACACCACTATTCACGGTCAGACTGTATTAGTGACACCACTATTCACAGTCAGACTGTATTAGTGACACCACTATTCACAGTCAGACTGTATTAATGACACCACTATCCACGGTCAGACTGTATTAGTGACACCACTATTCACGGTCAGACTGTATTAGTGACACCACTATTCACAGTCAGACTGTATTAGTGACACCACTATTCACAGTCAGACTGTATTAATGACACCACTATCCACGGTCAGACTGTATTAGTGACACCACTATTCACGGTCAGACTGTATTAGTGACACCACTATTCACAGTCAGACTGTATTAATGACACCACTATTCACGGTCAGACCGTATTAGTGACACCACTATTCACGGTCAGACCGTATTAGTGACACCACTATTCACGGTCAGACTGTATTAGTGACACCACTATTCACGGTCAGACAGTATTAGTGACACCACTATTCACGGTCAGACCGTATTAGTGACACCACTATTCACGGTCAGACTGTATTAGTGACACCACTATCCACGGTCAGACTGTATTAGTGACACCACTATCCACGGTCAGACTGTATTAGTGAGACCACTATTCACGGTCAGACTGTATTAGTGAGACCACTATTCACGGTCAGACTGTATTAGTGACACCACTATTCACGGTCAGACTGTATTCGTGAGACCACTATTCACGGTCAGACTGTATTAGTGAGACCACTATCCACGGTCAGACTGTATTAGTGACACCACTATTCACGGTCAGACTGTATTCGTGAGACCACTATTCACGGTCAGACTGTATTAGTGAGACCACTATTCACGGTCAGACTGTATTAGTGACACCACTATTCACGGTCAGACTGTATTCGTGAGACCACTATTCACGGTCAGACTGTATTAGTGAGACCACTATTCACGGTCAGACTGTATTAGTGAGACCACTATTCACGGTCAGACTGTATTAGTGAGACCACTATCCACGGTCAGACTGTATTAGTGACACCACTATTCACGGTCAGACTGTATTCGTGAGACCACTATTCACGGTCAGACTGTATTAGTGAGACCACTATTCACGGTCAGACTGTATTAGTGACACCACTATTCACGGTCAGACTGTATTAGTGACACCACTATTCACGGTCAGACTGTATTAGTGACACCACTATTCACGGTCAGACTGTATTAGTGACACCACTATTCACGGTCAGACTGTATTCGTGAGACCACTATTCACGGTCAGACTGTATTAGTGAGACCACTATTCACGGTCAGACTGTATTAGTGAGACCACTATTCACGGTCAGACTGTATTAGTGAGACCACTATTCACGGTCAGACTGTATTAGTGAGACCACTATTCACGGTCAGACTGTATTAGTGAGACCACTATCCACGGTCAGACTGTATTAGTGACACCACTATTCACGGTCAGACTGTATTAGTGACACCACTATTCACGGTCAGACTGTATTAGTGAGACCACTATTCACGGTCAGACTGTATTAGTGAGACCACTATTCACGGTCAGACTGTATTAATGACACCACTATCCACGGTCAGACTGTATTAATGACACCACTATTCACGGTCAGACTGTATTAGTGACACCACTATTCACGGTCAGACTGTATTAGTGACACCACTATTCACGGTCAGACTGTATTAGTGACACCACTATCCACGGTCAGACTGTATTAATGACACCACTATTCACGGTCAGACTGTATTAGTGAGACCACTATTCACGGTCAGACTGTATTAGTGAGACCACTATTCACGGTCAGACTGTATTAGTGAGACCACTATTCACGGTCAGACTGTATTAGTGACACCACTATTCACGGTCAGACTGTATTAGTGAGACCACTATTCACGGTCAGACTGTATTAGTGACACCACTATTCACGGTCAGACTGTATTAGTGAGACCACTATTCACGGTCAGACTGTATTAGTGAGACCACTATTCACGGTCAGACTGTATTAGTGACACCACTATTCACGGTCAGACTGTATTAGTGAGACCACTATTCACGGTCAGACTGTATTAGTGAGACCACTATTCACGGTCAGACTGTATTAGTGAGACCACTATTCACGGTCAGACTGTATTAGTGAGACCACTATTCACGGTCAGACTGTATTAGTGACACCACTATTCACGGTCAGACTGTATTAGTGAGACCACTATTCACGGTCAGACTGTATTAGTGAGACCACTATTCACGGTCAGACTGTATTCGTGAGACCACTATTCACGGTCAGACTGTATTAGTGAGACCACTATTCACGGTCAGACTGTATTAGTGAGACCACTATTCACGGTCAGACTGTATTAGTGAGACCACTATTCACGGTCAGACTGTATTAGTGAGACCACTATTCACGGTCAGACTGTATTAGTGAGACCACTATTCACGGTCAGACTGTATTCGGCGTGGTGGAGATCCGGCGAATGTGAGTTTCATTGTTCACTCTTTCAGTCAATGTCTGATGTGAATAAAAGCATTGGGATCAGTGCCTGACTCTTGGATTATTCGTGTTTTGGGCCGGGGTGGTTGGCGGTGGAAACTGGGGCGGGAGCAGGAGGGGGAGGCCGGGAATTGCGGGGGGGGAGGGGGAGGCCGGGAATTGCGGGGGGGGGGGGGGGGAGGGGGAGGCCGGGAATTGCGGCGGGGAGGAGGGGGAGGCCGGGAATTGCGGGGGGGGAGGGGGAGGCCGGGAATTGCGGGGGGGGAGGGGGAGGCCGGGAATTGCGGGGGGGGGGGGGGGGAGGGGGAGGCCGGGAATTGCGGCGGGGAGGAGGGGGAGGCCGGGAATTGCGGGGGGGGAGGGGGAGGCCGGGAATTGCGGGGGGGGAGGGGGAGGCCGGGAATTGCGGGGGGGGAGGGGGAGGCCGGGAATTGCGGGGGGGGAGGGGGAGGCCGGGAGCGTGTTTCCGGGGCGGGCCGACGGAGGCGGAAGGGAAACTGAGTCCAGGCCCTGATAGCGAGGCCGATAAACACCGCGTGAAGGTACCTGAGGGACCCGGGATTGAGAGCGGGGACCCGGGTGGCTGAGAGCGGGGACCCGGGGGGCTGAGAGCGGGGACCCGGGTGGCTGAGAGCGGGGACCCGGGATTGAGAGCGGGGACCCGGGATTGAGAGCGGGGAGCCGGGGGGCTGAGAGCGGGGACCCGGGGGGCTGAGAGCGGGGAGCGGGGGGGCTGAGAGCGGGGACCCGGGGGGCTGAGAGCGGGGAGCGGGGGGGCTGAGAGCGGGGACCCGGGGGGCTGAGAGCGGGGAGCCGGGGGGCTGAGAGCGGGGAGCGGGGGGGCTGAGAGCGGGGAGCCGGGGGGCTGAGAGCGGGGAGCCGGGGGGCTGAGAGCGGGGACCCGGGGGGCTGAGAGCGGGGAGCCGGGATTGAGAGCGGGGACCCGGGGTCTGAGAGCGGGGACCCGGGGTCTGAGAGCGGGGACCCGGGGTCTGAGAGCGGGGACCCGGGGGGCTGAGGGCGGGGAGCCGGGGGGCTGAGGGCGGGGAGCCGGGGGGCTGAGGGCGGGGACCCGGGGGGCTGAGAGCGGGGACCCCGGGGCTGAGAGCGGGGAGCCGGGGGGCTGAGAGCGGGGAGCCGGGGGGCTGAGAGCGGGGAGCCGGGGGGCTGAGAGCGGGGACCCGGGGGGCTGAGAGCGGGGACCCGGGATTGAGAGCGGGGACCCGGGGGGCTGAGAGCGGGGACCCGGGGGGCTGAGAGCGGGGACCCGGGATTGAGAGCGGGGACCCGGGGGGCTGAGAGCGGGGACCCGGGATTGAGAGCGGGGACCCGGGGGGCTGAGAGCGGGGACCCGGGGGGCTGAGAGCGGGGACCCGGGGGGCTGAGAGCGGGGACCCGGGGGGCTGAGAGCGGGGACCCGGGGGGCTGAGAGCGGGGACCCGGGGGGCTGAGAGCGGGGACCCGGGGGGCTGAGAGCGGGGAGCCGGGGGGCTGAGAGCGGGGAGCCGGGGGGCTGAGAGCGGGGACCCGGGGGCTGAGAGCGGGGAGCCGGGGGGCTGAGAGCGGGGACCCGGGATTGAGAGCGGGGACCCGGGGGGCTGAGAGCGGGGACCCGGGGGGCTGAGAGCGGGGACCCGGGGGGCTGAGAGCGGGGACCCGGGGGGCTGAGAGCGGGGACCCGGGGGGCTGAGAGCGGGGACCCGGGGGGCTGAGAGCGGGGACCCGGGGGGCTGAGAGCGGGGACCCGGGGGGCTGAGAGCGGGGACCCGGGGGGCTGAGAGCGGGGAGCCGGGGGGCTGAGAGCGGGGAGCCGGGGGGCTGAGAGCGGGGAGCCGGGGGGCTGAGAGCGGGGAGCCGGGGGGCTGAGAGCGGGGAGCCGGGGGGCTGAGAGCGGGGAGCCGGGGGGCTGAGAGCGGGGAGCCGGGGGGCTGAGAGCGGGGAGCCGGGGGGCTGAGAGCGGGGAGCCGGGGGGCTGAGAGCGGGGAGCCGGGGGGCTGAGAGCGGGGAGCCGGGGGGCTGAGAGCGGGGAGCCGGGGGGCTGAGAGCGGGGAGCCGGGGGGCTGAGAGCGGGGAGCCGGGGGGCTGAGAGCGGGGAGCCGGGGGGCTGAGAGCGGGGAGCCGGGGGGCTGAGAGCGGGGAGCCGGGGGGCTGAGAGCGGGGAGCCGGGGGGCTGAGAGCGGGGAGCCGGGGGGCTGAGAGCGGGGACCCGGGGGGCTGAGAGCGGGGACCCGGGGGGCTGAGAGCGGGGACCCGGGGGGCTGAGAGCGGGGACCCGGGGGGCTGAGAGCGGGGACCCGGGGGGCTGAGAGCGGGGACCCGGGGGGCTGAGAGCGGGGACCCGGGGGGCTGAGAGCGGGGACCCGGGGGGCTGAGAGCGGGGACCCGGGGGGCTGAGAGCGGGGACCCGGGGGGCTGAGAGCGGGGACCCGGGGGGCTGAGAGCGGGGACCCGGGGGGCTGAGAGCGGGGACCCGGGGGGCTGAGAGCGGGGACCCGGGGGGCTGAGAGCGGGGACCCGGGGGGCTGAGAGCGGGGAGCCGGGGGGCTGAGAGCGGGGACCCGGGGGGCTGAGAGCGGGGACCCGGGGGGCTGAGAGCGGGGAGCCGGACCCGATCTTGGACCGGCCTCCCCCTCTTCCATAAACTTCCGCTCATCCAAAACTCTTGCCGCCCCCCCCCCCCGTTCACCACCTGTGCTCGCTGGACATAACATCGGCTCCTGGTCTGGGAACGCCTTGATTTTAAAATTCTGCTCCTCCTGTTCAAATCCCTCCATGACCCTCGCCCCCCCTCCCTATCTCTGTAACCTCCTCCAGCCCCTACAATTCTCATCCTCCTGTTCAAATCCCTCCATGGCCCTCACCCCCCTCCCTATCTCTGTAACCTCCTCCAGCCCCTACAATTCTCACCCTCCTGTTCAAATCCCTCCATGACCCTCGCCCCCCCTCCCTATCTCTGTAACCTCCTCCAGCCCCTACAATCCTCATCCTCCTGTTCAAATCCCTCCATGACCCTCGCCCCCCCTCCCTATCTCTGTAACCTCCTCCAGCCCCGACAATTCTCATCCTCCTGTTCAAATCCCTCCATGGCCCTCGCCCCCCCCTCCCTATCTCTGTAACCTCCTCCAGCCCCTACAATTCTCATCCTCCTGTTCAAATCCCTCCATGGCCCTCGCCCCCCCCCTCCCTATCTCTGTAACCTCCTCCAGCCCCTACAATTCTCATCCTCCTGTTCAAATCCCTCCATGGCCCTCGCCCCCCCCTCCCTATCTCTGTAACCTCCTCCAGCCCCTACAATTCTCATCCTCCTGTTCAAATCCCTCCATGGCCCTCGCCCCCCTCCCTATCTCTGTAACCTCCTCTTGCCCTAAAATTCTCTCAGATCTCTGCGCTCCTCCAATTCTTGCCTCTTGTCCATCCCCCGATTTTAATCGCTCCACCATTGGCGGCCGTGCCTTCAGCTGCCTGGGCCCTAAGCTCTGGAATTCCCTCCCTAAATCTCTCCGCCTCTCTCTCCTCCTTTAAGACTCTTCTTTTCACCTCCCTCTTTGACCAAGCTTTTGGTCACCTGTCCTAATATCTCCTTACGTGGATTGGTGTAAATTTTTGTTTGATAATCACTCCTGTGAAGCATCTTGGGACGTTTTACTACATTTAAGGCGCTGTATAAATTTGTTACACATTTGATAATCGGAAAATCATAAATAAAATCTGATTGTTTGAAAATGTTGATGTGTGTTGCTTTTGTTTTCAGGAATAAAGGAGTATCTGGAGTTTGGCCATGAGGAGCTGAATCGTTGTGTGGATGGAAGGTTCAAAGCACAAGATCTGCAGACAGAGCCCACAGATCCCCCAGTGATCAGACTGTTCTCCAGATGGTTCAGGAGATCGCTATGACTCCAATCAAGGCTGAGCACAGGCGGTTGGGACCTACGGACAGGGCCTTTGAGTGCTGTGTGTGTGGGATGAGGTGCAGCACCTCCTCGAACCTGGATCAGCACCGGCGCAGTCACTGGGGGAAGAAAACTTTTGCCTGTCCCGTGTGCGGGCGCAGATTCAAGCGCTCATTCAATCTGGTGACCCACCAGCGGATCCATAGTGGAGAGAGACCCTTCGGGTGCACAGAGTGCGGGAAACACTTCACCCAGTCATCCAACCTGGGCAGGCACCGGCGCAGCCACACTCGGGAGAAGAGCTTCACCTGCCCCGCGTGTGGCAAGAGCTTCTCTCAGTCCTGTTACCTAGCCCGGCACCAGCGTGTTCACACCCAGGGGAGGTCCTCCAGTTTGCCCAGGTGGGGGAAGACCTGGCCTGACCTGGGCACCCCCACAGGGGGGCAGAGAGTGAGGCGCACCGACCCAGATTCCCCGGGGGTCCCTCAGCCTCGCCCCAACAGCGTTGAGTTATCCGACTTCGCCAGTCACCAGCAGCTCCACCTGAACGAACCATCAGGAGGCGTCCCTCACCAGCACCATCCCAGGGACAGGAGATCATTGGCCAGCCCTGGACCCGGGGACCGATTGGAGTGGTTCTGTGACCCGGTGACCAATGGGCGGGTCGGCTGTGCAGTGGGCGGTAAAGCGAGTGGTTCCCCGATCCGTGTAGCTCAGTGTGACCTTACCCTGGTGAGAAGACGAGAAGCGGCCGACACTCCCCAGCTCCAGGTTACTGGCAGAGAACCTTTCACTTGCACCTCGTGTGGGAAGATGTTTAAGCGACTCTGGAACTTGGTGACCCACCGGCAGATCGGTGGCGAGGGCCAGACGTTCAGGTGCCCGGTGTGTGGGAAGGGCTTTAACCAGTCGTCCAACCTGGCTCGTCACCGACCCACCCACACCACAGGAGCCAAGCCAGCCATTGACCAATTGGATGAGAAACCCTCGACTTGGCCCCTCTGTGGAGAAAACTTCAACCAATCGATCCATCGATGCCCTCAGGATGGGGAGAGACCGTCCACACCCGGGAAGGGCTTTAACCAGCTGTTCAACCAGGACAGTCACACAGGAGAGAGACCATCCACACCTGGGAAGGGCTTTAACCAGCTGTTCAACCAGGACAGTCACACAGAAGAGAGACCATCCACACCTGGGAAGGGCTTTAACCAGCTGTTCAACCGGGACAGTCAGGCTGGGGAGAGACTGTTCACCTGTCCCGTGTGCAGCAAAGGCTTCTCGCAGTCCTGTCACCTCATCCGGCACCAGCTCCTCCACGTCCAGGACACGCCGTTCAAATGCTGGGAGTGTAGCGTGGAATTCGCAGCCTCCTCCGACCTGGCACAGCACCAGTGCCCCCGGCGCACAGGACCCAACCTCTTCAACTGCAGCCTCTGCAGGAAGAGCTTCACCCGCTCATCCTACCTGCTGATCCACCAGCGGGTGCACACGGGCGAGAAACCCTTCACGTGTGCCACCTGTGGGAGGAGCTTCAGTCAGTCGTCAAACCTCACCCGTCACCAACGGATCCACGTGGGGAATTGCAGACACACCGCACCGAGCATCACGGCCAGACTGTATTAGTGACACCACTATTCATGGTCAGACTGTATTAGTGACACCACTATTCACGGTCAGACTATTAGTGACACCACTATTCATGGTCAGACTGTATTAGTGACACCACTATTCACGGTCAGACTGTATTGGTGACACCACTATTCATGGTCAGACTGTATTAGTGACAACACTATTCATGGTCAGACTGTATTAGTGACACCACTATCCACGGTCAGACTGTATTAGTGACACCACTATTCACGGTCAGACTGTATTGGTGACACCACTATTCATGGTCAGACTGTATTAGTGACAACACTATTCATGGTCAGACTGTATTAGTGACACCACTATTCATGGTCAGACTGTATTAGTGACAACACTATTCATGGTCAGACTGTATTAGTGACACCACTATTCATGGTCAGACTGTATTAGTGACACCACTATTCATGGTCAGACTGTATTGGTGACACCACTATTCATGGTCAGACTGTATTAGTGACAACACTATTCATGGTCAGACTGTATTAGTGACAACACTATTCATGGTCAGACTGTATTAGTGACACCACTATTCATGGTCAGACTGTATTAGTGACAACACTATTCATGGTCAGACTGTATTAGTGACACCACTATTCATGGTCAGACTGTATTAGTGACACCACTATTCACGGTCAGACTGTATTAGTGACACCACTATTCACGGTCAGACTGTATTAGTGACACCACTATTCACGGTCAGACTGTATTAGTGACACCACTATTCACGGTCAGACTGTATTAGTGACACCACTATTCACGGTCAGACTGTATTAGTGACACCACTATTCACGGTCAGACTGTATTAGTGACACCACTATTCACGGTCAGACTGTATTAGTGACACCACTATTCACGGTCAGACTGTATTAGTGACACCACTATTCACGGTCAGACTGTATTAGTGACACCACTATTCACGGTCAGACTGTATTAGTGACACCACTATTCACGGTCAGACTGTATTAGTGACACCACTATTCACGGTCAGACTGTATTAGTGACACCACTATTCACGGTCAGACTGTATTAGTGACACCACTATTCACGGTCAGACTTTATTAGTGACACCACTATTCACGGTCAGACTTTATTAGTGACACCACTATTCACGGTCAGACTGTATTAGTGACACCACTATTCACGGTCAGACTGTATTAGTGACACCACTATTCCCGGTCAGACTGTATTAGTGACACCACTATTCACGGTCAAACTGTATTAGTGACACCACTATTCATGGTCAAACTGTATTAGTGACACCACTATTCCCGGTCAGACTGTATTAGTGACACCACTATTCACGGTCAGACTGTATTAGTGACACCACTATTCACGGTCAGACTGTATTAGTGACACCACTATTCACGGTCAGACTTTATTCGTGACACCACTATTCCCGGTGGAATTGTAGACACATCCAATCCGGCCAATTACCGCCCCATCAGTCTACTCTCAATCATCAGCAAAGTGATGGAAGGTGTCGTCGACAGTGCTATCAAGCGGCACTTACTCACCAATAACCTGCTCACCGATGCTCAGTTTGGGTTCCGCCAGGACCACTCGGCTCCAGATCTCATTACAGCCTTGGTCCAAACAGGGACAAAAGAGCTGAATTCCAGAGGTGAGGTGAGAGTGACTGCCCTTGACATCAAGGCAGCATTTGACCGAGTGTGGCACCAAGGAGCCCTAGTGAACTTGAAGTCAGTGGGAATCAGGGGGAAAATTCTCCAATGGCTGGAGTCATACCTAGCACAAAGGAAGATGGTCCTGGTTGTTGGAGGCCAATCATCTCAGCCCCAGGACATTGCTGCAGGAGTTCCTCAGGGCAGTGTCCTCGGCCCAACCATCTTCAGCTGCTTCATCAATGATCTACCCTCCATCATAAGGTCAGAAATGGGGATGTTCACTGATGATTGCACTGTGTTCAGTTCCATTCACAACCCTCAGATAATGAAGCAGTCCGTGCCCGCGTGCAGCAAGACCTGGACAACATTCGTACCAGACAAGTGCCAAGCAATGACCATCTCCAACAAGAGAGAGTCTAACCACCTCCCCTTGACAGTCAACGGCATTACCATCGCCAAATCCCCCACCATCAATATCCTGGGGGTCACCATTGACCAGAAACTTAACTGGACCAGCCACATAAATACTGTGGCTACAAGAGCAGGTCAGAGGGTGGGTACCCTGCAGCGAGTGACTCACCTCCTGACTCCCCAAAGCCTTTCCACCACCTACAAGGCACAAGTCAGGAGTGTGATGGAATACTCTCCACTTGTCTGAATGAGTGCAGCTCCAACAACACTCGAGAAGCTCGACACTATTCAGGACAAAGCAGCCCGCTTGATTGGCGCCCCATCTACCACCCTAAACATTCACTCCCTTCACCACCGGCGCACTGTGGCTGCAGAGTGTAACATCTACAGGATGCACTGCATCAACTCGCCAAGGCTTCTTCGACAGCACCTCCCAAACCCGCGACCTCTACCACCTAGAAGGACAAGAGCAGCAGGCACATGGGAACAACACCACCTGCACGTTCCCCTCCAAGTCACACACCATCCCGACTTGGAAATATATCGCCGTTCCTTCATTGTCGCTGGGTCAAAATCCTGAAACTCCCTTCCTAACAGCACTGTGGGAGAACCGTCACCACACGGACTGTAGCGGTTCAAGAAGGCGGCTCACCACCACCTTCTCAAGGGCAATTAGGGATGGGCAATAAATGCTGGCCTCGCTAGCGATGCCCACATCCCATGAACGAATAATAAAAATATATTGCACCCAGGGTCACAGAGCCTGACATCAATAAACAGTCTCTGAAAACAAATGGGGCAACTTTTGTCCTGCCATGTTTTAAATTGGTTCCCATCTTGCTTCGTTCTTCATTCTATTCCAGGCTCTCTTCTGCTACTCGATCAGGGACTTATCCACCATGCCCCCGCAGGGCTGGAACTCTTATTTTTGCTTCTTAAATAGAACTTCATGTTTTGCAAATTAAACGGGAGGACACTTTTTCATCAAGATTGAGTTTGAAGTCAGACCTGGAGTTTCTATGCACTCTGACAAGTTGATTGGAAGAACTTCAGACACAATCAACAAGAATTACTCCCATTCATACAGCGCTTTTAACGTAGTAAAACCTCCCAAGGTGCATCACAGGAGTGTAAATGAGACATTTGTCACCGAGCCACATAAGGAGACATTCGGACAGGTGAACAAAAGCTTGGTCAAAGAGGCAAATTTTAAGGAGTGTCATTCGACCCAACTGGTCTGTGCCGGTGTTTATGCTCCACATGAGCCTCCTCCCTTCCTACTTCATCTCACTCTATCAGCATATCCTTCTATTCCTTTCTCCCCCATGTGTTTGTATGGCTTCTCTTTAAATGCATCTATGCTATTCACCTCAAACTACTCCTTGTGGTAGCGAGTTCCACATTCTCACCACTCTCTGGGTAAAGAAGTTTCTCCTGAACTCCTTATTGGATTTATTAGTGACTATCTTATATTTATGGCCCCCTAGTTCTGGACTCCCCCACATGTGGAAACATCTTCTCTACATCTACCCTATCAAACTCTTTCATAATCTTAATGACCTCTTATCAGGTCACCCCTCAGTCCATTTTCTAGAGAAAAGAGCCCCAGTCTGTTCAATCTTTCCTGATAAGTAGAACCTCTCAGTTCTGGTATCAGGAGGCGAGAGATGCAGAGGTTTAGGGAGGGAATTCCAGAGCTTAGGACCTAGGCAGCTGAAGACGTGGTGGGCAATGTTGGGGCAAAGGCAGCGGGGGATGGACAAGAGGCCGGAGTTGGAGGTTAGGGTGATAGCTCAATGCTATTTCCACTCATGTCGCGAGCTGTTAGCGCCCTGAACACAGAGATGCTGAGACTAATTGTAGCCTTTACCGCTGCCCAGCCAACTTCTGACGAAAGGTCTTCGACCTGAAACGTTAACTCTTTTTCTTTCTCCACAGATGCTGCTTGACTTGCTGAGCTTCTCCAGCACTTTCTGTTTTTATTTCAGATTTCCAGCATCCGCAGTATTTTGCTTTCGACTCACGATAGACCTGGGATCTCCCTGGTTTGTATGTGTCAGAGCTGGAGACTTCCTCTCTGTGTCATTGGGCTGGTGAATGTGATAGAATTGCAGTGCAATCATACTGCAGCACTTTTGAAACCGAACATCTCGTTCCCTTGCCAGCAAGAGAATATCCAGAGGGTGATCACCTAACTTAGACACTCGCCATAATCCTGCACCTGTCTCGAGCAATGTTCGGTATTTATTAAATGCCGTCATTGTAGCTCATGCACCATTTATAAGTTTCATATCTCTGTACGGTTCAGAGGCTGTTAAGATAGCATCTAAACATCGACTAATCTGACCCTAAAAAGGCAACTGAGAAACAAAGTTCGAAGCACAAAACTTGGAAGCGTAGTAGTGAGGAGGATAGTAGCAGACTTCAGGAGGACATAGACTGGTGAAATGGGCAGACACGTGGCAGATGCAATTTATCGCGGATCAGTGTGAAGTGATGAACTTTGGGAGGCAGTATAATCTAAACGGTACTATTTTGAGGGGGTGCAAGAGCAGAGAACCTGGAGGGGTACATATTCACAAATCTTTGAAGGAGGCAGGTCAAGTTGATAAGGCGGTTAAGAAAGCAAATGGGATACTTGGCTTTGTAAATAGGGGCATTGAATTCAAAAATAAGTCATCATGTTAAACCTTTACAAATCACTGGTTAGGCCTCAGCTGGAGGATTGTGTACAATTCTGGGCCCCACACTGCAGGAAGGATGTCAAGGCCTTGGACAGGGTACAGAGGAGGTTTACCAGAATGATACCAGGGATGAGGGACTTCAATCATGTGAAGAGATTGGAGAAGCTGGAATTATTCTCCTTAGAGCAGAGAAGGCTATGGGGAGACCTAATAGAGGTATTCACAATTCTGAGGGGTTTTAATAGAGCAAGAAGGAAGAAACTGTTTCCTCTGGCAAGTAGGTCGGTAACCAGAGATCATAGATTTAAAATAATTGGCAAAAGAACGAGAGTGGAAATGAGGAGAATTTTTTCAGGCAGAGGGGTTGTTGAGATCTACCTGAAAGAGTGGTGGAAGCAGATTCCATTGGAACTTTCAAAAGGCAGTTGGACATGCATTTGAAGAGGACTAATTTGCAGGATTATGGGGAAAAAGCTGGGGTGTGGGACCAGATTGGAGAGCTCTTTCAAAGAGTCGGCACAGGCATGACGGGCCAAATGGCCTCCTTCTGTGTGGTAAGGTTCTATGATGCTAAATCTCTGAAGGTGGCAGGACAAGTTGAGAAAGCTGCTCAAACGGCATACGGGATCCCGGGCTTTATAAGTAGAGTACAAAAGCAAGGAAGCTATGCTAAACCTTTATAAAACACCGATTAGGCCCCAGTTGCAGTATTGTGTTCAATTCTGGGCACCACATTTTAGGAAGGATGTCAAGGCCTTCGAGAAGGTGTAGAGCAGATTTACTAGAATGGTACCAGGGATGAAAGACTTCAGTTATGTGGAGAGACTGGAGAAATTGGGTTGTTCACCTTAGGGCAAAGAAGGTTAAGGGGAGATTTAATAGAGGTGTTCAAGATCATGAAGGGTTTTGATAGAGTAAATAAAGAGAAACTGTTTCCAGTGGTAAAAAGGTCGTTAACCAGAGGACACAGATTTAAGGTAATTTGCAAAAGAGCCAGAGGCAACATGAGGGGGAAAAAAATTCCGCAGCGAGTGGTTCTGATCTGGAATGCGCTCCATGAAGCAGGTTCAGGAACAACTTTCAAAAGGGAATTGGATAAATACTCGAAGGGGAAAAATTGACAGGGCTATGGGGAAAGGGCAGGGGAAGAGAACGAATTGGATATTTCTTTCAAAGAGCCCTCACAGACACAATGGGCCAAATAGCCTCCTTCTGTGCCGGATCATTTTTTGGACACCATGGGAATCAAGTGATATGGGGATCGGGCGGGAAAGTGGAGTTGAGGTCAAAGATCAGCAATGATCTTATTGAATGGCAGAGCAGGCTCGAATGGCCTACTCCTGCTCCTAATTCTTATGTTCTTATCATTCTATGATTCTGATTCTATGTTAAAATATGTATATACTGTCAATGCCTATCAGCCAAAAACTAGTCAGGGTTTGTAATGTTTACGACCACATCCAGCCAAGGACCACCATCCTTTGAGGAAGTCCTGGCTGAGATAGAGGATGATCTATCCAGGATCCCATCAGATTAAGAAGGACCATAACCATGTAAAGTGAATCGTGAAACTAGTGCCACAGTCAATGGCTCAGCTGAATTTTCTGAAATTGAACCCAGCTAATATTGTGTTGTAATTATGACACCAAGTTATGTTTATGACGATTATGTTAAGAAATGTGTTTCCTTTTTGACTGCATAAAAGTGGTGAAATAAAATAGCTGCTCATAGTGAAATCAAATCGTGTTCAGTTCAGTACATGATGAATCTCATTTTGCTTGATCTCCACTGGGTAATTTGGCCGAAATTCAACTGAAGCAAAAGGTTTCTGCCTTTTATATTGAGGCATTTGTTGCACATCTCAGTCTCAGCTGTGGCTCAGTGGCAGCACTCTCGCCTCCGAGTTCAAATCCCACTCCAGAGACTTGAGCCCATAATCTAGGCTGACACTCCCAGTACAGTACTGAGGGAGCGCCGCACTGTCGGAGGGTCCGTACTGAGGGAGCGCCGCACTGTCGGAGGGTCAGGACTGAGGGAGCGCCGCACTGTCGGAGGGTCAGGACTGAGGGAGCGCCGCACTGTCGGAGGGTCAGGACTGAGGGAGCGCCGCACTGTCGGAGGGTCAGTACTGAGGGAGCGCCGCACTGTCGGAGGGTCAGGACTGAGGGAGCGCCGCACTGTCGGAGGGTCCGTACTGAGGGAGCGCCGCACTGTCGGAGGGTCCGTACTGAGGGAACGCCGCACTGTCGGTGGGTCCGTACTGAGGGAGCGCCGCACTGTCGGAGGGTCCGTACTGAGGGAACGCCGCACTGTCGGTGGGTCCGTACTGAGGGAGCGCCGCACTGTCGGAGGGTCAGTACTGAGGGAGCGCCGCACTGTCGGAGGGTCAGGACTGAGGGAGCGCCGCACTGTCGGAGGGTCAGTACTGAGGGAGCGCCGCACTGTCGGAGGGTCCGTACTGAGGGAACGCCGCACTGTCGGTGGGTCCGTACTGAGGGAGCGCCGCACTGTCGGAGGGTCAGTACTGAGGGAGCGCCGCACTGTCGGAGGGTCAGTACTGAGGGAGCGCCGCACTGTCGGAGGGTCAGGACTGAGGGAGCGCCGCACTGTCGGAGGGTCAGTACTGAGGGAGCGCCGCACTGTCGGAGGGTCAGGACTGAGGGAGCGCCGCACTGTCGGAGGGTCAGTACTGAGGGAGCGCCGCACTGTCGGAGGGTCAGGACTGAAGGAGCGCCGCACTGTCGGAGGGTCAGTACTGAGGGAGCGCCGCACTGTCGGAGGGTCAGGACTGAGGGAGCGCCGCACTGTCGGAGGGTCCGTACTGAGGGAGCGCCGCACTGTCGGAGGGTCCGTACTGAGGGAACGCCGCACTGTCGGTGGGTCCGTACTGAGGGAGCGCCGCACTGTCGGAGGGTCAGTACTGAGGGAGCGCCGCACTGTCGGAGGGTCAGGACTGAGGGAGCGCCGCACTGTCGGAGGGTCCGTACTGAGGGAGCGCCGCACTGTTAAAAGGTCAGTGCTGTCAGCTGTGGCTCAGTGGTAGGACTTTCGCCCGAGTCGGAAGATTGTGAGTTCAAATCCCACTCTCTCAGTACTGACCCTCCGACAGTGCAGCGCTCCCTCAGTACTGACCCTCCGACAGTGCAGCACCCCCTCAGTACTGACCCTCCGACAGTGAAGCATCCCCTCAATACTGACCCTCCGACAGTGCGGCGCTCCCTCAGTACTGCCCCTCCCGACAGTGCGGCGTTCCCTCAGTACTGCCCTCCAACAGTGCAGCGCGCCCTCAGTACTGACCCTCCGACAGTGCAGCGCGCCCTCAGTACTGACCCTCCGATAGTGCAGCGCGCCCTCAGTACTGACCCTCTGCCAGTGCAGCGCGCCCTCAGTACTGACCCTCCCGATATGAGGTGCATCCTGCCTGTATGTTAAAGGGCCACCTTGTTACATTCCCCAGCATGTTGACCTGGTGTGTTAACCTGATTTGTGACTTGTAGCATGTCTGTGATGAAGAGGCTCAACTTCATGCACCATAGAAGTTAAATCAATTCACAAAACTTTCTATTTTAATATTTCAAACAATTTTAATTGTGATATATAGAGCAATTTAGAGAACATGTCCAACTTCTTATAACAATCCCATCCCCAGCTTTGAGAAGGAATTGGACAGTAACATGGAAATGATTTGTAGTGTCTCTGACTTGTGTCTCATTTCTAAGCAATGGCGATAGATGGCTGGCTGTTCGTTACAAGGTAATAATCTCTGGCCGTCAGATCACAAGAGCAAAGCTTGCTTGGTTTATTGATGTCTGCAGAACGGAGATTGAATCATGCCGTTAAATTGAGCTATAACAATTGATGTTTCAGTTCCTCAGGCACAGTTTCTTCCTAAACCTTGCAAATCCAACCAAAAGCTAGAGCCATGATGGTTCTACCCTTAGTCCTTCATCTGGGACCATTAATTTCTCTAAGCTGAACTTCCTGCTCCTCCATCGTTCAAGCTGCTTCAAAGTTTAGTTTCCTCTTTCGAACCAATTTGTTGTCTTCCTAAAGCCGAAGACTTGATGACCATATCTGGTAACGTTCTTCTACCACTTTACACGCAAGTCCAGACAATGCTGTAGGACTGTGACAGACATCATCTTGCCCTCACACTACATCCAGCAGAAGTAACAGGTGAGTTATTGGGACTGAGAATCCCCTTTTCCCAGCCCAGGGCAGCAAATACCCTAAGTGAGTATCACTCTTATCATTGAAAGTCCTCTGATATCAACATAAGAAAGATTGACACTGAGTTCAATACTGGGTAAAGCCTTAAAACAGATACATCTGTGTACTGATGTTCAGTCCTGTAAATGAGCAAAATCTACATCGACAGTAAGATGAATAATGCTCCAACATTTTAAAGTGTGATGGGCTGTCTATGTTTCTGTGCTAATAACCATGACTGGGCCTGTAACCATATCATTCCTCATGGCTCGAGTTACAAACTCTCACAATGGACGTGGGGGGAAAGAAAGAGGAGACATGTTCTCTTAGTGTGCCCAATACTAAAATAATCAGAAACTCGAAGGGTAAAAGAACTAGAACTAAATACACTTCACATTACAGCACTGACCTGAACAAGAACACATCTGAAACAGCTGATACATACAATGATTAAATAATGCTTCGTCCCAGCAATTTATTCTACGGTTAACCCTTTGAGCATTAATTAAAATGAAATGTACTGAGCCACAGAGTTAGTCGAGCTGGGATTTGCATGCACACAGTGCCCAAACACTGAGGTCTATTAGCGATGGCAAAATCAACAATGTCACACTGCCTAATGCTCTGAGTCATTTACAAATTAGTTAACTTAAGCACATGAGGGAGAAAGGAATAGAAGGATATACTGATAGGTGAGATGAAGTAGGGAGGGAGGAGGCTCGTGTGGAGCCTGTTTCTGTGCTGTAAATCCAGTGAGATTAGCCGAGCTTTACAAACCAGTAAGGCCCTAGGTTTGATCTCCATCATGTGCTGGATAATCTCATCCCAGTGGAGTGAAGTTAGGCTGCTACAATCAGCCTGCATTGCTGGGCTAGGCTGGAATCATTTAAAAATAAACAGAAGAGTTTCCGCTTTTGACATCCAGAGGTCACCATGTGCAAACAAGTGTTTGATAAACCTCCTCTTCCTGTCTGTGACACAGTACTTCCAAACACAGCCACACAGGATTTTTGGTCTAAAACTTCAGCCAGCAGTTGTTATGGACACAAATACTAGGGGTCAGTGCACAGGGATTGACACACTAACTGAGAATTAGTCTGTAGTGGATCTGCAGGAAGTTCCATGTCCCTTGTACCAACTGTTGTACAGATCCAGATTCTCAGGCTATTCTCAGGACTCTCCGCCATCAGTAAAGACATACATTGATCCTTAATGGAAATGATTCAGTCCATCTGCATACAATAGGCAACTGCACGCAAACATGTTGTCTAACAATGCAAAAACACATAAAGCAACTACATCAAAAAATGAGTGAAGAAAATTTACATTACATTTTTCTATATACATTTAGATTTACAGTTGCAGTACTAGATAGATTAGCAGAAACTGGGAAACTAGACAAGTTCATTTAATACAGCACTAATTTCATTGTTAGAATTAACCTTTGATCAAAGTTTGAGAGTGGAGAGAAGGAAGTTGAAATTTCACAATCCTCCATCATTGTAATGATTGTGACGATAACATTCGTCGATGAACTCCAGCAGCTTTGCTGGTTATACCAACAATCCACAACAAAGATTATCCTCAGATTGTGGCCCATTCTTAAACAGCAACATTAACCTCTTTTTTTCACTGGATATCAAAAGCATTGGATCAACACACCAGTATAGTTAAAGAACTTGGAAAACTTCTTGCAATCTTTCTGTAGCTGAAACATTTCCTCGTCCTTTTGAAGATGAGCTTGGGCACTAGAAGACTGGTGTCCCACCTACATCTCTTCCTGCAGAATCTGTGAAAGCTTTAACTTCTGCTTCAGTATACTCTTCAAATTGTACACGTCGAAGGCAGTAAATTGCTTCTACAGATTGAAGACAGCACTTGGAGCAGTTGCTTCAGTTGTGACATGATGGATGTGTAGGAAAGCAAGTCATTGAAAGCCCTGTGCAGCTTGATGCGCTGGTTAAGGAAAACTAGTTGGGTCTTTCCATAAATACCAATGTTTGAAAAGGACCTTCCCCCCCCCCCCCCCCCCACTTCTATGACTAATGATGGGAGGATAAGGAGAAGCAAAGATTCACAAGTGTTCGTCACTGGGGTAAAGATGGCTCCAAGCCAAAGGTGTTACCAGGACTTCCATCGCAGTTGGCTCAATCTCTCACATCAAAGGGCAAGAGACATCCTTAAATCTACAGGACAAACAAGATCCACGTGAGGCTGAAGACTTTCACACAGCCTTTGATCTGAATCTCAATATTCTTCCAGATTTTTCCAGTCATGTCTTGCGCAAGACGACGATAAAGATTAAATTCTCAATTACATTACTTAAGACTTGTGATCAAATACATCAGATCAGATCAGAATCCCCTGTGTTCAATACGAGGACTCAGTGTCAGACACTGACCCTAAATACATCAGATCAGATCAGAATCCCCTGTGTTCAATACGAGGACTCAGTGTCAGACACTGACCCTAAATACATCAGATCAGAATCCCCTCAGTGTTCGATACGAGGACTCAGTGTCAGACACTGACCCGAAATACATCAGATCAGAATCCCCTCAGTGTTCGATTCGAGGATTCAGTTTCAGACACTGACCCGAAATACATCAGATCAGATCAGAATCCCCTCAGTGTTCGATACGAGGACTCAGCGTCAGACACTGACCCTAAATACATCAAATCAGATTCCCCTCAGTGTTCGATACGAGGACTCAGCATCAGACACTGACCCTAAATACATCAGATCAGATCAGAATCCCCTCAGTGTTCGATACGAGGACTCAGCGTCAGACACTGACCCTAAATACATCAGATCAGATCAGAATCCCCTCAGTGTTCGATACGAGGACTCAGCGTCAGAAACTGACCCTAAATACATCAGATCAGAATCCCCTCAGTGTTCGATACGAGGACTCAGTTTCAGACACTGACCCTAAATACATCAGATCAGATTCCCCTCAGTGTTCGATACGAGGACTCAGTTTCAGACACTGACCCTAAATACATCAGATCAGATCAGAATCCCCTCAGTGTTCGATACGAGGACTCAGTGTCAGACATTGGCCCTAAATACATCAGATCAGATTCCCCTCAGTGTTCGATACGAGGACTCAGTTTCAGACACTGACCCTAAATACATCAGATCAGATCAGAATCCCCTCAGTGTTCGATACGAGGACTCAGCGTCAGACACTGGCCCTAAATACATCAGATCAGATTCCCCTCAGTGTTCGATACGAGGACTCAGCGTCAGACACTGACCCTAAATACATCAGATCAGATCAGAATCCCCTCAGTGTTCGATACGAGGACTCAGTGTCAGACACTGACCCTAAATACATCAGATCAGATCAGAATCCCCTCAGTGTTCGATACGAGGACTCAGTTTCAGACACTGACCCTAAATACATCAGATCAGATCAGAATCCCCTCAGTGTTCGATACGAGGACTCAGTGTCAGACACTGACCCTAAATACATCAGATCAGAATCCACTCAGTGTTCGATACGAGGACTCAGCGTCAGACACTGACTCTAAATACATCAGATCAGAATCCCCTCAGTGTTCGATACGAGGATTCAGTGTCAGACACTGACCCTAAATACATCAGATCAGAATCCCCTCAGTGTTCGATACGAGGACTCAGTTTCAGACACTGACCCGAAATACATCAGATCAGATCAGAATCCCCTCAGTGTTCGATACGAGGACTCAGTGTCAGACACTGACCCTAAATACATCAGATCAGAATCCACTCAGTGTTCGATACGAGGACTCAGCGTCAGACACTGACCCTAAATACATCAGATCAGAATCCCCTCAGTGTTCGATACGAGGATTCAGTGTCAAACATTGACCCCTGATAGAGATTTTTGATGAGGTAACAGAGAGGGTTGATGTGGTGTGTATGGGCTTTCAAAAGGCGTTTGATAAAGTGCCACGTAATAGGTTTGTCATCAAGATTGAAGCCCATGGAATAAATGGGGCAGTGGCAGCATGGATAAAAAATTGGCTAAGTAACGAAGCAGAAAGTAGTGGTGAATGGTTGTTTTTCATACTGGAGGGAGGTGTACAGTGGTGTTCCCCAGGAGTCGGTACTAGGACCATTGCTTATTTTGATATATATTAATGACTTGGACTTGGGTGTACAAGGCACAATTTCCAAATTTGCAGATGACACAAAACTTGGAAGGTTAGTGAAGAGTGAGGAGGATAGTGATAGACTTCAAGAGGATAGAGACAGGCTGGTGGAATGGGCGGACACGTGGCAGATGAAATTTAACACAGAAAAATGCGAAGTGATACATTTTGGTAGGAGGAACGAGGAGAGGCAATATAAACTAGAGGGCACAAATTCTAAAAGGGGTACAGGAACAGAGAGATCTGGGGGGTATATGTGCACAAATCGTTGAAAGTGGCAGGGTAGGTTGAGAAAGTGGTTAAAAGAGCAAATGAGATCCTGGGCTTTATAAATAGAGGCATAGAGTACAAAAGTATGGAAGTTTTGATGAACCTTTATAAAACACTGGTGTGACCATGACTGGAGTATTGCGTCCAGTTCTGGGCCCCGCACTTTAGGAAAGATGTGAAGGCCTTAGCGAGGGTGCAGAAGGGATTTACTGGAATGGTTCCAAGGATGAGGGACTTTAGTTTCATGGATAGACTGGAGAAGCTGGGGTTGTTTTCCTTGGAACAGAGAAGGTTGAGAGGAGATTTGATAGAGGTATTCAAAATCATGAAGGGTCAAGACAGAGTAGATAGAGAGAAACTGTTCCCATTGGTGGACGAATCAAGAACCAGAGGACATGGATTTAAGATGATTGGCAAAAGAACCAAAGGTGACTTGGGGAAAAACTTTTTTACACAGCGAGTGGTTATGATCTGGAATGCACTGCCCGAGGGGGTGGTGGAGGCAGATTCAATCATGGCCTTCAAAAGGGAACTGGATAAGTACTTGAAAGGAAAAAATTTGCAAGGCTGTGGAGATAGGGTGGGGGAGTGGGACTAGCTGGATTGCTCTTGCATAGAGTCGGCACGGACTCTATGGGCCGAATAGCCTCCTTCCGTGCTGTAATCTTTCTATCTTTCTATGATTCGAAATACATCAGATCAGAATCCCTTCAGTGTTCGATACCAGGATTCAGTGTCAAATAAACACTGACCCTAAATACATCAGATCAGATCAGAATCCCGTGTTCAATACGAGGACTCAGTGTCAGACATACACTGACCCAGGGCAGTGATAGATTCTCTAATGTTTGCAATATCTGGCATGTTATACACATTACAGAAACAAGCTCACTTTTCTTCCTTTGAAACTAAGTGCTGAATGTTTTTTTTTTGCAGGTACCTGACAGTAGCCTACATTGAAGGATTGATTCAGATGATAGCCAAGGCTTCACGACACCATGAAATTTCGGGTGTACCACCACCTTGCTTGTGGGTATTTCCATTTTATGACATAGCAGTACTAACTACACTAGACTTGAGAGGAAACAGACCCAAAATACCTTCCTCAATCAAAACTTTAAATACCCGCAGGATGAGTGAACACGAGTTAACTCAGTGTTCATCATCCCTCCAGGGGAAAAGGTCTCATCATGGCATCCAACAGCACTTTGAATAACTCGACTCGTTCTGCTTCCATTACCTTGCTGGGTAGATTGTATCACTCAACTAAATCACTTTTAATCCAATATATCTGATCTAATTTCCCATTTATATCTTGAAATTGTACTTGGTGTACTTTAAATTAATATTCTGGCTTCATCTTATCTACCAATTAATAATATTTTTTACACTTCAAAGAGGTTCCCCAGCACCTTCAGTCCCATTGCTGTTTCCTTTACCCTTTCCAATGCAAGTATATATTTTATATGATTAAAAACACTGGAAATTACATAAAACCAGATAATGCTGAAAATACACATTATATCCAGCAGCAGGTTAATACTTTAGGTGTGGGCGCCTTGTAAGAACGTAATTTTTCCAATTCTGAAAGACTCGGTGTGTATTTCCAGCATTTTATGTTTTTTTTTGTTGTGATGTAACGATTAAAATTAAACACAACAGTCTAAGGTGTGAGGCCTCGGAGAGGGTGCAGAGGAGATTTACCAGAATGGTACCAGGGATGCGGGACTTCAGTTGCGTGGCGAGACTGGAGAATCTGGGGTTGTTCTCCTTCGAGCAGAGAAGGTTAAGGGGAGATTTAATAGAGGGGTTCAAAATCATGAAGGGGTTTTGATAAGAGAAAAAGGAGAAACCGTTTCCAGTGGCAGAAGGGTCGGTAACCAGAGGACACAGATTTAAGATAATTGGCCATTAACCAGAGGGGGAGATGAGAATGTTTTTTACGCAGAGAGTTGTTGGTCGGGGTCAAATTCTTTAAAAATATAAATGGGGTTGATAGGGTAGACATAGAAAAGACTTTGCACTTGTTGGGGGGGGGGTGGAGTCCAGAACTAGGGGCCATAAATATAAGATGGTCGCCAATAAATCCAATATGGAATTCAGGAGAAACTTCTTTACCCAGAGAGTGGTGAGAATGTGGAACTCACTCCCACAAGGAGTAGTTGAGGCGAATAGTGTAGATGGATTTAAGGGGAAGCTGGATAAACACATGGGGGAGAAAGGAATAGAAGGATATGCTGATAGGGTGAGATGGAGTAGGGAGGGAGTAGGCTCCCAGATGGGTCGAATGACCTGTTTCTATGCTGTAAATACTACGTAAAACTGTGTAATCTGGTTCAGGAAGGGGGATGGAACTGATGACAAGGGTTTGTGGCGGGGCCGATGATTATGGCATCAGTCTTCCCGATGATTAGGTGGAGGAAATTGCGGCTCATCCAGGACTGGATGTCGGACAAACAGTGTGGCAACACAGAGACAGTGGAGGGGTTGAGAGAGGTGGTGGTGAGGTCGAGCTGGGTGTCGTCAGCGGACATGTGGAATCTGACGTGTTGTCGGTTGATGTCACTGAGGGGCAGCGTGTAGATGAGAAATAGGAGGGGGCCAAGGAGAGATCATTGGGGAAATCCAGAGGTAACAGTGTGGGAGCAGGCAGAGAAGACATTGCTAAAGACACTCTGGCTACGACTGAATCGTTAAGAGTGGAACCAGGCGAGTACAGTCCCACCCAGCTGAACGACGGAAGAGAGGCATGAGAGGAGGATGATGTGGTCAACTGGGTCAAAGGCTGCAGACAGGTGGAGAAGGATGAGGAGGGATAGTTTACCACAGTCACAGGATGTCATTTGTGACTTCGATTAGGACCGTTTCAGTACTGTGGCAGGGGCAGACTCCTAAATGGAGGGATTCAAGCATGGATTTGCAGGAAAGATGGGCACCGATTTGAGAGGCGACAACACGTTCAACAACTTCAGAGGAAAGGGAGGTTGGAGATGGGGCAGCACTTGACAAGATCAGAGGGGGCTGAGGGTGTATGATGACAGGGGTTCTGAATGAGAGGGGAGCCAGTATCGAAGGAGAGGGAAGCATTTGTAATGTCAGCTGGTATGGGAGCCAGGAAAGGGAGTTGGGTGGTCAGTGAGGAAGGGGAGTTGATGGTCAGTGAGGAAGGGGAGTTGGATTGTCAGTGAGGAAGGGGAGTTGGATTGTCAGTGAGGAAGGGGAGTTGATGGTCAGTGAGGAAGGGGAGTTGGATTGTCAGTGAGGAAGGGGAGTTGTGTCAGTGAGGAAGGGGAGTTGGATTGTCAGTGAGGAAGGGGAGTTGTGTCAGTGAGGAAGGGGAGTTGGATTGTCAGTGAGGAAGGGGAGTTGTGTCAGTGAGGAAGGGGAGTTGGATTGTCAGTGAGGAAGGGGAGTTGATGGTCAGTGAGGAAGGGGAATTGCTGTTTAGTGAGGAAGGGGAGTTGATAGCCAGTGAGGAAGGGGAGTTCGCTGGTCAGTGAGGAAGTGCAGTTGATGACCAGTGAGGAAGTGGAGTTGATGGTCAGTGAGGAAGGGGAGTTGATGGTCAGTGATGAAGAGGAGTTGATCGTCAGTGAGGAAGGCGAGATGGATGGTCAGTGAGGAAGGGGAATTGCTGTTCAGTGAGGAAGGGGAATTGCTGTTCAGTGAGGAAGGGGAGTTGATGGTCAGTGAGGAAGGGAGTTGATGGTCAGTGAGGAAGGGAGTTGATGGTCCGTGAGAAACGGTAGTTGATGGTCCGTGAGAAAGGGGAGTTGATGGTCCGTGAGAAAGGGGAGTTGATGGTCCGTGAGAAAGGGGAGTTGATGGTCCGTGAGAAAGGGGAGTTGATGGTCCGTGAGAAAGGGGAGTTGATGGTCCATGAGAAAGGGGAGTTGATGGTCCGTGAGAAAGGGGAGTTGATGGTCCGTGAGAAAGGGGAGTTGATGGTCCGTGAGAAAGGGGAGTTGATGGTCCGTGAGAAAGGGGAGTTGATGGTCCGTGAGAAAGGGGAGTTGATGATCCGTGAGGAAGGGGAGTTGATGATCCGTGAGAAAGGGGGGTTCATGGTCAGTGAGGAAGGGGAGTTGGGAGCTCAGTGAGGAAGGGATGTTAATGGTCAGTGAGGAAGGGGAGTTGGGAGCTCAGTGAGGAAGGGCAGTTGGATTGCCAGTGAGGAAGGGCAGTTGGATTGCCAGTGAGGAAGGGGAGTTGGATTGTCAATGAGGAAGGGGAGTTGATGGCTACTGAGGAAGGGGAGTTGATGGCCACTGAGGAAGGGGAGTTGATGGCCACTGAGGAAGGGGAGTTGATGGCCACTGAGGAAGGGGAGTTGATGGTCAGTGAGGAATGGGAGTTGATGGTCAGTGAGGAATGGGAGTTGATGGCCAGTGAGGAATGGGAGTTGATGGTTAGTGAGGAAGGGGAGTTGATGGTCAGTGAGGAAGGGGAGTTGATGGTCAGTGAGGAAGGGGAGTTGATGGTCAGTGAGGAATGGGAGTTGATGGTCAGTGAGGAATGGGAGTTGATGGTCCGTGAGAAAGGGGAGTTGATGTTCAGTGAGCAAGGAGAGTAGATGGTTCGTGAGGAAAGGGAGTTGATGGTCAGTGAGGAAGGGGAGTTGATGATCAGTGAGGAAGGGGAATTGGGAGCTCAGTGAGGGAGGGGAGTTGATGGTCAGTTAGGAGGGGAGTTGGATTGTCAGTGAGGAAGGGGAGCGGGTCGCCGGTGAGGAAGGGGAGTCGATGGCTAGTGAGGAATGGGAGTTGATGGGCGGTGAGGAAGGAGAGTTGATAGTCAGTGAGGAATGGGAGTTGATGGTCAGTGAGGAATGGGAGTTGATGGTTAGTGAGCAAGGAGAGTTGATGGTCAGTGAGGAAGGGGAGTTGGAATGTCAGTGAGGAAGGGGAGTTGATGGACAGTGATGAAGGGGAGTTGATGGACAGTGAGGAAGTGGAGATGGATGGTCAGCGAGGAAGGGGAGTTGGGTGGACAGTGAGGAAGGGGAGTTAATGATCAGTGAGGAAGGGGAGTTGGGAGCTCAGTGAGAAGGGGAGTTGGATGGTCAGTGAGGAAGGGGAGTTGATGGCCAGCGAGGAAGGGGAGTTGATGGCCAGTGAGGAAGGGGAGTTGATGGCCAGTGAGGAAGGGGAGTTGATGGTCGGTGAGAAAGGGGAGTTGATGGTCAGTGAGGAAGGGGAGTTGATGGTCAGTGAGGAAGGAGAGTTGATGCTCAGTGAGGAAGCGGAGTTGATGGCCAGTGAGGAAGGGGAGATGGGTGGTCAGTGAGGAATGGGAGTTCGGTGGTCAGTGAGGAAGTGGAGTCGATGGTCAGTGAGGAAGTGGAGTGGATGGTCAGTGAGTAAGTGGAGTCGATGGTCAGTGAGGAAGGGAATTTGTTGGCCAGTGAGGAAGGGGAGCTGGATTGTCAGTGAGGTTGGGGAGTTGATGGCCACTGAGGAAGGGGATTTGATGGCCAGTGACGAAGGGGATTTGATGGCCACTGAGGAAGGGGATTTGATGGCCACTGAGGAAGGGGAGTTGATGGCCAGTGAGGAAGGGGAGTTGATGGCCAGTGAGGAAGGGGAGTTGATGGCCAGAGAGGATGGGGAGTTGATGGCCAGAGAGGATGGGGAGTTGATGGTCAGTGAGGAAGGGGAGTTGGGTGGTCAGTGAGGAAGGGGAGTTGGGTGATCAGTGAGGAAGGGGAGTTGGGTGGTCAGTGAGGAATGGGAGTTGATGGTCAGTGAGGAATGGGAGTTGATGGTCAGTGAGGAATGGGAGTTGATGGTCAGTGAGGAATGGGAGTTGATGGTCAGTGAGGAAGGGGAGTTGATGGTCAGTGAGGAAGGAGAGTTGATGCTCAGTGAGGAAGCGGAGTTGATGGCCAGTGAGGAAGGGGAGATGGGTGGTCAGTGAGGAATGGGAGTTCGGTGGTCAGTGAGGAAGTGGAGTCGATGGTCAGTGAGGAAGTGGAGTGGATGGTCAGTGAGTAAGTGGAGTCGATGGTCAGTGAGGAAGGGAATTTGTTGGCCAGTGAGGAAGGGGAGCTGGATTGTCAGTGAGGTTGGGGAGTTGATGGCCACTGAGGAAGGGGATTTGATGGCCAGTGACGAAGGGGATTTGATGGCCACTGAGGAAGGGGATTTGATGGCCACTGAGGAAGGGGAGTTGATGGCCAGTGAGGAAGGGGAGTTGATGGCCAGTGAGGAAGGGGAGTTGATGGCCAGAGAGGATGGGGAGTTGATGGTCAGTGAGGAAGGGGAGTTGATGGTCAGTGAGGAAGGGGAGTTGGGTGGTCAGTGAGGAAGGGGAGTTGGGTGATCAGTGAGGAAGGGGAGTTGGGTGATCAGTGAGGAAGGGGAGTTGGGTGGTCAGTGAGGAATGGGAGTTGATGGTCAGTGAGGAATGGGAGTTGATGGTCAGTGAGGAAGGGGAGTTGATGGTCCGTGAGAAAGGGGAGTTGATGTTCAGTGAGCAAGGAGAGTAGATGGTTAGTGAGGAAAGGGAGTTGATGGTCAGTGAGGAAGTGGAGTTGATGGTCAGTGAGCAAGTGGAGTCGATGGTCAGTGAGGAAGGGAATTTGTTGGCCAGTGAGGAAGGGGAGTTGGGTGGTCAGTGAGGAAGGGGAGCTGGATTGTCAGTGAGGAAGGGGAGTTGATGGCCACTGAGGAAGGGGATTTGATGGCCAGTGAGGAAGGGGAGTTGATGGCCAGTGAGGAAGGGGAGTTGATGGCCAGTGAGGAAGGGGAGTTGATGGCCAGAGAGGATGGGGAGTTCATGGCCAAAGAGGATGGGGAGTTGGGTGGACAGTGAGGAAGGGGAGTTGATGGTCAGTGAGGAAGGGGAGTTGATGGTCAGTGAGGAAGGGGAGTTGATGGTCAGTGAGGAAGGGGAGTTGATGGTCAGTGAGGAAGGGGAGTAGGGTGGTCAGTGAGGAAGGGGAGTTGGGTGGTCAGTGAGGAAGGGGAGTTGGGTGGTCAGTGAGGATGGGGAGTTGATTGTCAGTGAGGAAGGGGAGTTGGATTGTCAGTGAGGAAGGGGAGTCGATCGCTCGTGAGGAATGGAAGTTGATGGTCAGTGAGCATTGGGAGTTGATAGTCAGTGAGGTCGGGGAGTTGATGGTCAGTGAAGAAGGGGAGTTGATGGTCAGTGAAGAAGGGGAGTTGATGGTCAGTGAAGAAGGGGAGTTGCTGGTCAGTGAGCATTGGGAGTTGATGGTAAGTGAAGAAGGGGAGTTGATGGTCAGTGGGGAAGGGGAGTTGATGGTCAGTGAGGAAGGGGAGTTGATGGTCAGTGAGGAAGGGGAGTTGATGGTCAATGAGGAAGGGGAGTTGCTGGTCAGTGAGCATTGGGAGTTGATGGTCAGTGAAGAAGGGGAGTTGATGGTCAGTGACGAAGGGGAGTTGGTGGACAATGAGGAAGGGGAGTTGATGGTCAGTGAAGAAGGGGAGTTGATGGCCAGTGAGGAAGGGGAGTTGATGGCCAGTGACGAAGGGGAGTTGATGGCCAGTGAGGAAGGGGAGTTGATGGTCAGTGAGGAAGGGGAGTTGATGGCCAGTGAGGAAGGGGAGTTGATGGCCAGTGAGGAAGGGGAGTTGATGGCCAGTGAGGAAGGGGAGTTGATGGTCAGTGAGGAAGGAGAGTTGATGCTCAGTGAGGAAGCGGAGTTGATGGCCAGTGAGGAATGGGAGATGGGTGGTCAGTGAGGAATGGGAGTTCGGTGGTCAGTGAGGAAGTGGAGTCGATGGTCAGTGAGGAAGTGGAGTGGATGGTCAGTGAGTAAGTGGAGTCGATGGTCAGTGAGGAAGGGAATTTGTTGGCCAGTGAGGAAGGGGAGCTGGATTGTCAGTGAGGTTGGGGAGTTGATGGCCACTGAGGAAGGGGATTTGATGGCCACTGAGGAAGGGGATTTGATGGCCAGTGACGAAGAGGATTTGATGGCCACTGAGGAAGGGGAGTTGATGGTCAGTGAAGAAGGGGAGTTGATGGTCAGTGAAGAAGGGGAGTTGATGGTCAATGAGGAAGAGGGGTTGATGGTCAGTGAGGAAGGGCAGTTGATGATCAGTGAGGAAGAGGGGTTGGGTGGTCAGTGAGGAAGGGGAGTTGCTGGTCACTTGGGAAGGAGAGTTGATGGTCAGTGAGGAAGGGGAGTTGATGGTCAGTGAGGAAGGGGAGTTGGTGGTCAGTGAGGAAGGGGAGTTGATGGTGAGTGAGGCAGAGGACTTGGGAGCTCAGTGAGGATTGGGGTTTGGTGGTCAGTGAGGAAGGGGAGATGGGTGGTCAGTGATAAAGGGGAGTTGATGGTCGTGAGGAAGGGGAGTTGATGGTCAGTGAGAAAGGGGAGTTGATGGTCAGTGAGGAAGGGGAGTTGATGGTCAGTGAGGAAGGGGAGATGGGTGGACAGTGAGGAAGGGGAGTTGATGGTAGTGAGAAAGGGGAGTTGATGGACAGTGAGCAAGGGGAGTTGATGGTCAGTGAGGAACGGGAGTTGGTGGTCAGTGAAGAAGGGGATTTGATGGTCAGTGAAGAAGGGGATTTGATGGTCAGTGAAGAAGGGGAGTTGATGGTCAGTGAGGAAGGGGAGTTGATGGGCAGTGAGGAAGGGGAGTTGATGGGCAGTGAGGAAGGGGAGTTGATGTACAATGAGGAAGGGGAGTTGATGGACAATGAGGAAGGGGAGTTGATGGACAATGAGGAAGTGGAGTTGCTGGTCAGTGAGCATTGGGAGTTGATGGTAACTGAAGAAGGGGAGTTGATGGTCAGTGAGGAAGGGGAGTTGATGGTCAGTGAGGAAGGGGAGTTGATGGTCAATGAGGAAGGGGAGTTGCTGGTCAGTGAGCATTGGGAGTTGATGGTCAGTGAAGAAGGGGAGTTGATGGTCAGTGACGAAGGGGAGTTGGTGGACAATGAGGAAGGGGAGTTCATGGTCAGTGAAGAAGGGGAGTTGATGGTCAGTGAAGAAGGGGAGTTGATGGTCAATGAGGAAGAGGGGTTGATGGTCAGTGAGGAAGGGCAGTTGATGATCAGTGAGGAAGAGGGGTTGGGTGGTCAGTGAGGAAGGGGAGTTGCTGGTCACTTGGGAAGGAGAGTTGATGGTCAGTGAGGAAGGGGAGTTGGTGGTCAGTGAGGAAGGGGAGTTGATGGTGAGTGAGGCAGAGGACTTGGGAGCTCAGTGAGGATTGGGGTTTGGTGGTCAGTGAGGAAGGGGAGATGGGTGGTCAGTGATAAAGGGGAGTTGATGGTCGTGAGGAAGGGGAGTTGATGGTCAGTGAGAAAGGGGAGTTGATGGTCAGTGAGGAAGGGGAGTTGATGGTCAGTGAGGAAGGGGAGATGGGTGGACAGTGAGGAAGGGGAGTTGATGGTAGTGAGAAAGGGGAGTTGATGGTCAGTGAGGAAGGGGAGTTGGTGGTCAGTGAAGAAGGGGAGTTGATGGTCAGTGAGGAAGGGGAGTTGATGGGCAGTGAGGAAGGGGAGTTGATGTACAATGAGGAAGGGGAGTTGATGGACAACGAGGAAGGGGAGTTGATGGACAATGAGGAAGTGGAGTTGATGGACAATGAGGAAGTGGAGTTGATGGTCAGTAAGGAAGGGGAGTTGGGAGCTCAGTAAGGAAGGGGAGATGGGTGGTCAGTAAGGAAGGGGAGTTGGGTGGACAGTGAGGAAGGTGAGTTGATGGTCAGTGAGGGAGGGGAGTTGATGGTCAGTGAGGAAGAGGAGTTGATGGACAATGAGGAAGGGGAGTTGATGGACAGTAAGGAAGTGGAGTTGATGGTCAGTGAGGAAGGGGAGTTGGGAGCTCAGTGAGGAATGGGGTTTGGTGGTCAGTGAGGAAGGGGAGTTGGTCGTCAGTGAAGAAGGGGATTTGATGGTCAGTGAAGAAGGGGAGTTGATGGGCAGTGAGGAAGGGGAGTTGATGTACAATGAGGAAGGGGAGTTGATGTACAATGAAGAAGGGGAGTTGATGGTCAGTGAGGAAGGGGAGTTGATGGTCAGTGAGGAAGAGGAGTTGGGAGCTCAGTGAGCACTGGGGTTTGGTGGTCAGTGAGGAAGGGGAGATGGGTGGACAGTGAGGAAGTGGAGTTGGGTGGACAGTGAGGAAAGGGAGTTGATGGCCGGTGAGGAAGAAAGGTTGATGGTCGGTGAGGAAGGCGTGTTGATGGCCGGTGAGGAAGAGGAGTTGATGGCTGGTGAGGAAGAGGAGTTGATGATCAGTGAAGAAGGGGAGTTGATGGTCAGTGAGGAAGAAAGGTTGATGGTCAGTGAGGAAGGAGAGTTGATGGTCAGTGAGGAAGGGGAGTTGATGGTCAGTGAGGAAGGGGAGTTGATGATCAGTGAGGAAGAGGGGTTGGGTGGTCAGTGAGGAAGGGGAGTTGCCGGTCACTTGGGAAGGAGAGTTGATGGTCAGTGAGGAAGGGGAGTTGATGGTCAGTGAGGAAGGGGAGTTGGTGGTCAGTGAGGAAGGGGAGCTGATGGCCGGTGAGGAAGAGGAGTTGATGGCCGGTGAGGAAGGCGTGTTGATGGCCGGTGAGGAAGGGGAGTTCCTGGTAAGTGAGGAAGGGGAGTTGATGGTCAATGAGAAAGGGGAGTTGATGATCAGTGAGGAAGTGGAGTTGATGATAAGTGAGGAAAGGGAGTTGATCATCAGTGAGGATTGGCAGTTGACAGTCAGTGAGGAAGAGGCGTTGGGAGCTCAGTGAGGAATGGGGGTTGATGGTCAGTGAGGAAGGGGAGTTGGGTGGACAGTGAGGAAAGGGAGTTGATGTACAATGAGGAAGGGGAGTTGGTGGACAGTGAGGAAGGGGAATTGATGGTCAGTGACGAAGGGGAGTTGATGGTCAGTGAAGAAGGAGTGTTGATGGTCAGTGAAGAAGGGGAGTTGATGGTCAGTGAGGAAGGGGAGTTGATGGTCAGTGAGGAAGGGGAGTTGATGATCAGTGAGGAAGAGGGGTTGGGTGGTCAGTGAGGAAGGGGAGTTGCTGGTCACTTGGGAAGGGGAGTTGATGGACAATAAGGGGAGTTGGTGGTCAGTGAGGAAGGGGAGTTGATGGTCAGTGAGAAAGGGGAGTTGTGGTCAGTGAGGAAGGGGAGTTGATGGTGAGTGAGGAAGGGGAGTTGATGGACAATGAGGAAGGGGAGTTGATGGACAGTGAGGAAGTGGAGTTGATGGTCAGTAAGGAAGGGGAGTTGGGAGCTCAGTGAGGAATGGGGTTTGGTGGTCAGTGAGGAAGGGGAGATGGGTGGTCAGTGAGGAAGGGGAGTTGGGTGGACAGTGAGGAAGGGGAGTTGATGGTGAGTGAGGCAGAGGACTTGGGAGCTCAGTGAGGATTGGGGTTTGGTGGTCAGTGAGGAAGGGGAGATGGGTGGTCAGTGATGAACGGGAGTTGATGGTAATGAGGAAGGGGAGTTGATGGTCAGTGAAGAAGGGGAGTTGATGGTCAGTGAGGAAGGGGAGTTGATGGTCAGTGAGGAAGGGGAGTTGGTGGTCAGTGAAGAAGGGGATTTGATGGTCAGTGAGGAAGGGGAGTTGGGTGGACAGTGTGGAAGGGGAGTTGATGGTCAGTGAGGAAGGGGAGTTGATGATCAGTGAGGAAGAGAGGTTGGGTGGTCACTTGGGAAGGGGAGTTAATGGACAATGAGGAAGGGGAGTTGATGGACAATGAGGAAGGGGAGTTGATGGACAATGAGGGGAGTTGGTGGTCAGTGAGGAAGGGGAGTTGATGGTCAGTGAGGAAGAGGAGTTGATGGTCAGTGAGGAAGAGGAGTTGATGGACAATGAGGAAGCGGAGTTGATGGACAATGAGGAAGTGGAGTTGATGGTCAGTGAGGAAGGGGAGTTGATGGTCAGTGAGGAAGGGGAGTTGATGGTCAGTGAGGAAGAGGAGTTGATAGACAATGAGGAAGGGGAGTTGATAGACAATGAGGAAGGGGAGGTGATGGACAATGAGGAAGGGGAGTTGATGGACAGTGAGGAAGTGGAGTTGATGGTCAGTGAGGAAGAGGAGTTGGGAGACCAGTGAGGATTGGGGTTTGGTGGTCAGTGAGGAAGGGGAGATGGGTGGACAGTGAGGAAGGGGAGTTGGGTGGACAGTGAGGAAGGGGAGTTGGGAGCTCAGTGAGGAATCGGGTTTGGTGGTCAGTGAGGAAGGGGAGATGGGTGGTCAGTGAGGAAGGGGAGTTGATGGTCAGTGAGGAATGGGAGTTCATGGTCAGTGAGGAATGGGAGTTGATGGTCAGTGAGAAAGGGGTGTTGATGGACAGTGAGAAAGGGGAGTTGATGGACAGTGAGGAAGGGGAGTTGATGGTCAGTGAGGAAGGGGAGTTGGTGGTCAGTGAAGAAAGTGATTTGATGGTCAGTGAAGAAGGGGAGGTGATGGTCAGTGAGGAAGGGGAGTTGATGGGCAGTGCGGAAGGGGAGTTGATGGACAGTGAGGAAAGGGAGTTGGGAGCTCAGTGAGGAATGGGGTTTGGTGGTCAGTGAGGAAGGGGAGTTGATGGTCAGTGAGGAAGGGGAGTTGATGGTCAGTGAGGAAGAGGAGTTGATGGTCAGTGAGGAAGGGGAGTTGATGGTCAGTGAGGAAGGGGAGTTGATGGTCAGTGAGGAAGGGGAGTTGATGGTCAGTGAGGAAGGGGAGTTGATGGTCAGTGAGGAAGAGGAGTTGGGAGCTCAGTGAGGATTGGGGTTTGGTGGTCAGTGAGGAAGGGGAGATGGGTGGTCAGTGAGGAAGGGGAGTTGTGGTCAGTGAGGCAGAGGACTTGGGAGCTCTGTGAGGATTGGGGTTTGGTGGTCAGTGAGGAAGGGGCGATGGGTGGTCAGTGATGAAGGTGAGTTGATGGTAATGAGGAAGGGGAGTTGATGGTCAGTGAAGAAGGGGAGTTGATGGTCAGTGAGTCGGGGATTTGTTGGTCAGTGAGGAAGGGGAGTTGATGCTCAGTGAGGAAGGGGAGTTGATGGTCAGTGAGGAAGGGGAGTTGATGATCAGTGAGGAAGAGGGGTTGGGTGGTCAGTGAGGAAGGGGAGTTGCTGGTCACTTGGGAAGGGGAGTTGATGGACAATGAGGAAGGGGAGTTGATGGTCAGTGAGAAAGGGGAGTTCTGGTCAGTGAGGAAGGGGAGTTGATGGTGAGTGAGGAAGGGGAGTTGATGGACAATGAGGAAGGGGAGTTGATGGACAGTGAGAAAGGGGAGTTGATGGACAATGAGGAAGTAGGATTGATGGTCAGTGAGGAAGGGGAGTTGATGATCAGTGAGCAAGAGGGGTTGGGTGGTCAGTGAGGAAGGGGAGTTGCTGGTCACTTGGGAAGGGGAGTTGATGGACAATGAGGAAGTGGAGTTGATGGTCAGTGAGAAAGGGGAGTTGTGGTCAGTGAGGAAGGGGAGTTGATGGTGAGTGAGGAAGGGGAGTTGATGGTGAGTGAGGAAGGGGAGTTGATGGACAGTGAGAAAGGGGAGTTGGGAGCTCAGTGAGGATTGGGGTTTGGTGGTCAGTGAGGAAGGGGAGATGGGTGGTCAGTGAGGAAGGGGAGTTGATGGTCAGTGAGGAAGAGGAGTTGGGAGCTCAGTGAGGATTGGGGTTTGGTGGTCAGTGAGGAAGGGGAGATGGGTGGACAGTGAGGAAGGGGAGTTGGGTGGACAGTGAGGAAGGGGAGATGGGTGTTCAGTGAGGAAGGGGAGTTGATGGTCAGTGAGGAAGGGGAGTTGATGGTCAGTGAGGAAGAGGAGTTGGGAGCTTCGTGAGGATTGGGGTTTGGTGGTCAGTGAGGAAGGGGAGATGGGTGGTCAGTGATGAAGGTGAGTTGATGGTCAGTGAGGAATGGGAGTTGATGGTCAGTGAGGAAGGGGAGTTGATGATCAGTGAGGAAGGGGAGTTGATGGTCAGTGAGGAAGGGGAGTTGATGGTCAGTGAGGAAGGGGAGTTGATGATCAGTGAGGAAGGGGAGTTGATGGTCAGTGAGGAAGGGGAGTTGATGGACAGTGAGAAAGGGGAGTTGATGGACAGTGAGAAAGGGGAGTTGATGGACAGTGAGTAGGTGGAGTTGATGGTCAGTGAGGAAGGGGAGTTGGTGGTCAGTGAAGAAGGGGATTTGATGGTCAGTGAAGAAGGGGAGTTGATGGTCAGTGAGGAAGGGGAGTTGATGGGCAGTGCGGAAGGGGAGTTGATGGACAGTGAGGAAGGGGAGTTGATGGACAATGAGGAAGGGGAGTTGATGGACAGTGAGGAAGTGGGGTTGATGGTCAGTAAGGAAGGGGAGTTGGGAGCTCAGTGAGGAATGGGGTTTGGTGGTCAGTGAGGAAGGGGAGATGGGTGGTCAGTGAGGAAGGGGAGTTGGGTGGACAGTGAGGAAGGGGAGTTGATGGTCAGTGAGGAAGAGGATTGATGGTCAGTGAGGAAGAGGAGTTGATGGACAATGAGGAAGGGGAGTTGATGGTCAGTAAGGAATGGGAGTTGGGAGCTCAGTGAGGATTGAGGTTGGGTGGTCAGTGAGGAAGGGGAGATGGGTGGACAGTGAGGAAGGGGAGTTGGGTGGACAGTGAGGAAGGGGAGTTGGGAGTTCAGTGAGGAATGGGGTTTCGTGGTCAGTGAGGACGGCGAGATGGGTGGTCAGTGAGGAAGGGGAGTTGATGGTCAGTGAGGAAGTGGAGTTGATGGTCAGTGAGGAAGAGGAGTTGGGAGCTCAGTGAGGGATTGGGGTTTGGTGGTCAGTGAGGAAGGGGAGATGGGTGGTGAGTGATGAAGGGGAGTTGATGGTAATGAGGAAGGGGAGTTGATGGTCAGTGAGGAAGGGGAGTTGATGGTCAGTGAGGAAGGGGAGTTGATGGTCAGTGAAGAAGGGGAGTTGATGGTCAGTGAGAAGGGGATTTGATGGTCAGTGAGGAAGGGGAGTTGATGGACAATGAGGAAGGGGAGTTGATGGACAGTGAGGAAGTGGAGTTGATGGTCAGTAAGGAAGTGGAGTTGATGGTCAGTAAGGAAGGGGAGTTGATGGACAATGAGGAAGTGGGATTGACGGTCAGTGAGGAAGGGGAGTTGGGAGCTCAGTGAGGAATGGGATTTGGTGGTCAGTGAGGAAGGGGAGATGGGTGGTCAGTGAGGAAGGGGAGTTGATGGTCAGTGAGGAAGAGGAGTTGGGAGCTCAGTGAGGATTGGGGTTTGGTGGTCAGTGAGGAAGGGGAGATGGGTGGACAGTGAGGAAGGGGAGTTGGGTGGACAGTGAGGAAGGGGAGTTGGGTGGACAGTGAGGAAGGGGAGTTGGGAGCTCAGTGAGGAATGGGGTTTGGTGGTCAGTGAGGAAGGGGAGATGGGTGGTCAGTGAGGAAGGGGAGTTGATGGTCAGTGAGGAAGGGGAGTTGATGGTCAGTGAGGAAGAGGAGTTGGGAGCTTCGTGAGGATTGGGGTTTGGTGGTCAGTGAGGAAGGGGAGATGGGTGGTCAGTGATGAAGGTGAGTTGATGGTCAGTGAGGAATGGGAGTTGATGGTCAGTGAGGAAGGGGAGTTGATGGTCAGTGAGGAAGGGGAGTTGATGGACAGTGAGAAAGGGGAGTTGATGGACAGTGAGAAAGGGGAGTTGATGGACAGTGAGTAAGTGGAGTTGATGGTCAGTGAGGAAGGGGATTTGATGGTCAGTGAAGAAGGGAAGTTGATGGTCAGTGAGGAAGGGGAGTTGATGGGCAGTGCGGAAGGGGAGTTGATGAACAGTGAGGAAGGGGAGTTGATGGACAATGAGGAAGGGGAGTTGATGGACAGTGAGGAAGTGGGGTTGATGGTCAGTAAGGAAGGGGTGTTGGGAGCTCAGTGAGGAATGGGGTTTGGTGGTCAGTGAGGAAGGGGAGTTGGGTGGACAGTGAGGAAGGGGAGTTGATGGTCAGTGAGGAAGAGGATTGATGGTCAGTGAGGAAGAGGAGTTGATGGACAATGAGGAAGGGGAGTTGATGGTCAGTAAGGAAGGGGAGTTCGGAGCTCAGTGAGGATTGGGGTTTGGTGGTTAGTGAGGAAGGGGAGATGGGTGGACAGTGAGGAATGGGAGTTGGGTGGACAGTGAGGAAGGGGAGTTGGGAATTCAGTGAGGAATGGGGTTTGGTGGTCAGTGAGGAAGGGGAGATGGGTGGTCAGTGAGGAAGGGGAGTTGATGGTCAGTGAGGAAGTGGAGTTGATGGTCAGTGAGGAAGAGGAGTTGGGAGCTCATTGAGGCTTGGGGTTTGCTGGTCAGTGAGGAAGGGGAGCTGGGTGGTCAGTGATGAAGGGGAGTTGATGGTGATGAGGAAGGGGAGTTGATGGTCAGTGAGGAAGGGGAGTTTATGGTCAGTGAGGAAGGGGAGTTGATGGAGAGTGAGAAAGGGGAGTTGATGAACAGTGAGGAAGGGGAGTTGATGGACAGTGAGGAAGAGGAGTTGATGGACAATGAGGAAGGGGAGTTGACGGACAATGAGGAAGGGGAGTTGATGGACAGTGAGGAAGTGGAGTTGATGGTCAGTGAGGAAGGGGAGATGGGTGGTCAGTGAGGAAGGGGAGTTGATGGTCAGTGAGGAAGGGGAGTTGATGATCAGTGAGGAGGGGGAGTTGATGGTCAGTGAGGATTGTGGTTTGGTGGTCAGTGAGGAAGGGGAGATGGGTGGTTGGTGAGGAAGAGGAGTTGATGGCCGGTGAGGAAGGGGAGTTGATGGCCGGTGAGGAAGGGGAGTTGATGGCCGGTGAGGAAGGGGAGTTGATGGCCGGTGAGGAAGGGGAGTTGATGGCCGGTGAGGAAGGGGAGTTGATGGCCGGTGAGGAAGGGGAGTTGCTGGTAAGTGAGGAAGGGGAGTTGATGGTCAGTGAGGAAGGGGAGTTGGGTGGTTTGTGAGGAAGGGGAGTTGCTGGTCAGTGAGGAAGGGGAGTTGATGGACAATGAGGAAGGGGAGTTGATGGACAATGAGGAAGGGGATTTGGGAGCTCAGTGATGAATGGGGTTTGGTGGTCAGTGAGGAAGGGGTGATGGGTGGTCAGTGAGGAAGGGGAGTTGATGGACAATGAGGAAGGGGAGTTGATGGTCAGTGAGGAAGAGGAGTTGGGAGCTCAGTGAGGATTGGGGTTTGGTGGTCAGTGAGGAAGGGGAGATGGGTGGACAGTGAGGAAGGGGAGTTGGGTGGACAGAGAGGAAGGGGAGTTGGGTGGACAGTGAGGAAGGGGAGTTGGGAGCTCAGTGAGGAATGGGGTTTGGTGGTCAGTGAGGAAGGGGAGATGGGTGATCAGTGAGGAAGGGGAGTTGATGGTCAGTGAGGAAGGGGAGTTGATGGTCAATGAGGAAGAGGAGTTGGGAGCTTCGTGAGGATTGGGGTTTGGTGGTCATTGAGGAAGGGGAGATGGGTGGTCAGTGATGAAGGTGAGTTGATGGTCAGTGAGGAAGGGGAGTTGATGATCAGTGAGGAAGGGGAGTTGATGGTCAGTGAGAAAGGGGAGTTGATTGACAGTGAGAAAGGGGAGTTGATGGACAGTGTGTAAGTGGAGTTGATGGTCAGTGAGGAAGGGGAGTTGGTGGTCAGTGAGGAAGGGGAGTTCATGGTCAGTGAGGAAGGGGAGTTTATGGTCAGTGAGGAAGGGGAGTTCATGGTCAGTGAGGAAGGGGAGTTTATGGTCAGTGAGGAAGGGGAGTTCATGGTCAGTGAGGAAGGGGATTTTATGGTCAGTGAGGAAGGGGAGTTGATGGAGAGTGAGAAAGGGGAGTTGATGGACATTGAGGAAGGGGAGTTGATGGACAGTGAGGAAGGGGAGTTGATGGACAGTGAGGAAGGGGAGTTGATGGTCAGTGAGGAAGGGGAGTTGTGGTCAGTGAGGAAGGGGAGTTGATGGTGAGTGAGGAAGGGGAGTTGATGGTGAGTGAGGAAGGGGAGTTGATGGGCAGTGAGAAAGGGGAGTTGGGAGCTCAGTGAGGATTGGGGTTTGGTGGTCAGTGATGAAGGGGAGTTGATGGTAATGAGGAAGGGGAGTTGATGGTCAGTGAGGAAGGGGAGTTGATGGTCAGTGAGGAAGGGGAGTTCATGGTCAGTGAGGAAGGGGATTTTATGGTCAGTGAGGAAGGGGAGTTGATGGAGAGTGAGAAAGGGGAGTTGATGGACATTGAGGAAGGGGAGTTGATGGACAGTGAGGAAGGGGAGTTGATGGACAGTGAGGAAGGGGAGTTGGTGGTCAGTGAAGAAGGGGATTTGATGGTCAGTGAAGAAGGGGAGTTGATGGTCAGTGAGGAAGAGGAGTTAATTGTCAGTGAGGAAGAGGAGTTGATGGACAATGAGGAAGGGGAGTTGACGGACAATGAGGAAGGGGAGTTGATGGACAGTGAGGAAGTGGAGTTGATGGTCAGTGAGGAAGGGGAGTTGGGAGCTCAGTGAGGAATGGGGTTTGGTGGTCAGTGAGGAAGGGGAGATGGGTGGTCGGTGAGGAAGAGGAGTTGATGGCCGGTGAGGAAGGGGAGTTGATGGCCGGTGAGGAAGGGGAGTTAATGGCCGGTGAGGAAGGGGAGTTGATGGCCGGTGAGGAAGGGGAGTTGATGGCCGGTGAGGAAGGGGAGTTGGGTGGTTTGTGAGGAAGGGGAGTTGCTGGTCAGTGAGGAAGGGGAGTTGATGGACAATGAGGAAGGGGAGTTGATGGACAATGAGGAAGGGGATTTGGGAGCTCAGTGATGAATGGGGTTTGGTGGTCAGTGAGGAAGGGGTGATGGGTGGTCAGTCAGGAAGGGGAGTTGGGTGGACAGTGAGGAAGGGGAGTTGATGGACAATGAGGAAGGGGAGTTGATGGTCAGTGAGGAAGAGGAGTTGGGTGGAGAGTGAGGAAGGGGAGATGATGGCCGGTGAGGAAGGGGAGTTGATGGCCGGTGAGGAAGGGGAGTTGATGGCCGGTGAGGAAGGGGAGTTGATGGCCAGTGAGGAAGGGGAGTTGATGGTCAGTGAGGAAGGGCAGCTGATGGCCGGTGAGGAAGGGGAGTTGGGTGGTCAGTGAGGAAGGGGAATTGCTCGTCAGTGAGGGAGGGGAGTTGTTGTTAACTGAGGAAGGGGAGTTGACGGTCAGTGAAGAAGGGGAGTTGATGGTCAGTGATGAAGGGGAGTTGATGGTCAGTGAGGAAGAGGAGTTGGGTGGACAGTGAGGAAGGGGAGTTGATGGTCAGTGAGGAAGGGGAGTTGGGTGGACAGTGAGGAAGAGGAGTTGATGGCCGGTGTGAAAGTGGAGTTGATGGCCAGTGTGGAAGGACAGTTGATGGTCAGTGAGGAAGGGGAGTTGATGGTCAGTGAGGAAGGGGAGTTGGGTGGTCAGTGAGGAAGGGGAGTTGATGATCAGTGAGGAAGTGGTGTTGCTGGTCACTGAGGAAGAGGAGTTGGGTGGAGAGTGAGGAAGGGCAGTTGATGGTCGGTGAGGAAGGGGAGTTGTGGTCAGTGAGGAAGGTGAGTTGATGGTGAGTGAGGAAGGGGAGTTGATGGACAATGAGGAAGGGGAGTTGATGGACAGTGAGGAAGTGGAGTTGATGGTCAGTGAGGAAGGGGAGTTGGGAGCTCAGTGAGGAATGGGGTTTGGTGGTCAGTGAGGAAGGGGAGATGGGTGGTCAGTGAGGAAGGGGAGTTGATGGTCAGTGAGGAAGGGGAATTCATGGTCAGTGAGGAAGGGGATTTTATGGTCAGTGAGGAAGGGGAGTTGATGGAGAGTGAGAAAGGGGAGTTGATGGACATTGAGGAAGGGGAGTTGATGGACAGTGAGGAAGGGGAGTTGATGGACAGTGAGGAAGGGGAGTTGGTGGTCAGTGAAGAAGGGGATTTGATGGTCAGTGAAGAAGGGGAGTTGATGGTCAGTGAGGAAGAGGAGTTAATTGTCAGTGAGGAAGAGGAGTTGATGGACAATGAGGAAGGGGAGTTGACGGACAATGAGGAAGGGGAGTTGATGGACAGTGAGGAAGTGGAGTTGATGGTCAGTGAGGAAGAGGAGTTGGGAGCTCAGTGAGGAATGGGGTTTGGTGGTCAGTGAGGAAGGGGAGATGGGTGGTCAGTGAGGAAGGGGAGTTGATGGTCAGTGAGGAAGGGGAGTTGATGGTCAGTGAGGAAGAGGAGTTGGGAGCTCAGTGAGGATTGTGGTTTGGTGGTCAGTGAGGAAGGGGAGTTGATGGTCAGTGAGGAAGAGGAGTTGGGTGGAGAGTGAGGAAGTGGAGATGATGGCCGGTGAGGAAGGGGAGTTGATGGCCGGTGAGGAAGGGGAGTTGATGGCCGGTGAGGAAGGGGAGTTGATGGCCAGTGAGGAAGGGGAGTTGATGGTCAGTGAGGAAGGGGAGTTGATGGCCGGTGAGGAAGGGGAGTTGGGTGGTCAGTGAGGAAGGGGAATTGCTCGTCAGTGAGGGAGGGGAGTTGTTGTTAACTGAGGAAGGGGAGTTGACGGTCAGTGAAGAAGGGGAGTTGATGGTCAGTGATGAAGGGGAGTTGATGGTCAGTGAGGAAGGGGAGTTGGGTGGACAGTGAGGAAGGGGAGTTGATGGTCAGTGAGGAAGGGGAGTTGGGTGGACAGTGAGGAAGGGGAGTTGATGGCCGGTGTGAAAGTGGAGTTGATGGCCAGTGTGGAAGGACAGTTGATGGTCAGTGAGGAAGGGGAGTTGATGGTCAGTGAGGAAGGGGAGTTGGGTGGTCAGTGAGGAAGGGGAGTTGGGTGGACAGTGAGGAAGGGGAGTTGATGATCAGTGAGGAAGTGGTGTTGCTGGTCACTGAGGAAGAGGAGTTGGGTGGAGAGTGAGGAAGGGGAGTTGATGGTCGGTGAGGAAGGGGAGTTGTGGTCAGTGAGGAAGGTGAGTTGATGGTGAGTGAGGAAGGGGAGTTGATGGACAATGAGGAAGGGGAGTTGATGGACAGTGAGGAAGTGGAGTTGATGGTCAGTGAGGAAGGGGAGTTGGGAGCTCAGTGAGGAATGGGGTTTGGTGGTCAGTGAGGAAGGGGAGATGGGTGGTCAGTGAGGAAGGGGAGTTGATGGTCAGTGAGGAAGGGGAGTTGATGGTCAGTGAGGAAGGGGAGTTGATGGTCAGTGAGGATTGTGGTTTGGTGGTCAGTGAGGAAGGGGAGATGGGTGGTTGGTGAGGAAGAGGAGTTGATGGCCGGTGAGGAAGGGGAGTTGATGGCCGGTGAGGAAGGGGAGTTGATGGCCGGTGAGGAAGGGGAGTTGATGGCCGGTGAGGAAGGGGAGTTGATGGCCGGTGAGGAAGGGGAGTTGATGGCCGGTGAGGAAGGGGAGTTGATGGCCGGTGAGGAAGGGGAGTTGCTGGTAAGTGAGGAAGGGGAGTTGATGGTCAGTGAGGAAGGGGAGTTGGGTGGTTTGTGAGGAAGGGGAGTTGCTGGTCAGTGAGGAAGGGGAGTTGATGGACAATGAGGAAGGGGAGTTGATGGACAATGAGGAAGGGGATTAGGGAGCTCAGTGATGAATGGGGTTTGGTGGTCAGTGAGGAAGGGGTGATGGGTGGTCAGTGAGGAAGGGGAGTTGATGGACAATGAGGAAGGGGAGTTGATGGTCAGTGAGGAAGAGGAGTTGGGAGCTCAGTGAGGATTGGGGTTTGGTGGTCAGTGAGGAAGGGGAGATGGGTGGACAGTGAGGAAGGGGAGTTGGGTGGACAGTGAGGAAGGGGAGTTGGGTGGACAGTGAGGAAGGGGAGTTGGGAGCTCAGTGAGGAATGGGGTTTGGTGGTCAGTGAGGAAGGGGAGATGGGTGATCAGTGAGGAAGGGGAGTTGATGGTCAGTGAGGAAGGGGAGTTGATGGTCAGTGAGGAAGAGGAGTTGGGAGCTTCGTGAGGATTGGGGTTTGGTGGTCAGTGAGGAAGGGGAGATGGGTGGGCAGTGATGAAGGTGAGTTGATGGTCAGTGAGGAAGGGGAGTTGATTGACAGTGAGAAAGGGGAGTTGATGGACAGTGTGTAAGTGGAGTTGATGGTCAGTGAGGAAGGGGAGTTGGTGGTCAGTGAAGAAGGGGATTTGATGGTCAGTGAAGAAGGGGAGTTGATGGTCAGTGACGAAGGGGAGTTGATGGTCAGTGACGAAGGGGAGTTGATGGGCAGTGCGGAAGGGGAGTTGATGGACAGTGAGGAAGGGGAGTTGATGGACAATGAGGAAGGGGAGTTGATGGACAGTGAGGAAGTGGGGTTGATGGTCAGTAAAGAAGGGGAGTTGGGAGCTCAGTGAGGAAGGGGAGTTGATGGTCAGTGAGGAAGAGGATTGATGGTCAGTGAGGAAGAGGAGTTGATGGACAATGAGGAAGGGGAGTTGATGGTCAGTAAGGAAGGGGAGTTGGGAGCTCAGTGAGGATTGGGGTTTGGTGGTCAGTGAGGAAGGGGAGATGGGTGGACAGTGAGGAAGGGGAGTTGGGAGCTCAGTGAGGAATGGGGTTTGGTGGTCAGTGAGGAAGGGGAGATGGGTGGTCAGTGAGGAAGGGGAGATGGGTGGTCAGTGAGGAAGGGGAGTTGATGGTCAGTGAGGAAGTGGAGTTGATGGTCAGTGAGGAAGAGGAGTTGGGAGCTCAGTGAGGATTGGGGTTTGGTGGTCAGTGAGGAAGGGGAGATGGGTGGTCAGTGATGAAGGGGAGTTGATGGTAATGAGGAAGGGGAGTTGATGGTCAGTGAGGAAGGGGAGTTGATGGTCAGTGAGGAAGGGGAGTTCATGGTCAGTGAGGAAGGGGATTTTATGGTCAGTGAGGAAGGGGAGTTGATGGAAAATGAGGAAGGGGATTTGGGAGCTCAGTGATGAATGGGGTTTGGTGGTCAGTGAGGAAGGGGTGATGGGTGGTCAGTCAGGAAGGGGAGTTGGGTGGACAGTGAGGAAGGGGAGTTGATGGACATTGAGGAAGGGGAGTTGATGGACAGTGAGGAAGGGGAGTTGATGGACAGTGAGGAAGGGGAGTTGGTGGTCAGTGAAGAAGGGGATTTGATGGTCAGTGAAGAAGGGGAGTTGATGGTCAGTGAGGAAGAGGAGTTAATTGTCAGTGAGGAAGAGGAGTTGATGGACAATGAGGAAGGGGAGTTGACGGACAATGAGGAAGGGGAGTTGATGGACAGTGAGGAAGTGGAGTTGATGGTCAGTGAGGAAGGGGAGTTGGGAGCTCAGTGAGGAATGGGGTTTGGTGGTCAGTGAGGAAGGGGAGATGGGTGGTCAGTGAGGAAGGGGAGTTGATGGTCAGTGAGGAAGGGGAGTTGATGGTCAGTGAGGAAGAGGAGTTGGGAGCTCAGTGAGGATTGTGGTTTGGTGGTCAGTGAGGAAGGGGAGATGGGTGGTCGGTGAGGAAGAGGAGTTGATGGCCGGTGAGGAAGGGGAGTTGATGGCCGGTGAGGAAGGGGAGTTGATGGCCGGTGAGGAAGGGGAGTTGATGGCCGGTGAGGAAGGGGAGTTGATGGCCGGTGAGGAAGGGGAGTTGGGTGGTTTGTGAGGAAGGGGAGTTGCTGGTCAGTGAGGAAGGGGAGTTGATGGACAATGAGGAAGGGGAGTTGATGGACAATGAGGAAGGGGATTTGGGAGCTCAGTGATGAATGGGGTTTGGTGGTCAGTGAGGAAGGGGTGATGGGTGGTCAGTCAGGAAGGGGAGTTGGGTGGACAGTGAGGAAGGGGAGTTGATGGACAATGAGGAAGGGGAGTTGATGGTCAGTGAGGAAGAGGAGTTGGGTGGAGAGTGAGGAAGGGGAGATGATGGCCGGTGAGGAAGGGGAGTTGATGGCCGGTGAGGAAGGGGAGTTGATGGCCGGTGAGGAAGGGGAGTTGATGGCCGGTGAGGAAGGGGAGTTGATGGCCAGTGAGGAAGGGGAGTTGATGGTCAGTGAGGAAGGGGAGTTGATGGCCGGTGAGGAAGGGGAGTTGGGTGGTCAGTGAGGAAGGGGAATTGCTCGTCAGTGAGGGAGGGGAGTTGTTGTGAACTGAGGAAGGGGAGTTGATGGACAATGACGAAGGGGAGTTGACGGTCAGTGAAGAAGGGGAGTTGATGGTCAGTGATGAAGGGGAGTTGATGGTCAGTGAGGAAGGGGAGTTGGGTGGACAGTGAGGAAGGGGAGTTGATGGTCAGTGAGGAAGGGGAGTTGGGTGGACAGTGAGGAAGGGGAGTTGATGGCCGGTGTGAAAGTGGAGTTGATGGCCAGTGTGGAAGGACAGTTGATGGTCAGTGAGGAAGGGGAGTTGATGGTCAGTGAGGAAGGGGAGTTGGGTGGTCAGTGAGGAAGGGGAGTTGGGTGGACAGTGAGGAAGGGGAGTTGATGATCAGTGAGGAAGTGGTGTTGCTGGTCACTGAGGAAGAGGAGTTGGGTGGAGAGTGAGGAAGGGGAGTTGATGGTCGGTGAGGAAGGGGAGTTGTGGTCAGTGAGGAAGGTGAGTTGATGGTGAGTGAGGAAGGGGAGTTGATGGACAATGAGGTGGGGGAGTTGATGGACAGTGAGGAAGTGGAGTTGATGGTCAGTAAGGAAGGGGAGTTGGGAGCTCAGTGAGGAATGGGGTTTGGTGGTCAGTGAGGAAGGGGAGATGGGTGGTCAGTGAGGAAGGGGAGTTGATGGTCAGTGAGGAAGGGGAGATGGGTGGTCAGTGAGGAAGGGGAGTTGATGGTCAGTGAGGAAGAGGAGTTGGGAGCTCAGTGAGGATTGGGGTTTGGTGGTCAGTGAGGAAGGGGAGATGGGTGGTCAGTGAGGAAGGGGAGTTGTGGTCAGTGAGGCAGAGGACTTGGGAGCTCTGTGAGGATTGGTGTTTGGTGGTCAGTGAGGAAGGGGCGATGGGTGGTCAGTGATGAAGGGGAGTTGATGGTAATGAGGAAGGGGAGTTGATGGTCAGTGAAGAAGGGGAGTTGATGGTCAGTGAGTAGGGGATTTGATGGTCAGTGAAGAAGGGGAGTTGATGCTCAGCGAGGAAGGGGAGTTGGGAGCTCAGTGAGGAATGGGGTTTGGTGGCCAGTGAGGAAGGGGAAATGGGTGGTCAGTGAGGAAGGGGAGTTGATGGTCAGTGAGGAAGAGGAGTTGGGAGCTCAGTGAGGATTGGGGTTTGGTGGTCAGTGAGGAAGGGGAGATGGGTGGACAGTGAGGAAGGGGAGTTGGGTGGACAGTGAGGAAGGGGAGTTGGGTGGACAGTGAGGAAGGGGAGTTCGGAGCTCAGTGAGGAATGGGGTTTGGTGGTCAGTGAGGAAGGGGAGATGGGTGGTCAGTGAGGAAGGGGAGTTGATGGACAGTGAGAAAGGGGAGTTGATGGACAGTGAGGAAGGGGAGTTGATGGGCAGTGCGGAAGGGGAGTTGGTGGGCAGTGCGGAAGGGGAGTTGATGGACAGTGAGGAAGGGGAGTTGATGGGCAGTGAAGAAGGGGAGTTGATGGTCAGTGAGGAAGGGGAGTTGATGGTCAGTGAGGAAGAGGAGTTGGGAGCTCAGTGAGGATTGTGGTTTGGTGGTCAGTGAGGAAGGGGAGATGGGTGGTCGGTGAGGAAGAGGAGTTGATGGCCGGTGAGGAAGGGGAGTTGATGGCCGGTGAGGAAGGGGAGTTGATGGCCGGTGAGGAAGGGGAGTTGATGGCCGGTGAGGAAGGGGAGTTGATGGCCGGTGAGGAAGGGGAGTTGGGTGGTTTGTGAGGAAGGGGAGTTGCTGGTCAGTGAGGAAGGGGAGTTGATGGACAATGAGGAAGGGGAGTTGATGGACAATGAGGAAGGGGATTTGGGAGCTCAGTGATGAATGGGGTTTGGTGGTCAGTGAGGAAGGGGTGATGGGTGGTCAGTCAGGAAGGGGAGTTGGGTGGACAGTGAGGAAGGGGAGTTGATGGACAATGAGGAAGGGGAGTTGATGGTCAGTGAGGAAGAGGAGTTGGGTGGAGAGTGAGGAAGGGGAGATGATGGCCGGTGAGGAAGGGGAGTTGATGGCCGGTGAGGAAGGGGATTTGATGGCCGGTGAGGAAGGGGAGTTGATGGCCGGTGAGGAAGGGGAGTTGATGGCCAGTGAGGAAGGGGAGTTGATGGTCAGTGAGGAAGGGGAGTTGATGGCCGGTGAGGAAGGGGAGTTGGGTGGTCAGTGAGGAAGGGGAATTGCTCGTCAGTGAGGGAGGGGAGTTGTTGTGAACTGAGGAAGGGGAGTTGATGGACAATGACGAAGGGGAGTTGACGGTCAGTGAAGAAGGGGAGTTGATGGTCAGTGATGAAGGGGAGTTGATGGTCAGTGAGGAAGGGGAGTTGGGTGGACAGTGAGGAAGGGGAGTTGGGTGGACAGTGAGGAAGGGGAGTTGATGGTCAGTGAGGAAGGGGAGTTGGGTGGACAGTGAGGAAGGGGAGTTGATGGCCGGTGTGAAAGTGGAGTTGATGGCCAGTGTGGAAGGACAGTTGATGGTCAGTGAGGAAGGGGAGTTGATGGTCAGTGAGGAAGGGGAGTTGGGTGGTCAGTGAGGAAGGGGAGTTGGGTGGACAGTGAGGAAGGGTAGTTGATGATCAGTGAGGAAGTGGTGTTGCTGGTCACTGAGGAAGAGGAGTTGGGTGGAGAGTGAGGAAGGGGAGTTGATGGTCGGTGAGGAAGGGGAGTTGTGGTCAGTGAGGAAGGTGAGTTGATGGTGAGTGAGGAAGGGGAGTTGATGGACAATGAGGTGGGGGAGTTGATGGACAGTGAGGAAGTGGAGTTGATGGTCAGTAAGGAAGGGGAGTTGGGAGCTCAGTGAGGAATGGGGTTTGGTGGTCAGTGAGGAAGGGGAGATGGGTGGTCAGTGAGGAAGGGGAGTTGATGGTCAGTGAGGATTGGGGTTTGGTGGTCAGTGAGGAAGGGGAGATGGGTGGTCAGTGAGGAAGGGGAGTTGTGGTCAGTGAGGCAGAGGACTTGGGAGCTCTGTGAGGATTGGTGTTTGGTGGTCAGTGAGGAAGGGGCGATGGGTGGTCAGTGATGAAGGGGAGTTGATGGTAATGAGGAAGGGGAGTTGATGGTCAGTGAAGAAGGGGAGTTGATGGTCAGTGAGTAGGGGATTTGATGGTCAGTGAAGAAGGGGAGTTGATGCTCAGCGAGGAAGGGGAGTTGGGAGCTCAGTGAGGAATGGGGTTTGGTGGCCAGTGAGGAAGGGGAAATGGGTGGTCAGTGAGGAAGGGGAGTTGATGGTCAGTGAGGAAGAGGAGTTGGGAGCTCAGTGAGGATTGGGGTTTGGTGGTCAGTGAGGAAGGGGAGATGGGTGGACAGTGAGGAAGGGGAGTTGGGTGGACAGTGAGGAAGGGGAGTTGGGTGGACAGTGAGGAAGGGGAGTTCGGAGCTCAGTGAGGAATGGGGTTTGGTGGTCAGTGAGGAAGGGGAGATGGGTGGTCAGTGAGGAAGGGGAGTTGATGGACAGTGAGAAAGGGGAGTTGATGGACAGTGAGGAAGGGGAGTTGATGGGCAGTGCGGAAGGGGAGTTGGTGGGCAGTGCGGAAGGGGAGTTGATGGACAGTGAGGAAGGGGAGTTGATGGGCAGTGAAGAAGGGGAGTTGATGGTCAGTGAGGAAGGGGAGTTGATGGGCAGTGCGGAAGGGGAGTTGATGGACAGTGAGGAAGTGGAGTTGATGGTCAGTGAGGAAGGGGAGTTGGGAGCTCAGTGAGGAATGGGGTTTGGTGGTCAGTGAGGAAGGGGAGATGGGTGGTCAGTGAGGAAAGGGAGTTGGGTGGACAGTGAGGAAGGGGAGTTGATGGTCAGTGAGGAAGAGGATTGATGGTCAGTGAGGAAGAGGAGTTGATGGACAATGAGGAAGGGGAGTTGATGGTCAGTAAGGAAGGGGAGTTGGGAGCTCAGTGAGGATTGGGGTTTGGTGGTCAGTGAGGAAGGGGAGATGGGTGGACAGTGAGGAAGGGGAGTTGGGTGGACAGTGAGGAAGGGGAGTTGGGTGGACAGTGAGGAAGGGGAGTTGGGTGGACAGTGAGGAAGGGGAGATGGGTGGTCAGTGAGGAAGGGGAGTTGATGGTCAGTGAGGAAGGGGAGTTGATGATCAGTGAGGAAGTGGTGTTGCTGGTCACTGAGGAAGAGGAGTTGGGTGGAGAGTGAGGAAGGGGAGTTGATGGACAATGAGGTAGGGGAGTTGATGGACAGTGAGGAAGTGGAGTTGATGGTCAGTAAGGAAGGGGAGTTGGGAGCTCAGTGAGGAATGGGAGTTGATGGTCAGTGAGGAAGGGGAGTTGGTGGTCAGTGAGGAAGAGGAGTTGATGGACAATGAGGAAGGGGAGTTGATGGAGAGTGAGGAAGTGGGATTGATGGTCAGTGAGGAAGGGGAGTTGGGAGCTCAGTGAGGAATGGGGTTTGGTGGTCAGTGAGGAAGGGGAGTTGATGGTCAGTGATGAAGAGGAGTTGGGAGCTCAGTGAGGATTGGGGTTTGGTGGTCAGTGAGGAAGGGGAGATGGGTGGACAGTGAGGAAGGGGAGTTGGGTGGACAGTGAGGAAGGGGAGTTGGGTGGACAGTGATGAAGGGGAGTTGGGAGCTCAGTGAGGAATGGGCTTTGGTGGTCAGTGAGGAAGGGGAGATGGGTGGTCAGTGATGAAGGTGAGTTGATGGTTATGAGGAAGGGGAGTTGATGGTCAGTGAGGAAGGGGAGTTGATGGTCAGTGAGGAAGGGGAGTTGATGGTCAGTGAGGAAGGGGAGTTGATGGTCAGTGAGGAAGGGGAGTTGATGGTCAGTGAGGAAGGGGAGTTGATGATCAGTGAGGAAGGGGAATTGGGAGCTCAGTGAGGGAGGGGAGTTGATGGTCAGTGAGGAGGGGAGTTGGATTGTCAGTGAGGAAGGGGAGCGGGTCGCCGGTGAGGAAGGGGAGTCGATGGCGAGTGAGGAATGGGAGTTGATGGGCGGTGAGGAAGGAGAGTTGATAGTCAGTGAGGAATGGGAGTTGATGGTCAGTGAGGAATGGGAGTTGATGGTCGGTGAGCAAGGAGAGTTGATGGTCGGTGAGGAAGGGGAGTTGGAATGTCAGTGAGGAAGGGGAGTTGATGGACAGTGATGAAGGGGAGTTGATGGACAGTGATGAAGGGGAGTTGATGGACAGTGAGGAAGTGGAGATGGATGGTCAGCGAGGAAGGGGAGTTGGGTGGACAGTGCGGAAGGGGAGTTAATGGTCAGTGAGGAAGGGGAGTTGGGAGCTCAGTGAGAAGGGGAGTTGGATGGTCAGTGAGGAAGGGGAGTTGAAGGCCAGCGAGGAAGGGGAGTTGATGGCCAGTGAGGAAGGGGAGTTGATGGTCAGTGAGGAAGGGGAGTTGATGGTCAGTGAGGAAGAGGAGTTGGGAGCTCAGTGAGGATTGGGGTTTGGTGGTCAGTGAGGAAGGGGAGATGGGTGGTCAGTGATGAAGGTGAGTTGATGGTTATGAGGAAGGGGAGTTGATGGTCAGTGAGGAAGGGGAGTTGACGGAGAATGACGAAGGGGAGTTGACGGTCAGCGAAGAAGGGGAGTTGATGGTCAGTGATGAAGGGGAGTTGATGGTCAGTGAGGAAGGGGAGTTGATGGCCAGTGAGGAAGGGGAGTTGATGGCCAGTGAGGAAGGGGAGTTGATGGCCGGTGAGGAAGAGGAGTTGGGAGCTCAGTGAGGATTGGGGTTTGGTGGTCAGTGAGGAAGGGGAGATGGGTGGACAGTGAGGAAGGGGAGTTGGGTGGACAGTGAGGAAGGGGAGTTGGGTGGACAGTGAGGAAGGGGAGTTGGGAGCTCAGTGAGGAATGGGGTTTGGTGGTCAGTGAGGAAGGGGAGATGGGTGGTCAGTGATGAAGGTGAGTTGATGGTTATGAGGAAGGGGAGTTGATGGTCAGTGAGGAAGGGGAGTTGATGGAGAATGACGAAGGGGAGTTGACGGTCAGCGAAGAAGGGGAGTTGATGGTCAGTGATGAAGGGGAGTTGATGGTCAGTGAGGAAGGGGAGTTGATGGTCAGTGAGGAAGGGGAGTTGGGTGGACAGTGAGGAAGGGGAGTTGATGGCCGGTGTGAAAGGGGAGTTGTGGTCATTGAGGAAGGGGAGTTGATGGTGAGTGAGGAAGGGGAGTTGATGGACAATGAGGAAGGGGAGTTGATGGACAGTGAGGAAGTGGAGTTGATGGTCAGTGACAAAGGGGAGTTGTGGTCAGCGAGGAAGGGGAGTTGATGATCAGTGAGGAAGAGAGGTTGATGGACAATGAGGAAGGGGAGTTGATGGACAATAAGGGGAGTTGGTGGTCAGTGAGGAAGGGGAGTTGATGGTCAGTGAGAAAGGGGAGTTGTGGTCAGTGAGGAAGGGGAGTTAATGGTGAGTGAGGAAGGGGAGTTGATGGACAATGAGGAAGGGGAGTTGATGGACAGTGAGGAAGTGGAGTTGATGGTCAGTAAGGAAGGGGAGTTGGGAGCTCAGTGAGGAATGGGGTTTGGTGGTCAGTGAGGAAGGGGAGATGGGTGGTCAGTGATGAACGGGAGTTGATGGTAATGAGGAAGGGGAGTTGATGGTCAGTTAAGAAGGGGAGTTGATGGTCAGTGAGGAAGGGGAGTTGGTGGTCAGTGAAGAAGGGGATTTGATGGTCAGTGAGGAAGGGGAGTTGGGTGGACAGTGTGGAAGGGGAGTTGATGGTCAGTGAGGAAGGGGAGTTGATGATCAGTGAGGAAGAGAGGTTGGGTGGTTACTTGGGAAGGGGAGTTGCTGGTCACTTGGGAAGGGGAGTTAATGGACAATGAGGAAGGGGAGTTGATGGACAATGAGGAAGGGGAGTTGATGGACAATAAGGGGAGTTGGTGGTCAGTGAGGAAGGGGAGTTGATGGTCAGTGAGGAAGGGGAGTTGGGTGGACAGTGAGGAAGGGGAGTTGATGATCAGTGAGGAAGTGGTGTTGCTGGTCACTGAGGAAGAGGAGTTGGGTGGAGAGTGAGGAAGGGGAGTTGATGGTCGGTGAGGAAGGGGAGTTGTGGTCAGTGAGGAAGGTGAGTTGATGGTGAGTGAGGAAGTGGAGTTGGTGGTCAGTGAGGAAGGGGAGTTGGGAGCTCAGTGAGGAATGGGGTTTGGTGGTCAGTGAGGAAGGGGAGTTGATGGACAATGAGGAAGGGGAGTTGATGGACAGTGAGGAAGTGGGATTGATGGTCAGTGAGGAAGGGGAGTTGGGAGCTCAGTGAGGAATGGGGTTTGGTGGTCAGTGAGGAAGGGGAGTTGATGGTCAGTGAGGAAGAGGAGTTGGGAGCTCAATGAGGATTGGGGTTTGGTGGTCAGTGAGGAAGGGGAGATGGGTGGACAGTGAGGAAGGGGAGTTGGGTGGACAGTGAGGAAGGGGAGTTGGGAGCTCAGTGAGGAATAGGGTTTGGTGGTCAGTGAGGAAGGGGAGTTGATGGTCAGTGAGGAATGGGAGTTGATGGTCAGTGAGGAAGGGGAGTTCATGGTCAGTGAGGAAGGGGAGTTGATGGACAGTGAGAAAGGGGAGTTGATGGACAGTGAGAAAGGGGAGTTGATGGACATTGAGGAAGGGGAGTTGATGGTCAGTGAGGAAGGGGAGTTGGTGGTCAGCGAAGAAAGTGATTTGATGGTCAGTGAAGAAGGGGAGGTGATGGTTCGTGAGGAAGGGGAGTTGATGGGCAGTGCAGAAGGGGAGTTGATGGACAGTGAGGAAGGGGAGTTGGGAGCTCAGTGAGGAATGGGGTTTGGTGGTCAGTGAGGAAGGGGAGATGGGTGGTCAGTGAGGAAGGGGAGTTGATGGTCAGTGAGGAAGGGGAGTTGATAGTCAGTGAGGAAGAGGAGTTGGGAGCTCAGTGAGGATTGGGGTTTGGTGGTCAGTGAGGAAGGGGAGTTGGGTGGACAGTGAGGAAGTGGAGTTGGGAGCTCAGTGAGGAATGGTGTTTGGTGGTCAGTGAGGAAGGGGAGATGGGTGGTCAGTGAGGAAGGGGAGTTGTGGTCAGTGAGGCAGAGGACTTGGGAGCTCTGTGAGGATTGGGGTTTGGTGGTCAGTGAGGAAGGGGCGATGGGTGGTCAGTGATGAAGGGGAGTTGATGGTAATGAGGAAGGGGAGTTGATGGACAGTGAAGAAGGGGAGTTGGGAGCTCAGTGAGGAATGGGGTTTGGTGGTCAGTGAGGAAGGGGAGATGGGTGGTCAGTGAGGAAGGGGAGTTGATGGTCAGTGCGGAAGGGGAGTTGGGTGGACAGTGAGGAAGGGGAGTTGATGGTCAGTGAGGAAGAGGAGTTGATGGCCGCTGAGGAAGGGGAGTTGCTGGACAGTGAAGAAGGGGAGTTGGGAGCTCAGTGAGGAATGGGGTTTGGTGGTCAGTGAGGAAGGGGAGATGGGTGGTCAGTGAGGAAGGGGAGTTGATGGTCAGTGAGGAAGGGGAGTTGGGTGGTCAGTGAGGAAGGGGAGATGGGTGGTCAGTGAGGAAGGGGAGTTGTGGTCAGTGAGGCAGAGGACTTGGGAGCTCTGTGAGGATTGGGGTTTGGTGGTCAGTGAGGAAGGGGCGATGGGTGGTCAGTGATGAAGGGGAGTTGATGGTAATGAGGAAGGGGAGTTGTGGTCAGTGAGGCAGAGGACTTGGGAGCTCTGTGAGGATTGGGGTTTGGTGGTCAGTGAGGAAGGGGCGATGGGTGGTCAGTGATGAAGGGGAGTTGATGGTAATGAGGAAGGGGAGTTGATGGACAGTGAAGAAGAGGAGTTGGGAGCTCAGTGAGGATTGTGGTTTGGTGGTCAGTGAGGAAGGGGAGATGGGTGGACAGTGAGGAAGGGGAGTTGGGTGGACAGTGAGGAAGGGGAGTTGGGTGGACAGTGAGGAAGGGGAGTTGATGGTCAGTGAGGAAGAGGAGTTGATGGCCGCTGAGGAAGGGGAGTTGATGGCTGGTGAGGAAGGGGAGTTGATGGACAGTGAGGAAGGGGAGTTCATGGTCAGTGAGGAAGAGGAGTTGATGGCCGGTGAGGAAGGGGAGTTGATGGCTGGTGAGGAAGGGGAGTTGATGGTCAGTGAGGAAGGGGAGTTGATGGTCGGTGAGGAAGGGAGTTGCTGGTAAGTGAGGAAGGGGAGTTGATGGTCAGTGAGGAAGGGGAGTTGGGTGGTCAGTGAGGAAGGGGAGTTGGGTGGTCAGTGAGGAAGGGGAGTTGGGTGGACAGTGAGGAAGGGGAGTTGCTGGTCAGTGAGGAATTGGAGTTGATGGACAATGAGGAAGGAGAGTTGATGGACAATGAGGAAGGGGAGTTGGGAGCTCAGTGATGAATGGGGTTTGGTGGTCAGTGAGGAAGGGGTGATGGGTGGTCAGTGAGGAAGGGGAGTTGATGGACAATGAGGAAGGGGAGTTGATGGTCAGTGAGGAAGAGGAGTTGGGTGGAGAGTGAGGAAGGGGAGATGATGGCCGGTGAGGAAGGCGAGTTGATGGCCGGTGAGGAAGGGGAGTTGATGGCCAGTGAGGAAGGGGAGTTGATGGCCAGTGAGGAAGGGGAGTTGATGGCCGGTGAGGAAGGGGAGTTGGGTGGTCAGTGAGGAAGGGGAGTTGGGTGGTCAGTGAGGAAGGCGAATTGCTAGTCAGTGAGGAAGGGGAGTTGTTGTTAACTGAGGAAGGGGAGTTGATGGACAATGACGAAGGGAAGTTGACGGTCAGTGAAGAAGGGGTGTTGATGGTCAGTGAGTAAGGGGAGTTGATGGTCAGTGAGGAAGGGGAGTTGCGTGGACAGTAAGGAAGGGGAGTTGATGGTCAGTGAGGAAGGGGAGTTGATGGTCAGTGAGGAAGGGGAGTTGATGGTCAGTGAGGAAAGGGAGTTGATGGTCAGTGAGGAAGGGGAGTTGATGGTCAGTGAGGAAGAGGAGTTGGGTGGAGAGTGAGGAAGGGGAGTTGATGGTCGGTGAGGAAGGGGAGATGATGGCCGGTGAGGAAGGGGAGTTGGGTGGTCAGTGAGGAAGGGGAGTTGATGGCCAGTGAGGAAGGGGAGTTGATGGTCAGTGAGGAAGGGAAGTTGATGGTCAGTGAGGAAGGGGAGTTGATGGCCAGTGAGGAAGGGGAGTTGATGGCCAGTGAGGAAGGGGAGTTGATGGCCAGTGAGGAAGGGGAGTTGATGGCCGGTGAGGAAGAGGAGTTGGGAGCTCAGTGAGGATTGGGGTTTGGTGGTCAGTGAGGAAGGGGAGATGGGTGGACAGTGAGGAAGGGGAGTTGGGTGGACAGTGAGGAAGGGGAGTTGGGAGCTCAGTGAGGAATGGGGTTTGGTGGTCAGTGAGGAAGGGGAGATGGGTGGTCAGTGATGAAGGTGAGTTGATGGTTATGAGGAAGGGGAGTTGATGGTCAGTGAGGAAGGGGAGTTGATGGTCAGTGAGGAAGGGGAGTTGATGGTCAGTGAGGAAGGGGAGTTGGTGGTCAGTGAAGAAAGTGATTTGATGGTCAGTGAAGAAGGGGAGGTGATGGTCCGTGAGGAAGGGGAGTTGATGGGCAGTGCGGAAGGGGAGTTGATGGACAGTGAGGAAGGGGAGTTGGGAGCTCAGTGAGGAATGGGGTTTGGTGGTCAGTGAGGAAGGGGAGATGGGTGGTCAGTGAGGAAGGGGAGTTGATGGTCAGTGAGGAAGGGGTTTTGATGGTCAGTGAGGAAGAGGAGTTGGGAGCTCAGTGAGGATTGGGGTTTGGTGGTCAGTGAGGAAGGGGAGTTGGGTGGACAGTGAGGAAGTGGAGTTGGGAGCTCAGTGAGGAATGGTGTTTGGTGGTCAGTGAGGAAGGGGAGATGGGTGGTCAGTGAGGAAGGAGAGTTGTGGTCAGTGAGGCAGAGGACTTGGGAGCTCTGTGAGGATTGGGGTTTGGTGGTCAGTGAGGAAGGGGCGATGGGTGGTCAGTGATGAAGGGGAGTTGATGGTAATGAGGAAGGGGAGTTGATGGTCAGTGAAGAAGGGGAGTTGGGAGCTCAGTGAGGAATGGGGTTTGGTGGTCAGTGAGGAAGGGGAGATGGGTGGTCAGTGAGGAAGGGGAGTTGATGGTCAGTGAGGAAGGGGAGTTGATGGTCAGTGAGGAAGAGGAGTTGGGAGCTCAGTGAGGATTGTGGTTTGGTGGTCAGTGAGGAAGGGGAGATGGGTGGACAGTGAGGAAGGGGAGTTGGGTGGACAGTGAGGAAGGGGAGTTGGGTGGACAGTGAGGAAGAGGAGTTGATGGCCGGTGAGGTAGGGGAGTTGATGGCTGGTGAGGAAGGGGAGTTGATGGTCAGTGAGGAAGGGGAGTTGATGGTCAGTGAGGAAGAGGAGTTGATGGCCGGTGAGGAAGGGGAGTTGATGGCTGGTGAGGAAGGGGAGTTGATGGTCAGTGAGGAAGGGGAGTTGATGGTCGGTGAGGAAGGGAGTTGCTGGTAAGTGAGGAAGGGGAGTTGATGGTCAGTGAGGAAGGGGAGTTGGGTGGTCAGTGAGGAAGGGGAGTTGGGTGGACAGTGAGGAAGGGGAGTTGCTGGTCAGTGAGGAATTGGAGTTGATGGACAATGAGGAAGGGGAGTTGATGGACAATGAGGAAGGAGAGTTGATGGACAATGAGGAAGGGGAGTTGGGAGCTCAGTGATGAATGGGGTTTGGTAGTCAGTGAGGAAGGGGTGATGGGTGGTCAGTGAGGAAGGGGAGTTGATGGACAATGAGGAAGGGGAGTTGATGGTCAGTGAGGAAGAGGAGTTGGGTGGAGAGTGAGGAAGGGGAGATGATGGCCGGTGAGGAAGGCGAGTTGATGGCCGGTGAGGAAGGGGAGTTGATGGCCGGTGAGGAAGGGGAGTTGATGGCCAGTGAGGAAGGGGAGTTGATGGCCAGTGAGGAAGGGGAGTTGATGGCCGGTGAGGAAGGGGAGTTGATGGCCAGTGAGGAAGGGGAGTTGGGTGGTCAGTGAGGAAGGGGAGTTGGGTGGTCAGTGAGGAAGGCGAATTGCTAGTCAGTGAGGAAGGGGAGTTGTTGTTAACTGAGGAAGGGGAGTTGATGGACAATGACGAAGGGGAGTTGACGGTCAGTGAAGAAGGGGTGTTGGGTGGACAGTGAGGAAGGGGAGTTGATGGTCAGTGAGTAAGGGGAGTTGATGGTCAGTGAGGAAGGGGAGTTGGGTGGTCAGTGAGGAAGGGGAGTTGGGTGGTCAGTGAGGAAGGGGAGTTGGGTGGACAGTAAGGAAGGGGAGTTGATGGTCAGTGAGGAAGGGGAGTTGATGGTCAGTGAGGAAGGGGAGTTGATGGTCAGTGAGGAAAGGGAGTTGATGGTCAGTGAGGAAGGGGAGTTGATGGTCAGTGAGGAAGAGGAGTTGGGTGGAGAGTGAGGAAGGGGAGTTGATGGTCGGTGAGGAAGGGGAGATGATGGCCGGTGAGGAAGGGGAGTTGATGGCCAGTGAGGAAGGGGAGTTGATGGTCAGTGAGGAAGGGGAGTTGATGGTCAGTGAGGAAGGGGAGTTGATGGCCAGTGAGGAAGGGGAGTTGATGGCCAGTGAGGAAGGGGAGTTGATGGCCGGTGAGGAAGAGGAGTTGGGAGCTCAGTGAGGATTGGGGTTTGGTGGTCAGTGAGGAAGGGGAGATGGGTGGACAGTGAGGAAGGGGAGTTGGGTGGACAGTGAGGAAGGGGAGTTGGGAGCTCAGTGAGGAATGGGGTTTGGTGGTCAGTGAGGAAGGGGAGATGGGTGGTCAGTGATGAAGGTGAGTTGATGGTTATGAGGAAGGGGAGTTGATGGTCAGTGAGGAAGGGGAGTTGATGGTCAGTGAGGAAGGGGAGTTGATGGTCAGTGAGGAAGGGGAGTTGATGGTCAGTGAGGAAGGGGAGTTGATGGTCAGTGAGGAAGGGGAGTTGATGGTCAGTGAGGAAGGGGAGTTGATGATCAGTGAGGAAGGGGAATTGGGAGCTCAGTGAGGGAGGGGAGTTGATGGTCAGTGAGGAGGGGAGTTGGATTGTCAGTGAGGAAGGGGAGCGGGTCGCCGGTGAGGAAGGGGAGTCGATGGCTAGTGAGGAATGGGAGTTGATGGGCAGTGAGGAAGGAGAGTTGATAGTCAGTGAGGAATGGGAGTTGATGGTCAGTGAGGAATGGGAGTTGATGGTCAGTGAGGAAGTGGAGATGGATGGTCAGCGAGGAAGGGGAGTTGGGTGGACAGTGCGGAAGGGGAGTTAATGGTCAGTGAGGAAGGGGAGTTGGGAGCTCAGTGAGAAGGGGAGTTGGATGGTCAGTGAGGAAGGGGAGTTGATGGCCAGCGAGGAAGGGGAGTTGATGGCCAGTGAGGAAGGGGAGTTGATGGCCAGTGAGGAAGGGGAGTTGATGGTCAGTGAGGAAGGGGAGTTGATGGTCAGTGAGGAAGAGGAGTTGGGAGCTCAGTGAGGATTGGGGTTTGGTAGTCAGTGAGGAAGGGGAGATGGGTGGTCAGTGATGAAGGTGAGTTGATGGTTATGAGGAAGGGGAGTTGATGGTCAGTGAGGAAGGGGAGTTGATGGAGAATGACGAAGGGGAGTTGACGGTCAGCGAAGAAGGGGAGTTGATGGTCAGTGATGAAGGGGAGTTGATGGTCAGTGAGGAAGGGGAGTTGATGGTCAGTGAGGAAGGTGAGTTGGGTGGACAGTGAGGAAGGGGAGTTGATGGCCGGTGTGAAAGGGGAGTTGTGGTCATTGAGGAAGGGGAGTTCATGGTGAGTGAGGAAGGGGAGTTGATGGACAATGAGGAAGGGGAGTTGATGGACAGTGAGGAAGTGGAGTTGATGGTCAGTGACAAAGGGGAGTTGTGGTCAGCGAGGAAGGGGAGTTGATGATCAGTGAGGAAGAGGGGTTGATGGACAATGAGGAAGGGGAGTTGATGGACAATAAGGGGAGTTGGTGGTCAGTGAGGAAGTGGAGTTGATGGTCAGTGACAAAGGGGAGTTGTGGTCAGCGAGGAAGGGGAGTTGATGATCAGTGAGGAAGAGGGGTTGATGGACAATGAGGAAGGGGAGTTGATGGACAATAAGGGGAGTTGTGGTCAGTGAGGAAGGGGAGTTAATGGTGAGTGAGGAAGGGGAGTTGATGGACAATGAGGAAGGGGAGTTGATGGACAGTGAGGAAGTGGAGTTGATGGTCAGTAAGGAAGGGGAGTTGGGAGCTCAGTGAGGAATGGGGTTTGGTGGTCAGTGAGGAAGGGGAGATGGGTGGTCAGTGATGAACGGGAGTTGATGGTCATGAGGAAGCGGAGCTGATGGTCAGTTAAGAAGGGGAGTTGATGGTCAGTGAGGAAGGGGAGTTGGTGGTCAGTGAAGAAGGGGATTTGATGGTCAGTGAGGAAGGGGAGTTGGGTGGACAGTGTGGAAGGGGAGTTGATGGTCAGTGAGGAAGGGGAGTTGATGATCAGTGAGGAAGAGAGGTTGGGTGGTCACTTGGGAAGGGGAGTTGCTGGTCACTTGGGAAGGGGAGTTAATGGACAATGAGGAAGGGGAGTTGATGGACAATGAGGAAGGGGAATTGATGGACAATAAGGGGAGTTGGTGGTCAGTGAGGAAGGGGAGTTGATGGTCAGTGAGGAAGGGGAGTTGGTGGTCAGTGAGGAAGAGGAGTTGGGTGGAGAGTGAGGAAGGGGAGTTGATGGTCGGTGAGGAAGGGGAGTTGTGGTCAGTGAGGAAGGTGAGTTGATGGTGAGTGAGGAAGGGGAGTTGATGGACAATGAGGTAGGGGAGTTGATGGACAGTGAGGAAGTGGAGTTGATGGTCAGTAAGGAAGGGGAGTTGGGAGCTCAGTGAGGAATGGGGTTTGGTGGTCAGTGAGGAAGGGGAGTTGATGGTCAGTGAGGAAGGGGAGTTGATGGTCAGTGAGGAAGAGGAGTTGATGGACAATGAGGAAGGGGAGTTGATGGACAGTGAGGAAGTGGGATTGATGGTCAGTGAGGAAGGGGAGTTGGGAGCTCAGTGAGGAATGGGGTTTGGTGGTCAGTGAGGAAGGGGAGTTGATGGTCAGTGAGGAAGAGGAGTTGGGAGCTCAATGAGGATTGGGGTTTGGTGGTCAGTGAGGAAGGGGAGATGGGTGGACAGTGAGGAAGGGGAGTTGGGTGGACAGTGAGGAAGGGGAGTTGGGAGCTCAGTGAGGAATAGGGTTTGGTGGTCAGTGAGGAAGGGGAGTTGATGGTCAGTGAGGAATGGGAGTTGATGGTCAGTGAGGAAGGGGAGTTCATGGTCAGTGAGGAAGGGGAGTTGATGGACAGTGAGAAAGGGGAGTTGATGGACATTGAGGAAGGGGAGTTGATGGTCAGTGAGGAAGGGGAGTTGGTGGTCAGTGAAGAAAGTGATTTGATGGTCAGTGAAGAAGGGGAGGTGATGGTCCGTGAGGAAGGGGAGTTGATGGGCAGTGCGGAAGGGGAGTTGATGGACAGTGAGGAAGGGGAGTTGGGAGCTCAGTGAGGAATGGGGTTTGGTGGTCAGTGAGGAAGGGGAGATGGGTGGTCAGTGAGGAAGGGGAGTTGATGGTCAGTGAGGAAGGGGAGTTGATGGTCAGTGAGGAAGAGGAGTTGGGAGCTCAGTGAGGATTGGGGTTTGGTGGTCAGTGAGGAAGGGGAGTTGGGTGGACAGTGAGGAAGGGGAGTTGGGAGCTCAGTGAGGAATGGTGTTTGGTGGTCAGTGAGGAAGGGGAGATGGGTCGTCAGTGAGGAAGGGGAGTTGTGGTCAGTGAGGCAGAGGACTTGGGAGCTCTGTGAGGATTGGGGTTTGGTGGTCAGTGAGGAAGGGGCGATGGGTGGTCAGTGATGAAGGGGAGTTGATGGTAATGAGGAAGGGGAGTTGGGTGGACAGTGAGGAAGAGGAGTTGGGTGGACAGTGAGGAAGGGGAGTTGGGTGGACAGTGAGGAAGGGGAGTTGGGTGGACAGTGAGGAAGAGGAGTTGATGGCCGGTGAGGTAGGGGAGTTGATGGCTGGTGAGGAAGGGGAGTTGATGGTCAGTGAGGAAGGGGAGTTGATGGTCAGTGAGGAAGAGGAGTTGATGGCCGGTGAGGAAGGGGAGTTGATGGCTGGTGAGGAAGGGGAGTTGATGGTCAGTGAGGAAGGGGAGTTGATGGTCGGTGAGGAAGGGAGTTGCTGGTAAGTGAGGAAGGGGAGTTGATGGTCAGTGAGGAAGGGGAGTTGGGTGGTCAGTGAGGAAGGGGAGTTGGGTGGACAGTGAGGAAGGGGAGTTGCTGGTCAGTGAGGAATTGGAGTTGATGGACAATGAGGAAGGGGAGTTGATGGACAATGAGGAAGGGGAGTTGATGGACAATGAGGAAGGGGAGTTGATGGACAATGAGGAAGGGGAGTTGGGAGCTCAGTGATGAATGGGGTTTGGTGGTCAGTGAGGAAGGGGTGATGGGTGGTCAGTGAGGAAGGGGAGTTGATGGACAATGAGGAAGGGGAGTTGATGGTCAGTGAGGAAGAGGAGTTGGGTGGAGAGTGAGGAAGGGGAGATGATGGCCGGTGAGGAAGGGGAGTTGATGGCCGGTGAGGAAGGGGAGTTGATGGCCAGTGAGGAAGGGGAGTTGATGGCCAGTGAGGAAGGGGAGTTGATGGCCGGTGAGGAAGGGGAGTTGATGGCCAGTGAGGAAGGGGAGTTGATGGCCAGTGAGGAAGGGGAGTTGATGGTCAGTGAGGAAGGGGAGTTGGGTGGTCAGTGAGGAAGGCGAATTGCTAGTCAGTGAGGAAGGGGAGTTGTTGTTAACTGAGGAAGGGGAGTTGATGGACAATGAAGAAGGGGATTTGACGGTCAGTGAAGAAGGGGTGTTGGGTGGACAGTGAGGAAGGGGAGTTGATGGTCAGTGAGTAAGGGGAGTTGATGGTCAGTGAGGAAGAGGAGTTGGGTGGAGAGTGAGGAAGGGGAGTTGATGGTCGGTGAGGAAGGGGAGATGATGGCCGGTGAGGAAGGGGAGTTGGGTGGTCAGTGAGGAAGGGGAGTTGATGGCCAGTGAGGAAGGGGAGTTGATGGTCAGTGAGGAAGGGGAGTTGATGGTCAGTGAGGAACGGGAGTTGATGGTCAGTGAGGAAGGGGAGTTGATGGTCAGTGAGGAAGGGGAGTTGATGGTCAGTGAGGAAGAGGAGTTGGGTGGTCAGTGAGGAAGGGGAGTTGGGTGGACAGTGAGGAAGGGGAGTTGATGGCCGGTGTGAAAGGGGAGTTGATGGTCAGTGCGGAAGGGGAGTTGATGGTCAGTGAGGAAGGGGAGTTGATGGTCAGTGAGTAAGGGGAGTTGATGGTCAGTGAGGAAGGGGAGTTGATGATCAGTGAGGAAGGGGAGTTGATGGTCAGTGAGGAAGGGGAGTTGATGATCAGTGAGGAAGTGGTGTTGCTGATCAGTGAGGAAGGGGAGTTGATGGACAGTGCAGAAGGGGAGTTGATGATCAGTGAGGAAGGGGAGTTGGGTGGACAGTGAGGAAGGGGAGTTGATGGTCAGTGAGGAAGGGGAGTTGATGGTCAGTGAGGAAGGGGAGTTGGGTGGTCAGTGAGGAAGGGGAGTTGGGTGGACAGTGAGGAAGGGGAGTTGCTGGTCAGTGAGGAAGGGGAGTTGCTGGTCAGTGAGGAAGGGGAGTTGATGGACAGTGAGGAAGGGGAGTTGGGAGCTCAGTGATGAATGGGGTTTGGTGGTCAGTGAGGAAGGGGAGTTGATGGTCGGTGAGGAAGGGGAGTTGGGTGGTCAGTGAGGAAGTGGACTTGGCTGGACAGTGCTGAAGGGGAGCTAATGGCCAGTGTGGAAGGGGAGTTGATCGTCAGTGAGGAAGGGGAGTTGATGGTCAGTGAGTAAGGGGAGTTGATGGTCAGTGAGGAATGGGAGTTGATGGTCAGTGAGGAAGAGGAGTTGATGGTCAGTGAGGAAGGAGGTGTTGGGTGGACAGTGAGGAAGGGGAGTTGATGGTCAGTGAGGAAGGGGAGTTGATGGTCAGTGAGGAAGGGGAGTTGGGTGGACAGTGAGGAAGGCGAATTGGGTGGTCAGTGAGGAAGGGGAGTTCGGTGGTGAGTGAGGAAGGGGAGTTGACGGTCAGTGAGGAAGGGGAGTTGACGGTCAGTGAGGAAGGGGAGTTGATGGTCAGTGAGGAAGGGGAGTTGATGGTCAGTGAGGAAGGGGAGTTGATGGTCAGTGAGGAAGAGGAGTTGATGGTCAGTGAGGAAGGAGGTGTTGGGTGGACAGTGAGGAAGGGGAGTTGATGGTCAGTGAGGAAGGGGAGTTGATGGTCAGTGAGGAAGGGGAGTTGGGTGGACAGTGAGGAAGGCGAATTGGGTGGTCAGTGAGGAAGGGGAGTTCGGTGGTGAGTGAGGAAGGGGAGTTGACGGTCAGTGAGGAAGGGGAGTTGACGGTCAGTGAGGAAGGGGAGTTGACGGTCAGTGAGGAAGGGGAGTTGATGGTCAGTGAGGAAGGGGAGTTGATGGTCAGTGAGGAAGGGGAGTTGATGGTCAGTGAGGAAGGGGAGTTGGGTGGTCAGTGAGGAAGGGGAGTTGATGGTCAGTGAGGAAGGGGAGTTGGGTGGACAGTGAGGAAGGGGAGTTGATGGTCAGTGAGGAAGGGGAGTTGGGCGGTCAGTGAGGAAGGGGAGTTGATGGTCAGTGAGGAAGGGGAGTTGATGGTCAGTGAGGAAGGGGAGTTGATGGTCAGTGAGGAAGGGGAGTTGATGGTCAGTGAGGAAGGGGAGTTGATGGTCAGTGAGGAAGGGGAGTTGATGTTCAGTGAGGAAGGGGAGTTGGGTGGTCAGTGAGGAAGGGGAGTTGGGTGGTCAGTGAGGAAGGGGAGTTGATGGTCAGTGAGGAAGGGGAGTTGATGGTCAGTGAGGAAGGGGAGTTGATGGTCAGTGAGGAAGGGGAGTTGATGGTCAGTGAGGAAGGGGAGTTGATGGTCAGTGAGGAAGGGGAGTTGGGTGGTCAGTGAGGAAGGGGAGTTGATGGTCAGTGAGGAAGGAGAGTTGGGTGGTCAGTGAGGAAGGGGAGTTGGGTGGTCAGTGAGGAAGGCGAATTGGGCGATCAGTGAGGAAGGGGAGTTGGGTGGTCAGTGAGGAAGGGGAGTTGGGTGGTCAGTGAGGAAGGGGAGTTGGGTGGTCAGTGAGGAAGGGGAGTTGGGTGGTCAGTGTGGAAGGGGAGTTGATGGTCAGTGAAGAAGGGGAGTTGATGGTCAGTGAGGAAGGGGAGTTGATGGTCAGTGAGGAAGGGGAGTTGATGGTCAGTGAGGAAGGTTTTGCAGTGGGCTAAGATTTCGGGGACTTGCCTCCAGCGTGGCTGCGCTGGTGTTTCAGGAGGGTGGAGGAGTGAGTATAGCTCTTTTCGCAGGACGAGCACTGGTAGGGTTTTTCTCGCGTGTGAATGCGTTCGTGCACCGATAGGTGAGACAGCTGAGTAAAGTTCTTCTCACACAAGGGGCATTTAAAGGGCTTCTCGCCAGTGTGTATGCGCAGATGAACCGAAAGTGAAAAGGACTGGGTGAAACTCTTCTGGCAGAACGAACACCTGTACGGTTTCTCTCCAGTGTGAATGCGCTGGTGTTTGGAAAGCGAGGATGATTCTGTGAAGCTCTTCTCACAGACGATGCACTGGAAGGGTTTCTCCCCCGTGTGAAGGCGATAATGGTTTAAAAGATTACTGGATTTAGTGAACGTCTTTCCACAGATTGAACAGGGGAAAGGCTTCTGCCCACAGTGAAAGCGTTGATGTTCTGAAAGGGAAGAGGACGTGGTAAAGGTCTTTTCGCAAAGAGAACAAGCAAACGGCTTCTGTCCAGCATGAACACGTTGGTGCTGTGAGAAAGAAGCCAGGTTCGTGAAGGTTTTCTGGCAGACCGAACACTCAAAGAGCTTCTGCCTGGTGTGGATCCGCTGGTGCTTTGAAAGAGAGGATGAGTCAGTGAAGCTCTTCTCACAGTACTTGCAATGGAACGGTTTCTCACCAGTGTGGATACGCTGATGCACAGCGAGGTTAGAAGAATGAGTGAACAGCTTCTCACATACAAGACATTTGAAAGGTTTCTCCCCCGTGTGAATCCGCTTATGGACGGAAAGGGAAGCTGACTGAGTGAAAGTCTTCTGACAGAAGGAGCACTGGTATGGCTTCTCCCCAGAGTGGATGCGTTGGTGTCTGGAAAGAGAGGACAACAAGGAGAAGTTCTTCAAACAAACCGTACAGTGGAAGGGCTTCTCTCCGCTGTGAATCAGCTGGTGATTTAAAAGGTTTGTCGAGGAAGCAAAAGTCTTCCCACAAACCAGACACCAGAAACGTTTCTCCCCAGTGTGGATCCGCTGGTGTTTGGAGAGAGAGGAGGAATCAGTGAAGCTTTTCTCACAGAAGGTGCAATGAAAAGGTTTCTCTCCGGTGTGGATACGCTGATGGTTCAGGAGGGAAGAGGAGTGAGTGAAGCTCTTCTGGCAGACGAAACATTTGAAAGGCTTTTCCCCGGTGTGGATGCGCTGATGGACTGAGAGTGAAGATGACTGAGTGAAGGTTTTGCTGCAGAAGGAGCAGCGAAAAGGCTTGTCCTTGCAGTGAAGACAATGATGATTTGAGAGTGAGGACATTTTGGTAAACTTCCCCTCGCAGAAGGCACACTGGAAAGATTCGTTTCCTGAGTGATTCAGGCAGTTCAACGATGTTGCAGAGGGCTTGAGTTTCTCCACGGCGTGAGTTCCTTGGTGTTTCGATAACACGGAGATTTCAGCAAAAGTCTTTGGGCAAACAGGACTCTGTAAAGTTTTATCCCCCATTTGAACATGGTTATGTTTTACAAGGTCAACTGACTGAGTCAATGTCGTTTGACAGACTAAACACAGGAGCTGTATCTCAGCATGAGCACACAGATGTTTACAAACCGAAGGCAAATCACGAAACATTTGTCCACAGACATTGCACAGGATAAAGTCCACTCCAGCAAGTCCCCTCCCTTCACTGCAAGGCTGCCCACATAAATCAGATTCAACAGTCTCCTCACAAGGCTCACGTTTGCAAGGTGTCAGCAACACCTGGGCTGGAGAACCGGCTGCAATCTGGGAGGATCCAGCCGCAATCCCGTTGCACTGACTGGCCCCGTGGCTGTCCTGCATCTGATGATATTGGACACTATTTGAGGACGTGGCAAGACAGCTCTCGGTGAGTAGGTGTGCTTTCTGATCCATTTCAACATCCTCCATCAGAACTTTAACACAAATGTCTTCACCAACTAGTACCACGTTCACCAGTGACGAATGTGCCCGTTCCTCGAGCTTTGATAACGTTTCACACGATGCTTCCATGTCTTTCTCCTGATAAAAATAATAGGACATCTTAGGATGTTCATTCACATGGAAATCTCCTCAATTTGTTCATCTTTCCGATGTTCTTCTCCCTTTCACCTGACTGGGGAACATTTGCACAGACACCTCACCCCATGGCAATTCATCATGGGCGACCCGAGTGTTGCAAACTGTATAGCTGTGGAGGACATGGTCAATACAACGGGTCCTGTCCACAATCAGTGTCCATACAGCACGCCCCACACCCCCACCCGAGTCCCCCCGCAACCCCCACCCGAGTCCCCCCGCACCAACACCCGAGTCCCCCCGCACCAACACCCGAGTCCCCCCGCACCAACACCCGAGTCCCCCCGCAACCCCCACCCGAGTCCCCCCGCACCCCCACCCGAGTCCCCCGCACCCCCACCCGAGTCCCCCCGCACCCCCACCCAAAAACCCCGCACCCCCACCCGAGTCCCCCCGCACCCCCACCCGAGTCCCCCCGCACCCCCACCCGAATCCCTCCGCACCCCACCCGAGTCCCCCCGCACCCCCACCCGAGTCCCCCCGCACCCCCACCCAAAAACCCCGCACCCCCACCCGAATCCCCCGCACCCCCACCCGAGTCCCCCGCACCCCCACCCGAGTCCCCCCGCACCCCCACCCAAAAACCCCGCACCCCCACCCGAGTCCCCCCGCACCCCCACCCGAGTCCCCCCGCACCCCCACCCGAGTCCCCCCGCACCCCCACCCGAGTCCCCCCGCACCCCCACCCGAATCCCTCCGCACCCCACCCGAGTCCCCCCGCACCCCCACCCGAGTCCCCCCGCACCCCCACCCAAAAACCCCGCACCCCCACCCGAATCCCCCGCACCCCCACCCGAGTCCCCCCGCACCCCCACCCAAAAACCCCACACCCCCACCCGAATCCCCCCGCACCCCGACCCGAGTCCCCCCGCACCCCCACCCGAATCCCCCGCACCCCCACCCGAATCCCCCGCACCCCCACCCGAATCCCCCGCACCCCCACCCGAATCCCCCGCACCCCCACCCAAAATCCCCACACCCACACCCAAAAACCCCACACCCCCACCCGAATCCCCCCGCACCCCACTCGAATCCCCAGCACCCCCACCCAAAATCCCCCCGCACCCCACTCGAATCACCCCACCCCCACCCAAAAGACCCGCACCCCCACTCGAATGCCCCCGCGCCCCCACCCAAAAACCCCACACCTCCACTCGAATCCCCCAAAAACCCCACCCAAATCCTCCCCACACCCCCACTCAAATCCCCCCCACACCCCCACTCGAATCCCCCCCACACCCCCACTCGAATCCCCCCCACACGCCCACTCGAATCCCCCCCACCCCCACCCAAATCCCCCGCACCCCCACCCAAAAATTCCACACCCCCACCCAAAAACCCCTCACCCCCACTCAAATCCCCCCGCACCCCCACCCAAATCCTCCCCATACCCCCACTCGAATCCCCGCACCCCCACTTGAATCCCACGCACCCCCACTCGAATCCCCCGCACCCCAACTCGAATCCCCCCCGCACCCCCACCCAAAAACACCACAGCCCCACTCTCATCCCCCCGCACCCCCACCCAAATCCCCCCGCACCCCCACCCAAATCCTCACCACACGCCCACTTGAATCCCCTGCACCCCCATTCGAAACCCCCGCACCCCGACCCAAAAACCCCACACCCCCACCCGAATCCCCCGCACCCCCACCCAAAAACCCCACACCCCCACCTGAATCCCTCACACCTCACCCCCAGCCGAAAACCCCACCCCCACCCGAATCCTCCGCACCCCTACTCGAATCCCCCGCACCCCCACCCGAATCCCCCGCACCCCCACCCGAATCCCCCGCACCCCAACTCGAAACCCCCGCACCCCAACTCGAATCCCCCTCACCCCAACTCGAATCCCCCGCACCCCAACTCGAATCCCCCGCACCCACAACCAAAAACCCCACACCCCCACTCGAATCCCCCCGCACCCCCACCCAAATTCTCCCCACACCCCCACTCGTATCCCCTGCACCCCCACCCGAATCCCCCGCACCCCAACTCGAAATCCCCGCACCCCAACTCGAATCCCCCGCACCCCAACTCGAATCCCCCGCACCCCAACTCGAATCCCCCGCACCCACAACCAAAAACCCCACACCCCCACTCGAATCCCCCCGCACCCCCACCCAAATTCTCCCCACACCCCCACTCGTATCCCCTGCACCCCCACCCGAATCCCCCGCACCCCAACTCGAAACCCCCGCACCCCAACTCGAATCCCCCGCACCCCAACTCGAATCCCCCGCACCCCAACTCGAATCCCCCGCACCCACAACCAAAAACCCCACACCCCCACTCGAATCCCCCCGCACCCCCACCCAAATTCTCCCCACACCCCCACTCGTATCCCCTGCACCCCCACTCGAATCCCATGCAACCCCACCCAAAAACCCCACACCCCCACTCGAATCTCCCGCACCCCCACTCGAATCCACCAGACCCCCACCCGAATCTCCCCGTGCCCCCAATTGAAAACCCGATCACCCACACCCGAATCCTCCTTCAAACCACTTTGTCCAGGCGCGCCCCCATCGCTCCATCCCCCCATCCGAAAACCCCCTCACCCCGACAGCGGTCCGTGCGAGGAGAAAACCGAAACCCCCACAGTATTATCGGTCGCTCCGTGGCCAGGAGGCCCCGGTCTCCTCACCTCCCCGGCTCTCTCCCTCATTCCCCGGCTCTCTCCCTCATTCCCAGTCTCCTCACCTCCCCGGCTCTCTCCCTCATTCCCCGGCTCTCTCCCTCATTCCCAGTCTCCTCACCTCCCCGGCTCTCTCCCCCATTCCCAGTCTCCTCACCTCCCCGGCTCTCTCCCTCATTCCCAGTCTCCTCACCTCCCCGGCTCTCTCCCCCATTCCCAGTCTCCTCACCTCCCCGGCTCTCTCCCTCATTCCCAGTCTCCTCACCACCCCGGCTCTCTCCCTCATTCCCCGGCTCTCTCCCTCAGTCCCAGTCTCCTCACCTCCCCGGCTCTCTCCCTCATTCCCAGTCTCCTCACCTCCCCGGCTCTCTCCCTCATTCCCCGGCTCTCTCCCCCATTCCCAGTCTCCTCACATCCCCGGCTCTCTCCCTCATTCCCAGTCTCCTCACCTCCCCGGCTCTCTCCCCCATTCCCAGTCTCCTCACCTCCCCGGCTCTCTCCCTCATTCCCAGTCTCCTCACCTCCCCGGCTCTCTCCCCCATTCCCAGTCTCCTCACCTCCCCGGCTCTCTCCCCCATTCCCAGTCTCCTCACCTCCCCGGCTCTCTCCCTCATTCCGAGTCTCCTCACCTCCCCGGCTCTCTCCCCCATTCCCAGTCTCCTCACCTCCCCGGCTCTCTCCCTCGGTTCCAGTCTCCTCACCTCCCCGGCTCTCTCCCCCATTCCCCGGCTCTCTCCCCCATTCCCAGTCTCCTCACCTCCCCGGCTCTCTCCCCCATTCCCAGTCTCCTCACCTCCCCGGCTCTCTCCCTCATTCCCCGGCTCTCTCCCTCATTCCCCGGCTCTATCCCTCATTCCCAGTCTCCTCACCTCCCCGGCTCTCTCCCTCATTCCCCGGCTCTCTTCCCCCATTCCCAGTCTCCTCACCTCCCCGGCTCTCTCCCTCAGTCCCAGTCTCCTCACCTCCCCGGCTCACTCCCTCATTCCCAGTTTCCTCACCTCCCCGCTCGCTCCCTCATTCCCAGTCTCCTCACCTCCCCTGCTCTCTCCCTCAGTGCCAGTCTCCTCACCTCCCCGGCTCTATTCCTCATTCCAGTCTCCTCACCTCCCCGGCTCTCTCCCTCATTCCCAGTCTCCTCACCTCCCCGGCTCTCTCCCTCAGTCCCAGTCTCCTCACCTCCCCGGCTCTCTCCCTCAGTCCCAGTCTCCTCACCTCCCCAGCTCCCCGGCTCTCTCCTTCAGTCCCAGTCTCCTCACCTCCCCTGCTCTCTCCCTCAGTCCCAGTCTCCTCACCTCCCCGGCTCTCTCCCTCATTCCCAGTCTCCTCACCTCCCCTGCTCTCTCCCTCAGTGCCAGTCTCCTCACCTCCCCGGCTCTCTCCCTCAGTCCCAGTCTCCTCACCTCCCCAGCTCTCTCCCCCATTCCCAGTCTCCTCACCTCCCCAGCTCTCTCCCTCATTCCCAGTCTCCTCACCTCCCCGGCTCTCTCCCTCAGTCCCAGTCTCCTCACCTCTCCGTCTCTCTCCCTCATTCCCAGTCTCCTCACCTCCCCTGCTCTCTCCCTCAGTGCCAGTCTCCTCACCTCCCCGGCTATCTCCCGCATTCCGAGTCTCCTCACCTCCCCGGCTCTCTCCCTCATTCCCAGTCTCCTCACGTCCCCGGCTCTCTCCCTCAGTCCCAGTCTCCTCACCCTCAGTCCCAGTCTCCTCACCTCCCCGGCTCTCTCCCTCATTCCCAGTCTCCTCACCTCCCCGGCTCTCTCCCTCATTCCCAGTCTCCTCACCTCCCCGGCTCTCTCCCTCATTCCCAGTCTCCTCACCTCCCTGGCTCTGGCCCTCATTCCCAGTCTCCTCAGCTCCCCGGCTCTCTCCCTCAGTCCCAGTCTCCACACCTCCCCGGCTCTCTCCCTCAGTCCCAGTCTCCTCACCTCCCCGGCTCTCTCTCTCAGTCCCAGTCTCCTCACCTCCCCGGCTCTCTCTCTCAGTCCCAGTCTCCTCACCTCCCCGGCTCTCTCCCCCATTCCCAGTCTCCTCACCTCCCCGGCTCTCTCCCCCATTCCCAGTCTCCTCACCTCCCCGGCTCTCTCCCTCAGTCCCAGTCTCCTCACCTCCCCGGCTCACTCCCTCATTCCCAGTTTCCTCACCTCCCTGCTCGCTCCCTCATTCCCAGTCTCCTCACCTCCCCTGCTCTCTCCCTCAGTCCCAGTCTCCTCACCCTCAGTGCCAGTCTCCTCACCTCCCCGGCTCTCTCCCTCATTCCAGTCTCCTCACCTCCCCGGCTCTCTCCCTCATTCCCAGTCTCCTCACCTCCCCGGCTCACTCCCTCATTCCCAGTCTCCTCACCTCCCCGGCTCTCTCCCTCAGTCCCAGTCTCCTCACCTCCCCGGCTCTCTCCCTCAGTCCCAGTCTCCTCACCTCCCGGCTCTGTCCATCATTCCCAGTCTCCTCACCTCCCCGGCTCTCTCCCTCAGTCCCAGTCTCCTCACCTCCCGGCTCTGTCCATCATTCCCCGTCTCCTCAACTCCCCGGCTCTCTCCCTCATTCCCAGTCTCCTCACCTCACCGGCTCTCTACCCCATTCCCAGTCTCCTCACCTCCCCGGCTCTCTCCCTCAGTCCCAGTCTCCTCACCTCCCCAGCTCTCTCCCTCATTCCCAGTCTCCTCACCTCGTGGCTCTCTCCCCCATTCCCAGTCTCCTCACCTCCCCAGCTCTCTCCCTCATTCCCAGTCTCCTCACCTCCCCGGCTCTCTCCCTCAGTCCCAGTCTCCTCACCTCCCCAGCTCTCTCCCTCATTCCCAGTCTCCTCACCTCGTGGCTCTCTCCCTCAGTCCCAGTCTCCTCACCTCTCCGTCTCTCTCCCTCATTCCCAGTCTCCTCACCTCCCCTGCTCTCTCCCTCAGTGCCAGTCTCCTCACCTCCCCGGCTATCTCCCTCATTCCGAGTCTCCTCACCTCCCCGGCTCTCTCCCTCATTCCCAGTCTCCTCACGTCCCCGGCTCTCTCCCTCAGTCCCAGTCTCCTCACCCTCAGTCCCAGTCTCCTCACCTCCCAGGCTCTCTCCCTCATTCCCAGTCTCCTCACCTCCCCGGCTCTCTCCCTCATTCCCAGTCTCCTCACCTCCCTGGCTCTCGCCCTTATTCCCAGTCTCCTCAGCTCCCCGGCTCTCTCCCTCATTACCAGTCTCCTCACCTCCCCGGGTCGCTCCCTCATTCCCAGTCTCCTCACCTCCCCGGCTCTCTCCCTCATTCCCAGTCTCCTCACCTCCCCGGCTCTCTCCCTCATTCCCAGTCTCCTCACCGCCCTGGCTCTCTCCCTCAGTCCCAGTCTCCTCACCTCCCCGGCTCTCTCCCTCATTACCAGTCTCCTCACCTCCCCGGCTCTCTCCCTCATTCGCAGTCTCCTCAACTCCCCGGCTCTCTCCCTCATTCCCAGTCTCCTCACCTCCCCGGCTCTCTCCCTCATTCCCAGTCTCCTCACCTCCCCTGCTCTCTCCCTCAGTGCCAGTCTCCTCACCTCCCCGGCTATCTCCCTCATTCCCAGTCTCCTCACCGCCCTGGCTCTCTCCCTCAGTCCCAGTCTCCTCACCTCCCCGGCTCTCTCCCTCATTACCAGTCTCCTCACCTCCCCGGCTCTCTCCCTCATTCCCAGTCTCCTCACCTCCCCGGCTCTCTCCCTCAGTCGCAGTCTCCTCACCCTCAGTCCGAGTCTCCTCACCTCCCCGGCTCTCTCCCTCATTCCCAGTCTCCTCACCTCCCCGGCTCTCTCCCTCATACCCAGTCTCCTCACCTCCCCGGCTCTCTCCCTCATTCCCAGTCTCCTCACCTCCCCGGCTCTCTCCCTCAGTCCCAGTCTCCTCACCTCCCCGGCTCTCTCCCTCATTCCCAGTCTCCTCACCTCCCCGGCTCTCTCCCTCATTCGCAGTCTCCTCACCTCCCCGGCTCTCTCCCTCAGTCCCAGTCTCCTCACCTCTCCGTCTCTCTCCCTCATTCCCAGTCTCCTCACCTCCCCTGCTCTCTCCCTCAGTGCCAGTCTCCTCACCTCCCCGGCTATCTCCCTCATTCCGAGTCTCCTCACCTCCCCGGCTCTCTCCCTCATTCCCAGTCTCCTCACCTCCCCGGCTCTCTCTCTCAGTCCCAGTCTCCTCAGCCTCAGTCCCAGTCTCCTCACCTCCCCGGCTCTCTCCCTCATTCCCAGTCTCCTCACCTCCCCGGCTCTCTCCCTCATTCCCAGTCTCCTCACCTCCCTGGCTCTCTCCCTCATTCCCAGTCTCCTCACCTCCCCGGCTCTCTCCCTCATTCCCAGTCTCCTTACCTCCCCGGCTCTCTCTCTCAGTCCCAGTCTCCTCACCCTCAGTCCCAGTCTCCTCACCTCCCCGGCTCTCTCCCTCATTCCCAGTCTCCTCACCTCCCCGGCTCTCTCCCTCATTCCCAGTCTCCTCAGCTCCCCGGCTCTCTCCCTCAGTCCCAGTCTCCTCACCTCCCCGGCTCTCTCCCTCATTACCGGTCTCCTCACCTCCCCGGCTCTCTCCCTCATTCGCAGTCTCCTCACCTCCCCGGCTCTCTCCCTCATTCCCAGTCTCCTCACCTCCCCTGCTCTCTCCCTCAGTGCCAGTCTCCTCACCTCCCCGGCTATCTCCCTCATTCCGAGTCTCCTCACCTCCCCGGCTCTCTCCCTCATTCCCAGTCTCCTCACCTCCCCGGCTCTCTCCCTCATTCCCAATCTCCTCACCTCCCTGGCTCTCTCCCTCAGTCCCAGTCTCCTCACCTCCCCGGCTCTCTCCCTCAGTCCCAGTCTCCTCACCTCCCTGGCTCTCTCCCTCAGTCCCAGTCTCCTCACCTCCCCGGCTCTCTCCCTCATTCGCAGTCTCCTCACCTCCCCGGCTCTCTCCCTCAGTCCCAGTCTCCTCACCTCTCCGGCTCTCTCCCTCAGTCCCAGTCTCCTCACCTCCCCGGCTCACTCCCTCATTCCCAGTTTCCTCACCTCCCTGCTCGCTCCCTCATTCCCAGTCTCCTCACCTCCCCTGCTCTCTCCCTCAGTCCCAGTCTCCTCACCCTCAGTGCCAGTCTCCTCACCTCCCCGGCTCTCTCCCTCATTCCAGTCTCCTCACCTCCCCGGCTCTCTCCCTCATTCCCAGTCTCCTCACCTCCCCGGCTCACTCCCTCATTCCCAGTCTCCTCACCTCCCCGGCTCTCTCCCTCAGTCCCAGTCTCCTCACCTCCCCGGCTCTCTCCCTCAGTCCCAGTCTCCTCACCTCCCGGCTCTGTCCATCATTCCCAGTCTCCTCACCTCCCCGGCTCTCTCCCTCAGTCCCAGTCTCCTCACCTCCCGGCTCTGTCCATCATTCCCAGTCTCCTCACCTCCCCGGCTCACTCCCTCATTCCCAGTCTCCTCAACTCCCCGGCTCTCTCCCTCATTCCCAGTCTCCTCACCTCACCGGCTCTCTACCCCATTCCCAGTCTCCTCACCTCCCCGGCTCTCTCCCTCAGTCCCAGTCTCCTCACCTCCCCAGCTCTCTCCCTCATTCCCAGTCTCCTCACCTCGTGGCTCTCTCCCCCATTCCCAGTCTCCTCACCTCCCCAGCTCTCTCCCTCATTCCCAGTCTCCTCACCTCCCCGGCTCTCTCCCTCCGTCCCAGTCTCCTCACCTCCCCAGCTCTCTCCCTCATTCCCAGTCTCCTCACCTCGTGGCTCTCTCCCCCATTCCCAGTCTCCTCACCTCCCCAGCTCTCTCCCTCATTCCCAGTCTCCTCACCTCCCCGGCTCTCTCCCTCAGTCCCAGTCTCCTCACCTCTCCGTCTCTCTCCCTCATTCCCAGTCTCCTCACCTCCCCTGCTCTCTCCCTCAGTGCCAGTCTCCTCACCTCCCCGGCTATCTCCCTCATTCCGAGTCTCCTCACCTCCCCGGCTCTCTCCCTCATTCCCAGTCTCCTCACGTCCCCGGCTCTCTCCCTCAGTCCCAGTCTCCTCACCCTCAGTCCCAGTCTCCTCACCTCCCAGGCTCTCTCCCTCATTCCCAGTCTCCTCACCTCCCCGGCTCTCTCCCTCATTCCCAGTCTCCTCACCTCCCTGGCTCTCGCCCTCATTCCCAGTCTCCTCAGCTCCCCGGCTCTCTCCCTCATTACCAGTCTCCTCACCTCCCCGGGTCGCTCCCTCATTCCCAGTCTCCTCACCTCCCCGGCTCTCTCCCTCATTCCCAGTCTCCTCACCTCCCCGGCTCTCTCCCTCATTCCCAGTCTCCTCACCGCCCTGGCTCTCTCTCTCAGTCCCAGTCTCCTCACCTCCCCGGCTCTCTCCCTCATTCCCAGTCTCCTCACCTCCCCGGCTCTCTCCCTCATTCCCAGTCTCCTCAGCTCCCCGGCTCTCTCCCTCAGTCCCAGTCTCCTCACCTCCCCGGCTCTCTCCCTCATTACCAGTCTCCTCACCTCCCCGGCTCTCTCCCTCATTCGCAGTCTCCTCAACTCCCCGGCTCTCTCCCTCATTCCCAGTCTCCTCACCTCCCCGGCTCTCTCCCTCATTCCCAGTCTCCTCACCTCCCCCGCTCTCTCCCTCAGTCCCAGTCTCCTCACCTCTCCGTCTCTCTCCCTCATTCCCAGTCTCCTCACCTCCCCTGCTCTCTCCCTCAGTGCCAGTCTCCTCACCTCTCCGGCTATCTCCCTCATTCCCAGTCTCCTCACCTCCCCGGCTCTCTCCCTCAGTCGCAGTCTCCTCACCCTCAGTCCCAGTCTCCTCACCTCCCCGGCTCTCTCCCTCATTCCCAGTCTCCTCACCTCCCCGGCTCTCTCCCTCATACCCAGTCTCCTCACCTCCCCGGCTCTCTCCCTCATTCCCAGTCTCCTCACCTCCCCGGCTCTCTCCCTCAGTCCCAGTCTCCTCACCTCCCCGGCTCTCTCCCTCATTCCCAGTCTCCTCACCTCCCCGGCTCTCTCCCTCATTCGCAGTCTCCTCACCTCCCCGGCTCTCTCCCTCAGTCCCAGTCTCCTCACCTCTCCGTCTCTCTCCCTCATTCCCAGTCTCCTCACCTCCCCTGCTCTCTCCCTCAGTGCCAGTCTCCTCACCTCCCCGGCTATCTCCCTCATTCCGAGTCTCCTCACCTCCCCGGCTCTCTCCCTCATTCCCAGTCTCCTCACCTCCCCGGCTCTCTCTCTCAGTCCCAGTCTCCTCACCCTCAGTCCCAGTCTCCTCACCTCCCCGGCTCTCTCCCTCATTCCCAGTCTCCTCACCTCCCCGGCTCTCTCTCTCATTCCCAGTCTCCTCACCTCCCCGGCTCTCTCCCTCATTCCCAGTCTCCTCACCTCCCTGGCTCTCTCCCTCATTCCCAGTCTCCTCACCTCCCCGGCTCTCTCCCTCATTCCCAGTCTCCTTACCTCCCCGGCTCTCTCTCTCAGTCCCAGTCTCCTCACCCTCAGTCCCAGTCTCCTCACCTCCCCGGCTCTCTCCCTCATTCCCAGTCTCCTCGCCTCCCCGGCTCTCTCCCTCATTCCCAGTCTCCTCAGCTCCCCGGCTCTCTCCCTCAGTCCCAGTCTCCTCACCTCCCCGGCTCTCTCCCTCATTACCGGTCTCCTCACCTCCCCGGCTCTCTCCCTCATTCGCAGTCTCCTCACCTCCCCGGCTCTCTCCCTCATTCCCAGTCTCCTCACCTCCCCTGCTCTCTCCCTCAGTGCCAGTCTCCTCACCTCCCCGGCTATCTCCCTCATTCCGAGTCTCCTCACCTCCCCGGCTCTCTCCCTCATTCCCAGTCTCCTCACCTCCCCGGCTCTCACCCTCATTCCCAATCTCCTCACCTCCCCGGCTCTCTCCCTCATTCGCAGTCTCCTCACCTCCCCGGCTCTCTCCCTCTTTCCCAGTCTCCTCACCTCACCGGCTCTCACCCTCATTCCCAGTCTCCTCACCTTCCCGCTCTCTCCCTCTTTCCCAGTCTCCTCACCTCCCCGGCTCTCTCCCTCATTCCCAGTCTCCTCACCTTCCCGCTCTCTCCCTCTTTCCCAGTCTCCTCACCTCCCCGGCTCTCTCCCTCATTCCCAGTCTCCTCACCTCCCCGGCTCACTCCCTCAGTCCCAGTCTCCTCACCTCCCCGGCTCTCTCCCTCATTCCCAGTCTCCTCACCTCCCCGGCTCACTCCCTCAGTCCCAGTCTCCTCACCTCCCCTGCTCTCTCCCTCAGTCCCAGTCTCCTCACCTCCCCTGCTCTCTCCCTCATTCCCAGTCTCCTCACCTCCCCGGCTCCATCACTCAGTCCCAGTCTCCTCACCTCCCCTGCTCTCTCCCTCAGTCCCAGTCTCCACCCCTCCCCGGCTCTCTCCCTCATTCCCAGTCTCCTCACCTCCCCGGCTCACTCCCTCAGTCCCAGTCTCCTCACCTCCCCTGCTCTCTCCCTCAGTCCCAGTCTCCTCACCTCCCCTGCTCTCTCCCTCATTCCCAGTCTCCTCACCTCCCCGGCTCTCTCCCTCAGTCCCAGTCTCCTCACCTCCCCGGCTCTCTCCCTCAGTACCAGTCTCCTCACCTCCCCGGCTCTCTCACTCATTCCCAGTCTCCTCACCTCCTCGGCTCTCTCCCTCATTCCCAGTCTCCTCACCTCCCCGGCTCTCTCCCTCAGTCCCAGTCTACTCACCTCCCCTGCTCTCTCCCTCATTCCCAGTCTCCTCACCTCCCCTGCTCTCTCCCTCATTCCCAGTCTCCTCACCTCCCCGGCTCTTTCCCTCAGTCCCAGTCTCCTCACCTCCCCGGCTCTCTCCCTCAGTACCAGTCTCCTCACCTCCCCGGCTCTCTCACTCATTCCCAGTCTCCTCACCTCCTCGGCTCTTTCCCTCATTCCCAGTCTCCTCACCTCCCCGGCTCTCTCCCTCATTCCCAGTCTCCTCACCTCCCAGGCTCTCTCCCTCAGTCGCAGTCTCCACACCTCCCCGGCTTTCTCCCTCATTCCCAGTCGCCTCAACTCCCCGGCTCTCTCCCTCATTCCCAGTCTCCTCACCTCCCCGGCTCTCTCCCTCAGTCCCAGTCTCCTCACCTCCCCAGCTCTCTCCCTCATTCCCAGTCTCCTCACCTCGTGGCTCTCTCCCCCATTCCCAGTCTCCTCACCTCCCCAGCTCTCTCCCTCATTCCCAGTCTCCTCACCTCCCCGGCTCTCTCCCTCAGTCCCAGTCTCCTCACCTCTCCGTCTCTCTCCCTCATTCCCAGTCTCCTCACCTCCCCTGCTCTCTCCCTCAGTGCCAGTCTCCTCACCTCCCCGGCTATCTCCCTCATTCCGAGTCTCCTCACCTCCCCGGCTCTCTCCCTCATTCCCAGTCTCCTCACGTCCCCGGCTCTCTCCCTCAGTCCCAGTCTCCTCACCCTCAGTCCCAGTCTCCTCACCTCCCCGGCTCTCTCCCTCGTTCCCAGTCTCCTCACCCTCAGTCCCAGTCTCCTCACCTCCCCGGCTCTCTCCCTCATTCCCAGTCTCCTCACCTCCCCGGCTCTCTCCCTCATTCCCAGTCTCCTCACCTCCCCGGCTCTCTCCCTCATACCCAGTCTCCTCACCTCCCTGGCTCTCGCCCTCATTCCCAGTCTCCTCAGCTCCCCGGCTCTCTCCCTCATTACCAGTCTCCTCACCTCCCTGGCTCTCGCCCTCATTCCCAGTCTCCTCTCCTCCCCGGGTCGCTCCCTCATTCCCAGTCTCCTCAGCTCCCCGGCTCTCTCCCTCAGTCCCAGTCTCCTCACCTCCCCGGCTCTCTCCCTCATTACCGGTCTCCTCACCTCCCCGGCTCTCTCCCTCATTCGCAGTCTCCTCACCTCCCCGGCTCTCTCCCTCATTCCCAGTCTCCTCACCTCCCCTGCTCTCTCCCTCAGTGCCAGTCTCCTCACCTCCCCGGCTATCTCCCTCATTCCGAGTCTCCTCACCTCCCCGGCTCTCTCCCTCATTCCCAGTCTCCTCACCTCCCCGGCTCTCACCCTCATTCCCAATCTCCTCACCTCCCCGGCTCTCTCCCTCATTCGCAGTCTCCTCACCTCCCCGGCTCTCTCCCTCTTTCCCAGTCTCCTCACCTCACCGGCTCTCACCCTCATTCCCAGTCTCCTCACCTTCCCGCTCTCTCCCTCTTTCCCAGTCTCCTCACCTCCCCGGCTCTCTCCCTCATTCCCAGTCTCCTCACCTTCCCGCTCTCTCCCTCTTTCCCAGTCTCCTCACCTCCCCGGCTCTCTCCCTCATTCCCAGTCTCCTCACCTCCCCGGCTCACTCCCTCAGTCCCAGTCTCCTCACCTCCCCGGCTCTCTCCCTCATTCCCAGTCTCCTCACCTCCCCAGCTCTCTCCCTCATTCCCAGTCTCCTCACCTCCCCGGCTCACTCCCTCAGTCCCAGTCTCCTCACCTCCCCTGCTCTCTCCCTCAGTCCCAGTCTCCTCACCTCCCCTGCTCTCTCCCTCATTCCCAGTCTCCTCACCTCCCCGGCTCCATCACTCAGTCCCAGTCTCCTCACCTCCCCTGCTCTCTCCCTCAGTCCCAGTCTCCACCCCTCCCCGGCTCTCTCCCTCATTCCCAGTCTCCTCACCTCCCCGGCTCACTCCCTCAGTCCCAGTCTCCTCACCTCCCCTGCTCTCTCCCTCAGTCCCAGTCTCCTCACCTCCCCTGCTCTCTCCCTCATTCCCAGTCTCCTCACCTCCCCGGCTCTCTCCCTCAGTCCCAGTCTCCTCACCTCCCCGGCTCTCTCCCTCAGTACCAGTCTCCTCACCTCCCCGGCTCTCTCACTCATTCCCAGTCTCCTCACCTCCTCGGCTCTCTCCCTCATTCCCAGTCTCCTCACCTCCCCGGCTCTCTCCCTCAGTCCCAGTCTACTCACCTCCCCTGCTCTCTCCCTCATTCCCAGTCTCCTCACCTCCCCTGCTCTCTCCCTCATTCCCAGTCTCCTCACCTCCCCGGCTCTCTCCCTCAGTCCCAGTCTCCTCACCTCCCCGGCTCTCTCCCACAGTACCAGTCTCCTCACCTCCCCGGCTCTCTCACTCATTCCCAGTCTCCTCACCTCCTCGGCTCTTTCCCTCATTCCCAGTCTCCTCACCTCCCCGGCTCTCTCCCTCATTCCCAGTCTCCTCACCTCCCAGGCTCTCTCCCTCAGTCGCAGTCTCCACACCTCCCCGGCTTTCTCCCTCATTCCCAGTCGCCTCAACTCCCCGGCTCTCTCCCTCATTCCCAGTCTCCTCACCTCCCCGGCTCTCTCCCTCAGTCCCAGTCTCCTCACCTCCCCAGCTCTCTCCCTCATTCCCAGTCTCCTCACCTCGTGGCTCTCTCCCCCATTCCCAGTCTCCTCACCTCCCCAGCTCTCTCCCTCATTCCCAGTCTCCTCACCTCCCCGGCTCTCTCCCTCAGTCCCAGTCTCCTCACCTCTCCGTCTCTCTCCCTCATTCCCAGTCTCCTCACCTCCCCTGCTCTCTCCCTCAGTGCCAGTCTCCTCACCTCCCCGGCTATCTCCCTCATTCCGAGTCTCCTCACCTCCCCGGCTCTCTCCCTCATTCCCAGTCTCCTCACGTCCCCGGCTCTCTCCCTCAGTCCCAGTCTCCTCACCCTCAGTCCCAGTCTCCTCACCTCCCCGGCTCTCTCCCTCGTTCCCAGTCTCCTCACCCTCAGTCCCAGTCTCCTCACCTCCCCGGCTCTCTCCCTCATTCCCAGTCTCCTCACCTCCCCGGCTCTCTCCCTCATTCCCAGTCTCCTCACCTCCCCGGCTCTCTCCCTCATACCCAGTCTCCTCACCTCCCTGGCTCTCGCCCTCATTCCCAGTCTCCTCAGCTCCCCGGCTCTCTCCCTCATTACCAGTCTCCTCACCTCCCTGGCTCTCGCCCTCATTCCCAGTCTCCTCTCCTCCCCGGGTCGCTCCCTCATTCCCAGTCTCCTCACCTCCCCGGCTCTCTCTCTCAGTCCCAGTCTCCTCACCTCCCCGGCTCTCTCCCTCATTCCCAGTCTCCTCACCTCCCCGGCTCTCTCCCTCATTCCCAGTCTCCTCACCTCCCCGGCTCTCTCCCTCATTCCCAGTCTCCTCACCGCCCTGGCTCTCTCCCTCAGTCCCAGTCTCCTCACCTCCCCGGCTCTCTCCCTCATTCCCAGTCTCCTCACCTCCCCGGCTCTCTCCCTCATTCCCAGTCTCCTCACCTCCCCGGCTCTCTCCCTCATTCCCAGTCTCCTCACCTCCCCGGCTCTCTCCCTCATTCCCAGTCTCCTCACCTCCCCGGCTCTCTCCCTCATTCCCAGTCTCCTCACCGCCCTGGCTCTCTCCCTCAGTGCCAGTCTCCTCACCTCCCCGGCTCTCTCCCTCAGTCCCAGTCTCCTCACCTCCCCGGCTCTCTCCCTCATTACCAGTCTCCTCACCTCCCCGGCTCTCTCCCTCATTCGCAGTCTCCTCACCTCCCCGGCTCTCTCCCTCATTCCCAGTCTCCTCACCTCCCCTGCTCTCTCGCTCAGTGCCAGTCTCCTCACCTCCCCGGCTATCTCCCTCATTCCGAGTCTCCTCACCTCCCCGGCTCTCTCCCTCATTCCCAGTCTCCTCACCTCCCCGGCTCTCTCCCTCAGTCGCAGTCTCCTCACCTCCCCGGCTCTCTCCCTCATACCCAGTCTCCTCACCTCCCCGGCTCTCTCCCTCATACCCAGTCTCCTCACCTCCCCGGCTCTCTCCCTCATTCCCAGTCTCCTCACCTCCCCGGCTCTCTCCCTCATTCGCAGTCTCCTCACCTCCCCGGCTCTCTCCCTCAGTCCCAGTCTCCTCACCTCTCCGTCTCTCTCCCTCATTCCCAGTCTCCTCACCTCCCCTGCTCTCTCCCTCAGTGCCAGTCTCCTCACCTCCCCGGCTATCTCCCTCATTCCGAGTCTCCTCACCTCCCCGGCTCTCTCCCTCATTCCCAGTCTCCTCACCTCCCCGGCTCTCTCTCTCAGTCCCAGCCTCCTCACCCTCAGTCCCAGTCTCCTCACCTCCCCGGCTCTCTCCCTCATTCCCAGTCTCCTCACCTCCCCGGCTCTCTCCCTCATTCCCAGTCTCCTCACCTCCCCGGCTCTCTCCCTCATTCCCAGTCTCCTCACCTCCCTGGCTCTCTCCCTCATTCCCAGTCTCCTCACCTCCCCGGCTCTCTGCCTCATTCCCAGTCTCCTCACCTCCCCGGCTCTCTCCCTCATTCCCAGTCTCCTCACCTCCCCTGCTCTCTCCCTCAGTGCCAGTCTCCTCACCTCCCCGGCTATCTCCCTCATTCCGAGTCTCCTCACCTCCCCGGCTCTCTCCCTCATTCCCAGTCTCCTCACCTACCCGGCTCTCTCCCTCAGTCGCAGTCTCCTCACCCTCAGTCCCAGTCTCCTCACCTCCCCGGCTCTCTCCCTCATTCCCAGTCTCCTCACCTCCCCGGCTCTCTCCCTCATACCCAGTCTCCTCACCTCCCCGGCTCTCTCCCTCATTCCCAATCTCCTCACCTCACCGGCTCTCACCCCCATTCCCAGTCTCCTCACCTCCCCGGCTCTCTCCCTCAGTCCCAGTCTCCTCACCTCCCCAGCTCTCTCCCTCATTCCCAGTCTCCTCACCTCCCTGGCTCTCTCCCCCATTCCCAGTCTCCTCACCTCCCCGGCTCTCTCCCTCAGTCCCAGTCTCCTCACCTCCCCAGCTCTCTCCCTCATTCCCAGTCTCCTCACCTCCCCGGCTGACTCCCTCAGTCCCAGTCTCCTCACCTCCCCTGCTCTCTCCCTCAGTCCCAGTCTCCTCACCTCCCCTGCTCTCTCCCTCATTCCCAGTCTCCTCACCTCCCCGGCTCTATCACTCAGACCCAGTCTCCTCACCCTCAGTCCCAGTCTCCTCACCTCCCCGGCTCTCTCCCTCAGTCCCAGTCTCCTCACCTCCCCGGCTCTCTCACTCATTCCCAGTCTCCTCACCTCCCCGGCTCTTTCCCTCATTCCCAGTCTCCTCACCTCCCCGGCTCTCTCCCTCATTCCCAGTCTCCTCACCTCCCAGGCTCTCTCCCTCAGTCGCAGTCTCCACACCTCCCCGGCTCTCTCCCTCATTCCCAGTCTCCTCAACTCCCCGGCTCTCTCCCTCATTCCCAGTCTCCTCACCTCACCGGCTCTCTACCCCATTCCCAGTCTCCTCACCTCGTGGCTCTCTCCCCCATTCCCAGTCTCCTCACCTCCCCAGCTCTCTCCCTCATTCCCAGTCTCCTCACCTCCCCGGCTCTCTCCCTCAGTCCCAGTCTCCTCACCTCTCCGTCTCTCTCCCTCATTCCCAGTCTCCTCACCTCCCCTGCTCTCTCCCTCAGTGCCAGTCTCCTCAGCTCCCCGGCTATCTCCCTCATTCCGAGTCTCCTCACCTCCCCGGCTCTCTCCCTCATTCCCAGTCTCCTCACGTCCCCGGCTCTCTCCCTCAGTCCCAGTCTCCTCACCCTCAGTCCCAGTCTCCTCACCTCCCCGGCTCTCTCCCTCGTTCCCAGTCTCCTCACCCTCAGTCCCAGTCTCCTCACCTCCCCGGCTCTCTCCCTCAGTCCCAGTCTCCTCACCTCCCCTGCTCTCTCCCTCATTCCCAGTCTCCTCACCTCCCCGGCTCTATCACTCAGTCCCAGTCTCCTCACCCTCAGTCCCAGTCTCCTCACCTCCCCGGCTCTCTCCCTCAGTCCCAGTCTCCTCACCTCCCCGGCTCTCTCACTCATTCCCAGTCTCCTCACCTCCCCGGCTCTTTCCCTCATTCCCAGTCTCCTCACCTCCCCGGCTCTCTCCCTCATTCCCAGTCTCCTCAACTCCCCGGCTCTCTCCCTCATTCCCAGTCTCCTCACCTCACCGGCTCTCTACCCCATCCCCAGTCTCCTCACCTCCCCGGCTCTCTCCCTCAGTCCCAGTCTCCTCACCTCCCCAGCTCTCTCCCTCATTCCCAGTCTCCTCACCTCGTGGCTCTCTCCCCCATTCCCAGTCTCCTCACCTCCCCAGCTCTCTCCCTCATTCCCAGTCTCCTCACCTCCCCGGCTCTCTCCCTCAGTCCCAGTCTCCTCACCTCTCCGTCTCTCTCCCTCATTCCCAGTCTCCTCACCTCCCCTGCTCTCTCCCTCAGTGCCAGTCTCCTCACCTCCCCGGCTATCTCCCTCATTCCGATTCTCCTCACCTCCCCGGCTCTCTCCCTCATTCCCAGTCTCCTCACGTCCCCGGCTCTCTCCCTCAGTCCCAGTCTCGTCACCCTCAGTCCCAGTCTCCTCACCTCCCCGGCTCTCTCCCTCGTTCCCAGTCTCCTCACCCTCAGTCCCAGTCTCCTCACCTCCCCGGCTCTCTCCCTCATTCCCAGTCTCCTCACCTCCCCGGCTCTCTCCCTCATTCCCAGTCTCCTCACCTCCCCGGCTCTCTCCCTCATTCCCAGTCTCCTCACCTCCCTGGCTCTCGCCCTCATTCCCAGTCTCCTCACCTCCCCGGCTCTCTCCCTCATTCCCAGTCTCCTCACCTCCCTGGCTCTCGCCCTCATTCCCAGTCTCCTCACCTCCCCGGGTCGCTCAGTCATTCCCAGTCTCCTCACCTCCCCGGCTCTCTCTCTCAGTCCCAGTCTCCTCACCTCCCCGGCTCTCTCCCTCATTCCCAGTCTCCTCACCTCCCCGGCTCTCTCCCTCATTCCCAGTCTCCTCACCTCCCCGGCTCTCTCCCTCATTCCCAGTCTCCTCACCTCCCCGGCTCTCTCCCTCATTCCCAGTCTCCTCACCGCCCTGGCTCTCTCCCTCAGTCCCAGTCTCCTCACCTCCCCTGCTCTCTCCCTCATTCCCAGTCTCCTCACCTCCCCGGCTCTATCACTCAGACCCAGTCTCCTCACCCTCAGTCCCAGTCTCCTCACCTCCCCGGCTCTCTCCCTCAGTCCCAGTCTCCTCACCTCCCCGGCTCTCTCACTCATTCCCAGTCTCCTCACCTCCCCGGCTCTTTCCCTCATTCCCAGTCTCCTCACCTCCCCGGCTCTCTCCCTCATTCCCAGTCTCCTCACCTCCCAGGCTCTCTCCCTCAGTCGCAGTCTCCACACCTCCCCGGCTCTCTCCCTCATTCCCAGTCTCCTCAACTCCCCGGCTCTCTCCCTCATTCCCAGTCTCCTCACCTCACCGGCTCTCTACCCCATTCCCAGTCTCCTCACCTCGTGGCTCTCTCCCCCATTCCCAGTCTCCTCACCTCCCCAGCTCTCTCCCTCATTCCCAGTCTCCTCACCTCCCCGGCTCTCTCCCTCAGTCCCAGTCTCCTCACCTCTCCGTCTCTCTCCCTCATTCCCAGTCTCCTCACCTCCCCTGCTCTCTCCCTCAGTGCCAGTCTCCTCAGCTCCCCGGCTATCTCCCTCATTCCGAGTCTCCTCACCTCCCCGGCTCTCTCCCTCATTCCCAGTCTCCTCACGTCCCCGGCTCTCTCCCTCAGTCCCAGTCTCCTCACCCTCAGTCCCAGTCTCCTCACCTCCCCGGCTCTCTCCCTCGTTCCCAGTCTCCTCACCCTCAGTCCCAGTCTCCTCACCTCCCCGGCTCTCTCCCTCAGTCCCAGTCTCCTCACCTCCCCTGCTCTCTCCCTCATTCCCAGTCTCCTCACCTCCCCGGCTCTATCACTCAGTCCCAGTCTCCTCACCCTCAGTCCCAGTCTCCTCACCTCCCCGGCTCTCTCCCTCAGTCCCAGTCTCCTCACCTCCCCGGCTCTCTCACTCATTCCCAGTCTCCTCACCTCCCCGGCTCTTTCCCTCATTCCCAGTCTCCTCACCTCCCCGGCTCTCTCCCTCATTCCCAGTCTCCTCAACTCCCCGGCTCTCTCCCTCATTCCCAGTCTCCTCACCTCACCGGCTCTCTACCCCATCCCCAGTCTCCTCACCTCCCCGGCTCTCTCCCTCAGTCCCAGTCTCCTCACCTCCCCAGCTCTCTCCCTCATTCCCAGTCTCCTCACCTCGTGGCTCTCTCCCCCATTCCCAGTCTCCTCACCTCCCCAGCTCTCTCCCTCATTCCCAGTCTCCTCACCTCCCCGGCTCTCTCCCTCAGTCCCAGTCTCCTCACCTCTCCGTCTCTCTCCCTCATTCCCAGTCTCCTCACCTCCCCTGCTCTCTCCCTCAGTGCCAGTCTCCTCACCTCCCCGGCTATCTCCCTCATTCCGATTCTCCTCACCTCCCCGGCTCTCTCCCTCATTCCCAGTCTCCTCACGTCCCCGGCTCTCTCCCTCAGTCCCAGTCTCGTCACCCTCAGTCCCAGTCTCCTCACCTCCCCGGCTCTCTCCCTCGTTCCCAGTCTCCTCACCCTCAGTCCCAGTCTCCTCACCTCCCCGGCTCTCTCCCTCATTCCCAGTCTCCTCACCTCCCCGGCTCTCTCCCTCATTCCCAGTCTCCTCACCTCCCCGGCTCTCTCCCTCATTCCCAGTCTCCTCACCTCCCTGGCTCTCGCCCTCATTCCCAGTCTCCTCACCTCCCCGGCTCTCTCCCTCATTCCCAGTCTCCTCACCTCCCTGGCTCTCGCCCTCATTCCCAGTCTCCTCACCTCCCCGGGTCGCTCAGTCATTCCCAGTCTCCTCACCTCCCCGGCTCTCTCTCTCAGTCCCAGTCTCCTCACCTCCCCGGCTCTCTCCCTCATTCCCAGTCTCCTCACCTCCCCGGCTCTCTCCCTCATTCCCAGTCTCCTCACCTCCCCGGCTCTCTCCCTCATTCCCAGTCTCCTCACCTCCCCGGCTCTCTCCCTCATTCCCAGTCTCCTCACCGCCCTGGCTCTCTCCCTCAGTCCCAGTCTCCTCACCTCCCCGGCTCTCTCCCTCATTCCCAGTCTCCTCACCTCCCCGGCTCTCTCCCTCATTCCCAGTCTCCTCAGCTCCCCGGCTCTCTCCCTCAGTCCCAGTCTCCTCACCTCCCCGGCTCTCTCCCTCATTACCAGTCTCCTCACCTCCCCGGCTCTCTCCCTCATTCGCAGTCTCCTCACCTCCCCGGCTCTCTCCCTCATTCCCAGTCTCCTCACCTCCCCTGCTCTCTCCCTCAGTGCCAGTCTCCTCACCTCCCCGGCTATCTCCCTCATTCCGAGTCTCCTCACCTCCCCGGCTCTCTCCCTCATTCCCAGTCTCCTCACCTCCCCGGCTCTCTCCCTCAGTCGCAGTCTCCTCACCCTCAGTCCCACTCTCCTCACCTCCCCGGCTCTCTCCCTCATTCCCAGTCTCCTCACCTCCCCGGCTCTCTCCGTCATACCCAGTCTCCTCACCTCCCCGGCTCTCTCCCTCATTCCAAGTCTCCTCACCTCCCCGGCTCTCTCCCTCAGTCCCAGTCTCCTCACCTCCCCGGCTCTCTCCCTCATTCCCAGTCTCCTCACCTCCCCGGCTCTCTCCCTCATTCGCAGTCTCCTCACCTCCCCGGCTCTCTCCCTCAGTCCCAGTCTCCTCACCTCTCCGTCTCTCTCCCTCATTCCCAGTCTCCTCACCTCCCCGGCTCTCTCCCTCAGTGCCAGTCTCCTCACCTCCCCGGCTATCTCCCTCATTCCGAGTCTCCCCACCTCCCCGGCTCTCTCCCTCATTCCCAGTCTCCTCACCTCCCTGGCTCTCTCCCTCATTCCCAGTCTCCTCACCTCCCCGGCTCTCTCCCTCATTCCCAGTCTCCTTACCTCCCCGGCTCTCTCTCTCAGTCCCAGTCTCCTCACCCTCAGTCCCAGTCTCCTCACCTCCCCGGCTCTCTCCCTCATTCCCAGTCTCCTCACCTCCCCGGCTCTCTCCCTCATTCCCAGTCTCCTCAGCTCCCCGGCTCTCTCCCTCAGTCCCAGTCTCCTCACCTCCCCGGCTCTCTCCCTCATTACCGGTCTCCTCACCTACCCGGCTCTCTCCCTCATTCCCAGTCTCCTCACCTCCCCGGCTCTCTCCCTCATTCCCAGTCTCCTCACCTCCCCTGCTCTCTCCCTCAGTGCCACTCTCCTCACCTCCCCGGCTATCTCCCTCATTCCGAGTCTCCTCACCTCCCCGGCTCTCTCCCTCATTCCCAGTCTCCTCACCTCCCCGGCTCTCTCCCTCAGTCGCAGTCTCCTCACCCTCAGTCCCAGTCTCCTCACCTCCCCGGCTCTCTCCCTCATTCCCAGTCTCCTCACCTCCACGGCTCTCTCCCTCATACCCAGTCTCCTCACCTCCCCGGCTCTCTCCCTCATTCCCAGTCTCCTCACCTCTCCATCTCTCTCCCTCATTCCCAGTCTCCTCACCTCCCCTGCTCTCTCCCTCAGTGCCAGTCTCCTCACCTCCCCGGCTATCTCCCTCATTCCGAGTCTCCTCACCTCCCCGGCTCTCTCCCTCATTCCCAGTCTCCTTACCTCCCCGGCTCTCTCTCTCAGTCCCAGTCTCCTCACCCTCAGTCCCAGTCTCCTCACCTCCCCGGCTCTCTCCCTCATTCCCAGTCTCCTCACCTGCCCGGCTCTCTCCCTCATTCCCAGACTCCTCACCTCCCCGGCTCTCTCCCTCATTCCCAATCTCCTCACCTCCCTGGCTCTCTCCCTCAGTCCCAGTCTCCTCACCTCCCTGGCTCTCTCCCTCAGTCCCAGTCTCCTCACCTCCCCGGCTCTCTCCCTCATTCGCAGTCTCCTCACCTCCCCAGCTCTCTCCCTCAGTCCCAGTCTCCTCACCTCTCCGTCTCTCTCCCGCATTCCCAGTCTCTTCACCACCCTGGCTCTCTCCCTCTTTCCCAGTCTCCTCACCTCCCCGGCTCTCTCCCCCATTCCCAGTCTCCTCACCTCCCCGGCTCTCTCCCTCAGTCCCAGTCTCCTCACCCTCAGTCCCAGTCTCCTCACCTCCCCGGCTCTCTCCCTCAGTCCCAGTCTCCTCACCTCCCCGGCTCTCTCCCTCAGTCCCAGTCTCCTCACCTCCCTGGCTCTCTCCCTCATTCCCAGTCTCCTCACCTCCCCGGCTCTCTCCCTCAGTCGCAGTCTCCTCACCCTCAGTCCCAGTCTCCTCACCTCCCCGGCTCTCTCCCTCATACCCAGTCTCCTCACCTCCCCGGCTCTCTCCCTCATTCCCAGTCTCCTCACCTCCCCGGCTCTCTCCCTCAGTCGCAGTCTCCTCACCCTCAGTCCCAGTCTCCTCACCTCCCCGGCTCTCTCCCTCATTCCCAGTCTCCTCACCTCCCCGGCTCTCTCCCTCATTCCCAGTCTCCTCACCTCCCCGGCTCTCTCCCTCAGTCCCAGTCTCCTCACCTCCCCTGCTCTCTCCCTCATTCGCAGTCTCCTCACCTCCCCGGCTCTCTCCCCCATTCCCAGTCTCCTCACCTCCCCGGCTCCCTCCCTCATTCCCAGTCTCCTCACCTCCCCGGATCTCTCCCACATTCCCAGTCTCCTCACCTCCCCGGCTCTCTCCCCCAGTCCCAGTCTCCTCACCTCCCCGGCTCTCTCCCTCATTACCGGTCTCCTCACCTCCCCGGCTCTCTCCCTCATTCGCAGTCTCCTCACCTCCCCGGCTCTCTCCCTCATTCCCAGTCTCCTCACCTCCCCTGCTCTGTCCCTCAGTGCCAGTCTCCTCACCTCCCCGGCTATCTCCCTCATTCCGAGTCTCCTCACCTCCCCGGCTCTCTCCCTCAGTCGCAGTCTCCTCACCCTCAGTCCCAGTCTCCTCACCTCCCCGGCTCTCTCCCTCATTCCCAGTCTCCTCACCTCCGCGGCTCTCTCCCTCATTCCCAGTCTCCTCACCTCCCCGGCTCTCTCCCTCATTCCCAGTCTCCTCACCTCTCCGTCTCTCTCCCTCATTCCCAGTCTCCTCACCTCCCCTGCTCTCTCCCTCAGTGCCAGTCTCCTCACCTCCCCGGCTATCTCCCTCATTCCGAGTCTCCTCACCTCCCCGGCTCTCTCCCTCATTCCCAGTCTCCTTACCTCCCCGGCTCTCTCTCTCAGTCCCAGTCTCCTCACCCTCAGTCCCAGTCTCCTCACCTCCCCGGCTCTCTCCCTCATTCCCAGTCTCCTCACCTCCCCGGCTCTCTCCCTCATTCCCAGTCTCCTCACCTCCCCGGCTCTCTCCCTCATTCCCAATCTCCTCACCTCCCTGGCTCTCTCCCTCAGTCCCAGTCTCCTCACCTCCCCGGCTCTCTCCCTCATTCCCAGTCTCCTCACCTCCCCTGCTCTCTCCCTCAGTCCCAGTCTCCTCACCTCCCCGGCTCTCTCCCTCATTCCCAGTCTCCACACCTCCCCGGCTCTCTCCCTCATTCCCAGTCTCCTCGCCTCCCCGGCTCTCTCCCTCATTCCCAGTCTCCTCACCTCCCTGGCTCTCTCCCTCAGTCCCAGTCTCCTCACCTCCCCGGCTCTCTCCCTCATTCGCAGTCTCCTCACCTCCCCGGCTCTCTCCCTCAGTCCCAGTCTCCTCACCTCTCCGTCTCTCTCCCTCATTCCCAGTCTCTTCACCACCCTGGCTCTCTCCCTCTTTCCCAGTCTCCTCACCTCACCGGCTCTCACCCCCATTCCCAGTCTCCTCACCTCCCCGGCTCTCTCCCCCATTCCCAGTCTCCTCACCTCCCCGGCTCTCTCCCTCAGTCCCAGTCTCCTCACCTCCCCAGCTCTCTCCCTCATTCCCAGTCTCCTCACCTCCCCGGCTGACTCCCTCAGTCCCAGTCTCCTCACCTCCCCTGCTCTCTCCCTCAGTCCCAGTCTCCTCACCTCCCCTGCTCTCTCCCTCATTCCCAGTCTCCTCACCTCCCCGGCTCTATCACTCAGTCCCAGTCTCCTCACCCTCAGTCCCAGTCTCCTCACCTCCCTGGCTCTCTCCCTCAGTCCCAGTCTCCTCACCTCCCCGGCTCTCTCACTCATTCCCAGTCTCCTCACCTCCCCGGCTCTTTCCCTCATTCCCAGTCTCCTCACCTCCCCAGCTCTCTCCCTCAGTCCCAGTCTCCTCACCTCCCCGGCTCTCTCCCTCAGTCGCAGTCTCCACACCTCCCCGGCTCTCTCCCTCATTCCCAGTCTCCTCACCTCCCCGGCTCTCTCCCTCATTCCCAGTCTCCTCACCTCCCCGGCTCTCTCCCTCATTCCCAGTCTCCTCACCTCCCCGGCTCTCTCCCTCAGTCCCAGTCTCCTCACCTCCCCGGCTCTCTCCCTCAGTCCCAGTCTCCTCACCTCCCCGGCTCTCTCCCTCATTCCCAGTCTCCTCAGCTCCCCGGCTCTCTCCCTCATTCGCAGCCTCCTCACCTCCCCGGCTCTCTCCCTCAGTCCCAGTCTCCTCACCTCTCCGTCTCTCTCCCTCATTCCCAGTCTACTCACCTCCCCTGCTCTCTCCCTCAGTGCCAGTCTCCTCACCCTCAGTCCCAGTCTCCTCACCTCCCCGGCTCTCTCCCTCAGTCCCAGTCTCCTCACCTCCCCGGCTCTCTCCCTCAGTCCCAGTCTCCTCACCTCCCTGACTCTCTCCCTCATTCCCAGTCTCCTCACCTCCCCGGCTCTCTCCCTCAGTCGCAGTCTCCTCACCCTCAGTCCCAGTCTCCTCACCTCCCCGGCTCTCTCCCTCATTCCCAGTCTCCTCACCTCCCCGGCTCTCTCCCTCATTCGCAGTCTCCTCACCTCCCCGGCTCTCTCCCCCATTCCCAGTCTCCTCACCTCCCCGGCTCTCTCCCTCAGTCCCAGTCTCCTCACCTCCCCGGCTCTCTCCCTCATTACCGGTCTCCTCACCTCCCCGGCTCTCTCCCTCATTCGCAGTCTCCTCACCTCCCCGGCTCTCTCCCTCATTCCCAGTCTCCTCACCTCCCCTGCTCTGTCCCTCAGTGCCAGTCTCCTCACCTCCCCGGCTATCTCCCTCATTCCGAGTCTCCTCACCTCCCCGGCTCTCTCCCTCAGTCGCAGTCTCCTCACCCTCAGTCCCAGTCTCCTCACCTCCCCGGCTCTCTCCCTCATTCCCAGTCTCCTCACCTCCGCGGCTCTCTCCCTCATACCCAGTCTCCTCACCTCCCCGGCTCTCTCCCTCATTCCCAGTCTCCTCACCTCTCCGTCTCTCTCCCTCATTCCCAGTCTCCTCACCTCCCCTGCTCTCTCCCTCAGTGCCAGTCTCCTCACCTCCCCGGCTATCTCCCTCATTCCGAGTCTCCTCACCTCCCCGGCTCTCTCCCTCATTCCCAGTCTCCTTACCTCCCCGGCTCTCTCTCTCAGTGCCAGTCTCCTCACCCTCAGTCCCAGTCTCCTCACCTCCCCGGCTCTCTCCCTCATTCCCAGTCTCCTCACCTCCCCGGCTCTCTCCCTCATTCCCAGTCTCCTCACCTCCCCGGCTCTCTCCCTCATTCCCAATCTCCTCACCTCCCTGGTTCTCTCCCTCAGTCCCAGTCTCCTCACCTCCCCGGCTCTCTCCCTCATTCCCAGTCTCCTCACCTCCCCTGCTCTCTCCCTCAGTCCCAGTCTCCTCACCTCCCCGGCTCTCTCCCTCAGTCCCAGTCTCCTCACCTCCCTGGCTCTCTCCCTCTTTCCCAGTCTCCTCACCTCACCGGCTCTCACCCCCATTCCCAGTCTCCTCACCTCCCTGGCTCTCTCCCCCATTCCCAGTCTCCTCACCTCCCCGGCTCTCTCCCTCAGTCCCAGTCTCCTCACCTCCCCAGCTCTCTCCCTCATTCCCAGTCTCCTCACCTCCCCGGCTCACTCCCTCAGTCCCAGTCTCCTCACCTCCCCTGCTCTCTCCCTCAGTCCCAGTCTCCTCACCTCCCCTGCTCTCTCCCTCATTCCCAGTCTCCTCACCTCCCCGGCTCTATCACTCAGTCCCAGTCTCCTCACCCTCAGTCCCAGTCTCCTCACCTCCCTGGCTCTCTCCCTCAGTCCCAGTCTCCTCACCTCTCCAGCTCTCTCCCTCATTCCCAGTCTCCTCACCTCCCCGGCTCTTTCCCTCATTCCCAGTCTCCTCACCTCCCCAGCTCTCTCCCTCAGTCCCAGTCTCCTCACCTCCCCGGCTCTCTCCCTCAGTCGCAGTCTCCACACCTCCCCGGCTCTCTCCCTCATTCCCAGTCTCCTCACCTCCCCGGCTCTCTCCCTCATTCCCAGTCTCCTCACCTCCCCGGCTCTCTCCCTCATTCCCAGTCTCCTCACCTCCCCGGCTCTCTCCCTCAGTCCCAGTCTCCTCACCTCCCCGGCTCTCTCCCTCAGTCCCAGTCTCCTCACCTCCCCGGCTCTCTCCCTCATTCCCAGTCTCCTCAGCTCCCCGGCTCTCTCCCTCATTCGCAGCCTCCTCACCTCCCCGGCTCTCTCCCTCAGTCCCAGTCTCCTCACCTCTCCGTCTCTCTCCCTCATTCCCAGTCTACTCACCTCCCCTGCTCTCTCCCTCAGTGCCAGTCTCCTCACCTCCCCGGCTATCTCCCTCATTCCGAGTCTCCTCACCTCCCTGGCTCTCTCCCCCATTCCCAGTCTCCTCACCTCCCCGGCTCTCTCCCTCAGTCCCAGTCTCCTCACCCTCAGTCCCAGTCTCCTCACCTCCCCGGCTCTCTCCCTCAGTCCCAGTCTCCTCACCTCCCCGGCTCTCTCCCTCAGTCCCAGTCTCCTCACCTCCCTGACTCTCTCCCTCATTCCCAGTCTCCTCACCTCCCCGGCTCTCTCCCTCAGTCGCAGTCTCCTCACCCTCAGTCCCAGTCTCCTCACCTCCCCGGCTCTCTCCCTCATTCCTAGTCTCCTCACCTCTCCCGCTCTCTCCCTCAGTGCCAGTCTCCTCACCTCCCCGGCTATCTCCCTCATTCCGAGTCTCCTCACCTCCCCGGCTCTCTCCCTCAGTCGCAGTCTCCTCACCCTCAGTCCCAGTCTCCTCACCTCCCCGGCTCTCTCCCTCATTCCCAGTCTCCACACCTCCCCGGCTCTCTCCCTCATTCCAGTCTCCTCACCTCCCCGGCTCTCTCCCTCATTCCCAGTCTCCTCACCTCCCCGGCTCTCTCCCTCACCTCCCCTGCTCTCTCCCTCATTCCCAGTCTCCTCACCTCCCCGGCTCTCTCCCCCAGTCCCAGTCTCCTCACCTCCCCGGCTCTCTCCCTCAGTCGCAGTCTCCTCACCCTCAGTCCCAGTCTCCTCACCTCCCCGGCTCTCTCCCTCATTCCTCGTCTCCTCACCTCCCCCGCTCTCTCCCTCAGTGCCAGTCTCCTCACCTCCCCGGCTATCTCCCTCATTCCGAGTCTCCTCACCTCCCCGGCTCTCTCCCTCAGTCGCAGTCTCCTCACCCTCAGTCCCAGTCTCCTCACCTCCCCGGCTCTCTCCCTCAGTCCCAGTCTCCTCACCTCCCCAGCTCTCTCCCTCATTCCCAGTCTCCTCACCTCCCCGGCTCTCTCCCTCAGTCCCAGTCTCCTTACCTCCCCGGCTCACTCCCTCAGTCCCAGTCTCCTCACCTCCCCTGCTCTCTCCCTCAGTCCCAGTCTCCTCACCTCCCCTGCTCTCTCCCTCATTCCCAGTCTCCTCACCTCCCCGGCTCTATCACTCAGTCCCAGTCTCCTCACCCTCAGTCCCAGTCTCCTCACCTCCCTGGCTCTCTCCCTCAGTCCCAGTCTCCTCACCTCCCCGGCTCTCTCACTCATTCCCAGTCTCCTCACCTCCCCGGCTCTTTCCCTCATTCCCAGTCTCCTCACCTCCCCGGCTCTCTCCCTCAGTCGCAGTCTCCACACCTCCCCGGCTCTCTCCCTCATTCCCAGTCTCCTCACCTCCCCGGCTCTCTCCCTCATTCCCAGTCTCCTCACCTCCCCGGCTCTCTCCCTCATTCCCAGTCTCCTCACCTCCCCGGCTCTCTCCCTCATTCCCAGTCTCCTCACCTCCCCGGCTCTCTCCCTCAGTCCCAGTCTCCTCACCTCCCCGGCTCTCTCCCTCAGTCCCAGTCTCCTCACCTCCCCGGCTCTCTCCCTCATTCCCAGTCTCCTCAGCTCCCCGGCTCTCTCCCTCATTCGCAGCCTCCTCACCTCCCCGGCTCTCTCCCTCAGTCCCAGTCTCCTCACCTCTCCGTCTCTCTCCCTCATTCCCAGTCTACTCACCTCCCCTGCTCTCTCCCTCAGTGCCAGTCTCCTCACCTCCCCGGCTATCTCCCTCATTCCGAGTCTCCTCACCTCCCTGGCTCTCTCCCCCATTCCCAGTCTCCTCACCTCCCCGGCTCTCTCCCTCAGTCCCAGTCTCCTCACCCTCAGTCCCAGTCTCCTCACCTCCCCGGCTCTCTCCCTCAGTCCGTCTCCTCACCTCCCCGGCTCTCTCCCTCAGTCCCAGTCTCCTCACCTCCCTGGCTCTCTCCCTCATTCCCAGTCTCCTCACCTCCCCGGCTCTCTCCCTCAGTCGCAGTCTCCTCACCCTCAGTCCCAGTCTCCTCACCTCCCCGGCTCTCTCCCTCATTCCTCGTCTCCTCACCTCCCCCGCTCTCTCCCTCAGTGCCAGTCTCCTCACCTCCCCGGCTATCTCCCTCATTCCGAGTCTCCTCACCTCCCCGGCTCTCTCCCTCAGTCGCAGTCTCCTCACCCTCAGTCCCAGTCTCCTCACCTCCCCGGCTCTCTCCCTCATTCCCAGTCTCCACACCTCCCCGGCTCTCTCCCTCATTCCAGTCTCCTCACCTCCCCGGCTCTCTCCCTCATTCCCAGTCTCCTCACCTCCCCGGCTCTCTCCCTCACCTCCCCTGCTCTCTCCCTCATTCCCAGTCTCCTCACCTCCCCGGCTCTCTCCCCCAGTCCCAGTCTCCTCACCTCCCCGGCTCTCCCCCTCAGTCCCACTCTCCTCACCTCCCCGGCTCTCTCCCTCATTACCGGTCTCCTCACCTCCCCGGCTCTCTCCCTCATTCGCAGTCTCCTCACCTCCCCGGCTCTCTCCCTCATTCCCAGTCTCCTCACCTCCCCTGCTCTGTCCCTCAGTGCCAGTCTCCTCACCTCCCCGGCTATCTCCCTCATTCCGAGTCTCCTCACCTCCCCGGCTCTCTCCCTCATTCCCAGTCTCCTCACCTCCCCGGCTCTCTCCCTCAGTCGCAGTCTCCTCACCCTCAGTCCCAGTCTCCTCACCTCCCCGGCTCTCTCCCTCATTCCCAGTCTCCTCACCTCCGCGGCTCTCTCCCTCATACCCAGTCTCCTCACCTCCCCGGCTCTCTCCCTCATTCCCAGTCTCCTCACCTCCCCTGCTCTCTCCCTCAGTGCCAGTCTCCTCACCTCCCCGGCTCTCTCCCTCAGTCCCAGTCTCCTCACCTCCCTGGCTCTCTCCCTCATTCCCAGTCTCCTCACCTCCCCGGGTCTCTCGCTCAGTCGCAGTCTCCTCACCCTCAGTCCCAGTCTCCTCACCTCCCCGGCTCTCTCCCTCATTCCTAGTCTCCTCACCTCCCCCGCTCTCTCCCTCAGTGCCAGTCTCCTCACCTCCCCGGCTATCTCCCTCATTCCGAGTCTCCTCACCTCCCCGGCTCTCTCCCTCATTCCCAGTCTCCTCACCTCCCCGGCTCTCTCCCTCAGTCGCAGTCTCCTCACCCTCAGTCCCAGTCTCCTCACCTCCCCGGCTCTCTCCCTCATTCCCAGTCTCCCTCACCTCCCCTGCTCTCTCCCTCATTCCCAGTCTCCTCACCTCCCCGGCTCTCTCCCCCAGTCCCAGTCTCCTCACCTCCCCGGCTCTCCCCCTCAGTCCCAGTCTCCTCACCTCCCCGGCTCTCTCCCTCATTACCGGTCTCCTCACCTCCCCGGCTCTCTCCCTCATTCGCAGTCTCCTCACCTCCCCGGCTCTCTCCCTCATTCCCAGTCTCCTCACCTCCCCTGCTCTGTCCCTCAGTGCCAGTCTCCTCACCTCCCCGGCTATCTCCCTCATTCCGAGTCTCCTCACCTCCCCGGCTCTCTCCCTCATTCCCAGTCTCCTCACCTCCCCGGCTCTCTCCCTCAGTCGCAGTCTCCTCACCCTCAGTCCCAGTCTCCTCACCTCCCCGGCTCTCTCCCTCATTCCCAGTCTCCTCACCTCCGCGGCTCTCTCCCTCATACCCAGTCTCCTCACCTCCCCGGCTCTCTCCCTCATTCCCAGTCTCCTCACCTCCCCTGCTCTCTCCCTCAGTGCCAGTCTCCTCACCTCCCCGGCTCTCTCCCTCAGTCCCAGTCTCCTCACCTCCCTGGCTCTCTCCCTCAGTCCCAGTCTCCTCACCTCCCCGGGTCTCTCCCTCAGTCCCAGTCTCCTCACCTCCCTGGCTCTCTCCCTCAGTCCCAGTCTCCTCACCTCCCCGGCTCTCTCCCTCATTCCCAGTCTCCACACCTCCCCGGCTCTCTCCCTCATTCCCAGTCTCCTCACCTCCCCGGCTCTCTCCCTCATTCCCAGTCTCCTCACCTCCCTGGCTCTCTCCCTCAGTCCCAGTCTCCTCACCTCCCCGGCTCTCTCCCTCATTCGCAGTCTCCTCACCTCCCCGGCTCTCTCCCTCAGTCCCAGTCTCCTCACCTCTCCGTCTCTCTCCCTCTTTCCCAGTCTCCTCACCTCACCGGCTCTCACCCCCATTCCCAGTCTCCTCACCTCCCTGGCTCTCTCCCCCATTCCCAGTCTCCTCACCTCCCCGGCTCTCTCCCTCAGTCCCAGTCTCCTCACCTCCCCAGCTCTCTCCCTCATTCCCAGTCTCCTCACCTCCCCGGCTCACTCCCTCAGTCCCAGTCTCCTCACCTCCCCTGCTCTCTCCCTCAGTCCCAGTCTCCTCACCTCCCCTGCTCTCTCCCTCATTCCCAGTCTCCTCACCTCCCCGGCTCTATCACTCAGTCCCAGTCTCCTCACCCTCAGTCCCAGTCTCCTCACCTCCCCGGCTCTCTCCCTCAGTCCCAGTCTCCTCACCTCCCCGGCTCTCTCACTCATTCCCAGTCTCCTCACCTCCCCGGCTCTTTCCCTCATTCCCAGTCTCCTCACCTCCCCAGCTCTCTCCCTCAGTCCCAGTCTCCTCACCTCCCCGGCTCTCTCCCTCAGTCGCAGTCTCCACACCTCCCCGGCTCTCTCCCTCATTCCCAGTCTCCTCACCTCCCCGGCTCTCTCCCTCATTCCCAGTCTCCTCACCTCCCCGGCTCTCTCCCTCATTCCCAGTCTCCTCACCTCCCCGGCTCTCTCCCTCAGTCCCAGTCTCCTCACCTCCCCGGCTCTCTCCCTCAGTCCCAGTCTCCTCACCTCCCCGGCTCTCTCCCTCATTCCCAGTCTCCTCAGCTCCCCGGCTCTCTCCCTCAGTCCCAGTCTCCTCACCTCCCCTGCTCTCTCCCTCATTCCCAGTCTCCTCACCTCCCCGGCTATCTCCCTCATTCCGAGTCTCCTCACCTCCCTGGCTCTCTCCCTCGGTCCCAGTCTCCTCACCTCCCCGGCTCTCTCCCTCATTCCCAGTCTCCTCACCTCCCCGGCTATCTCCCTCATTCCGAGTCTCCTCACCTCCCTGGCTCTCTCCCTCGGTCCCAGTCTCCTCACCTCCCTGGCTCTCTCCCTCGGTCCCAGTCTCCTCACCTCCCCGGCTCTCTCCCCCATTCCCAGTCTCCTCACCTCCCCGGCTCTCTCCCTCAGTCCCAGTCTCCTCACCCTCAGTCCCAGTCTCCTCACCTCCCCGGCTCTCTCCCTCAGTCCCAGTCTCCTCACCTCCCCGGCTCTCTCCCTCAGTCCCAGTCTCCTCACCTCCCTGGCTCTCTCCCTCAGTCCCAGTCTCCTCACCTCCCCGGCTCTCTCCCTCAGTCGCAGTCTCCTCACCCTCAGTCCCAGTCTCCTCACCTCCCCGGCTCTCTCCCTCATTCCTAGTCTCCTCACCTCCCCCGCTCTCTCCCTCAGTGCCAGTCTCCTCACCTCCCCGGCTATCTCCCTCATTCCGAGTCTCCTCACCTCCCCGGCTCTCTCCCTCATTCCCAGTCTCCTCACCTCCCCGGCTCTCTCCCTCAGTCGCAGTCTCCTCACCCTCAGTCCCAGTCTCCTCACCTCCCCGGCTCTCTCCCTCATTCCCAGTCTCCACACCTCCCCGGCTCTCTCCCTCATTCCAGTCTCCTCACCTCCCCGGCTCTCTCCCTCATTCCCAGTCTCCTCACCTCCCCGGCTCTCTCCCTCAGTCCCAGTCTCCTCACCTCCCCTGCTCTCTCCCTCATTCCCAGTCTCCTCACCTCCCCGGCTCTCTCCCTCACCTCCCCTGCTCTCTCCCTCATTCCCAGTCTCCTCACCTCCCCGGCTCTCTCCCCCAGTCCCAGTCTCCTCACCTCCCCGGCTCTCCCCCTCAGTCCCAGTCTCCTCACCTCCCCGGCTCTCTCCCTCATTACCGGTCTCCTCACCTCCCCGGCTCTCTCCCTCATTCGCAGTCTCCTCACCTCCCCGGCTCTCTCCCTCATTCCCAGTCTCCTCACCTCCCCTGCTCTGTCCCTCAGTGCCAGTCTCCTCACCTCCCCGGCTATCTCCCTCATTCCGAGTCTCCTCACCTCCCCGGCTCTCTCCCTCATTCCCAGTCTCCTCACCTCCCCGGCTCTCTCCCTCAGTCGCAGTCTCCTCACCCTCAGTCCCAGTCTCCTCACCTCCCCGGCTCTCTCCCTCATTCCCAGTCTCCTCACCTCCGCGGCTCTCACCCTCATACCCAGTCTCCTCACCTCCCCGGCTCTCTCCCTCATTCCCAGTCTCCTCACCTCCCCTGCTCTCTCCCTCAGTGCCAGTCTCCTCACCTCCCCGGCTCTCTCCCTCAGTCCCAGTCTCCTCACCTCCCTGGCTCTCTCCCTCATTCCCAGTCTCCTCACCTCCCCGGGTCTCTCCCTCAGTCCCAGTCTCCTCACCCTCAGTCCCAGTCTCCTCACCTCCCCGGCTCTCTCCCTCATTCCTAGTCTCCTCACCTCCCCCGCTCTCTCCCTCAGTGCCAGTCTCATCACCTCCCCGGCTATCTCCCTCATTCCGAGTCTCCTCACCTCCCCGGCTCTCTCCCTCATTCCCAGTCTCCTCACCTCCCCGGCTCTCTCCCTCAGTCGCAGTCTCCTCACCCTCAGTCCCAGTCTCCTCACCTCCCCGGCTCTCTCCCTCATTCCCAGTCTCCACACCTCCCCGGCTCTCTCCCTCATTCCCAGTCTCCTCACCTCCCCGGCTCTCTCCCTCATTCCCAGTCTCCTCACCTCCCCGGCTCTCTCCCTCATTCCCAATCTCCTCACCTCCCTGGCTCTCTCCCTCAGTCCCAGTCTCCTCACCTCCCCGGCTCTCTCCCTCAGTCCCAGTCTCCTCACCTCCCCGGCTCTCTCCCTCATTCCCAGTCTCCACACCTCCCCGGCTCTCTCCCTCATTCCCAGTCTCCTCACCTCCCCGGCTCTCTCCCTCATTCCCAGTCTCCTCACCTCCCTGGCTCTCTCCCTCAGTCCCAGTCTCCTCACCTCCCCGGCTCTCTCCCTCATTCGCAGTCTCCTCACCTCCCCGGCTCTCTCCCTCAGTCCCAGTCTCCTCACCTCTCCGTCTCTCTCCCTCATTCCCAGTCTCTTCACCACCCTGGCTCTCTCCCTCTTTCCCAGTCTCCTCACCTCACCGGCTCTCACCCCCATTCCCAGTCTCCTCACCTCCCTGGCTCTCTCCCCCATTCCCAGTCTCCTCACCTCCCCGGCTCTCTCCCTCAGTCCCAGTCTCCTCACCTCCCCAGCTCTCTCCCACATTCCCAGTCTCCTCACCTCCCCTGCTCTCTCCCTCAGTCCCAGTCTCCTCACCTCCCCTGCTCTCTCCCTCATTCCCAGTCTCCTCACCTCCCCGGCTCTATCACTCAGTCCCAGTCTCCTCACCCTCAGTCCCAGTCTCCTCACCTCCCCGGCTCTCTCCCTCAGTCCCAGTCTCCTCACCTCCCCGGCTCTCTCACTCATTCCCAGTCTCCTCACCTCCCCGGCTCTTTCCCTCATTCCCAGTCTCCTCACCTCCCCAGCTCTCTCCCTCAGTCCCAGTCTCCTCACCTCCCCGGCTCTCTCCCTCAGTCGCAGTCTCCACACCTCCCCGGCTCTCTCCCTCATTCCCAGTCTCCTCACCTCCCCGGCTCTCTCCCTCATTCCCAGTCTCCTCACCTCCCCGGCTCTCTCCCTCATTCCCAGTCTCCTCACCTCCCCGGCTCTCTCCCTCAGTCCCAGTCTCCTCACCTCCCCGGCTCTCTCCCTCAGTCCCAGTCTCCTCACCTCCCCGGCTCTCTCCCTCATTCCCAGTCTCCTCAGCTCCCCGGCTCTCTCCCTCATTCGCAGCCTCCTCACCTCCCCGGCTCTCTCCCTCAGTCCCAGTCTCCTCACCTCTCCGTCTCTCTCCCTCATTCCCAGTCTACTCACCTCCCCTGCTCTCTCCCTCAGTGCCAGTCTCCTCACCTCCCCGGCTCTCTCCCTCAGTCCCAGTCTCCTCACCTCCCCTGCTCTCTCCCTCATTCCCAGTCTCCTCACCTCCCCGGCTATCTCCCTCATTCCGAGTCTCCTCACCTCCCTGGCTCTCTCCCCCATTCCCAGTCTCCTCACCTCCCCGGCTCTCTCCCTCAGTCCCAGTCTCCTCACCCTCAGTCCCAGTCTCCTCACCTCCCCGGCTCTCTCCCTCAGTCCCAGTCTCCTCACCTCCCCGGCTCTCTCCCTCAGTCCCAGTCTCCTCACCTCCCTGGCTCTCTCCCTCAGTCCCAGTCTCCTCACCTCCCCGGCTCTCTCCCTCAGTCGCAGTCTCCTCACCCTCAGTCCCAGTCTCCTCACCTCCCCGGCTTTCTCCCTCATTCCTAGTCTCCTCACCTCCCCCGCTCTCTCCCTCAGTGCCAGTCTCCTCACCTCCCCGGCTATCTCCCTCATTCCGAGTCTCCTCACCTCCCCGGCTCTCTCCCTCATTCCCAGTCTCCTCACCTCCCCGGCTCTCTCCCTCAGTCGCAGTCTCCTCACCCTCAGTCCCAGTCTCCTCACCTCCCCGGCTCTCTCCCTCATTCCCAGTCTCCACACCTCCCCGGCTCTCTCCCTCATTCCAGTCTCCTCACCTCCCCGGCTCTCTCCCTCATTCCCAGTCTCCTCACCTCCCCGGCTCTCTCCCTCAGTCCCAGTCTCCTCACCTCCCCTGCTCTCTCCCTCATTCCCAGTCTCCTCACCTCCCCGGCTCTCTCCCTCATTCCCAGTCTCCTCACCTCCCCGGCTCTCCCCCTCAGTCCCAGTCTCCTCACCTCCCCGGCTCTCTCCCTCATTCCCAGTCTCCTCACCTCCCCGGCTCTCTCCCTCATTCCCAGTCTCCTCACCTCCCCGGCTCTCTCCCTCATTCCCAGTCTCCTCACCTCCCCGGCTCTCTCCCTCATTCCCAGTCTCCTCACCTCCCCGGCTCTCTCCCTCAGTCCCAGTCTCCTCACCTCCCCGGCTCTCTCCCTCAGTCCCAGTCTCCTCACCTCCCCGGCTCTCTCCCTCATTCCCAGTCTCCTCAGCTCCCCGGCTCTCTCCCTCATTCGCAGTCTACTCACCTCCCCTGCTCTCTCCCTCAGTGCCAGTCTCCTCACCTCCCCGGCTATCTCCCTCATTCCGAGTCTCCTCACCTCCCTGGCTCTCTCCCCCATTCCCAGTCTCCTCACCTCCCCGGCTCTCTCCCTCAGTCCCAGTCTCCACACCCTCAGTCCCAGTCTCCTCACCTCCCCGGCTCTCTCCCTCAGTCCCAGTCTCCTCACCTCCCCGGCTCTCTCCCTCAGTCCCAGTCTCCTCACCTCCCTGGCTCTCTCCCTCAGTCCCAGTCTCCTCACCTCCCCGGCTCTCTCCCTCATTCCCAGTCTCCTCACCTCCCCGGCTCTCTCCCTCAGTCGCAGTCTCCTCACCCTCAGTCCCAGTCTCCTCACCTCCCCGGCTCTCTCCCTCATTCCTAGTCTCCTCACCTCCCCCGCTCTCTCCCTCAGTGCCAGTCTCCTCACCTCCCCGGCTGTCTCCCTCATTCCCAGTCTCCTCACCTCCCCGGCTCTCTCCCTCATTCCCAGTCTCCTCACCTCCCCTGCTCTGTCCCTCAGTGCCAGTCTCCTCACCTCCCCGGCTATCTCCCTCATTCCGAGTCTCCTCACCTCCCCGGCTCTCTCCCTCATTCCCAGTCTCCTCACCTCCCCGGCTCTCTCCCTCAGTCGCAGTCTCCTCACCCTCAGTCCCAGTCTCCTCACCTCCCCGGCTCTCTCCCTCATTCCCAGTCTCCTCACCTCCCCGGCTCTCTCCCTCATTCCCAGTCACCTCACCTCTCCGTCTCTCTCCCTCATTCCCAGTCTCCTCACCTCCCCTGCTCTCTCCCTCAGTGCCAGTCTCCTCACCTCCCCGGCTATCTCCCTCATTCCGAGTCTCCTCACCTCCCCGGCTCTCTCCCTCATTCCCAGTCTCCTCCCCTCCCCGGCTCTCTCCCTCAGTCCCAGTCTCCTCACCCTCAGTCCCAGTCTCCTCACCTCCCCGGCTCTCTCCCTCATTCCCAGTCTCCTCACCTCCCCGGCTCTCTCCCTCATTCCCAGTCTCCTCACCTCCCCGGCTCTCTCCCTCATTCCCAATCTCCTCACCTCCCTGGCTCTCTCCCTCAGTCCCAGTCTCCTCACCTCCCCGGCTCTCTCCCTCAGTCCCAGTCTCCTCACCTCCCTGGCTCTCTCCCTCAGTCCCAGTCTCCTCACCTCCCCGGCTCTCTCCCTCATTCCCAGTCTCCACACCTCCCCGGCTCTCTCCCTCATTCCCAGTCTCCACACCTCCCCGGCTCTCTCCCTCATTCCCAGTCTCCTCACCTCCCTGGCTCTCTCCCTCAGTCCCAGTCTCCTCACCTCTCCGTCTCTCTCCCTCATTCCCAGTCTCTTCACCACCCTGGCTCTCTCCCTCTTTCCCAGTCTCCTCACCTCACTGGCTCTCACCCCCATTCCCAGTCTCCTCACCTCCCTGGCTCTCTCCCCCATTCCCAGTCTCCTCACCTCCCCGGCTCTCTCCCTCAGTCCCAGTCTCCTCACCTCCCCAGCTCTCTCCCTCATTCCCAGTCTCCTCACCTCCCCGGCTCACTCCCTCAGTCCCAGTCTCCTCACCTCCCCTGCTCTCTCCCTCATTCCCAGTCTCCTCACCTCCCCGGCTCTATCACTCAGTCCCAGTCTCCTCACCCTCAGTCCCAGTCTCCTCACCTCCCCGGCTCTCTCCCTCATTCCCAGTCTCCTCACCCTCAGTCCCAGTCTCCTCACCTCCCCGGCTCTCTCCCTCTGTCCCAGTCTCCACACCTCCCCGGCTCTCTTCCATCATTCCCAGTCTCCTCACCACCCTGGCTCACTCCCTCATTCCCAGTCTCCTCACCTCCCCAGCTCTCTCCCTCATTCCCAGTCTCCTCACCTCCCCAGCTCACTCCCTCAGTCCCAGTCTCCTCACGTCCCCGGCTCTCTCCCTCAGTCCCAGTCTCCTCTCCCTCAGTCGCAGTCTCCACACCTCCCCGGCTCTCTCCCTCATTCCCAGTCTCCACACCTCCCCGGCTCTCTCCCTCATTCCCAGTCTCCTCACCTCCCCGGCTCTCTCCCTCATTCCCAGTCTCCTCACCTCCCCGGCTCTCTCCCTCAGTCCCAGTCTCCTCACCTCCCCGGCTCTCTCCCTCAGTCCCAGTCTCCTCACCTCCCCGGCTCTCTCCCTCAGTCCCAGTCTCCTCACCTCCCCGGCTCTCTCCCTCAGTCCCAGTCTCCTCACCTCCCCGGCTCTCTCCCTCATTCCCAGTCTACTCACCTCCCCTGCTCTCTCCCTCAGTGCCAGTCTCCTCACCTCCCCGGCTCTCTCCCTCAGTCCCAGTCTCCTCACCTCCCCGGCTCTCTCCCTCAGTCCCAGTCTCCTCACCTCTCCGTCTCTCTCCCTCATTCCCAGTCTACTCACCTCCCCTGCTCTCTCCCTCAGTGCCAGTCTCCTCACCTCCCCGGCTATCTCCCTCATTCCGAGTCTCCTCACCTCCCCGGCTCTCTCCCTCATTCCCAGTCTCCTCACCTCCCCGGCTCTCTCCCTCATTCCCAGTCTCCTCACCTCCCCGGCTCTCTCCCTAATTCCCAGTCTCCACACCTCCCCGGCTCTCTCCCTCATTCCCAGTCTCCTCACCTCCCCGGCTCTCTCCCTCATTCCCAGTCTCCTCACCTCCCCGGCTCTCTTCCATCATTCCCAGTCTCCTCACCACCCTGGCTCACTCCCTCATTCCCAGTCTCCTCACCTCCCCAGCTCTCTCCCTCATTCCCAGTCTCCTCACCTCCCCAGCTCACTCCCTCAGTCCCAGTCTCCTCACCTCCCCTGCTCTCTCCCTCATTCCCAGTCTCCTCACGTCCCCGGCTCTATCCCTCAGTCCCAGTCTCCTCACCCTCAGTCCCAGTCTCCTCACCTCCCCGGCTCTCTCCCTCATTCCCAGTCTCCTCACCTCCCCGGCTCTCTCCCTCATTCCCAGTCTCCTCACCTCCCCGGCTCACTCCCTCAGTCCCAGTCTCCTCACCTCCCCGGCTCTCTCCCTCATTCCCAGTCTCCTCACCTCCCCGGCTCTCTCCCTCATTCCCAGTCTCCTCACCTCCTCGGCTCTCTCCCTCATTCCCAGTCTCCTCCCCTCCCCGGCTCTCTCCCTCGGTCCCAGTCTCCTCACCTCCCCGGCTCTCTCCCCCGGTCCCAGTCTCCTCACCTCCCCGGCTCTCACCCTCATTCCCAGTCTCCTCACCCTCGGTCCCAGTCTCCTCACCTCCCCGGCTCTCTCCCTCATTCCCAGTCTCCTCACCCTCAGTCCCAGTCTCCTCACCTCCCCGGCTCTCTCCCTCTGTCCCAGTCTCCTCACCTCCCCGGCTCTCTCCCTCATTCCCAGTCTCCTCACCTCCCCGGCTCTCTCCCCCAGTCCCAGTCTCCTCACCTCCCCGGCTCTCTCCCTCATTCCCAGTCTCCTCACCTCCCCGGCTCACTCCCTCAGTCCCAGTCTCCTCACCTCCCCGGCTCTCTCCCTCATTCCCAGTCTCCTCACCTCCCCGGCTCTCTCCCTCATTCCCAGTCTCTTCACCTCCCACGCTCTCTCCCCCAGTCCCAGTCTCCTCACCTCTCCGGCTCTCTCCCTCATTCCCAGTCTCCTCACCCTCGGTCCAAGTCTCCTGAACTCCCCGGCTCTCTCCCTCATTCCCAGTCTCCTCACCCTCAGTCCCAGTCTCCTCACCTCCCCGGCTCTCTCCCTCTGTCCCAGTCTCCTCACCTCCCCGGCTCTCTCCCTCATTCCCAGTCTCCACCCCTCCCCGGCTCTCTCCCTCGGTCCCAGTCTCCTCACCTCCCCGGCTCTCTCCCCCAGTCCCAGTCTCCTCACCTCCCCGGCTCTCTCCCTCATTCCCAGTCTCCTCACCTCCCCGGCTCACTCCCTCAGTCCCAGTCTCCTCACCTCCCCGGCTCTCTCCCTCATTCCCAGTCTCCTCACCTCCCCGGCTCTCTCCCTCATTCCCAGTCTCCTCACCTTCCCGCTCTCTCCCTCAGTCCCAGTCTGCTCACCTCCCCGGCTCTCTCCCTCATTCCCAGTCTCCTCACCTCCCCGGCTCTCTCCCTCATTCCCAGTCTCCTCACCGGCTCTCTCCCTCAGTCCCAGTCTCCTCACCTCCCCGGCTCTCTTCCTCAGTCCCAGTCTCTTCACCTCCCCCGCTCTCTCCCCCAGTCCCAGTCTCCTCAGCTCTCCGGCTCTCTCCCTCATTCCCAGTCTCCTCATTTCCCCGGCTCTCTCCCCCATTCCCAGTCTCCTCACCTCCCCGGCTCACTCCCTCAGTCCCAGTCTCCTCACCTCCCCGGCTCTTTCCCTCATTCCCAGTCTCCTCACCTCCCCGGCTCTCTCCCTCATTCGCAGTCTCCTCACCTCCCCGGCTCTCTCCCTCAGTCCCAGTCTCCTCACCTCCCCGGCTCTCTCCCTCATTCCCAGTCTCCTCACCTCCACGGCTCTCTCCCTCATTCCCAGTCTCCTCACCTCCACGGCTCTCTCCCTCATTCCCAGTCTCCTCACCTCCACGGCTCTCTCCCCCATTCCCAGTCTCCTCACCTCCCCGGCTCTCTCCCTCATTCCCAGTCTCCTCACCTCCCCGGCTCTCTCCCTCATTCCCAGTCTCCTCACCTCCCCGGCTCTCTCCCTCGGTCCCAGTCTCCTCCCCTCCCCGGCTCTCTCCCCCAGTCCCAGTCTCCTCCCCTCCCCGGCTCTCTCCCTCATTCCCAGTCTCCTCACCCTCAGTCCCAGTCTCCTCACCTCACCGGCTCTCTCCCTCATTCCCAGTCTCCTCCCCTCCCCGGCTCTCTCCCTCGGTCCCAGTCTCCTCACCTCCCCGGCTCTCTCCCTCATTCCCAGTCTCCTCACCTCCCCGGCTCTCTCCCTCTGTCCCAGTCTCCTCACCTCACCGGCTCTCTCCCTCTGTCCCAGTCTCCTCACCTCCCCGGCTCTCTCCCTCGGTCCCAGTCTCCTCACCTCCCCGGCTCTCTCCCCCAGTCCCAGTCTCCTCAGCTCCCCGGCTCTCTCCCTCATTCCCAGTCTCCTCACCTCCCCGGCTCACTCCCTCAGTCCCAGTCTCCTCACCTCCCCGGCTCTCTCCCTCATTCCCAGTCTCCTCACCTCCCCGGCTCTCTCCCCCAGTCCCAGTCTCCTCAGCTCCCCGGCTCTCACCCTCATTCCTAGTCTCCTCCCCTCCCCGGCTCTCTCCCTCGGTCCCAGTCTCCTCACCTCCCCGGCTCACTCCCTCAGTCCCAGTCTCCTCACCTCCCCGGCTCTCTCCCCCATTCCCAGTCTCCTCACCTCCCCGGCTCTCTCCCCCAGTCCCAGTCTCCTCACCTCCCCGGCTCTCTCCCTCATTCCCAGTCTCCTCCCCTCCCCGGCTCTCTCCCTCGGTCCCAGTCTCCTCACCTCCCCGGCTCTCTCCCTCATTCCCAGTCTCCTCACCTCCCCGGCTCTCTCCCCCAGTCCCAGTCTCCTCACCTCCCCGGCTCTCTCCCTCATTCCCAGTCTCCTCACCTCCCCGGCTCTCTCCCTCAGTCCCGGTCTTCTCACCTCCCCGGCTCACTCCCTCAGTCCCAGTCTCCTCACCTCCCCGGCTCTTTCCCTCATTCCCAGTCTCCTCACCTCCCCGGCTCTCTCCCTCATTCCCAGTCTCCTCACCTCCCCGGCTCTCTCCCTCAGTCCCAGTCTCCTCACCTCCCCGGCTCCCTCCCTCATTCCCAGTCTCCTCACCTCAACGGCTCTCTCCCTCATTCCCAGTCTCCTCACCTCCACGGCTCTCTCCCCCATTCCCAGTCTCCTCACCTCCCCGGCTCTCTCCCTCATTCCCAGTCTCCTCACCTCCCCGGCTCTCTCCCTCATTCCCAGTCTCCTCCCTTCCCCGGCTCTCTCCCTCGGTCCCAGTCTCCTCACCTCCCCGGCTCTCTCCCCCATTCCCAGTCTCCTCACCTCCCCGGCTCTCTCCCCCAGTCCCAGTCTCCTCACCTCCCCGGCTCTCTCCCTCGTTCCCAGTCTCCTCACCTCCCCGGCTCTCTCCCTCAGTCCCAGTCTTCTCACCTCCCCGGCTCACTCCCTCAGTCCCAGTCTCCTCACCTCCCCGGCTCACTCCCTCAGTCCCAGTCTCCTCACCGCCCCGGCTCTCTCCCTCATTCCCAGTCTCCTCACCTCCCCGGCTCTCTCCCCCAGTCCCAGTCTCCTCAGCTCCCCGGCTCTCACCCTCATTCCTAGTCTCCTCCCCTCCCCGGCTCTCTCCCTCGGTCCCAGTCTCCTCACCTCCCCGGCTCACTCCCTCAGTCCCAGTCTCCTCACCTCCCCGGCTCTCTCCCCCATTCCCAGTCTCCTCACCTCCCCGGCTCTCTCCCCCAGTCCCAGTCTCCTCACCTCCCCGGCTCTCTCCCTCATTCCCAGTCTCCTCCCCTCCCCGGCTCTCTCCCTCGGTCCCAGTCTCCTCACCTCCCCGGCTCTCTCCCTCATTCCCAGTCTCCTCACCTCCCCGGCTCTCACCCTCGGTCCCAGTCTCCTCACCTCCCCGGCTCTCTCCCCCGGTCCCAGTCTCCTCAGCTCCCCGGCTCTCTCCCTCATTCCCAGTCTCCTCACCTCCCCGGCTCTCTCCCTCATTCCCAGTCTCCTCACCTCCCCGGCTCACTCCCTCAGTCCCAGTCTCCTCACCTCCCCGGCTCTCTCCCTCATTCCCAGTCTCCTCACCTCCCCGGCTCTCTCCCCCATTCCCAGTCTCCTCAGCTCCCCGGCTCTCACCCTCATTCCCAGTCTCCTCCCCTCCCCGGCTCTCTCCCTCGGTCCCAGTCTCCTCACCTCCCCGGCTCACTCCCACATTCCCAGTCTCCTCACCTCCCCGGCTCTCTCCCCCATTCCCAGTCTCCTCACCTCCCCAGCTCTCTCCCCCAGTCCCAGTCTCCTCACCTCCCCGGCTCTCTCCCTCATTCCCAGTCTCCTCACCTCCCCGGCTCTCTCCCTCAGTCCCGGTCTTCTCACCTCCCCGGCTCACTCCCTCAGTCCCAGTCTCCTCACCTCCCCGGCTCTTTCCCTCATTCCCAGTCTCCTCACCTCCCCGGCTCTCTCCCTCATTCCCAGTCTCCTCACCTCCCCGGCTCTCTCCCTCAGTCCCAGTCTCCTCACCTCCCCGGCTCCCTCCCTCATTCCCAGTCTCCTCACCTCAACGGCTCTCTCCCTCATTCCCAGTCTCCTCACCTCCACGGCTCTCTCCCCCATTCCCAGTCTCCTCACCTCCCCGGCTCTCTCCCTCATTCCCAGTCTCCTCACCTCCCCGGCTCTCTCCCTCATTCCCAGTCTCCTCCCTTCCCCGGCTCTCTCCCTCGGTCCCAGTCTCCTCACCTCCCCGGCTCTCTCCCCCATTCCCAGTCTCCTCACCTCCCCGGCTCTCTCCCCCAGTCCCAGTCTCCTCACCTCCCCGGCTCTCTCCCTCGTTCCCAGTCTCCTCACCTCCCTGGCTCTCTCCCTCAGTCCCAGTCTTCTCACCTCCCCGGCTCACTCCCTCAGTCCCAGTCTCCTCACCTCCCCGGCTCTTTCCCTCATTCCCAGTCTCCTCACCTCCCCGGCTCTCTCCCTCATTCGCAGTCTCCTCACCTCCCCGGCTCTCTCCCTCAGTCCCAGTCTCCTCACCTCCCCGGCTCCCTCCCTCATTCCCAGTCTCCTCACCTCCACGGCTCTCTCCCTCATTCCCAGTCTCCTCACCTCCACGGCTCTCTCCCCCATTCCCAGTCTCCTCACCTCCCCGGCTCTCTCCCTCATTCCCAGTCTCCTCACCTCCCCGGCTCTCTCCCTCATTCCCAGTCTCCTCCCCTCCCCGGCTCTCTCCCTCGGTCCCAGTCTCCTCACCTCCCCGGCTCTCTCCCCCAGTCCCAGTCTCCTCACCTCTCTGGCTATCTCCCTCATTCCCAGTCTTCTCACCTCCCCGGCTCACTCCCTCAGTCCCAGTCTCCTCACCTCCCCGGCTCGCTCCCTCATTCCCAGTCTCCTCACCTCCCCGGCTCTCTCCCTCATTCGCAGTCTCCTCACCTCCCCGGCTCTCTCCCTCAGTGCCAGTCTCCTCACCTCCCCGGCTCTCTCCCTCATTCCCAGTCTCCTCATCTTCCTGCTCTCTCCCTCATTCCCAGTCTCCTCACCTCCCCGGCTCTCTTCCTCAGTCCCAGTCTCTTCACCTCCCCCGCTCTCTCCCCCAGTCCCAGTCTCCTCACCTCTCCGGCTCTCTTCCTCATTCCCAGTCTCCTCACCTCCCCGGCTCTCTCCCTCATTCCCAGTCTCCTCACCTCCCCTCCCTGGCTCTCTCCCTCAGTCCCAGTCTCCTCACCTCTCCCACTCTCTCCCTCATTCCCAGTCTCCACATTTCCCCGGCTCTCTCCCTCAGTCCCAGTCTCCTCACCTCCCCGGCTCTCTCCCTCATTCCCAGTCTCCTCACCTCCCCGGCTCTCTCCCTCATTCCCAGTCTCCTCACCTCCCCGGCTCTCTCCCTCATTCCCAGTCTCCTCACCTCCCCGGCTCTCTCCCTCATTCCCAGTCTCCTCACCTCTCCGTCTCTCTCCCTCATTCCCAGTCTCCTCACCTCCCCGGCTCTCTCCCACATTCCCAGTGTCCACACCTCCCAGGCTCTCTCCCTCAGTCCCGGTCTCCTCACCTCCCCGGCTCTCTCCCTCAGTCCCGGTCTCCTCACCTCCCCGGCTCTCTCCCTCATTCCCAGTCTCCTCACCTTCCCGCTCTCTCCCTCAGTCCCAGTCTCCTCACCTCCCCGGCTCTCTCCCTCATTCCCAGTCTCCTCACCTTCCCGCTCTCTCCCTCATTCCCAGTCTCCTCACCTCCCCGGCTCTCTTCCTCAGTCCCAGTCTCTTCACCTCCCCCGCTCTCTCCCCCAGTCCCAGTCTCCTCAGCTCTCCGGCTCTCTCCCTCATTCCCAGTCTCCTCATTTCCCCGGCTCTCTCCCCCATTCCCAGTCTCCTCACCTCCCCGGCTCTCTCCCTCATTCGCAGTCTCCTCACCTCCCCGGCTCTCTCCCTCAGTCCCAGTCTCCTCACCTCCCCGGCTCCCTCCCTCATTCCCAGTCTCCTCACCTCCACGGCTCTCTCCCTCATTCCCAGTCTCCTCACCTCCACGGCTCTCTCCCCCATTCCCAGTCTCCTCACCTCCCCGGCTCTCTCCCTCATTCCCAGTCTCCTCACCTCCCCGGCTCTCTCCCTCATTCCCAGTCTCCTCCCCTCCCCGGCTCTCTCCCTCGGTCCCAGTCTCCTCACCTCCCCGGCTCTCTCCCCCGGTCCCAGTCTCCTCACCTCCCCGGCTCCCTCCCTCAGTCCCAGTCTCCTCACCACCCCGGCTCTCTCCCTCATTCCCAGTCTCCTCACCCTCAGTCCCAGTCTCCTCACCTCCCCGGCTCTCTCCCTCATTCCCAGTCTCCTCCCCTCCCCGGCTCTCTCCCTCATTCCCAGTCTCCACCCCTCCCCGGCTCTCTCCCTCGGTCCCAGTCTCCTCCCCTCCCCGGCTCTCTCCCTCATTCCCAGTCTCCTCACCTCCCCGGCTCTCTCCCCCAGTCCCAGTCTCCTCACCTCCCCGGCTCTCTCCCTCATTCCCAGTCTCCTCCCCTCCCCGGCTCTCTCCCTCATTCCCAGTCTCCACCCCTCCCCGGCTCTCTCCCCCATTCCCAGTCTCCTCACCTCCCCGGCTCACTCCCTCAGTCCCAGTCTCCTCACCTCCCCGGCTCTTTCCCTCATTCCCAGTCTCCTCACCTCCCCGGCTCGCTCCCTCATTCCCAGTCTCCTCACCTCCCCGGCTCTCTCCCTCATTCGCAGTCTCCTCACCTCCCCGGCTCTCTCCCTCAGTGCCAGTCTCCTCACCTCCCCGGCTCCCTCCCTCATTCCCAGTCTCCTCATCTTCCTGCTCTCTCCCTCATTCCCAGTCTCCTCCCCTCGCCGGCTCTCTCCCTCAGTGCCAGTCTCCTCACCTCCCCGGCTCTCTCCCTCATTCCCAGTCTCCTCATCTTCCTGCTCTCTCCCTCATTCCCAGTCTCCTCACCTCCCCGGCTCTCTTCCTCAGTCCCAGTCTCTTCACCTCCCCCGCTCTCTCCCCCAGTCCCAGTCTCCTCACCTCTCCGGCTCTCTTCCTCATTCCCAGTCTCCTCACCTCCCCGGCTCTCTCCCTTATTCCCAGTCTCCTCACCTCCCCTCCCTGGCTCTCTCCCTCAGTCCCAGTCTCCTCACCTCTCCCACTCTCTCCCTCATTCCCAGTCTCCACATTTCCCCGGCTCTCTCCCTCTGTCCCAGTCTCCTCACCTCCCCGGCTCTCTCCCTCATTCCCAGTCTCCTCACCTCCCCTCCCTGGCTCTCTCCCTCAGTACCAGTCTCCTCACCTCTCCCACTCTCTCCCTCATTCCCAGTCTCCACATTTCCCCGGCTCTCTCCCTCTGTCCCGGTCTCCTCACCTCCCCGGCTCTCTCCCTCATTCCCAGTCTCCTCACCTCCCCGGCTCTCTCCCTCAGTCCCGGTCTCCTCACCTCCCCGGCTCTCTCCCGCATTCCCAGTCTCCTCACCTCCCCGGCTCTCTCCCTCATTCCCAGTCTCCTCACCTTCCCGCTCTCTCCCTCATTCCCAGTCTCCTCACCTCCCCGGCTCTCTCCCACATTCCCAGTCTCCACACCTCCCCGGCTCTCTCCCTCAGTCCCGGTCTCCTCACCTCCCCGGCTCTCTCCCTCAGTCCCGGTCTCCTCACCTCCCCGGCTCTCTCCCTCATTCCCAGTCTCCTCACCTCCCCGGCTCTCTCCCTCATTCCCAGTCTCCTCACCTTCCCGCTCTCTCCCTCAGTCCCAGTCTCCTCACCTCCCCGGCTCTCTCCCTCATTCCCAGTCTCCTCACCTTCCCGCTCTCTCCCTCATTCCCAGTCTCCTCACCTCCCCGGCTCTCTTCCTCAGTCCCAGTCTCCTCACCTCCCCGGCTCTCTCCCTCATTCCCAGTCTCCTCACCTTCCCGCTCTCTCCCTCATTCCCAGTCTCCTCACCTTCCCGCTCTCTCCCTCATTCCCAGTCTCCTCACCTTCCCGCTCTCTCCCTCATTCCCAGTCTCCTCACCTTCCCGCTCTCTCCCTCATTCCCAGTCTCCTCATTTCCCCGGCTCTCTCCCCCATTCCCAGTCTCCTCACCTCCCCGGCTCTATCACTCAGTCCCAGTCTCCTCACCTCCCCGGCTCTCTCCCCCATTCCCAGTCTCCTCACCTCCCCGGCTCACTCCCTCAGTCCCAGTCTCCTCACCTCCCCGGCTCTTTCCCTCATTCCCAGTCTCCACACCTCCCCGGCTCTCTCCCCCATTCCCAGTCTCCTCACCTCCCCGGCTCACTCCCTCAGTCCCAGTCTCCTCACCTCCCCGGCTCTTTCCCTCATTCCCAGTCTCCTCACCTCCCCGGCTCTCTCCCTCATTCGCAGTCTCCTCACCTCCCCGGCTCTCTCCCTCATTCCCAGTGTCCTCCCCTCCACGGCTCTCTCCCTCAGTCCCAGTCTCCTCACCTCCCCGGCTCCCTCCCTCATTCCCAGTCTCCTCACCTCCACGGCTCTCTCCCCCATTCCCAGTCTCCTCACCTCCCCGGCTCTCTCCCTCATTCCCAGTCTCCTCACCTCCCCGGCTCTCTCCCTCATTCCCAGTCTCCTCACCTCCCCTCCCTGGCTCTCTCCCTCAGTACCAGTCTCCTCACCTCTCCCACTCTCTCCCTCATTCCCAGTCTCCACATTTCCCCGGCTCTCTCCCTCTGTCCCGGTCTCCTCACCTCCCCGGCTCTCTCCCTCATTCCCAGTCTCCTCACCTCCCCGGCTCTCTCCCTCAATCCCGGTCTCCTCACCTCCCCGGCTCTCTCCCTCATTCCCAGTCTCCTCACCTCCCCGGCTCTCTCCCTCATTCCCAGTCTCCTCACCTTCCCGCTCTCTCCCTCATTCCCAGTCTCCTCACCTCCCCGGCTCTCTCCCACATTCCCAGTCTCCACACCTCCCCGGCTCTCTCCCTCAGTCCCGGTCTCCTCACCTCCCCGGCTCTCTCCCTCAGTCCCGGTCTCCTCACCTCCCCGGCTCTCTCCCTCATTCCCAGTCTCCTCACCTCCCCGGCTCTCTCCCTCATTCCCAGTCTCCTCACCTTCCCGCTCTCTCCCTCATTCCCAGTCTCCTCACCTCCCCGGCTCTCTCCCACATTCCCAGTCTCCACACCTCCCCGGCTCTCTCCCTCAGTCCCGGTCTCCTCACCTCCCCGGCTCTCTCCCTCATTCCCAGTCTCCTCACCTCCCCGGCTCTCTCCCTCATTCCCAGTCTCCTCCCCTCCCCGGCTCTCTCCCTCGGTCCCAGTCTCCTCACCTCCCCGGCTCTCTCCCCCGGTCCCAGTCTCCTCACCTCCCCGGCTCCCTCCCTCAGTCCCAGTCTCCTCACCTCCCCGGCTCTCTCCCTCATTCCCAGTCTCCTCACCCTCAGTCCCAGTCTCCTCACCTCCCCGGCTCTCTCCCTCATTCCCAGTCTCCACCCCTCCCCGGCTCTCTCCCTCGGTCCCAGTCTCCTCCCCTCCCCGGCTCTCTCCCTCATTCCCAGTCTCCTCACCTCCCCGGCTCTCTCCCCCAGTCCCAGTCTCCTCACCTCCCCGGCTCTCTCCCTCATTCCCAGTCTCCTCCCCTCCCCGGCTCTCTCCCTCATTCCCAGTCTCCTCACCTCCCCGGCTCTCTCCCTCATTCCCAGTCTCCACCCCTCCCCGGCTCTCTCCCCCATTCCCAGTCTCCTCACCTCCCCGGCTCACTCCCTCAGTCCCAGTCTCCTCACCTCCCCGGCTCTTTCCCTCATTCCCAGTCTCCTCACCTCCCCGGCTCGCTCCCTCATTCCCAGTCTCCTCACCTCCCCGGCTCTCTCCCTCATTCGCAGTCTCCTCACCTCCCCGGCTCTCTCCCTCAGTGCCAGTCTCCTCACCTCCCCGGCTCCCTCCCTCATTCCCAGTCTCCTCATCTTCCTGCTCTCTCCCTCATTCCCAGTCTCCTCACCTCCCCGGCTCTCTTCCTCAGTCCCAGTCTCTTCACCTCCCCCGCTCTCTCCCCCAGTCCCAGTCTCCTCACCTCTCCGGCTCTCTTCCTCATTCCCAGTCTCCTCACCTCCCCGGCTCTCTCCCTTATTCCCAGTCTCCTCACCTCCCCTCCCTGGCTCTCTCCCTCAGTCCCAGTCTCCTCACCTCTCCCACTCTCTCCCTCATTCCCAGTCTCCACATTTCCCCGGCTCTCTCCCTCTGTCCCAGTCTCCTCACCTCCCCGGCTCTCTCCCTCATTCCCAGTCTCCTCACCTCCCCTCCCTGGCTCTCTCCCTCAGTACCAGTCTCCTCACCTCTCCCACTCTCTCCCTCATTCCCAGTCTCCACATTTCCCCGGCTCTCTCCCTCTGTCCCGGTCTCCTCACCTCCCCGGCTCTCTCCCTCATTCCCAGTCTCCTCACCTCCCCGGCTCTCTCCCTCAGTCCCGGTCTCCTCACCTCCCCGGCTCTCTCCCGCATTCCCAGTCTCCTCACCTCCCCGGCTCTCTCCCTCATTCCCAGTCTCCTCACCTTCCCGCTCTCTCCCTCATTCCCAGTCTCCTCACCTCCCCGGCTCTCTCCCACATTCCCAGTCTCCACACCTCCCCGGCTCTCTCCCTCAGTCCCGGTCTCCTCACCTCCCCGGCTCTCTCCCTCAGTCCCGGTCTCCTCACCTCCCCGGCTCTCTCCCTCATTCCCAGTCTCCTCACCTCCCCGGCTCTCTCCCTCATTCCCAGTCTCCTCACCTTCCCGCTCTCTCCCTCAGTCCCAGTCTCCTCACCTCCCCGGCTCTCTCCCTCATTCCCAGTCTCCTCACCTTCCCGCTCTCTCCCTCATTCCCAGTCTCCTCACCTCCCCGGCTCTCTTCCTCAGTCCCAGTCTCCTCACCTCCCCGGCTCTCTCCCTCATTCCCAGTCTCCTCACCTTCCCGCTCTCTCCCTCATTCCCAGTCTCCTCACCTTCCCGCTCTCTCCCTCATTCCCAGTCTCCTCACCTTCCCGCTCTCTCCCTCATTCCCAGTCTCCTCACCTTCCCGCTCTCTCCCTCATTCCCAGTCTCCTCATTTCCCCGGCTCTCTCCCCCATTCCCAGTCTCCTCACCTCCCCGGCTCTATCACTCAGTCCCAGTCTCCTCACCTCCCCGGCTCTCTCCCCCATTCCCAGTCTCCTCACCTCCCCGGCTCACTCCCTCAGTCCCAGTCTCCTCACCTCCCCGGCTCTTTCCCTCATTCCCAGTCTCCACACCTCCCCGGCTCTCTCCCCCATTCCCAGTCTCCTCACCTCCCCGGCTCACTCCCTCAGTCCCAGTCTCCTCACCTCCCCGGCTCTTTCCCTCATTCCCAGTCTCCTCACCTCCCCGGCTCTCTCCCTCATTCGCAGTCTCCTCACCTCCCCGGCTCTCTCCCTCATTCCCAGTGTCCTCCCCTCCACGGCTCTCTCCCTCAGTCCCAGTCTCCTCACCTCCACGGCTCTCTCCCTCAGTCCCAGTCTCCTCACCTCCCCGGCTCCCTCCCTCATTCCCAGTCTCCTCACCTCCACGGCTCTCTCCCTCATTCCCAGTCTCCTCACCTCCACGGCTCTCTCCCCCATTCCCAGTCTCCTCACCTCCCCGGCTCTCTCCCTCATTCCCAGTCTCCTCACCTCCCCGGCTCTCTCCCTCATTCCCAGTCTCCTCACCTCCCCTCCCTGGCTCTCTCCCTCAGTACCAGTCTCCTCACCTCTCCCACTCTCTCCCTCATTCCCAGTCTCCACATTTCCCCGGCTCTCTCCCTCTGTCCCGGTCTCCTCACCTCCCCGGCTCTCTCCCTCATTCCCAGTCTCCTCACCTCCCCGGCTCTCTCCCTCAATCCCGGTCTCCTCACCTCCCCGGCTCTCTCCCTCATTCCCAGTCTCCTCACCTCCCCGGCTCTCTCCCTCATTCCCAGTCTCCTCACCTTCCCGCTCTCTCCCTCATTCCCAGTCTCCTCACCTCCCCGGCTCTCTCCCACATTCCCAGTCTCCACACCTCCCCGGCTCTCTCCCTCAGTCCCGGTCTCCTCACCTCCCCGGCTCTCTCCCTCAGTCCCGGTCTCCTCACCTCCCCGGCTCTCTCCCTCATTCCCAGTCTCCTCACCTCCCCGGCTCTCTCCCTCATTCCCAGTCTCCTCACCTTCCCGCTCTCTCCCTCATTCCCAGTCTCCTCACCTCCCCGGCTCTCTCCCACATTCCCAGTCTCCACACCTCCCCGGCTCTCTCCCTCAGTCCCGGTCTCCTCACCTCCCCGGCTCTCTCCCTCATTCCCAGTCTCCTCACCTCCCCGGCTCTCTCCCTCATTCCCAGTCTCCTCCCCTCCCCGGCTCTCTCCCTCGGTCCCAGTCTCCTCACCTCCCCGGCTCTCTCCCCCGGTCCCAGTCTCCTCACCTCCCCGGCTCCCTCCCTCAGTCCCAGTCTCCTCACCTCCCCGGCTCTCTCCCTCATTCCCAGTCTCCTCACCCTCAGTCCCAGTCTCCTCACCTCCCCGGCTCTCTCCCTCATTCCCAGTCTCCACCCCTCCCCGGCTCTCTCCCTCGGTCCCAGTCTCCTCCCCTCCCCGGCTCTCTCCCTCATTCCCAGTCTCCTCACCTCCCCGGCTCTCTCCCCCAGTCCCAGTCTCCTCACCTCCCCGGCTCTCTCCCTCATTCCCAGTCTCCTCCCCTCCCCGGCTCTCTCCCTCATTCCCAGTCTCCACCCCTCCCCGGCTCTCTCCCCCATTCCCAGTCTCCTCACCTCCCCGGCTCACTCCCTCAGTCCCAGTCTCCTCACCTCCCCGGCTCTTTCCCTCATTCCCAGTCTCCTCACCTCCCCGGCTCGCTCCCTCATTCCCAGTCTCCTCACCTCCCCGGCTCTCTCCCTCATTCGCAGTCTCCTCACCTCCCCGGCTCTCTCCCTCAGTGCCAGTCTCCTCACCTCCCCGGCTCCCTCCCTCATTCCCAGTCTCCTCATCTTCCTGCTCTCTCCCTCATTCCCAGTCTCCTCACCTCCCCGGCTCTCTTCCTCAGTCCCAGTCTCTTCACCTCCCCCGCTCTCTCCCCCAGTCCCAGTCTCCTCACCTCTCCGGCTCTCTTCCTCATTCCCAGTCTCCTCACCTCCCCGGCTCTCTCCCTTATTCCCAGTCTCCTCACCTCCCCTCCCTGGCTCTCTCCCTCAGTCCCAGTCTCCTCACCTCTCCCACTCTCTCCCTCATTCCCAGTCTCCACATTTCCCCGGCTCTCTCCCTCTGTCCCAGTCTCCTCACCTCCCCGGCTCTCTCCCTCATTCCCAGTCTCCTCACCTCCCCTCCCTGGCTCTCTCCCTCAGTACCAGTCTCCTCACCTCTCCCACTCTCTCCCTCATTCCCAGTCTCCACATTTCCCCGGCTCTCTCCCTCTGTCCCGGTCTCCTCACCTCCCCGGCTCTCTCCCTCATTCCCAGTCTCCTCACCTCCCCGGCTCTCTCCCTCAGTCCCGGTCTCCTCACCTCCCCGGCTCTCTCCCGCATTCCCAGTCTCCTCACCTCCCCGGCTCTCTCCCTCATTCCCAGTCTCCTCACCTTCCCGCTCTCTCCCTCATTCCCAGTCTCCTCACCTCCCCGGCTCTCTCCCACATTCCCAGTCTCCACACCTCCCCGGCTCTCTCCCTCAGTCCCGGTCTCCTCAAATCCCCGGCTCTCTCCCTCAGTCCCGGTCTCCTCACCTCCCCGGCTCTCTCCCTCATTCCCAGTCTCCTCACCTCCCCGGCTCTCTCCCTCATTCCCAGTCTCCTCACCTTCCCGCTCTCTCCCTCAGTCCCAGTCTCCTCACCTCCCCGGCTCTCTCCCTCATTCCCAGTCTCCTCACCTTCCCGCTCTCTCCCTCATTCCCAGTCTCCTCACCTCCCCGGCTCTCTTCCTCAGTCCCAGTCTCCTCACCTCCCCGGCTCTCTCCCTCATTCCCAGTCTCCTCACCTTCCCGCTCTCTCCCTCATTCCCAGTCTCCTCACCTTCCCGCTCTCTCCCTCATTCCCAGTCTCCTCACCTTCCCGCTCTCTCCCTCATTCCCAGTCTCCTCACCTTCCCGCTCTCTCCCTCATTCCCAGTCTCCTCATTTCCCCGGCTCTCTCCCCCATTCCCAGTCTCCTCACCTCCCCGGCTCACTCCCTCAGTCCCAGTCTCCTCACCTCCCCGGCTCTTTCCCTCAATCCCAGTCTCCTCACCTCCCCGGCTCTCTCCCCCATTCCCAGTCTCCTCACCTCCCCGGCTCACTCCCTCAGTCCCAGTCTCCTCACCTCCCCGGCTCTTTCCCTCATTCCCAGTCTCCTCACCTCCCCGGCTCTCTCCCTCATTCGCAGTCTCCTCACCTCCCCGGCTCTCTCCCTCATTCCCAGTGTCCTCCCCTCCACGGCTCTCTCCCTCAGTCCCAGTCTCCTCACCTCCCCGGCTCCCTCCCTCATTCCCAGTCTCCTCACCTCCACGGCTCTCTCCCTCATTCCCAGTCTCCTCACCTCCACGGCTCTCTCCCCCATTCCCAGTCTCCTCACCTCCCCGGCTCTCTCCCTCATTCCCAGTCTCCTCACCTCCCCGGCTCTCTCCCTCATTCCCAGTCTCCTCACCTCCCCTCCCTGGCTCTCTCCCTCAGTACCAGTCTCCTCACCTCTCCCACTCTCTCCCTCATTCCCAGTCTCCACATTTCCCCGGCTCTCTCCCTCTGTCCCGGTCTCCTCACCTCCCCGGCTCTCTCCCTCATTCCCAGTCTCCTCACCTCCCCGGCTCTCTCCCTCAATCCCGGTCTCCTCACCTCCCCGGCTCTCTCCCTCATTCCCAGTCTCCTCACCTCCCCGGCTCTCTCCCTCATTCCCAGTCTCCTCACCTTCCCGCTCTCTCCCTCATTCCCAGTCTCCTCACCTCCCCGGCTCTCTCCCACATTCCCAGTCTCCACACCTCCCCGGCTCTCTCCCTCAGTCCCGGTCTCCTCACCTCCCCGGCTCTCTCCCTCAGTCCCGGTCTCCTCACCTCCCCGGCTCTCTCCCTCATTCCCAGTCTCCTCACCTCCCCGGCTCTCTCCCTCATTCCCAGTCTCCTCACCTTCCCGCTCTCTCCCTCATTCCCAGTCTCCTCACCTCCCCGGCTCTCTCCCACATTCCCAGTCTCCACACCTCCCCGGCTCTCTCCCTCAGTCCCGGTCTCCTCACCTCCCCGGCTCTCTCCCTCAGTCCCGGTCTCCTCACCTCCCCGGCTCTCTCCCTCATTCCCAGTCTCCTCACCTCCCCGGCTCTCTCCCTCATTCCCAGTCTCCTCACCTTCCCGCTCTCTCCCTCAGTCCCAGTCTCCTCACCTCCACGGCTCTCTCCCCCATTCCCAGTCTCCTCACCTCCCCGGCTCTCTCCCTCATTCCCAGTCTCCTCACCTCCCCGGCTCTCTCCCTCATTCCCAGTCTCCTCCCCTCCCCGGCTCTCTCCCTCGGTCCCAGTCTCCTCACCTCCCCGGCTCTCTCCCCGGTCCCAGTCTCCTCACCTCCCCGGCTCTCTCCCTCATTCCCAGTCTCCTCACCCTCAGTCCCAGTCTCCTCACCTCCACGGCTCTCTCCCTCTGTCCCAGTCTCCTCACCTCACCGGCTCTCTCCCTCATTCCCAGTCTCCTCCCCTCCCCGGCTCTCTCCCTCGGTCCCAGTCTCCTCACCTCCCCGGCTCTCTCCCCCAGTCCCAGTCTCCTCACCTCTCCGGCTCTCTCCCTCATTCCCAGTCTTCTCACCTCCCCGGCTCTCTCCCTCAGTCCCAGTCTCCTCACCCTCATTCCCAGTCTCCTCACCTCCCCGGCTCACTCCCTCAGTCCCAGTCTCCTCACCTCCCCGGCTCGCTCCCTCATTCCCAGTCTCCTCACCTCCCCGGCTCTCTCCCTCATTCCCAGTCTCCTCACCTCCCCGGCTCTCTCCCTCATTCCCAGTCTCCTCATCTTCCTGCTCTCTCCCTCATTCCCAGTCTCCTCACCTCTCCGGCTCTCTTCCTCATTCCCCTCCTTACCTCCCCGGCTCTCTCCCTCATTCCCAGTCTCCTCACCTCTCCCACTCTCTCCCTCATTCCCAGTCTCCACATTTCCCCGGCTCTCTCCCTCAGTCCCAGTCTCCACACCTCCCCGGCTCTCTCCCTCATTCCCAGTCTCCTCACCTCCCCGGCTCTCTCCCTCAGTCCCGGTCTCCTCACCTCCCCGGCTCTCTCCCTCAGTCCCGGTCTCCTCACCTCCCCGGCTCTCTCCCTCATTCCCAGTCTCCTCACCTCCCCGGCTCTCTCCCTCAGTCCCAGTCTCCTCACCTCCCCGGCTCTCTCCCTCATTCCCAGTCTCCTCACCTCCCCGGCTCTCTCCCTCAGTCCCAGTCTCCTCACCTCCCCGGCTCTCTCCCTCATTCCCAGTCTCCTCACCTCCCCGGCTCTCTCCCTCAGTCCCAGTCTCCTCACCTCCCCGGCTCTCTCCCTCATTCCCAGTCTCCTCACCTCCCCTCCCTGGCTCTCTCCCTCAGTACCAGTCTCCTCACCTCTCCCACTCTCTCCCTCATTCCCAGTCTCCTCACCTCCCCGGCTCTCTCCCTCATTCCCAGTCTCCTCACCTCCCCGGCTCTCTCCCACATTCCCAGTCTCCACACCTCCCCGGCTCTCTCCCTCAGTCCCGGTCTCCTCACCTCCCCGGCTCTCTCCCTCATTCCCAGTCTCCTCACCTCCCCGGCTCTCTCCCCCAGTCCCGGTCTCCTCACCTCCCCGGCTCTCTCCCTCATTCCCAGTCTCCTCACCTCCCCGGCTCACTCCCTCAGTCCCAGTCTCCTCACCTCCCCGGCTCTCTCCCTCATTCCCAGTCTCCTCACCTCCCCGGCTCACTCCCTCAGTCCTAGTCTCCTCACCTCCCCGGCTCTCTCCCTCAGTCCCAGTCTCCTCACCCTCAGTCCCAGTCTCCTCACCTCCCCGGCTCTCTCCCTCATTCCCAGTCTCCTCACCTCCCCGGCTCTCTCCCTCAGTCCCGGTCTCCTCACCTCCCCGGCTCTCTCCCTCATTCCCAGTCTCCTCACCTTCCCGCTCTCTCCCTCATTCCCAGTCTCCTCACCTCCCCGGCTCTCTCCCACATTCCCAGTCTCCACACCTCCCCGGCTCTCTCCCTCAGTCCCGGTCTCCTCAAATCCCCGGCTCTCTCCCTCAGTCCCGGTCTCCTCACCTCCCCGGCTCTCTCCCTCATTCCCAGTCTCCTCACCTCCCCGGCTCTCTCCCTCATTCCCAGTCTCCTCACCTTCCCGCTCTCTCCCTCAGTCCCAGTCTCCTCACCTCCCCGGCTCTCTCCCTCATTCCCAGTCTCCTCACCTTCCCGCTCTCTCCCTCATTCCCAGTCTCCTCACCTCCCCGGCTCTCTTCCTCAGTCCCAGTCTCCTCACCTCCCCGGCTCTCTCCCTCATTCCCAGTCTCCTCACCTTCCCGCTCTCTCCCTCATTCCCAGTCTCCTCACCTTCCCGCTCTCTCCCTCATTCCCAGTCTCCTCACCTTCCCGCTCTCTCCCTCATTCCCAGTCTCCTCACCTTCCCGCTCTCTCCCTCATTCCCAGTCTCCTCATTTCCCCGGCTCTCTCCCCCATTCCCAGTCTCCTCACCTCCCCGGCTCACTCCCTCAGTCCCAGTCTCCTCACCTCCCCGGCTCTTTCCCTCAATCCCAGTCTCCTCACCTCCCCGGCTCTCTCCCCCATTCCCAGTCTCCTCACCTCCCCGGCTCACTCCCTCAGTCCCAGTCTCCTCACCTCCCCGGCTCTTTCCCTCATTCCCAGTCTCCTCACCTCCCCGGCTCTCTCCCTCATTCGCAGTCTCCTCACCTCCCCGGCTCTCTCCCTCATTCCCAGTGTCCTCCCCTCCACGGCTCTCTCCCTCAGTCCCAGTCTCCTCACCTCCCCGGCTCCCTCCCTCATTCCCAGTCTCCTCACCTCCACGGCTCTCTCCCTCATTCCCAGTCTCCTCACCTCCACGGCTCTCTCCCCCATTCCCAGTCTCCTCACCTCCCCGGCTCTCTCCCTCATTCCCAGTCTCCTCACCTCCCCGGCTCTCTCCCTCATTCCCAGTCTCCTCACCTCCCCTCCCTGGCTCTCTCCCTCAGTACCAGTCTCCTCACCTCTCCCACTCTCTCCCTCATTCCCAGTCTCCACATTTCCCCGGCTCTCTCCCTCTGTCCCGGTCTCCTCACCTCCCCGGCTCTCTCCCTCATTCCCAGTCTCCTCACCTCCCCGGCTCTCTCCCTCAATCCCGGTCTCCTCACCTCCCCGGCTCTCTCCCTCATTCCCGGTCTCCTCACCTCCCCGGCTCTCTCCCTCATTCCCAGTCTCCTCACCTTCCCGCTCTCTCCCTCATTCCCAGTCTCCTCACCTCCCCGGCTCTCTCCCACATTCCCAGTCTCCACACCTCCCCGGCTCTCTCCCTCAGTCCCGGTCTCCTCACCTCCCCGGCTCTCTCCCTCAGTCCCGGTCTCCTCACCTCCCCGGCTCTCTCCCTCATTCCCAGTCTCCTCACCTCCCCGGCTCTCTCCCTCATTCCCAGTCTCCTCACCTTCCCGCTCTCTCCCTCATTCCCAGTCTCCTCACCTCCCCGGCTCTCTCCCACATTCCCAGTCTCCACACCTCCCCGGCTCTCTCCCTCAGTCCCGGTCTCCTCACCTCCCCGGCTCTCTCCCTCAGTCCCGGTCTCCTCACCTCCCCGGCTCTCTCCCTCATTCCCAGTCTCCTCACCTCCCCGGCTCTCTCCCTCATTCCCAGTCTCCTCACCTTCCCGCTCTCTCCCTCAGTCCCAGTCTCCTCACCTCCACGGCTCTCTCCCCCATTCCCAGTCTCCTCACCTCCCCGGCTCTCTCCCTCATTCCCAGTCTCCTCACCTCCCCGGCTCTCTCCCTCATTCCCAGTCTCCTCCCCTCCCCGGCTCTCTCCCTCGGTCCCAGTCTCCTCACCTCCCCGGCTCTCTCCCCGGTCCCAGTCTCCTCACCTCCCCGGCTCTCTCCCTCATTCCCAGTCTCCTCACCCTCAGTCCCAGTCTCCTCACCTCCACGGCTCTCTCCCTCTGTCCCAGTCTCCTCACCTCACCGGCTCTCTCCCTCATTCCCAGTCTCCTCCCCTCCCCGGCTCTCTCCCTCGGTCCCAGTCTCCTCACCTCCCCGGCTCTCTCCCCCAGTCCCAGTCTCCTCACCTCTCCGGCTCTCTCCCTCATTCCCAGTCTTCTCACCTCCCCGGCTCTCTCCCTCAGTCCCAGTCTCCTCACCCTCATTCCCAGTCTCCTCACCTCCCCGGCTCACTCCCTCAGTCCCAGTCTCCTCACCTCCCCGGCTCGCTCCCTCATTCCCAGTCTCCTCACCTCCCCGGCTCTCTCCCTCATTCCCAGTCTCCTCACCTCCCCGGCTCTCTCCCTCATTCCCAGTCTCCTCATCTTCCTGCTCTCTCCCTCATTCCCAGTCTCCTCACCTCTCCGGCTCTCTTCCTCATTCCCCTCCTTACCTCCCCGGCTCTCTCCCTCATTCCCAGTCTCCTCACCTCTCCCACTCTCTCCCTCATTCCCAGTCTCCACATTTCCCCGGCTCTCTCCCTCAGTCCCAGTCTCCACACCTCCCCGGCTCTCTCCCTCATTCCCAGTCTCCTCACCTCCCCGGCTCTCTCCCTCAGTCCCGGTCTCCTCACCTCCCCGGCTCTCTCCCTCAGTCCCGGTCTCCTCACCTCCCCGGCTCTCTCCCTCATTCCCAGTCTCCTCACCTCCCCGGCTCTCTCCCTCAGTCCCAGTCTCCTCACCTCCCCGGCTCTCTCCCTCATTCCCAGTCTCCTCACCTCCCCGGCTCTCTCCCTCAGTCCCAGTCTCCTCACCTCCCCGGCTCTCTCCCTCATTCCCAGTCTCCTCACCTCCCCGGCTCTCTCCCTCAGTCCCAGTCTCCTCACCTCCCCGGCTCTCTCCCTCATTCCCAGTCTCCTCACCTCCCCTCCCTGGCTCTCTCCCTCAGTACCAGTCTCCTCACCTCTCCCACTCTCTCCCTCATTCCCAGTCTCCTCACCTCCCCGGCTCTCTCCCTCATTCCCAGTCTCCTCACCTCCCCGGCTCTCTCCCACATTCCCAGTCTCCACACCTCCCCGGCTCTCTCCCTCAGTCCCGGTCTCCTCACCTCCCCGGCTCTCTCCCTCATTCCCAGTCTCCTCACCTCCCCGGCTCTCTCCCCCAGTCCCGGTCTCCTCACCTCCCCGGCTCTCTCCCTCATTCCCAGTCTCCTCACCTCCCCGGCTCACTCCCTCAGTCCCAGTCTCCTCACCTCCCCGGCTCTCTCCCTCATTCCCAGTCTCCTCACCTCCCCGGCTCACTCCCTCAGTCCTAGTCTCCTCACCTCCCCGGCTCTCTCCCTCAGTCCCAGTCTCCTCACCCTCAGTCCCAGTCTCCTCACCTCCCCGGCTCTCTCCCTCATTCCCAGTCTCCTCACCTCCCCGGCTCTCTCCCTCAGTCCCGGTCTCCTCACCTCCCCGGCTCACTCCCTCAGTCCCAGTCTCCTCATCTCCCCGGCTCTTTCCCTCATTCCCAGTCTCCTCACCTCCCCGGCTCTCTCCCTCATTCGCAGTCTCCTCACCTCCCCGGCTCTCTCCCTCATTCCCAGTGTCCTCCCCTCCACGGCTCTCTCCCTCAGTCCCAGTCTCCTCACCTCCCCGGCTCCCTCCCTCATTCCCAGTCTCCTCACCTCCACGGCTCTCTCCCTCATTCCCAGTCTCCTCACCTCCACGGCTCTCTCCCCCATTCCCAGTCTCCTCACCTCCCCGGCTCTCTCCCTCATTCCCAGTCTCCTCACCTCCCCGGCTCTCTCCCCGGTCCCAGTCTCCTCACCTCCCCGGCTCTCTCCCTCATTCCCAGTCTCCTCACCCTCAGTCCCAGTCTCCTCACCTCCCCGGCTCTCTCCCTCTGTGCCAGTCTCCTCACCTCACCGGCTCTCTGCCTCATTCCCAGTCTCCTCCCCTCCCCGGCTCTCTCCCTCGGTCCCAGTCTCCTCACCTCCCCGGCTCTCTCCCCCAGTCCCAGTCTCCTCACCTCTCCGGCTCTCTCCCTCATTCCCAGTCTCCTCACCTCCCCGGCTCTCTCCCTCAGTCCCAGTGTCCTCCCCTCCCCGGCTCGCTCCCTCATTCCCAGTCTCCTCACCTCCCCGGCTCTCTCCCTCATTCCCAGTCTCCTCACCTCCCCGGCTCTCTCCCTCAGTGCCAGTCTCCTCACCTCCCCGGCTCTCTCCCTCATTCCCAGTCTCCTCATCTTCCTGCTCTCTCCCTCATTCCCAGTCTCCTCACCTCTCCGGCTCTCTTCCTCATTCCCCTCCTCACCTCCCCGGCTCTCTCCCTCATTCCCAGTCTCCTCACCTCCCCTCCCTGGCTCTCTCCCTCAGTCCCAGTCTCCTCACCTCTCCCACTCTCTCCCTCATTCCCAGTCTCCACATTTCCCCGGCTCTCTCCCTCATTCCCAGTCTCCTCACCTCCCCGGCTCTCTCCCACATTCCCAGTCTCCACACCTCCCCGGCTCTCTCCCTCAGTCCCGGTCTCCTCACCTCCCCGGCTCTCTCCCTCAGTCCCGGTCTCCTCACCTCCCCGGCTCTCTCCCTCAGTCCCAGTCTCCTCACCTCCCCGGCTCTCTCCCTCATTCGCAGTCTCCTCACCTCCCCGGCTCTCTCCCTCATACCCAGTCTCCTCACCTCCACGGCTCTCTCCCTCATTCCCAGTCTCCTCACCTCCCCGGCTCTCTCCCTCATTCCCAGTCTCCTCACCTCCCCGGCTCTCTCCCTCATTCCCAGTCTCCTCACCTCCCCGGCTCTCTCCCTCATTCCCAGTCTCCTCACCTCCCCTCCCTGGCTCTCTCCCTCAGTCCCAGTCTCCTCACCTCTCCCACTCTCTCCCTCATTCCCAGTCTCCACATTTCCCCGGCTCTCTCCCTCAGTCCCGGTCTCCTCACCTCCCCGGCTCTCTCCCTCAGTCCCGGTCTCCTCACCTCCCTGGCTCTCTCCCCCAGTCCCGGTCTCCTCACCTCCCCGGCTCTCTCCTTCATTCCCAGTCTCCTCACCTCCCCGGCTCACTCCCTCAGTCCCAGTCTCCTCACCTCCCCGGCTCTCTCCCTCATTCCCAGTCTCCTCACCTCCCGGCTCTCTCCCTCATTCCCAGTCTCCTCACCTCCCCGGCTCTCTCCCTCGGTCCCAGTCTCCTCCCCTCCCCGGCTCTCTCCCCCAGTCCCAGTCTCCTCCCCTCCCCGGCTCTCTCCCTCATTCCCAGTCTCCTCACCCTCAGTCCCAGTCTCCTCACCTCACCGGCTCTCTCCCTCATTCCCAGTCTCCTCCCCTCCCCGGCTCTCTCCCTCGGTCCCAGTCTCCTCACCTCCCCGGCTCTCTCCCTCAGTCCCAGTCTCCTCACCTCCCCGGCTCTCTCCCTCAGTCCCAGTCTCCTCACCTCCCCGGCTCTCTCGCTCATTCCCAGTCTCCTCACCTCCCCGGCTCTCTCCCTCTGTCCCAGTCTCCTCACCTCACCGGCTCTCTCCCTCTGTCCCAGTCTCCTCACCTCCCCGGCTCTCTCCCTCAGTCCCAGTCTCCTCACCTCCCCGGCTCACTCCCTCATTCCCAATCTCCTCACCTCCCCGGCTCTCTCCCTCATTCCCAGTCTCCTCACCTCCCCGGCTCTCTCCCCCAGTCCCAGTCTCCTCACCTCCACAGCTCTCTCCCTCATTCCCAGTCTCCTCACCTCCACGGCTCTCTCCCCCATTCCCAGTCTCCTCACCTCCCCGGCTCACTCCCTCATTCCCAATCTCCTCACCTCCCCGGCTCTCTCCCTCATTCCCAGTCTCCTCACCTCCCCGGCTCTCTCCCCCAGTCCCAGTCTCCTCACCTCCCCGGCTCACTCCCACATTCCCAGTCTCCTCACCTCCCCGGCTCTCTCCCCCATTCCCAGTCTCCTCACCTCCCCGGCTCTCTCCCCCAGTCCCAGTCTCCTCACCTCCCCGGCTCTCTCCCTCATTCCCAGTCTCCTCACCTCCCCGGCTCTCTCCCTCAGTCCCGGTCTTCTCACCTCCCCGGCTCACTCCCTCAGTCCCAGTCTCCTCACCTCCCCGGCTCTTTCCCTCATTCCCAGTCTCCTCACCTCCCCGGCTCTCTCCCTCATTCCCAGTCTCCTCACCTCCCCGGCTCTCTCCCTCAGTCCCAGTCTCCTCACCTCTCCGGCTCTCTTCCTCATTCCCCTCCTCACCTCCCCGGCTCTCTCCCTCATTCCCAGTCTCCTCACCTCCCCTCCCTGGCTCTCTCCCTCAGTCCCAGTCTCCTCACCTCTCCCACTCTCTCCCTCATTCCCAGTCTCCACATTTCCCCGGCTCTCTCCCTCAGTCCCAGTCTCCTCACCTCCCCGGCTCTCTCCCTCATTCCCAGTCTCCTCACCTCCCCGGCTCTCTCCCACATTCCCAGTCTCCACACCTCCCCGGCTCTCTCCCTCAGTCCCGGTCTCCTCACCTCCCCGGCTCTCTCCCTCAGTCCCGGTCTCCTCACCTCCCCGGCTCTCTCCCTCAGTCCCAGTCTCCTCACCTCCCCGGCTCTCTCCCTCATTCGCAGTCTCCTCACCTCCCCGGCTCTCTCCCTCATACCCAGTCTCCTCACCTCCACGGCTCTCTCCCTCATTCCCAGTCTCCTCACCTCCCCGGCTCTCTCCCTCATTCCCAGTCTCCTCACCTCCCCGGCTCTCTCCCTCATTCCCAGTCTCCTCACCTCCCCGGCTCTCTCCCTCATTCCCAGTCTCCTCACCTCCCCTCCCTGGCTCTCTCCCTCAGTCCCAGTCTCCTCACCTCTCCCACTCTCTCCCTCATTCCCAGTCTCCACATTTCCCCGGCTCTCTCCCTCAGTCCCGGTCTCCTCACCTCCCCGGCTCTCTCCCTCAGTCCCGGTCTCCTCACCTCCCTGGCTCTCTCCCCCAGTCCCGGTCTCCTCACCTCCCCGGCTCTCTCCTTCATTCCCAGTCTCCTCACCTCCCCGGCTCACTCCCTCAGTCCCAGTCTCCTCACCTCCCCGGCTCTCTCCCTCATTCCCAGTCTCCTCACCTCCCGGCTCTCTCCCTCATTCCCAGTCTCCTCACCTCCCCGGCTCTCTCCCTCGGTCCCAGTCTCCTCCCCTCCCCGGCTCTCTCCCCCAGTCCCAGTCTCCTCCCCTCCCCGGCTCTCTCCCTCATTCCCAGTCTCCTCACCCTCAGTCCCAGTCTCCTCACCTCACCGGCTCTCTCCCTCATTCCCAGTCTCCTCCCCTCCCCGGCTCTCTCCCTCGGTCCCAGTCTCCTCACCTCCCCGGCTCTCTCCCTCAGTCCCAGTCTCCTCACCTCCCCGGCTCTCTCCCTCAGTCCCAGTCTCCTCACCTCCCCGGCTCTCTCGCTCATTCCCAGTCTCCTCACCTCCCCGGCTCTCTCCCTCTGTCCCAGTCTCCTCACCTCACCGGCTCTCTCCCTCTGTCCCAGTCTCCTCACCTCCCCGGCTCTCTCCCTCAGTCCCAGTCTCCTCACCTCCCCGGCTCACTCCCTCATTCCCAATCTCCTCACCTCCCCGGCTCTCTCCCTCATTCCCAGTCTCCTCACCTCCCCGGCTCTCTCCCCCAGTCCCAGTCTCCTCACCTCCACAGCTCTCTCCCTCATTCCCAGTCTCCTCACCTCCACGGCTCTCTCCCCCATTCCCAGTCTCCTCACCTCCCCGGCTCACTCCCTCATTCCCAATCTCCTCACCTCCCCGGCTCTCTCCCTCATTCCCAGTCTCCTCACCTCCCCGGCTCTCTCCCCCAGTCCCAGTCTCCTCACCTCCCCGGCTCACTCCCACATTCCCAGTCTCCTCACCTCCCCGGCTCTCTCCCCCATTCCCAGTCTCCTCACCTCCCCGGCTCTCTCCCCCAGTCCCAGTCTCCTCACCTCCCCGGCTCTCTCCCTCATTCCCAGTCTCCTCACCTCCCCGGCTCTCTCCCTCAGTCCCGGTCTTCTCACCTCCCCGGCTCACTCCCTCAGTCCCAGTCTCCTCACCTCCCCGGCTCTTTCCCTCATTCCCAGTCTCCTCACCTCCCCGGCTCTCTCCCTCATTCCCAGTCTCCTCACCTCCCCGGCTCTCTCCCTCAGTCCCAGTCTCCTCACCTCCCCGGCTCCCTCCCTCATTCCCAGTCTCCTCACCTCCACAGCTCTCTCCCTCATTCCCAGTCTCCTCACCTCCACGGCTCTCTCCCCCATTCCCAGTCTCCTCACCTCCCCGGCTCTCTCCCTCATTCCCAGTCTCCTCACCTCCCCGGCTCTCTCCCTCATTCCCAGTCTCCTCCCCTCCCCGGCTCTCTCCCTCGGTCCCAGTCTCCTCACCTCCCCGGCTCTCTCCCTCATTCCCAGTCTCCTCACCTCCCCGGCTCTCTGCCTCAGTCCCAGTCTCCTCACCTCCCCGGCTCCCTCCCTCATTCCCAGTCTCCTCACCTCCACGGCTCTCTCCCTCATTCCCAGTCTCCTCACCTCCACGGCTCTCTCCCCCATTCCCAGTCTCCTCACCTCCCCGGCTCTCTCCCTCATTCCCAGTCTCCTCACCTCCCCGGCTCTCTCCCTCATTCCCAGTCTCCTCCCCTCCCCGGCTCTCTCCCTCGGTCCCAGTCTCCTCACCTCCCTGGCTCTCTCCCCCAGTCCCAGTCTCCTCACCTCTCTGGCTATCTCCCTCATTCCCAGTCTTCTCACCTCCCCGGCTCACTCCCTCAGTCCCAGTCTCCTCACCTCCCCGGCTCGCTCCCTCATTCCCAGTCTCCTCACCTCCCCGGCTCTCTCCCTCATTCGCAGTCTCCTCACCTCCCCGGCTCTCTCCCTCAGTGCCAGTCTCCTCACCTCCCCGGCTCTCTCCCTCATTCCCAGTCTCCTCATCTTCCTGCTCTCTCCCTCATTCCCAGTCTCCTCACCTCCCCGGCTCTCTTCCTCAGTCCCAGTCTCTTCACCTCCCCCGCTCTCTCCCCCAGTCCCAGTCTCCTCACCTCTCCGGCTCTCTTCCTCATTCCCAGTCTCCTCACCTCCCCGGCTCTCTCCCTCATTCCCAGTCTCCTCACCTCCCCTCCCTGGCTCTCTCCCTCAGTCCCAGTCTCCTCACCTCTCCCACTCTCTCCCTCATTCCCAGTCTCCACATTTCCCCGGCTCTCTCCCTCAGTCCCAGTCTCCTCACCTCCCCGGCTCTCTCCCTCATTCCCAGTCTCCTCACCTCCCCGGCTCTCTCCCACATTCCCAGTCTCCACACCTCCCAGGCTCTCTCCCTCAGTCCCGGTCTCCTCACCTCCCCGGCTCTCTCCCTCAGTCCCGGTCTCCTCACCTCCCCGGCTCTCTCCCTCATTCCCAGTCTCCTCACCTCCCCGGCTCTCTCCCTCATTCCCAGTCTCCTCACCTTCCCGCTCTCTCCCTCAGTCCCAGTCTCCTCACCTCCCCGGCTCTCTCCCTCATTCCCAGTCTCCTCACCTTCCCGCTCTCTCCCTCATTCCCAGTCTCCTCACCTCCCCGGCTCTCTTCCTCAGTCCCAGTCTCTTCACCTCCCCCGCTCTCTCCCCCAGTCCCAGTCTCCTCAGCTCTCCGGCTCTCTCCCTCATTCCCAGTCTCCTCATTTCCCCGGCTCTCTCCCCCATTCCCAGTCTCCTCACCTCCCCGGCTCACTCCCTCAGTCCCAGTCTCCTCACCTCCCCGGCTCTTTCCCTCATTCCCAGTCTCCTCACCTCCCCGGCTCTCTCCCTCATTCGCAGTCTCCTCACCTCCCCGGCTCTCTCCCTCAGTCCCAGTCTCCTCACCTCCCCGGCTCCCTCCCTCATTCCCAGTCTCCTCACCTCCACGGCTCTCTCCCTCATTCCCAGTCTCCTCACCTCCACGGCTCTCTCCCCCATTCCCAGTCTCCTCACCTCCCCGGCTCTCTCCCTCATTCCCAGTCTCCTCACCTCCCCGGCTCTCTCCCTCATTCCCAGTCTCCTCCCCTCCCCGGCTCTCTCCCTCGGTCCCAGTCTCCTCACCTCCCCGGCTCTCTCCCCCGGTCCCAGTCTCCTCACCTCCCCGGCTCCCTCCCTCAGTCCCAGTCTCCTCACCTCCCCGGCTCTCTCCCTCATTCCCAGTCTCCTCACCCTCAGTCCCAGTCTCCTCACCTCCCCGGCTCTCTCCCTCATTCCCAGTCTCCTCCCCTCCCCGGCTCTCTCCCTCATTCCCAGTCTCCACCCCTCCCCGGCTCTCTCCCTCGGTCCCAGTCTCCTCCCCTCCCCGGCTCTCTCCCTCGGTCCCAGTCTCCACACCTCCCCGGCTCTCTCCCCCATTCCCAGTCTCCTCACCTCCCCGGCTCACTCCCTCAGTCCCAGTCTCCTCACCTCCCCGGCTCTTTCCCTCATTCCCAGTCTCCTCACCTCCCCGGCTCGCTCCCTCATTCCCAGTCTCCTCACCTCCCCGGCTCTCTCCCTCATTCGCAGTCTCCTCACCTCCCCGGCTCTCTCCCTCAGTGCCAGTCTCCTCACCTCCCCGGCTCCCTCCCTCATTCCCAGTCTCCTCATCTTCCTGCTCTCTCCCTCATTCCCAGTCTCCTCCCCTCGCCGGCTCTCTCCCTCAGTGCCAGTCTCCTCACCTCCCCGGCTCTCTCCCTCATTCCCAGTCTCCTCATCTTCCTGCTCTCTCCCTCATTCCCAGTCTCCTCACCTCCCCGGCTCCCTTCCTCAGTCCCAGTCTCTTCACCTCCCCCGCTCTCTCCCCCAGTCCCAGTCTCCTCACCTCTCCGGCTCTCTTCCTCATTCCCAGTCTCCTCACCTCCCCGGCTCTCTCCCTCATTCCCAGTCTCCTCACCTCCCCTCCCTGGCTCTCTCCCTCAGTCCCAGTCTCCTCACCTCTCCCACTCTCTCCCTCATTCCCAGTCTCCACATTTCCCCGGCTCTCTCCCTGTGTCCCAGTCTCCTCACCTCCCCGGCTCTCTCCCTCATTCCCAGTCTCCTCACCTCCCCTCCCTGGCTCTCTCCCTCAGTCCCAGTCTCCTCACCTCCCCGGCTCTCTCCCACATTCCCAGTCTCCACACCTCCCCGGCTCTCTCCCTCAGTCCCAGTCTCCTCACCTCACCGGCTCTCTCCCTCAGTCCCAGTCTCCTCACCTCCCCGGCTCTCTCCCTCAGTCCCGGTCTCCTCACCTCCCCGGCTCTCTCCCTCATTCCCAGTCTCCTCACCTCCCCGGCTCTCTCCCTCATTCCCAGTCTCCTCACCTTCCCGCTCTCCCCCTCATTCCCAGTCTCCTCACCTCCCCGGCTCTCTCCCACATTCCCAGTCTCCACACCTCCCCGGCTCTCTCCCTCAGTCCCGGTCTCCTCACCTCCCCGGCTCTCTCCCTCAGTCCCGGTCTCCTCACCTCCCCGGCTCTCTCCCTCATTCCCAGTCTCCTCACCTCCCCGGCTCTCTCCCTCATTCCCAGTCTCCTCACCTTCCCGCTCTCTCCCTCAGTCCCAGTCTCATCACCTCCCCGGCTCTCTCCCTCATTCCCAGTCTCCTCACCTTCCCGCTCTCTCCCTCATTCCCAGTCTCCTCACCTCCCCGGCTCTCTTCCTCAGTCCCAGTCTCCTCACCTCCCCGGCTCTCTCCCTCATTCCCAGTCTCCTCACCTTCCCGCTCTCTCCCTCATTCCCAGTCTCCTCACCTTCCCGCTCTCTCCCTCATTCCCAGTCTCCTCATTTCCCCGGCTCTCTCCCCCATTCCCAGTCTCCTCACCTCCCCGGCTCACTCCCTCAGTCCCAGTCTCCTCACCTCCCCGGCTCTTTCCCTCATTCCCAGTCTCCTCACCTCCCCGGCTCTCTCCCTCATTCGCAGTCTCCTCACCTCCCCGGCTCTCTCCCTCATTCCCAGTGTCCTCCCCTCCACGGCTCTCTCCCTCAGTCCCAGTCTCCTCACCTCCCCGGCTCCCTCCCTCATTCCCAGTCTCCTCACCTCCACGGCTCTCTCCCTCATTCCCAGTCTCCTCACCTCCACGGCTCTCTCCCCCATTCCCAGTCTCCTCACCTCCCCGGCTCTCTCCCTCATTCCCAGTCTCCTCACCTCCCCGGCTCTCTCCCTCATTCCCAGTCTCCTCCCCTCCCCGGCTCTCTCCCTCGGTCCCAGTCTCCTCACCTCCCCGGCTCTCTCCCCGGTCCCAGTCTCCTCACCTCCCCGGCTCTCTCCCTCATTCCCAATCTCCTCACCCTCAGTCCCAGTCTCCTCACCTCCCCGGCTCTCTCCCTCTGTCCCAGTCTCCTCACCTCACCGGCTCTCTCCCTCATTCCCAGTCTCCTCCCCTCCCCGGCTCTCTCCCTCGGTCCCAGTCGCCTCACCTCCCCGGCTCTCTCCCCCAGTCCCAGTCTCCTCACCTCTCCGGCTCTCTCCCTCATTCCCAGTCTTCTCACCTCCCCGGCTCTCTCCCTCAGTCCCAGTCTCCTCACCCTCATTCCCAGTCTCCTCACCTCCCCGGCTCACTACCTCAGTCCCAGTCTCCTCACCTCCCCGGCTCGCTCCCTCATTCCCAGTCTCCTCACCTCCCCGGCTCTCTCCCTCATTCCCAGTCTCCTCAGCTCCCCGGCTCTCTCCCTCATTCCCAGTCTCCTCATCTTCCTGCTCTCTCCCTCATTCCCAGTCTCCTCACCTCTCCGGCTCTCTTCCTCATTCCCCTCCTCACCTCCCCGGCTCTCTCCCTCATTCCCAGTCTCCTCACCTCCCCTCCCTGGCTCTCTCCCTCAGTCCCAGTCTCCTCACCTCTCCCACTCTCTCCCTCATTCCCAGTCTCCACATTTCCCCGGCTCTCTCCCTCAGTCCCAGTCTCCTCACCTCCCCGGCTCTCTCCCTCATTCCCACTCTCCTCACCTCCCCGGCTCTCTCCCACATTCCCAGTCTCCACACCTCCCCGGCTCCCTCCCTCAGTCCCGGTCTCCTCACCTCCCCGGCTCTCTCCCTCAGTCCCGGTCTCCTCACCTCCCCGGCTCTCTCCCTCAGTCCCAGTCTCCTCACCTCCCCGGCTCTCTCCCTCATTCGCAGTCTCCTCACCTCCCCGGCTCTCTCCCTCATACCCAGTCTCCTCACCTCCACGGCTCTCTCCCTCATTCCCAGTCTCCTCACCTCCCCGGCTCTCTCCCTCATTCCCAGTCTCCTCACCTCCCCGGCTCTCTCCCTCAGTCCCAGTCTCCTCACCTCCCCGGCTCTCTCCCTCATTCCCAGTCTCCTCACCTCCCCGGCTCTCTCCCTCAGTCCCAGTCTCCTCACCTCTCCCACTCTCTCCCTCATTCCCAGTCTCCACATTTCCCCGGCTCTCTCCCTCAGTCCCAGTCTCCCCACCTCCCCGGCTCTCTCCCTCATTCCCAGTCTCCTCACCTCCCCGGCTCTCTCCCTCAGTCCCAGTCTCCTCACCTCCCCGGCTCTCTCCCTCATTCCCAGTCTCCTCACCTCCCCTCCCTGGCTCTCTCCCTCAGTACCAGTCTCCTCACCTCTCCCACTCTCTCCCTCATTCCCAGTCTCCACATTTCCCCGGCTCTCTCCCTCAGTCCCAGTCTCCTCACCTCCCCGGCTCTCTCCCTCATTCCCAGTCTCCTCACCTCCCCGGCTCTCTCCCACATTCCCAGTCTCCACACCTCCCCGGCTCTCTCCCTCAGTCCCGGTCTCCTCACCTCCCCGGCTCTCTCCCTCAGTCCCGGTCTCCTCACCTCCCTGGCTCTCTCCCCCAGTCCCGGTCTCCTCACCTCCCCGGCTCTCTCCCTCATTCCCAGTCTCCTCACCTCCCCGGCTCACTCCCTCAGTCCCAGTCTCCTCACCTCCCCGGCTCTCTCCCTCATTCCCAGTCTCCTCACCTCCCGGCTCACTCCCTCAGTCCTAGTCTCCTCACCTCCCCGGCTCTCTCCCTCAGTCCCAGTCTCCTCACCCTCAGTCCCAGTCTCCTCACCTCCCCGGCTCTCTCCCTCAGTCCCAGTCTCCTCACCTCCCCGGCTCACTCCCTCAGTCCCAGTCTCCTCACCTCCCCGGCTCACTCCCTCAGTCCCAGTCTCCTCACCTCCCCGGCTCTTTCCCTCATTCCCAGTCTCCTCACCTCCCCGGCTCTCTCCCTCATTCGCAGTCTCCTCACCTCCCCGGCTCTCTCCCTCATTCCCAGTGTCCTCCCCTCCACGGCTCTCTCCCTCAGTCCCAGTCTCCTCACCTCCCCGGCTCCCTCCCTCATTCCCAGTCTCCTCACCTCCACGGCTCTCTCCCTCATTCCCAGTCTCCTCACCTCCACGGCTCTCTCCCCCGTTCCCAGTCTCCTCACCTCCCCGGCTCTCTCCCTCATTCCCAGTCTCCTCACCTCCCCGGCTCTCTCCCTCATTCCCAGTCTCCTCCCCTCCCCGGCTGTCTCCCTCGGTCCCAGTCTCCTCACCTCCCCGGCTCTCTCCCCGGTCCCAGTCTCCTCACCTCCCCGGCTCTCTCCCTCATTCCCAGTCTCCTCACCCTCAGTCCCAGTCTCCTCACCTCCCCGGCTCTCTCCCTCAGTCCCGGTCTCCTCACCTCCCCGGCTCTCTCCCTCATTCCCAGTCTCCTCACCTCCCCGGCTCTCTCCCCCAATCCCGGTCTCCTCACCTCTCCGGCTCTCTCCCTCAGTCCCAGTCTCCTCCCCTCCCCGGCTCTCTCCCTCATTCCCAGTCTCCTCACCTCCCCGGTATCTCCCTCAGTCCCGGTGTCCTCACCTCCCCGGCTCTCTCCCCCAGTCCCAGTCTCCTCACCTCCCCGGCTCTCTCCCTCTGTCCCAGTCTCCTCACCTCCCCGGCTCTCTTCCTCATTCCCAGTCTCCTCACCCTCGGTCCCAGTCTCCTCACCTCCCCGGCTCTCTCCCCCAGTCCCATTCTCCTCACCTCCCGGCTCTCTCCCTCTGTCCCAGTCTCCTCACCTCCCCGGCTCTCTCCCTCTGTCCCAGTCTCCTCACCTCCCCGGCTCTCTCCCTCATTCCCAGTCTCCTCACCTCCCCGGCTCTCTCCCTCAGTCCCAGTCTCCTCACCTCCCCGGCTCTCTCCCTCAGTCCCAGTCTCCTCACCCTCAGTCCCAGTCTCCTCACCTCCCCGGCTCTCTCCCTCATTCCCAGTCTCCTCACCTCCCCGGCTCTCTCCCTCAGTCCCAGTCTCCTCACCTCCCCGGCTCTCTCCCTCATTCCCAGTCTCCTCACCTCCCCGGCTCTCTCCCTCATTCCCAGTCTCCTCACCTCCCCGGCTCTCTCCCTCATTCGCAGTCTCCTCACCTCCCCGGCTCTCTCCCTCATTCCCAGTCTCCTCACCTCCCCGGCTCTCTCCCACATTCCCAGTCTCCACACCTCCCCGGCTCTCTCCCTCAGTCCCAGTTTCCTCACCTCCCCGGCTCTCTCCCTCATTCCCAGTCTCCTCACCTCCCCGGCTCTCTCCCTCATTCCCAGTCTCCTCACCTCACCGGCTCTCTCCCTCAGTCCCAGTCTCCTCACCTCCCCGGCTCTCTCCCTCAGTCCCAGTCTCCTCACCTCCCCGGCTCTCTCCCTCATTCCCAGTCTCCTCACCTCCCCGGCTCTCTCCCTCATTCCCAGTCTCCTCACCTCCCCGGCTCTCTCCCTCATTCCCAGTCTCCTCACCTCCCCGGCTCTCTCCCTCATTCCCAGTCTCCTCTCCTTCCCGCTCTCTCTCTCAGTCCCAGTCTCCTCACCTCCCCGGCTCTCTCCCTCAGTGCCAGTCTCCTCACCTCCCCGGCTCTCTTCCTCATTCCCCTCCTCACCTCCCCGGCTCTCTCCCTCATTCCCAGTCTCCTCACCTCCCCTCCCTGGCTCTCTCCCTCAGTCCCAGTCTCCTCACCTCTCCCACTCTCTCCCTCATTCCCAGTCTCCACATTTCCCCGGCTCTCTCCCTCAGTCCCAGTCTCCTCACCTCCCCGGCTCTCTCCCTCATTCCCAGTCTCCTCACCTCCCCGGCTCTCGCCCACATTCCCAGTCTCCACACCTCCCCGGCTCTCTCCCTCAGTCCCGGTCTCCTCACCTCCCCGGCTCTCTCCCTCAGTCCCGGTCTCCTCACCTCCCCGGCTCTCTCCCTCAGTCCCAGTCTCCTCACCTCCCCGGCTCTCTCCCTCATTCGCAGTCTCCTCACCTCCCCGGCTCTCTCCCTCATACCCAGTCTCCTCACCTCCACGGCTCTCTCCCTCATTCCCAGTCTCCTCACCTCCCCGGCTCTCTCCCTCATTCCCAGTCTCCTCACCTCCCCGGCTCTCTCCCTCAGTCCCAGTCTCCTCACCTCCCCGGCTCTCTCCCTCATTCCCAGTCTCCTCACCTCCCCTCCCTGGCTCTCTCCCTCAGTCCCAGTCTCCTCACCTCCCCTCCCTGGCTCTCTCCCTCATTCCCAGTCTCCACATTTCCCCGGCTCTCTCCCTCAGTCCCAGTCTCCTCACCTCCCCGGCTCTCTCCCTCATTCCCAGTCTCCTCACCTCCCCGGCTCTCTCCCTCATTCCCAGTCTCCTCACCTCCCCGGCTCTCTCCCACATTCCCAGTCTCCACACCTCCCCGGCTCTCTCCCTCAGTCCCGGTCTCCTCACCTCCCCGGCTCTCTCCCTCAGTCCCGGTCTCCTCACCTCCCCGGCTCTCTCCCTCATTCCCAGTCTCCTCACCTCCCCGGCTCTCTCCCACATTCCCAGTCTCCACACCTCCCCGGCTCTCTCCCTCAGTCCCGGTCTCCTCACCTCCCCGGCTCTCTCCCTCAGTCCCAGTCTCCTCACCTCCCCGGCTCTCTCCCCCAGTCCCGGTCTCCTCACCTCCCCGGCTCTCTCCCTCATTCCCAGTCTCCTCACCTCCCCGGCTCACTCCCTCAGTCCCAGTCTCCTCACCTCCCCGGCTCTCTCCCTCATTCCCAGTCTCCTCACCTCCCCGGCTCTCTCCCTCATTCCTCGTCTCCTCACCTCCCCGGCTCTCTCCCTCAGTCCCAGTCTCCTCACCTCCCCGGCTCTCTCCCTCATTCCCAGTCTCCTCACCTCCCCGGCTCTCTCCCTCAGTCCCAGTCTCCTCACCTCCCCGGCTCTCTCCCTCAGTCCCAGTCTCCTCACCTCCCCGGCTCTCTCCCTCAGTCCCAGTCTCCTCACCTCCCCGGCTCTCTCCCTCATTCCCAGTCTCCTCACCTCCCCGGCTCTCTCCCTCATTCCCAGTCTCCTCACCTCCCCGGCTCTCTCCCTCAGTCCCAGTCTCCTCACCTCCCCGGCTCTCTCCCTCAGTCCCAGTCTCCTCACCTCCCCGGCTCTCTCCCTCATTCCTAGTCTCCTCACCTCCCCGGCTCTCTCCCTCAGTCCCAGTCTCCTCACCTCCCCGGCTCTCTCCCTCATTCCCAGTCTCCTCACCTCCCCGGCTCTCTCCCTCATTCCCAGTCTCCTCACCTCCCCGGCTCTCTCCCTCATTCGCAGTCTCCTCACCTCCCCGGCTCTCACCCTCAGTCCCAGTCTCCTCACCTCTCCGTCTCTCTCCCTCATTCCCAGTCTCCTCACCTCCCCGGCTCTCTCCCTCATTCCCAGTCTCCTCACCTCCCCGGCTCTCTCCCTCATTCCCAGTCTCCTCACCTCCCCGGATCTCTCCCACATTCCCAGTCTCCTCACCTCCCCGGCTCTCTCCCCCATTCCCAGTCTCCTCACCTCCCCGGCTCTCTCCCCCAGTCCCGGTCTCCTCACCTCTCCGGCTCTCTCCCTCAGTCCCAGTCTCCTCCCCTCCCCGGCTCTCTCCCTCATTCCCAGTCTCCTCACCTCCCCGGCTCTCTCCCTCATTCCCAGTCTCCTCACCTCTCCGGCTCTCTCCCTCAGTCCCAGTCTCCTCACCACCCTGGCTCTCTCCCTCATTCCCAGTCTCCTCACCTCCCCGGCTCTCTCCCTCAGTCCCAGTCTCCTCCCCTCCCCGGCTCTCTCCCTCATTCCCAGTCTCCTCACCTCCCCGGCTCTCTCCCTCAGTCCCGGTCTCCTCACCTCCCCGGCTCTCTCCCTCATTCCCAGTCTCCTCACCTCCCCGGCTCTCTCCCCCAATCCCGGTCTCCTCACCTCTCCGGCTCTCTCCCTCAGTCCCAGTCTCCTCCCCTCCCCGGCTCTCTCCCTCATTCCCAGTCTCCTCACCTCCCCGGCTCTCTCCCTCAGTCCCGGTGTCCTCACCTCCCCGGCTCTCTCCCCCAGTCCCAGCCTCCTCACCTCCCCGGCTCTCTCCCTCTGTCCCAGTCTCCTCCCCTCCCCGGCTCTCTTCCTCATTCCCAGTCTCCTCACCCTCGGTCCCAGTCTCCTCACCTCCCCGGCTCTCTCCCCCAGTCCCAGTCTCCTCACCTCCCGGCTCTCTCCCTCTGTCCCAGTCTCCTCACCTCCCCGGCTCTCTCCCTCTGTCCCAGTCTCCTCACCTCCCCGGCTCTCTCCCTCATTCCCAGTCTCCTCACCTCCCCGGCTCTCTCCCTCAGTCCCAGTCTCCTCACCTCCCCGGCTCTCTCCCTCAGTCCCAGTCTCCTCACCTCCCCGGCTCTCTCCCTCAGTCCCAGTCTCCTCACCCTCAGTCCCAGTCTCCTCACCTCCCCGGCTCTCTCCCTCATTCCCAGTCTCCTCACCTCCCCGGCTCTCTCCCTCAGTCCCAGTCTCCTCACCTCCCCGGCTCTCTCCCTCATTCCCAGTCTCCTCACCTCCCCGGCTCTCTCCCTCATTCCCAGTCTCCTCACCTCCCCGGCTCTCTCCCTCATTCCCAGTCTCCTCACCTCCCCGGCTCTCTCCCTCATTCGCAGTCTCCTCACCTCCCCGGCTCTCTCCCTCATTCCCAGTCTCCTCACCTCCCCGGCTCTCTCCCACATTCCCAGTCTCCACACCTCCCCGGCTCTCTCCCTCAGTCCCAGTTTCCTCACCTCCCCGGCTCTCTCCCTCATTCCCAGTCTCCTCACCTCCCCGGCTCTCTCCCTCATTCCCAGTCTCCTCACCTCACCGGCTCTCTCCCTCAGTCCCAGTCTCCTCACCTCCCCGGCTCTCTCCCTCAGTCCCAGTCTCCTCACCTCCCCGGCTCTCTCCCTCATTCCCAGTCTCCTCACCTCCCCGGCTCTCTCCCTCATTCCCAGTCTCCTCACCTCCCCGGCTCTCTCCCTCATTCCCAGTCTCCTCACCTCCCCGGCTCTCTCCCTCATTCCCACTCTCCTCTCCTTCCCGCTCTCTCTCTCAGTCCCAGTCTCCTCACCTCCCCGGCTCTCTCCCTCAGTGCCAGTCTCCTCACCTCCCCGGCTCTCTCCCTCATTCCCAGTCTCCTCACCTTCACGCTCTCTCCCTCATTCCCAGTCTCCTCACCTCCCCGGCTCTCTCCCCCAGTCCCAGTCACTTCACCTCCCCCGCTCTCTCCCCCAGTCCCAGTCTCCTCACCTCCCCGGCTCTCTCCCTCATTCCCAGTCTCCACACCTCCCCGGCTCTCTCCCACATTCCCAGTCTCCACACCTCCCCGGCTCTCTCCCACATTCCCAGTCTCCTCACCTCCCCGGCTCTCTCCCCCAGTCCCGGTCTCCTCACCTCTCCGGCTCTCTCCCTCAGTCCCAGTCTCCTCCCCTCGCCGGCTCTCTCCCTCATTCCCAGTCTCCTCACCTCCCCGGCTCTCTCCCTCATTCCCAGTCTCCTCACCTCCCCGGCTCTCTCCCTCATTCCCAGTCTCCTCACCTTCCCGCTCTCTCCCTCAGTCCCAGTCTCCTCACCACCCCGGCTCTCTCCCTCATTCCCAGTCTCCTCACCTTCCCGCTCTCTCCCTCATTCCCAGTCTCCTCACCTCCCCGGCTCTCTCCCTCATTCCCAGTCTCCTCACCTCCCCGGCTCTCTCCCTCATTCCCAGTCTCCTCCCCTCCCCGGCTCTCTCCCTCGGTCCCAGTCTCCTCCCCTCCCCGGCTCTCTCCCCCGGTCCCAGTCTCCTCACCTCCCCGGCTCTCTCCCTCATTCCCAGTCTCCTCACCCTCAGTCCCAGTCTCCTCACCTCTCCGTCTCTCTCCCTCATTCCCAGTCTCCTCACCTCTCCGGCTCTCTCCCTCATTCCCAGTCTTCTCACCTCCCCGGCTCTCTCCCTCAGTCCCAGTCTCCTCACCCTCATTCCCAGTCTCCTCACCTCTCCGTCTCTCTCCCTCATTCCCAGTCTCCTCACCTCTCCGTCTCTCTCCCTCATTCCCAGTCTCCTCACCTCTCCGACTCTCTCCCCCAGTCCCGGTCTCCTCACCTCTCCGGCTCTCTCCCTCAGTCCCAGTCTCCTCCCCTCGCCGGCTCTCTCCCTCATTCGCAGTCTCCTCACCTCCCCGGCTCACTCGCTCAGTCCCAGTCTCCTCACCTCCCCGGCTCTCTCCCTCATTCCCAGTCTCCTCACCTCCCCGGCTCTCCCCCTCATTCCCAGTCTCCTCACCTTCCTGCTCTCTCTCTCAGTCCCAGTCTCCTCACCTCCCCGGCTCTCTCCCTCATTCCCAGTCTCCTCACCTTCCCGCTCTCTCCCTCATTCCCAGTCTCCTCACCTCCCCGGCTCTCTTCCTCAGTCCCAGTCTCTTCACCTCCCCCGCTCTCTCCCCCAGTCCCAGTCTCCTCACCTCCCCGGCTCTCTCCCTCATTCCCAGTCTCCTCACCTCCCCGGCTCTCCCCCTCATTCCCAGTCTCCTCACCTTCCTGCTCTCTCTCTCAGTGCCAGTCTCCTCACCTCCCCGGCTCTCTCCCTCATTCCCAGTCTCCTCACCTTCCCGCTCTCTCCCTCATTCCCAGTCTCCTCACCTCCCCGGCTCTCTTCCTCAGTCCCAGTCTCTTCACCTCCCCCGCTCTCTCCCCCAGTCCCAGTCTCCTCACCTCCCCGGCTCTCTCCCTCAGTCCCAGTCTCCTCACCTCTCCGGCTCTCTCCCTCATTCCCAGTCTCCTCATTTCCCCGGCTCTCTCCCCCATTCCCAGTCTCCTCACCTCCCCGGCTCACTCCCTCAGTCCCGGTCTCCTCACCTCCCCGGCTCTTTCCCTCATTCCCAGTCTCCTCACCTCCCTGGCGCTCTCCCTCATTCGCAGTCTCCTCACCTCCCCGGCTCTCTCCCTCAGTCCCAGTCTCCTCACCTCCCCGGCTCCCTCCCTCATTCCCAGTCTCCTCACCTCCCCGGCTCTCTCCCTCATTCCCAGTCTCCTCACCTCCACGGCTCTCTCCCCCATTCCCAGTCTCCTCACCTCCCCGGCTCTCTCCCTCATTCCCAGTCTCCTCACCTCCCCGGCTCTCTCCCTCATTCCCAGTCTCCTCACCTCCCCGGCTCTCTCCCTCATTCCCAGTCTCCACCCCTCCCCGGCTCTCTCCCTCGGTCCCAGTCTCCTCACCTCCCCGGCTCTCTCCCCCGGTCCCAGTCTCCTCACCTCCCCGGCTCTCTCCCTCATTCCCAGTCTCCTCACCTCCCCGGCTCTCTCCCTCATTCCCAGTCTCCACCCCTCCCCGGGTCTCTCCCTCGGTCCCAGTCTCCTCACCTCCCCGGCTCTCTCCCCCGGTCTCAGTCTCCACCCCTCCCCGGCTCTCTCCCTCGGTCCCAGTCTCCTCACCTCCCCGGCTCTCTCCCTCATTCCCAGTCTCCTCACCTCCCCGGCTCTCTCCCCCGGTCCCAGTCTCCTCACCTCCCCGGCTCTCTCCCTCAGTCCCAGTCTCCTCACCTCCCCGGCTCTCTCCCTCTGTCCCAGTCTCCTCACCTCCCCGGCTCTCTCCCTCATTCCCAGTCTCCTCACCCTCAGTCCCAGTCTCCTCACCTCCCCGGCTCTCTCCCTCTGTCCCAGTCTCCTCACCTCCCCGGCTCTCTCCCTCATTCCCAGTCTCCTCACCTCCGCGGCTCTCTCCCTCATACCCAGTCTCCTCACCTCCCCGGCTCTCTCCCACATTCCCAGTCTCCACACCTCCCCGGCTCTCTCCCTCAGTCCCAGTCTCCTCACCTCACCGGCTCTCTCCCTCAGTCCCAGTCTCCTCACCTCCCCGGCTCTCTCCCTCAGTCCCAGTCTCCTCACCTCCCCGGCTCTCTCCCTCATTCCCAGTCTCCTCACCTCCCCGGCTCTCTCCCTCATTCCCAGTCTCCTCACCTCCCCGGCTCTCTCCCTCATTCCCAGTCTCCTCACCTCCCCGGCTCTCTCCCTCATTCCCAGTCTCCTCTCCTTCCCGCTCTCTCCCCCAGTCCCAGTCTCCTCACCTCCCCGGCTCTCTCCCTCAGTGCCAGTCTCCTCACCTCTCCGGCTCTCTCCCTCATTCCCAGTCTCCTCACCTTCACGCTCTCTCCCTCATTCCCAGTCTCCTCACCTCCCCGGCTCTCTCCCCCAGTCCCAGTCTCTTCACCTCCCCCGCTCTCTCCCCCAGTCCCAGTCTCCTCACCTCCCCGGCTCTCTCCCTCATTCCCAGTCTCCTCACCTCCCCGGCTCTCTCCCTCATTCCCAGTCTCCTCACCTCCCCGGCTCTCTCCCTCATTCCCAGTCTCCTCACCTCCCCTCCCTGGCTCTCTCCCTCAGTCCCAGTCTCCTCACCTCTCCCACTCTCTCCCTCATTCCCAGTCTCCACATTTCCCCGGCTCTCTCCCTCAGTCCCGGTCTCCTCACCTCCCCGGCTCTCTCCCTCAGTCCCGGTCTCCTCACCTCCCTGGCTCTCTCCCCCAGTCCCGGTCTCCTCACCTCCCCGGCTCTCTCCTTCATTCCCAGTCTCCTCACCTCCCCGGCTCACTCCCTCAGTCCCAGTCTCCTCACCTCCCCGGCTCTCTCCCTCATTCCCAGTCTCCTCACCTCCCGGCTCTCTCCCTCATTCCCAGTCTCCTCACCTCCCCGGCTCTCTCCCTCGGTCCCAGTCTCCTCCCCTCCCCGGCTCTCTCCCCCAGTCCCAGTCTCCTCCCCTCCCCGGCTCTCTCCCTCATTCCCAGTCTCCTCACCCTCAGTCCCAGTCTCCTCACCTCACCGGCTCTCTCCCTCATTCCCAGTCTCCTCCCCTCCCCGGCTCTCTCCCTCGGTCCCAGTCTCCTCACCTCCCCGGCTCTCTCCCTCAGTCCCAGTCTCCTCACCTCCCCGGCTCTCTCCCTCAGTCCCAGTCTCCTCACCTCCCCGGCTCTCTCGCTCATTCCCAGTCTCCTCACCTCCCCGGCTCTCTCCCTCATTCCCAGTCTCCACCCCTCCCCGGCTCTCTCCCTCGGTCCCAGTCTCCTCACCTCCCCGGCTCTCTCCCCCGGTCCCAGTCTCCTCACCTCCCCGGCTCTCTCCCTCATTCCCAGTCTCCTCACCTCCCCGGCTCTCTCCCTCATTCCCAGTCTCCACCCCTCCCCGGGTCTCTCCCTCGGTCCCAGTCTCCTCACCTCCCCGGCTCTCTCCCCCGGTCTCAGTCTCCACCCCTCCCCGGCTCTCTCCCTCGGTCCCAGTCTCCTCACCTCCCCGGCTCTCTCCCTCATTCCCAGTCTCCTCACCTCCCCGGCTCTCTCCCCCGGTCCCAGTCTCCTCACCTCCCCGGCTCTCTCCCTCAGTCCCAGTCTCCTCACCTCCCCGGCTCTCTCCCTCTGTCCCAGTCTCCTCACCTCCCCGGCTCTCTCCCTCATTCCCAGTCTCCTCACCCTCAGTCCCAGTCTCCTCACCTCCCCGGCTCTCTCCCTCTGTCCCAGTCTCCTCACCTCCCCGGCTCTCTCCCTCATTCCCAGTCTCCTCACCTCCGCGGCTCTCTCCCTCATACCCAGTCTCCTCACCTCCCCGGCTCTCTCCCACATTCCCAGTCTCCACACCTCCCCGGCTCTCTCCCTCAGTCCCAGTCTCCTCACCTCACCGGCTCTCTCCCTCAGTCCCAGTCTCCTCACCTCCCCGGCTCTCTCCCTCAGTCCCAGTCTCCTCACCTCCCCGGCTCTCTCCCTCATTCCCAGTCTCCTCACCTCCCCGGCTCTCTCCCTCATTCCCAGTCTCCTCACCTCCCCGGCTCTCTCCCTCATTCCCAGTCTCCTCACCTCCCCGGCTCTCTCCCTCATTCCCAGTCTCCTCTCCTTCCCGCTCTCTCCCCCAGTCCCAGTCTCCTCACCTCCCCGGCTCTCTCCCTCAGTGCCAGTCTCCTCACCTCTCCGGCTCTCTCCCTCATTCCCAGTCTCCTCACCTTCACGCTCTCTCCCTCATTCCCAGTCTCCTCACCTCCCCGGCTCTCTCCCCCAGTCCCAGTCTCTTCACCTCCCCCGCTCTCTCCCCCAGTCCCAGTCTCCTCACCTCCCCGGCTCTCTCCCTCATTCCCAGTCTCCTCACCTCCCCGGCTCTCTCCCTCATTCCCAGTCTCCTCACCTCCCCGGCTCTCTCCCTCATTCCCAGTCTCCTCACCTCCCCTCCCTGGCTCTCTCCCTCAGTCCCAGTCTCCTCACCTCTCCCACTCTCTCCCTCATTCCCAGTCTCCACATTTCCCCGGCTCTCTCCCTCAGTCCCGGTCTCCTCACCTCCCCGGCTCTCTCCCTCAGTCCCGGTCTCCTCACCTCCCTGGCTCTCTCCCCCAGTCCCGGTCTCCTCACCTCCCCGGCTCTCTCCTTCATTCCCAGTCTCCTCACCTCCCCGGCTCACTCCCTCAGTCCCAGTCTCCTCACCTCCCCGGCTCTCTCCCTCATTCCCAGTCTCCTCACCTCCCGGCTCTCTCCCTCATTCCCAGTCTCCTCACCTCCCCGGCTCTCTCCCTCGGTCCCAGTCTCCTCCCCTCCCCGGCTCTCTCCCCCAGTCCCAGTCTCCTCCCCTCCCGGGCTCTCTCCCTCATTCCCAGTCTCCTCACCCTCAGTCCCAGTCTCCTCACCTCACCGGCTCTCTCCCTCATTCCCAGTCTCCTCCCCTCCCCGGCTCTCTCCCTCGGTCCCAGTCTCCTCACCTCCCCGGCTCTCTCCCTCAGTCCCAGTCTCCTCACCTCCCCGGCTCTCTCCCTCAGTCCCAGTCTCCTCACCTCCCCGGCTCTCTCCCTCATTCCCAGTCTCCTCACCTCCCCGGCTCTCTCCCTCATTCCCAGTCTCCTCACCTCCCCGGCTCTCTCCCTCATTCCCAGTCTCCTCACCTCCCCGGCTCTCTCCCTCATTCCCAGTCTCCTCTCCTTCCCGCTCTCTCCCCCAGTCCCAGTCTCCTCACCTCCCCGGCTCTCTCCCTCAGTGCCAGTCTCCTCACCTCTCCGGCTCTCTCCCTCATTCCCAGTCTCCTCACCTTCACGCTCTCTCCCTCATTCCCAGTCTCCTCACCTCCCCGGCTCTCTCCCCCAGTCCCAGTCTCTTCACCTCCCCCGCTCTCTCCCCCAGTCCCAGTCTCCTCACCTCCCCGGCTCTCTCCCTCATTCCCAGTCTCCTCACCTCCCCGGCTCTCTCCCTCATTCCCAGTCTCCTCACCTCCCCGGCTCTCTCCCTCATTCCCAGTCTCCTCACCTCCCCTCCCTGGCTCTCTCCCTCAGTCCCAGTCTCCTCACCTCTCCCACTCTCTCCCTCATTCCCAGTCTCCACATTTCCCCGGCTCTCTCCCTCAGTCCCGGTCTCCTCACCTCCCCGGCTCTCTCCCTCAGTCCCGGTCTCCTCACCTCCCTGGCTCTCTCCCCCAGTCCCGGTCTCCTCACCTCCCCGGCTCTCTCCTTCATTCCCAGTCTCCTCACCTCCCCGGCTCACTCCCTCAGTCCCAGTCTCCTCACCTCCCCGGCTCTCTCCCTCATTCCCAGTCTCCTCACCTCCCGGCTCTCTCCCTCATTCCCAGTCTCCTCACCTCCCCGGCTCTCTCCCTCGGTCCCAGTCTCCTCCCCTCCCCGGCTCTCTCCCCCAGTCCCAGTCTCCTCCCCTCCCCGGCTCTCTCCCTCATTCCCAGTCTCCTCACCCTCAGTCCCAGTCTCCTCACCTCACCGGCTCTCTCCCTCATTCCCAGTCTCCTCCCCTCCCCGGCTCTCTCCCTCGGTCCCAGTCTCCTCACCTCCCCGGCTCTCTCCCTCAGTCCCAGTCTCCTCACCTCCCCGGCTCTCTCCCTCAGTCCCAGTCTCCTCACCTCCCCGGCTCTCTCGCTCATTCCCAGTCTCCTCACCTCCCCGGCTCTCTCCCTCATTCCCAGTCTCCACCCCTCCCCGGCTCTCTCCCTCGGTCCCAGTCTCCTCACCTCCCCGGCTCTCTCCCCCGGTCCCAGTCTCCTCACCTCCCCGGCTCTCTCCCTCATTCCCAGTCTCCTCACCTCCCCGGCTCTCTCCCTCATTCCCAGTCTCCACCCCTCCCCGGGTCTCTCCCTCGGTCCCAGTCTCCTCACCTCCCCGGCTCTCTCCCCCGGTCTCAGTCTCCACCCCTCCCCGGCTCTCTCCCTCGGTCCCAGTCTCCTCACCTCCCCGGCTCTCTCCCTCATTCCCAGTCTCCTCACCTCCCCGGCTCTCTCCCCCGGTCCCAGTCTCCTCACCTCCCCGGCTCTCTCCCTCAGTCCCAGTCTCCTCACCTCCCCGGCTCTCTCCCTCTGTCCCAGTCTCCTCACCTCCCCGGCTCTCTCCCTCATTCCCAGTCTCCTCACCCTCAGTCCCAGTCTCCTCACCTCCCCGGCTCTCTCCCTCTGTCCCAGTCTCCTCACCTCCCCGGCTCTCTCCCTCATTCCCAGTCTCCTCACCTCCGCGGCTCTCTCCCTCATACCCAGTCTCCTCACCTCCCCGGCTCTCTCCCACATTCCCAGTCTCCACACCTCCCCGGCTCTCTCCCTCAGTCCCAGTCTCCTCACCTCACCGGCTCTCTCCCTCAGTCCCAGTCTCCTCACCTCCCCGGCTCTCTCCCTCAGTCCCAGTCTCCTCACCTCCCCGGCTCTCTCCCTCATTCCCAGTCTCCTCACCTCCCCGGCTCTCTCCCTCATTCCCAGTCTCCTCACCTCCCCGGCTCTCTCCCTCATTCCCAGTCTCCTCACCTCCCCGGCTCTCTCCCTCATTCCCAGTCTCCTCTCCTTCCCGCTCTCTCCCCCAGTCCCAGTCTCCTCACCTCCCCGGCTCTCTCCCTCAGTGCCAGTCTCCTCACCTCTCCGGCTCTCTCCCTCATTCCCAGTCTCCTCACCTTCACGCTCTCTCCCTCATTCCCAGTCTCCTCACCTCCCCGGCTCTCTCCCCCAGTCCCAGTCTCTTCACCTCCCCCGCTCTCTCCCCCAGTCCCAGTCTCCTCACCTCCCCGGCTCTCTCCCTCATTCCCAGTCTCCTCACCTCCCCGGCTCTCTCCCTCATTCCCAGTCTCCTCACCTCCCCGGCTCTCTCCCTCATTCCCAGTCTCCTCACCTCCCCTCCCTGGCTCTCTCCCTCAGTCCCAGTCTCCTCACCTCTCCCACTCTCTCCCTCATTCCCAGTCTCCACATTTCCCCGGCTCTCTCCCTCAGTCCCGGTCTCCTCACCTCCCCGGCTCTCTCCCTCAGTCCCGGTCTCCTCACCTCCCTGGCTCTCTCCCCCAGTCCCGGTCTCCTCACCTCCCCGGCTCTCTCCTTCATTCCCAGTCTCCTCACCTCCCCGGCTCACTCCCTCAGTCCCAGTCTCCTCACCTCCCCGGCTCTCTCCCTCATTCCCAGTCTCCTCACCTCCCGGCTCTCTCCCTCATTCCCAGTCTCCTCACCTCCCCGGCTCTCTCCCTCGGTCCCAGTCTCCTCCCCTCCCCGGCTCTCTCCCCCAGTCCCAGTCTCCTCCCCTCCCGGGCTCTCTCCCTCATTCCCAGTCTCCTCACCCTCAGTCCCAGTCTCCTCACCTCACCGGCTCTCTCCCTCATTCCCAGTCTCCTCCCCTCCCCGGCTCTCTCCCTCGGTCCCAGTCTCCTCACCTCCCCGGCTCTCTCCCTCAGTCCCAGTCTCCTCACCTCCCCGGCTCTCTCCCTCAGTCCCAGTCTCCTCACCTCCCCGGCTCTCTCGCTCATTCCCAGTCTCCTCACCTCCCCGGCTCTCTCCCTCTGTCCCAGTCTCCTCACCTCACCGGCTCTCTCCCTCTGTCCCAGTCTCCTCACCTCCCCGGCTCTCTCCCTCAGTCCCAGTCTCCTCACCTCCCCGGCTCACTCCCTCATTCCCAATCTCCTCACCTCCCCGGCTCTCTCCCTCATTCCCAGTCTCCTCACCTCCCCGGCTCTCTCCCCCAGTCCCAGTCTCCTCACCTCCACAGCTCTCTCCCTCATTCCCAGTCTCCTCACCTCCACGGCTCTCTCCCCCATTCCCAGTCTCCTCACCTCCCCGGCTCACTCCCTCATTCCCAATCTCCTCACCTCCCCGGCTCTCTCCCTCATTCCCAGTCTCCTCACCTCCCCGGCTCTCTCCCCCAGTCCCAGTCTCCTCACCTCCCCGGCTCACTCCCACATTCCCAGTCTCCTCACCTCCCCGGCTCTCTCCCCCATTCCCAGTCTCCTCACCTCCCCGGCTCTCTCCCCCAGTCCCAGTCTCCTCACCTCCCCGGCTCTCTCCCTCATTCCCAGTCTCCTCACCTCCCCGGCTCTCTCCCTCAGTCCCGGTCTTCTCACCTCCCCGGCTCACTCCCTCAGTCCCAGTCTCCTCACCTCCCCGGCTCTTTCCCTCATTCCCAGTCTCCTCACCTCCCCGGCTCTCTCCCTCATTCCCAGTCTCCTCACCTCCCCGGCTCTCTCCCTCAGTCCCAGTCTCCTCACCTCCCCGGCTCCCTCCCTCATTCCCAGTCTCCTCACCTCCACAGCTCTCTCCCTCATTCCCAGTCTCCTCACCTCCACGGCTCTCTCCCCCATTCCCAGTCTCCTCACCTCCCCGGCTCTCTCCCTCATTCCCAGTCTCCTCACCTCCCCGGCTCTCTCCCTCATTCCCAGTCTCCTCCCCTCCCCGGCTCTCTCCCTCGGTCCCAGTCTCCTCACCTCCCCGGCTCTCTCCCTCATTCCCAGTCTCCTCACCTCCCCGGCTCTCTCCCTCAGTCCCAGTCTCCTCACCTCCCCGGCTCCCTCCCTCATTCCCAGTCTCCTCACCTCCACGGCTCTCTCCCTCATTCCCAGTCTCCTCACCTCCACGGCTCTCTCCCCCATTCCCAGTCTCCTCACCTCCCCGGCTCTCTCCCTCATTCCCAGTCTCCTCACCTCCCCGGCTCTCTCCCTCATTCCCAGTCTCCTCCCCTCCCCGGCTCTCTCCCTCGGTCCCAGTCTCCTCACCTCCCTGGCTCTCTCCCCCAGTCCCAGTCTCCTCACCTCTCTGGCTATCTCCCTCATTCCCAGTCTTCTCACCTCCCCGGCTCACTCCCTCAGTCCCAGTCTCCTCACCTCCCCGGCTCGCTCCCTCATTCCCAGTCTCCTCACCTCCCCGGCTCTCTCCCTCATTCGCAGTCTCCTCACCTCCCCGGCTCTCTCCCTCAGTGCCAGTCTCCTCACCTCACCGGCTCTCTCCCTCATTCCCAGTCTCCTCATCTTCCTGCTCTCTCCCTCATTCCCAGTCTCCTCACCTCCCCGGCTCTCTTCCTCAGTCCCAGTCTCTTCACCTCCCCCGCTCTCTCCCCCAGTCCCAGTCTCCTCACCTCTCCGGCTCTCTTCCTCATTCCCAGTCTCCTCACCTCCCCGGCTCTCTCCCTCATTCCCAGTCTCCTCACCTCCCCTCCCTGGCTCTCTCCCTCAGTCCCAGTCTCCTCACCTCTCCCACTCTCTCCCTCATTCCCAGTCTCCACATTTCCCCGGCTCTCTCCCTCAGTCCCAGTCTCCTCACCTCCCCGGCTCTCTCCCTCATTCCCAGTCTCCTCACCTCCCCGGCTCTCTCCCACATTCCCAGTCTCCACACCTCCCAGGCTCTCTCCCTCAGTCCCGGTCTCCTCACCTCCCCGGCTCTCTCCCTCAGTCCCGGTCTCCTCACCTCCCCGGCTCTCTCCCTCATTCCCAGTCTCCTCACCTCCCCGGCTCTCTCCCTCATTCCCAGTCTCCTCACCTTCCCGCTCTCTCCCTCAGTCCCAGTCTCCTCACCTCCCCGGCTCTCTCCCTCATTCCCAGTCTCCTCACCTTCCCGCTCTCTCCCTCATTCCCAGTCTCCTCACCTCCCCGGCTCTCTTCCTCAGTCCCAGTCTCTTCACCTCCCCCGCTCTCTCCCCCAGTCCCAGTCTCCTCAGCTCTCCGGCTCTCTCCCTCATTCCCAGTCTCCTCATTTCCCCGGCTCTCTCCCCCATTCCCAGTCTCCTCACCTCCCCGGCTCACTCCCTCAGTCCCAGTCTCCTCACCTCCCCGGCTCTTTCCCTCATTCCCAGTCTCCTCACCTCCCCGGCTCTCTCCCTCATTCGCAGTCTCCTCACCTCCCCGGCTCTCTCCCTCAGTCCCAGTCTCCTCACCTCCCCGGCTCCCTCCCTCATTCCCAGTCTCCTCACCTCCACGGCTCTCTCCCTCATTCCCAGTCTCCTCACCTCCACGGCTCTCTCCCCCATTCCCAGTCTCCTCACCTCCCCGGCTCTCTCCCTCATTCCCAGTCTCCTCACCTCCCCGGCTCTCTCCCTCATTCCCAGTCTCCTCCCCTCCCCGGCTCTCTCCCTCGGTCCCAGTCTCCTCACCTCCCCGGCTCTCTCCCCCGGTCCCAGTCTCCTCACCTCCCCGGCTCCCTCCCTCAGTCCCAGTCTCCTCACCTCCCCGGCTCTCTCCCTCATTCCCAGTCTCCTCACCCTCAGTCCCAGTCTCCTCACCTCCCCGGCTCTCTCCCTCATTCCCAGTCTCCTCCCCTCCCCGGCTCTCTCCCTCATTCCCAGTCTCCACCCCTCCCCGGCTCTCTCCCTCGGTCCCAGTCTCCTCCCCTCCCCGGCTCTCTCCCTCATTCCCAGTCTCCACACCTCCCCGGCTCTCTCCCCCATTCCCAGTCTCCTCACCTCCCCGGCTCACTCCCTCAGTCCCAGTCTCCTCACCTCCCCGGCTCTTTCCCTCATTCCCAGTCTCCTCACCTCCCCGGCTCGCTCCCTCATTCCCAGTCTCCTCACCTCCCCGGCTCTCTCCCTCATTCGCAGTCTCCTCACCTCCCCGGCTCTCTCCCTCAGTGCCAGTCTCCTCACCTCCCCGGCTCCCTCCCTCATTCCCAGTCTCCTCATCTTCCTGCTCTCTCCCTCATTCCCAGTCTCCTCCCCTCGCCGGCTCTCTCCCTCAGTGCCAGTCTCCTCACCTCCCCGGCTCTCTCCCTCATTCCCAGTCTCCTCATCTTCCTGCTCTCTCCCTCATTCCCAGTCTCCTCACCTCCCCGGCTCCCTTCCTCAGTCCCAGTCTCTTCACCTCCCCCGCTCTCTCCCCCAGTCCCAGTCTCCTCACCTCTCCGGCTCTCTTCCTCATTCCCAGTCTCCTCACCTCCCCGGCTCTCTCCCTCATTCCCAGTCTCCTCACCTCCCCTCCCTGGCTCTCTCCCTCAGTCCCAGTCTCCTCACCTCTCCCACTCTCTCCCTCATTCCCAGTCTCCACATTTCCCCGGCTCTCTCCCTGTGTCCCAGTCTCCTCACCTCCCCGGCTCTCTCCCTCATTCGCAGTCTCCTCACCTCCCCTCCCTGGCTCTCTCCCTCAGTACCAGTCTCCTCACCTCTCCCACTCTCTCCCTCATTCCCAGTCTCCACATTTCCCCGGCTCTCTCCCTCTGTCCCAGTCTCCTCACCTCCCCGGCTCTCTCCCTCATTCCCAGTCTCCACACCTCCCCGGCTCTCTCCCTCAGTCCCGGTCTCCTCACCTCCCCGGCTCTCTCCCTCAGTCCCGGTCTCCTCACCTCCCCGGCTCTCTCCCTCATTCCCAGTCTCCTCACCTCCCCGGCTCTCTCCCTCATTCCCAGTCTCCTCACCTTCCCGCTCTCCCCCTCATTCCCAGTCTCCTCACCTCCCCGGCTCTCTCCCACATTCCCAGTCTCCACACCTCCCCGGCTCTCTCCCTCAGTCCCGGTCTCCTCACCTCCCCGGCTCTCTCCCTCAGTCCCGGTCTCCTCACCTCCCCGGCTCTCTCCCTCATTCCCAGTCTCCTCACCTCCCCGGCTCTCTCCCTCATTCCCAGTCTCCTCACCTTCCCGCTCTCTCCCTCAGTCCCAGTCTCCTCACCTCCCCGGCTCTCTCCCTCATTCCCAGTCTCCTCACCTTCCCGCTCTCTCCCTCATTCCCAGTCTCCTCACCTCCCCGGCTCTCTTCCTCAGTCCCAGTCTCCTCACCTCCCCGGCTCTCTCCCTCATTCCCAGTCTCCTCACCTTCCCGCTCTCTCCCTCATTCCCAGTCTCCTCACCTTCCCGCTCTCTCCCTCATTCCCAGTCTCCTCATTTCCCCGGCTCTCTCCCCCATTCCCAGTCTCCTCACCTCCCCGGCTCACTCCCTCAGTCCCAGTCTCCTCACCTCCCCGGCTCTTTCCCTCATTCCCAGTCTCCTCACCTCCCCGGCTCTCTCCCTCATTCGCAGTCTCCTCACCTCCCCGGCTCTCTCCCTCATTCCCAGTGTCCTCCCCTCCACGGCTCTCTCCCTCAGTCCCAGTCTCCTCACCTCCCCGGCTCCCTCCCTCATTCCCAGTCTCCTCACCTCCACGGCTCTCTCCCTCATTCCCAGTCTCCTCACCTCCACGGCTCTCTCCCCCATTCCCAGTCTCCTCACCTCCCCGGCTCTCTCCCTCATTCCCAGTCTCCTCACCTCCCCGGCTCTCTCCCTCATTCCCAGTCTCCTCCCCTCCCCGGCTCTCTCCCTCGGTCCCAGTCTCCTCACCTCCCCGGCTCTCTCCCCGGTCCCAGTCTCCTCACCTCCCCGGCTCTCTCCCTCATTCCCAGTCTCCTCACCCTCAGTCCCAGTCTCCTCACCTCCCCGGCTCTCTCCCTCTGTCCCAGTCTCCTCACCTCACCGGCTCTCTCCCTCATTCCCAGTCTCCTCCCCTCCCCGGCTCTCTCCCTCGGTCCCAGTCGCCTCACCTCCCCGGCTCTCTCCCCCAGTCCCAGTCTCCTCACCTCTCCGGCTCTCTCCCTCATTCCCAGTCTTCTCACCTCCCCGGCTCTCTCCCTCAGTCCCAGTCTCCTCACCCTCATTCCCAGTCTCCTCACCTCCCCGGCTCACTACCTCAGTCCCAGTCTCCTCACCTCCCCGGCTCGCTCCCTCATTCCCAGTCTCCTCACCTCCCCGGCTCTCTCCCTCATTCCCAGTCTCCTCAGCTCCCCGGCTCTCTCCCTCATTCCCAGTCTCCTCATCTTCCTGCTCTCTCCCTCATTCCCAGTCTCCTCACCTCTCCGGCTCTCTTCCTCATTCCCCTCCTCACCTCCCCGGCTCTCTCCCTCATTCCCAGTCTCCTCACCTCCCCTCCCTGGCTCTCTCCCTCAGTCCCAGTCTCCTCACCTCTCCCACTCTCTCCCTCATTCCCAGTCTCCACATTTCCCCGGCTCTCTCCCTCAATCCCAGTCTCCTCACCTCCCCGGCTCTCTCCCTCATTCCCAGTCTCCTCACCTCCCCGGCTCTCTCCCACATTCCCAGTCTCCACACCTCCCCGGCTCCCTCCCTCAGTCCCGGTCTCCTCACCTCCCCGGCTCTCTCCCTCAGTCCCGGTCTCCTCACCTCCCCGGCTCTCTCCCTCAGTCCCAGTCTCCTCACCTCCCCGGCTCTCTCCCTCATTCGCAGTCTCCTCACCTCCCCGGCTCTCTCCCTCATACCCAGTCTCCTCACCTCCACGGCTCTCTCCCTCATTCCCAGTCTCCTCACCTCCCCGGCTCTCTCCCTCATTCCCAGTCTCCTCACCTCCCCGGCTCTCTCCCTCAGTCCCAGTCTCCTCACCTCCCCGGCTCTCTCCCTCATTCCCAGTCTCCTCACCTCCCCGGCTCTCTCCCTCAGTCCCAGTCTCCTCACCTCTCCCACTCTCTCCCTCATTCCCAGTCTCCACATTTCCCCGGCTCTCTCCCTCAGTCCCAGTCTCCCCACCTCCCCGGCTCTCTCCCTCATTCCCAGTCTCCTCACCTCCCCGGCTCTCTCCCTCAGTCCCAGTCTCCTCACCTCCCCGGCTCTCTCCCTCATTCCCAGTCTCCTCACCTCCCCTCCCTGGCTCTCTCCCTCAGTACCAGTCTCCTCACCTCTCCCACTCTCTCCCTCATTCCCAGTCTCCACATTTCCCCGGCTCTCTCCCTCAGTCCCAGTCTCCTCACCTCCCCGGCTCTCTCCCTCATTCCCAGTCTCCTCACCTCCCCGGCTCTCTCCCACATTCCCAGTCTCCACACCTCCCCGGCTCTCTCCCTCAGTCCCGGTCTCCTCACCTCCCCGGCTCTCTCCCTCAGTCCCGGTCTCCTCACCTCCCTGGCTCTCTCCCCCAGTCCCGGTCTCCTCACCTCCCCGGCTCTCTCCCTCATTCCCAGTCTCCTCACCTCCCCGGCTCACTCCCTCAGTCCCAGTCTCCTCACCTCCCCGGCTCTCTCCCTCATTCCCAGTCTCCTCACCTCCCGGCTCACTCCCTCAGTCCTAGTCTCCTCACCTCCCCGGCTCTCTCCCTCAGTCCCAGTCTCCTCACCCTCAGTCCCAGTCTCCTCACCTCCCCGGCTCTCTCCCTCAGTCCCAGTCTCCTCACCTCCCCGGCTCACTCCCTCAGTCCCAGTCTCCTCACCTCCCCGGCTCACTCCCTCAGTCCCAGTCTCCTCACCTCCCCGGCTCTTTCCCTCATTCCCAGTCTCCTCACCTCCCCGGCTCTCTCCCTCATTCGCAGTCTCCTCACCTCCCCGGCTCTCTCCCTCATTCCCAGTGTCCTCCCCTCCACGGCTCTCTCCCTCAGTCCCAGTCTCCTCACCTCCCCGGCTCCCTCCCTCATTCCCAGTCTCCTCACCTCCACGGCTCTCTCCCTCATTCCCAGTCTCCTCACCTCCACGGCTCTCTCCCCCGTTCCCAGTCTCCTCACCTCCCCGGCTCTCTCCCTCATTCCCAGTCTCCTCACCTCCCCGGCTCTCTCCCTCATTCCCAGTCTCCTCCCCTCCCCGGCTGTCTCCCTCGGTCCCAGTCTCCTCACCTCCCCGGCTCTCTCCCCGGTCCCAGTCTCCTCACCTCCCCGGCTCTCTCCCTCATTCCCAGTCTCCTCACCCTCAGTCCCAGTCTCCTCACCTCCCCGGCTCTCTCCCTCAGTCCCGGTCTCCTCACCTCCCCGGCTCTCTCCCTCATTCCCAGTCTCCTCACCTCCCCGGCTCTCTCCCCCAATCCCGGTCTCCTCACCTCTCCGGCTCTCTCCCTCAGTCCCAGTCTCCTCCCCTCCCCGGCTCTCTCCCTCATTCCCAGTCTCCTCACCTCCCCGGTATCTCCCTCAGTCCCGGTGTCCTCACCTCCCCGGCTCTCTCCCCCAGTCCCAGTCTCCTCACCTCCCCGGCTCTCTCCCTCTGTCCCAGTCTCCTCACCTCCCCGGCTCTCTTCCTCATTCCCAGTCTCCTCACCCTCGGTCCCAGTCTCCTCACCTCCCCGGCTCTCTCCCCCAGTCCCATTCTCCTCACTTCCCGGCTCTCTCCCTCTGTCCCAGTCTCCTCACCTCCCCGGCTCTCTCCCTCTGTCCCAGTCTCCTCACCTCCCCGGCTCTCTCCCTCATTCCCAGTCTCCTCACCTCCCCGGCTCTCTCCCTCAGTCCCAGTCTCCTCACCTCCCCGGCTCTCTCCCTCAGTCCCAGTCTCCTCACCCTCAGTCCCAGTATCCTCACCTCCCCGGCTCTCTCCCTCATTCCCAGTCTCCTCACCTCCCCGGCTCTCTCCCTCAGTCCCAGTCTCCTCACCTCCCCGGCTCTCTCCCTCATTCCCAGTCTCCTCACCTCCCCGGCTCTCTCCCTCATTCCCAGTCTCCTCACCTCCCCGGCTCTCTCCCTCATTCGCAGTCTCCTCACCTCCCCGGCTCTCTCCCTCATTCCCAGTCTCCTCACCTCCCCGGCTCTCTCCCACATTCCCAGTCTCCACACCTCCCCGGCTCTCTCCCTCAGTCCCAGTTTCCTCACCTCCCCGGCTCTTTCCCTCATTCCCAGTCTCCTCACCTCCCCGGCTCTCTCCCTCATTCCCAGTCTCCTCACCTCACCGGCTCTCTCCCTCAGTCCCAGTCTCCTCACCTCCCCGGCTCTCTCCCTCAGTCCCAGTCTCCTCACCTCCCCGGCTCTCTCCCTCATTCCCAGTCTCCTCACCTCCCCGGCTCTCTCCCTCATTCCCAGTCTCCTCACCTCCCCGGCTCTCTCCCTCATTCCCAGTCTCCTCACCTCCCCGGCTCTCTCCCTCATTCCCAGTCTCCTCTCCTTCCCGCTCTCTCTCTCAGTCCCAGTCTCCTCACCTCCCCGGCTCTCTCCCTCAGTGCCAGTCTCCTCACCTCCCCGGCTCTCTTCCTCATTCCCCTCCTCACCTCCCCGGCTCTCTCCCTCATTCCCAGTCTCCTCACCTCCCCTCCCTGGCTCTCTCCCTCAGTCCCAGTCTCCTCACCTCTCCCACTCTCTCCCTCATTCCCAGTCTCCACATTTCCCCGGCTCTCTCCCTCAGTCCCAGTCTCCTCACCTCCCCGGCTCTCTCCCTCATTCCCAGTCTCCTCACCTCCCCGGCTCTCGCCCACATTCCCAGTCTCCACACCTCCCCGGCTCTCTCCCTCAGTCCCGGTCTCCTCACCTCCCCGGCTCTCTCCCTCAGTCCCGGTCTCCTCACCTCCCCGGCTCTCTCCCTCAGTCCCAGTCTCCTCACCTCCCCGGCTCTCTCCCTCATTCGCAGTCTCCTCACCTCCCCGGCTCTCTCCCTCATACCCAGTCTCCTCACCTCCACGGCTCTCTCCCTCATTCCCAGTCTCCTCACCTCCCCGGCTCTCTCCCTCATTCCCAGTCTCCTCACCTCCCCGGCTCTCTCCCTCAGTCCCAGTCTCCTCACCTCCCCGGCTCTCTCCCTCATTCCCAGTCTCCTCACCTCCCCTCCCTGGCTCTCTCCCTCAGTCCCAGTCTCCTCACCTCCCCTCCCTGGCTCTCTCCCTCATTCCCAGTCTCCACATTTCCCCGGCTCTCTCCCTCAGTCCCAGTCTCCTCACCTCCCCGGCTCTCTCCCTCATTCCCAGTCTCCTCACCTCCCCGGCTCTCTCCCTCATTCCCAGTCTCCTCACCTCCCCGGCTCTCTCCCACATTCCCAGTCTCCACACCTCCCCGGCTCTCTCCCTCAGTCCCGGTCTCCTCACCTCCCCGGCTCTCTCCCTCAGTCCCGGTCTCCTCACCTCCCCGGCTCTCTCCCTCATTCCCAGTCTCCTCACCTCCCCGGCTCTCTCCCACATTCCCAGTCTCCACACCTCCCCGGCTCTCTCCCTCAGTCCCGGTCTCCTCACCTCCCCGGCTCTCTCCCTCAGTCCCAGTCTCCTCACCTCCCCGGCTCTCTCCCCCAGTCCCGGTCTCCTCACCTCCCCGGCTCTCTCCCTCATTCCCAGTCTCCTCACCTCCCCGGCTCACTCCCTCAGTCCCAGTCTCCTCACCTCCCCGGCTCTCTCCCTCATTCCCAGTCTCCTCACCTCCCCGGCTCTCTCCCTCATTCCTCGTCTCCTCACCTCCCCGGCTCTCTCCCTCAGTCCCAGTCTCCTCACCTCCCCGGCTCTCTCCCTCATTCCCAGTCTCCTCACCTCCCCGGCTCTCTCCCTCAGTCCCGGTCTCCTCACCTCCCCGGCTCTCTCCCTCATTCCCAGTCTCCTCACCTCCCCGGCTCTCTCCCCCAATCCCGGTCTCCTCACCTCTCCGGCTCTCTCCCTCAGTCCCAGTCTCCTCCCCTCCCCGGCTCTCTCCCTCATTCCCAGTCTCCTCACCTCCCCGGTATCTCCCTCAGTCCCGGTGTCCTCACCTCCCCGGCTCTCTCCCCCAGTCCCAGTCTCCTCACCTCCCCGGCTCTCTCCCTCTGTCCCAGTCTCCTCACCTCCCCGGCTCTCTTCCTCATTCCCAGTCTCCTCACCCTCGGTCCCAGTCTCCTCACCTCCCCGGCTCTCTCCCCCAGTCCCATTCTCCTCACTTCCCGGCTCTCTCCCTCTGTCCCAGTCTCCTCACCTCCCCGGCTCTCTCCCTCTGTCCCAGTCTCCTCACCTCCCCGGCTCTCTCCCTCATTCCCAGTCTCCTCACCTCCCCGGCTCTCTCCCTCAGTCCCAGTCTCCTCACCTCCCCGGCTCTCTCCCTCAGTCCCAGTCTCCTCACCCTCAGTCCCAGTATCCTCACCTCCCCGGCTCTCTCCCTCATTCCCAGTCTCCTCACCTCCCCGGCTCTCTCCCTCAGTCCCAGTCTCCTCACCTCCCCGGCTCTCTCCCTCATTCCCAGTCTCCTCACCTCCCCGGCTCTCTCCCTCATTCCCAGTCTCCTCACCTCCCCGGCTCTCTCCCTCATTCGCAGTCTCCTCACCTCCCCGGCTCTCTCCCTCATTCCCAGTCTCCTCACCTCCCCGGCTCTCTCCCACATTCCCAGTCTCCACACCTCCCCGGCTCTCTCCCTCAGTCCCAGTTTCCTCACCTCCCCGGCTCTTTCCCTCATTCCCAGTCTCCTCACCTCCCCGGCTCTCTCCCTCATTCCCAGTCTCCTCACCTCACCGGCTCTCTCCCTCAGTCCCAGTCTCCTCACCTCCCCGGCTCTCTCCCTCAGTCCCAGTCTCCTCACCTCCCCGGCTCTCTCCCTCATTCCCAGTCTCCTCACCTCCCCGGCTCTCTCCCTCATTCCCAGTCTCCTCACCTCCCCGGCTCTCTCCCTCATTCCCAGTCTCCTCACCTCCCCGGCTCTCTCCCTCATTCCCAGTCTCCTCTCCTTCCCGCTCTCTCTCTCAGTCCCAGTCTCCTCACCTCCCCGGCTCTCTCCCTCAGTGCCAGTCTCCTCACCTCCCCGGCTCTCTTCCTCATTCCCCTCCTCACCTCCCCGGCTCTCTCCCTCATTCCCAGTCTCCTCACCTCCCCTCCCTGGCTCTCTCCCTCAGTCCCAGTCTCCTCACCTCTCCCACTCTCTCCCTCATTCCCAGTCTCCACATTTCCCCGGCTCTCTCCCTCAGTCCCAGTCTCCTCACCTCCCCGGCTCTCTCCCTCATTCCCAGTCTCCTCACCTCCCCGGCTCTCGCCCACATTCCCAGTCTCCACACCTCCCCGGCTCTCTCCCTCAGTCCCGGTCTCCTCACCTCCCCGGCTCTCTCCCTCAGTCCCGGTCTCCTCACCTCCCCGGCTCTCTCCCTCAGTCCCAGTCTCCTCACCTCCCCGGCTCTCTCCCTCATTCGCAGTCTCCTCACCTCCCCGGCTCTCTCCCTCATACCCAGTCTCCTCACCTCCACGGCTCTCTCCCTCATTCCCAGTCTCCTCACCTCCCCGGCTCTCTCCCTCATTCCCAGTCTCCTCACCTCCCCGGCTCTCTCCCTCAGTCCCAGTCTCCTCACCTCCCCGGCTCTCTCCCTCATTCCCAGTCTCCTCACCTCCCCTCCCTGGCTCTCTCCCTCAGTCCCAGTCTCCTCACCTCCCCTCCCTGGCTCTCTCCCTCATTCCCAGTCTCCACATTTCCCCGGCTCTCTCCCTCAGTCCCAGTCTCCTCACCTCCCCGGCTCTCTCCCTCATTCCCAGTCTCCTCACCTCCCCGGCTCTCTCCCTCATTCCCAGTCTCCTCACCTCCCCGGCTCTCTCCCACATTCCCAGTCTCCACACCTCCCCGGCTCTCTCCCTCAGTCCCGGTCTCCTCACCTCCCCGGCTCTCTCCCTCAGTCCCGGTCTCCTCACCTCCCCGGCTCTCTCCCTCATTCCCAGTCTCCTCACCTCCCCGGCTCTCTCCCACATTCCCAGTCTCCACACCTCCCCGGCTCTCTCCCTCAGTCCCGGTCTCCTCACCTCCCCGGCTCTCTCCCTCAGTCCCAGTCTCCTCACCTCCCCGGCTCTCTCCCCCAGTCCCGGTCTCCTCACCTCCCCGGCTCTCTCCCTCATTCCCAGTCTCCTCACCTCCCCGGCTCACTCCCTCAGTCCCAGTCTCCTCACCTCCCCGGCTCTCTCCCTCATTCCCAGTCTCCTCACCTCCCCGGCTCTCTCCCTCATTCCTCGTCTCCTCACCTCCCCGGCTCTCTCCCTCAGTCCCAGTCTCCTCACCTCCCCGGCTCTCTCCCTCATTCCCAGTCTCCTCACCTCCCCGGCTCTCTCCCTCAGTCCCAGTCTCCTCACCTCCCCGGCTCTCTCCCTCAGTCCCAGTCTCCTCACCTCCCCGGCTCTCTCCCTCAGTCCCAGTCTCCTCACCTCCCCGGCTCTCTCCCTCATTCCCAGTCTCCTCACCTCCCCGGCTCTCTCCCTCATTCCCAGTCTCCTCACCTCCCCGGCTCTCTCCCTCAGTCCCAGTCTCCTCACCTCCCCGGCTCTCTCCCTCAGTCCCAGTCTCCTCACCTCCCCGGCTCTCTCCCTCATTCCTAGTCTCCTCACCTCCCCGGCTCTCTCCCTCAGTCCCAGTCTCCTCACCTCCCCGGCTCTCTCCCTCATTCCCAGTCTCCTCACCTCCCCGGCTCTCTCCCTCATTCCCAGTCTCCTCACCTCCCCGGCTCTCTCCCTCATTCGCAGTCTCCTCACCTCCCCGGCTCTCACCCTCAGTCCCAGTCTCCTCACCTCTCCGTCTCTCTCCCTCATTCCCAGTCTCCTCACCTCCCCGGCTCTCTCCCTCATTCCCAGTCTCCTCACCTCCCCGGCTCTCTCCCTCATTCCCAGTCTCCTCACCTCCCCGGATCTCTCCCACATTCCCAGTCTCCTCACCTCCCCGGCTCTCTCCCCCATTCCCAGTCTCCTCACCTCCCCGGCTCTCTCCCCCAGTCCCGGTCTCCTCACCTCTCCGGCTCTCTCCCTCAGTCCCAGTCTCCTCCCCTCCCCGGCTCTCTCCCTCATTCCCAGTCTCCTCACCTCCCCGGCTCTCTCCCTCATTCCCAGTCTCCTCACCTCTCCGGCTCTCTCCCTCAGTCCCAGTCTCCTCACCACCCTGGCTCTCTCCCTCATTCCCAGTCTCCTCACCTCCCCGGCTCTCTCCCTCAGTCCCAGTCTCCTCCCCTCCCCGGCTCTCTCCCTCATTCCCAGTCTCCTCACCTCCCCGGCTCTCTCCCTCAGTCCCGGTCTCCTCACCTCCCCGGCTCTCTCCCTCATTCCCAGTCTCCTCACCTCCCCGGCTCTCTCCCCCAATCCCGGTCTCCTCACCTCTCCGGCTCTCTCCCTCAGTCCCAGTCTCCTCCCCTCCCCGGCTCTCTCCCTCATTCCCAGTCTCCTCACCTCCCCGGCTCTCTCCCTCAGTCCCGGTGTCCTCACCTCCCCGGCTCTCTCCCCCAGTCCCAGCCTCCTCACCTCCCCGGCTCTCTCCCTCTGTCCCAGTCTCCTCCCCTCCCCGGCTCTCTTCCTCATTCCCAGTCTCCTCACCCTCGGTCCCAGTCTCCTCACCTCCCCGGCTCTCTCCCCCAGTCCCAGTCTCCTCACCTCCCGGCTCTCTCCCTCTGTCCCAGTCTCCTCACCTCCCCGGCTCTCTCCCTCTGTCCCAGTCTCCTCACCTCCCCGGCTCTCTCCCTCATTCCCAGTCTCCTCACCTCCCCGGCTCTCTCCCTCAGTCCCAGTCTCCTCACCTCCCCGGCTCTCTCCCTCAGTCCCAGTCTCCTCACCTCCCCGGCTCTCTCCCTCAGTCCCAGTCTCCTCACCCTCAGTCCCAGTCTCCTCACCTCCCCGGCTCTCTCCCTCATTCCCAGTCTCCTCACCTCCCCGGCTCTCTCCCTCAGTCCCAGTCTCCTCACCTCCCCGGCTCTCTCCCTCATTCCCAGTCTCCTCACCTCCCCGGCTCTCTCCCTCATTCCCAGTCTCCTCACCTCCCCGGCTCTCTCCCTCATTCCCAGTCTCCTCACCTCCCCGGCTCTCTCCCTCATTCGCAGTCTCCTCACCTCCCCGGCTCTCTCCCTCATTCCCAGTCTCCTCACCTCCCCGGCTCTCTCCCACATTCCCAGTCTCCACACCTCCCCGGCTCTCTCCCTCAGTCCCAGTTTCCTCACCTCCCCGGCTCTCTCCCTCATTCCCAGTCTCCTCACCTCCCCGGCTCTCTCCCTCATTCCCAGTCTCCTCACCTCACCGGCTCTCTCCCTCAGTCCCAGTCTCCTCACCTCCCCGGCTCTCTCCCTCAGTCCCAGTCTCCTCACCTCCCCGGCTCTCTCCCTCATTCCCAGTCTCCTCACCTCCCCGGCTCTCTCCCTCATTCCCAGTCTCCTCACCTCCCCGGCTCTCTCCCTCATTCCCAGTCTCCTCACCTCCCCGGCTCTCTCCCTCATTCCCACTCTCCTCTCCTTCCCGCTCTCTCTCTCAGTCCCAGTCTCCTCACCTCCCCGGCTCTCTCCCTCAGTGCCAGTCTCCTCACCTCCCCGGCTCTCTCCCTCATTCCCAGTCTCCTCACCTTCACGCTCTCTCCCTCATTCCCAGTCTCCTCACCTCCCCGGCTCTCTCCCCCAGTCCCAGTCACTTCACCTCCCCCGCTCTCTCCCCCAGTCCCAGTCTCCTCACCTCCCCGGCTCTCTCCCTCATTCCCAGTCTCCACACCTCCCCGGCTCTCTCCCACATTCCCAGTCTCCACACCTCCCCGGCTCTCTCCCACATTCCCAGTCTCCTCACCTCCCCGGCTCTCTCCCCCAGTCCCGGTCTCCTCACCTCTCCGGCTCTCTCCCTCAGTCCCAGTCTCCTCCCCTCGCCGGCTCTCTCCCTCATTCCCAGTCTCCTCACCTCCCCGGCTCTCTCCCTCATTCCCAGTCTCCTCACCTCCCCGGCTCTCTCCCTCATTCCCAGTCTCCTCACCTTCCCGCTCTCTCCCTCAGTCCCAGTCTCCTCACCACCCCGGCTCTCTCCCTCATTCCCAGTCTCCTCACCTTCCCGCTCTCTCCCTCATTCCCAGTCTCCTCACCTCCCCGGCTCTCTCCCTCATTCCCAGTCTCCTCACCTCCCCGGCTCTCTCCCTCATTCCCAGTCTCCTCCCCTCCCCGGCTCTCTCCCTCGGTCCCAGTCTCCTCCCCTCCCCGGCTCTCTCCCCCGGTCCCAGTCTCCTCACCTCCCCGGCTCTCTCCCTCATTCCCAGTCTCCTCACCCTCAGTCCCAGTCTCCTCACCTCTCCGTCTCTCTCCCTCATTCCCAGTCTCCTCACCTCTCCGGCTCTCTCCCTCATTCCCAGTCTTCTCACCTCCCCGGCTCTCTCCCTCAGTCCCAGTCTCCTCACCCTCATTCCCAGTCTCCTCACCTCTCCGTCTCTCTCCCTCATTCCCAGTCTCCTCACCTCTCCGTCTCTCTCCCTCATTCCCAGTCTCCTCACCTCTCCGACTCTCTCCCCCAGTCCCGGTCTCCTCACCTCTCCGGCTCTCTCCCTCAGTCCCAGTCTCCTCCCCTCGCCGGCTCTCTCCCTCATTCGCAGTCTCCTCACCTCCCCGGCTCACTCGCTCAGTCCCAGTCTCCTCACCTCCCCGGCTCTCTCCCTCATTCCCAGTCTCCTCACCTCCCCGGCTCTCCCCCTCATTCCCAGTCTCCTCACCTTCCTGCTCTCTCTCTCAGTCCCAGTCTCCTCACCTCCCCGGCTCTCTCCCTCATTCCCAGTCTCCTCACCTTCCCGCTCTCTCCCTCATTCCCAGTCTCCTCACCTCCCCGGCTCTCTTCCTCAGTCCCAGTCTCTTCACCTCCCCCGCTCTCTCCCCCAGTCCCAGTCTCCTCACCTCCCCGGCTCTCTCCCTCATTCCCAGTCTCCTCACCTCCCCGGCTCTCCCCCTCATTCCCAGTCTCCTCACCTTCCTGCTCTCTCTCTCAGTGCCAGTCTCCTCACCTCCCCGGCTCTCTCCCTCATTCCCAGTCTCCTCACCTTCCCGCTCTCTCCCTCATTCCCAGTCTCCTCACCTCCCCGGCTCTCTTCCTCAGTCCCAGTCTCTTCACCTCCCCCGCTCTCTCCCCCAGTCCCAGTCTCCTCACCTCCCCGGCTCTCTCCCTCAGTCCCAGTCTCCTCACCTCTCCGGCTCTCTCCCTCATTCCCAGTCTCCTCATTTCCCCGGCTCTCTCCCCCATTCCCAGTCTCCTCACCTCCCCGGCTCACTCCCTCAGTCCCGGTCTCCTCACCTCCCCGGCTCTTTCCCTCATTCCCAGTCTCCTCACCTCCCTGGCGCTCTCCCTCATTCGCAGTCTCCTCACCTCCCCGGCTCTCTCCCTCAGTCCCAGTCTCCTCACCTCCCCGGCTCCCTCCCTCATTCCCAGTCTCCTCACCTCCCCGGCTCTCTCCCTCATTCCCAGTCTCCTCACCTCCACGGCTCTCTCCCCCATTCCCAGTCTCCTCACCTCCCCGGCTCTCTCCCTCATTCCCAGTCTCCTCACCTCCCCGGCTCTCTCCCTCATTCCCAGTCTCCTCACCTCCCCGGCTCTCTCCCTCATTCCCAGTCTCCACCCCTCCCCGGCTCTCTCCCTCGGTCCCAGTCTCCTCACCTCCCCGGCTCTCTCCCCCGGTCCCAGTCTCCTCACCTCCCCGGCTCTCTCCCTCATTCCCAGTCTCCTCACCTCCCCGGCTCTCTCCCTCATTCCCAGTCTCCACCCCTCCCCGGGTCTCTCCCTCGGTCCCAGTCTCCTCACCTCCCCGGCTCTCTCCCCCGGTCTCAGTCTCCACCCCTCCCCGGCTCTCTCCCTCGGTCCCAGTCTCCTCACCTCCCCGGCTCTCTCCCTCATTCCCAGTCTCCTCACCTCCCCGGCTCTCTCCCCCGGTCCCAGTCTCCTCACCTCCCCGGCTCTCTCCCTCAGTCCCAGTCTCCTCACCTCCCCGGCTCTCTCCCTCTGTCCCAGTCTCCTCACCTCCCCGGCTCTCTCCCTCATTCCCAGTCTCCTCACCCTCAGTCCCAGTCTCCTCACCTCCCCGGCTCTCTCCCTCTGTCCCAGTCTCCTCACCTCCCCGGCTCTCTCCCTCATTCCCAGTCTCCTCACCTCCGCGGCTCTCTCCCTCATACCCAGTCTCCTCACCTCCCCGGCTCTCTCCCACATTCCCAGTCTCCACACCTCCCCGGCTCTCTCCCTCAGTCCCAGTCTCCTCACCTCACCGGCTCTCTCCCTCAGTCCCAGTCTCCTCACCTCCCCGGCTCTCTCCCTCAGTCCCAGTCTCCTCACCTCCCCGGCTCTCTCCCTCATTCCCAGTCTCCTCACCTCCCCGGCTCTCTCCCTCATTCCCAGTCTCCTCACCTCCCCGGCTCTCTCCCTCATTCCCAGTCTCCTCACCTCCCCGGCTCTCTCCCTCATTCCCAGTCTCCTCTCCTTCCCGCTCTCTCCCCCAGTCCCAGTCTCCTCACCTCCCCGGCTCTCTCCCTCAGTGCCAGTCTCCTCACCTCTCCGGCTCTCTCCCTCATTCCCAGTCTCCTCACCTTCACGCTCTCTCCCTCATTCCCAGTCTCCTCACCTCCCCGGCTCTCTCCCCCAGTCCCAGTCTCTTCACCTCCCCCGCTCTCTCCCCCAGTCCCAGTCTCCTCACCTCCCCGGCTCTCTCCCTCATTCCCAGTCTCCACACCTCCCCGGCTCTCTCCCACATTCCCAGTCTCCACACCTCCCCGGCTCTCTCCCACATTCCCAGTCTCCTCACCTCCCCGGCTCTCTCCCCCAGTCCCGGTCTCCTCACCTCTCCGGCTCTCTCCCTCAGTCCCAGTCTCCTCCCCTCGCCGGCTCTCTCCCTCAGTCCCAGTCTCCTCACCTCCCCGGCTCTCTCCCTCATTCCCAGTCTCCTCACCTCCCCGGCTCTCTCCCTCATTCCCAGTCTCCTCACCTTCCCGCTCTCTCCCTCAGTCCCAGTCTCCTCACCTCCCCGGCTCTCTCCCTCATTCACAGTCTCCTCACCTTCCCGCTCTCTCCCTCATTCCCAGTCTCCTCACCTCCCCGGCTCTCTCCCTCATTCCCAGTCTCCTCACCTCCCCGGCCCACTCCCTCATTCCCAGTCTCCTCCCCTCCCCGGCTCTCTCCCCCGGTCCCAGTCTCCTCACCTCCCCGGCTCTCTCCCTCATTCCCAGTCTCCTCACCCTCAGTCCCAGTCTCCTCACCTCTCCGTCTCTCTCCCTCATTCCCAGTCTCCTCACCTCTCCGGCTCTCTCCCTCATTCCTAGTCTTCTCACCTCCCCGGCTCTCTCCCTCAGTCCCAGTCTCCTCACCCTCATTCCCAGTCTCCTCACCTCTCCGTCTCTCTCCCTCATTCCCAGTCTCCTCACCTCTCCGTCTCTCTCCCTCATTCCCAGTCTCCTCACCTCTCCGGCTCCCTCCCCCACTCCCGGTCTCCTCACCTCTCCGGCTCTCTCCCTCAGTCCCAGTCTCCTCCCCTCGCCGGCTCTCTCCCTCATTCGCAGTCTCCTCACCTCCCCGGCTCACTCGCTCAGTCCCAGTCTCCTCACCTCCCCGGCTCTCTCCCTCATTCCCAGTCTCCTCACCTCCCCGGCTCTCCCCCTCATTCCCAGTCTCCTCACCTTCCTGCTCTCTCTCTCAGTCCCAGTCTCCTCACCTCCCCGGCTCTCTCCCTCATTCCCAGTCTCCTCACCTTCCCGCTCTCTCCCTCATTCCCAGTCTCCTCACCTCCCCGGCTCTCTTCCTCAGTCCCAGTCTCTTCACCTCCCCCGCTCTCTCCCCCAGTCCCAGTCTCCTCACCTCTCCGGCTCTCTCCCTCATTCCCAGTCTCCTCATTTCCCCGGCTCTCTCCCCCATTCCCAGTCTCCTCACCTCCCCGGCTCACTCCCTCAGTCCCAGTCTCCTCACCTCCCCGGCTCTTTCCCTCATTCCCAGTCTCCTCACCTCCCCGGCTCTCTCCCTCATTCGCAGTCTCCTCACCTCCCCTGCTCTCTCCCTCAGTCCCAGTCTCCTCACCTCCCTGGCGCTCTCCCTCATTCGCAGTCTCCTCACCTCCCCGGCTCTCTCCCTCAGTCCCAGTCTCCTCACCTCCCCGGCTCCCTCCCTCATTCCCAGTTTCCTCACCTCCCTGGCTCTCTCCCTCATTCCCAGTCTCCTCACCTCCCCGGCTCTCTCCCTCATTCCCAGTCTCCACCCCTCCCCGGCTCTCTCCCTCGGTCCCAGTCTCCTCACCTCCCCGGCTCTCTCCCCCGGTCCCAGTCTCCACCCCTCCCCGGCTCTCTCCCTCGGTCCCAGTCTCCTCACCTCCCCGGCTCTCTCCCTCGGTCCCAGTCTCCTCACCTCCCCGGCTCTCTCCCCCGGTCCCAGTCTCCTCACCTCCCCGGCTCTCTCCCTCAGTCCCAGTCTCCTGACCCTCAGTCCCAGTCTCCTCACCTCCCCGGCTCTCTCCCTCATTCCCAGTCTCCTCCCCTCCCCGGCTCTCTCCCTCATTCCCAGTCTCCTCACCTCTCCGGCTCTCTCCCTCATTCCCAGTCTTCTCACCTCCCCGGCTCTCTCCCTCAGTCCCAGTCTCCTCACCCTCATTCCCAGTCTTCTCACCTCCCCGGCTCTCTCCCTCAGTCCCAGTCTCCTCACCCTCATTCCCAGTCTCCTCACCTCTCCGTCTCTCTCCCTCATTCCCAGTCTCCTCACCTCTCCGTCTCTCTCCCTCATTCCCAGTCTCCTCACCTCTCCGGCTCTCTCCCCCAGTCCCGGTCTCCTCACCTCTCCGGCTCTCTCCCTCAGTCCCAGTCTCCTCCCCTCGCCGGCTCTCTCCCTCATTCGCAGTCTCCTCACCTCCCCGGCTCACTCGCTCAGTCCCAGTCTCCTCACCTCCCCGGCTCTCTCCCTCATTCCCAGTCTCCTCACCTCCCCGGCTCTCCCCCTCATTCCCAGACTCCTCACCTTCCTGCTCTCTCTCTCAGTCCCAGTCTCCTCACCTCCCCGGCTCTCTCCCTCATTCCCAGTCTCCTCACCTTCCCGCTCTCTCCCTCATTCCCAGTCTCCTCACCTCCCCGGCTCTCTTCCTCAGTCCCAGTCTCTTCACCTCCCCCGCTCTCTCCCCCAGTCCCAGTCTCCTCACCTCTCCGGCTCTCTCCCTCATTCCCAGTCTCCTCATTTCCCCGGCTCTCTCCCCCATTCCCAGTCTCCTCACCTCCCCGGCTCACTCCCTCAGTCCCAGTCTCCTCACCTCCCCGGCTCTTTCCCTCATTCCCAGTCTCCTCACCTCCCCGGCTCTCTCCCTCATTCGCAGTCTCCTCACCTCCCCGGCTCTCTCCCTCAGTCCCAGTCTCCTCACCTCCCCGGCTCCCTCCCTCATTCCCAGTCTCCTCACCTCCCCGGCTCTCTCCCTCAGTCCCAGTCTCCTCACCTCCCCGGCTCTCTCCCTCATTCCCAGTCTCCTCACCTCCCCGGCTCTCTCCCTCAGTGCCAGTCTCCTCACCTCCCCGGCTCTCTCCCTCATTCCCAGTCTCCTCACCTCCCCGGCTCTCTCCCTCATTCCCAGTCTCCTCACCTCCCCGGCTCTCTCCCTCAGTCCCAGTCTCCTCACCTCCCCGGCTCTCTCCCTCAGTCCCAGTCTCCTCACCTCCCCGGCTCTCTCCCTCAGTCCCAGTCTCCTCACCTCCCCGGCTCTCTCCCTCAGTCCCAGTCTCCTCACCTCCCCGGCTCTCTCCCTCATTCGCAGTCTCCTCACCTCCCCGGCTCTCTCCCTCAGTCCCAGTCTCCTCACCTCCCCGGCTCTCTCCCCCGGTCCCAGTCTCCTCACCTCCCCGGCTCTCTCCCTCATTCCCAGTCTCCTCACCTCCCCGGCTCTCTCCCTCATTCCCAGTCTCCACCCCTCCCCGGCTCTCTCCCTCGGTCCCAGTCTCCTCACCTCCCCGGCTCTCTCCCTCAGTCCCAGTCTCCTCACCTCCCCGGCTCTCTCCCTCGGTCCCAGTCTCCTCACCTCCCCGGCTCTCTCCCCCGGTCCCAGTCTCCACCCCTCCCCGGCTCTCTCCCTCGGTCCCAGTCTCCTCACCTCCCCGGCTCTCTCCCTCGGTCCCAGTCTCCTCACCTCCCCGGCTCTCTCCCTCTGTCCCAGTCTCCTCACCTCCCCGGCTCTCTCCCTCATTCCCAGTCTCCTCACCCTCAGTCCCAGTCTCCTCACTTCCCCGGCTCTCTCCCTCTGTCCCAGTCTCCTCACCTCCCCGGCTCTCTCCCTCATTCCCAGTCTCCTCACCCTCAGTCCCAGTCTCCTCACCTCCCCGGCTCTCTCCCTCATTCCCAGTCTCCTCCCCTCCCCGGCTCTCTCCCTCATTCCCAGTCTCCTCACCTCTCCGGCTCTCTCCCTCATTCCCAGTCTTCTCACCTCCCCGGCTCTCTCCCTCAGTCCCAGTCTCCTCACCCTCATTCCCAGTCTCCTCACCTCCCCGGCTCACTCCCTCAGTCCCAGTCTCCTCACCTCCCCGGCTCTCTCCCTCATTCCCAGTCTCCTCACCTCCCCGGCTCTCTCCCTCATTCCCAGTCTCCTCACCTCCCCGGCTCTCTCCCTCAGTGCCAGTCTCCTCACCTCCCCGGCTCTCTCCCTCATTCCCAGTCTCCTCATCTTCCTGCTCTCTCCCTCATTCCCAGTCTCCTCACCTCCCCGGCTCTCTTCCTCAGTCCCAGTCTCTTCACCTCCCCCGCTCTCTCCCCCAGTCCCAGTCTCCTCACCTCTCCGGCTCTCTTCCTCATTCCCAGTCTCCTCACCTCCCCGGCTCTCTCCCTCATTCCCAGTCTCCTCACCTCCCCTCCCTGGCTCTCTCCCTCAGTCCCAGTCTACTCACCTCTCCCACTCTCTCCCTCATTCCCAGTCTCCACATTTCCCCGGCTCTCTCCCTCAGTCCCAGTCTCCTCACCTCCCCGGCTCTCTCCCTCAGTCCCAGTCTCCTCACCTCCCCGGCTCTCTCCCTCAGTCCCGGTCTCCTCACCTCCCCGGCTCTCTCCCTCAGTCCCGGTCGCCTCACCTCCCCGGCTCTCTCCCTCATTCCCGGTCTCCTCACCTCCCCGGCTCTCTCCCTCATTCCCAGTCTCCTCACCTCCCCGGCTCTCTCCCTCAGTCCCGGTCGCCTCACCTCCCCGGCTCTCTCCCTCGGTCCCAGTCTCCTCACCTCCCCGGCTCTCTCCCCCAGTCCCGGTCTCCTCACCTCCCCGGCTCTCTTCCTCAGTTCCAGTCTCTTCACCTCCCCCGCTCTCTCCCCCAGTCCCAGTCTCCTCACCTCTCCGGCTCTCTCCCTCATTCCCAGTCTCCTCATTTCCCCGGCTCTCTCCCCCATTCCCAGTCTCCTCACCTCCCCGGCTCACTCCCTCAGTCCCAGTCTCCTCACCTCCCCGGCTCTTTCCCTCATTCCCAGTCTCCTCACCTCCCCGGCTCTCTCCCTCATTCGCAGTCTCCTCACCTCCCCGGCTCTCTCCCTCAGTCCCAGTCTCCTCACCTCCCCGGCTCCCTCCCTCATTCCCAGTCTCCTCACCTCCCCGGCTCTCTCCCTCATTCCCAGTCTCCTCACCTCCACGGCTCTCTCCCCCATTCCCAGTCTCCTCACCTCCCCGGCTCTCTCCCTCATTCCCAGTCTCCTCACCTCCCCGGCTCTCTCCCTCATTCCCAGTCTCCTCACCTCCCCGGCTCTCTCCCTCATTCCCAGTCTCCACCCCTCCCCGGCTCTCTCCCTCGGTCCCAGTCTCCTCACCTCCCCGGCTCTCTCCCCCGGTCCCAGTCTCCTCACCTCCCCGGCTCTCTCCCTCATTCCCAGTCTCCTCACCTCCCCGGCTCTCTCGCTCATTCCCAGTCTCCACCCCTCCCCGGCTCCCTCCCTCATTCCCAGTCTCCTCACCTCCCCGGCTCTCTCCCTCATTCCCAGTCTCCTCACCTCCCCGGCTCTCTCCCTCAGTCCCGGTCGCCTCACCTCCCTGGCTCTCTCCCTCATTCGCAGTCTCCTCACCTCCCCGGCTCACTCCCTCAGTCCTCGTCTCCTCACCTCCCCGGCTCTCTCCCTCAGTCCCAGTCTACTCACCTCTCCCACTCTCTCCCTCATTCCCAGTCTCCACATTTCCCCGGCTCTCTCCCTCAGTCCCAGTCTCCTCACCTCCCCGGCTCTCTCCCTCAGTCCCAGTCTCCTCACCTCCCCGGCTCTCTCCCTCAGTCCCGGTCTCCTCACCTCCCCGGCTCTCTCCCTCAGTCCCGGTCGCCTCACCTCCCCGGCTCTCTCCCTCATTCCCGGTCTCCTCACCTCCCCGGCTCTCTCCCTCATTCCCAGTCTCCTCACCTCCCCGGCTCTCTCCCTCAGTCCCGGTCGCCTCACCTCCCCGGCTCTCTCCCTCGGTCCCAGTCTCCTCACCTCCCCGGCTCTCTCCCCCAGTCCCGGTCTCCTCACCTCCCCGGCTCTCTCCCTCATTCCCAGTCTCCTCACCTCCCCGGCTCACTCCCTCAGTCCCAGTCTCCTCACCTCCCCGGCTCTCTCCCTCATTCCCAGTCTCCTCACCTCCCCGGCTCACTCCCTCAGTCCCAGTCTCCTCACCTCCCCGGCTCTCTCCCTCATTCCCAGTCTCCTCACCTCCCCGGCTCACTCCCTCAGTCCTCGTCTCCTCACCTCCCCGGCTCTCTCCCTCAGTCCCAGTCTCCTCACCTCCCCGGCTCTCTCCCTCAGTCCCAGTCTCCTCACCCTCAGTCCCAGTCTCCTCACCTCCCCGGCTCTCTCCCTCATTCCCAGTCTCCTCACCTCCCCGGCTCTCTCCCTCAGTCCCAGTCTCCTCACCTCCCCGGCTCTCTCCCTCAGTCCCAGTCTCCTCACCTCCCCGGCTCTCTCCCTCAGTCCCAGTCTCCTCACCTCCCCGGCTCTCTCCCTCATTCGCAGTCTCCTCACCTCCCCGGCTCTCTCCCTCAGTCCCAGTCTCCTCACCTCTCCGTCTCTCTCCCTCATTCCCAGTCTCCTCACCTCCCCTGCTCTCTCCCTCAGTGCCAGTCTCCTCACCTCCCCGGCTCTCTCCCTCAGTCCCAGTCTCCTCACCTCTCCGTCTCTCTCCCTCATTCCCAGTCTCCTCACCTCCCCTGCTCTCTCCCTCAGTCCCAGTCTCCTCACCTCCCTGGCTCTCTCCCCCATTCCCAGTCTCCTCACCTCCCCGGCTCTCTCCCTCATTCGCAGTCTCCTCACCTCCCCGGCTCTCTCCCTCAGTCCCAGTCTCCTCACCTCTCCGTCTCTCTCCCTCATTCCCAGTCTCCTCACCTCCCCTGCTCTCTCCCTCAGTGCCAGTCTCCTCACTTCCCCGGCTATCTCCCTCATTCCGAGTCTCCTCACCTCCCCGGCTCTCTCCCTCAGTCCCAGTCTCCTCACCTCCCCGGCTCTCTCCCTCAGTGCCAGTCTCCTCACCTCCCCGGCTCTCTCCCTCATTCCCAGTCTCCTCATCTTCCTGCTCTCTCCCTCATTCCCAGTCTCCTCACCTCCCCGGCTCTCTTCCTCAGTCCCAGTCTCTTCACCTCCCCCGCTCTCTCCCCCAGTCCCAGTCTCCTCACCTCTCCGGCTCTCTTCCTCATTCCCAGTCTCCTCACCTCCCCGGCTCACTCCCTCATTCCCAGTCTCCTCACCTCCCCTCCCTGGCTCTCTTCCTCAGTCCCAGTCTCTTCACCTCCCCCGCTCTCTCCCCCAGTCCCAGTCTCCTCACCTCCCCGGCTCTCTCCCTCATTCGCAGTCTCCTCACCTCCCCGGCTCTCTCCCTCAGTCCCAGTCTCCTCACCTCCCCGGCTCCCTCCCTCATTCCCAGTCTCCTCACCTCCCCGGCTCTCTCCCTCATTCCCAGTCTCCTCACCTCCACGGCTCTCTCCCCCATTCCCAGTCTCCTCACCTCCCCGGCTCTCTCCCTCATTCCCAGTCTCCTCACCTCCCCGGCTCTCTCCCTCATTCCCAGTCTCCTCACCTCCCCGGCTCTCTCCCTCATTCCCAGTCTCCACCCCTCCCCGGCTCTCTCCCTCGGTCCCAGTCTCCTCACCTCCCCGGCTCTCTCCCCCGGTCCCAGTCTCCTCACCTCCCCGGCTCTCTCCCTCATTCCCAGTCTCCTCACCTCCCCGGCTCTCTCGCTCATTCCCAGTCTCCACCCCTCCCCGGCTCCCTCCCTCATTCCCAGTCTCCTCACCTCCCCGGCTCTCTCCCTCATTCCCAGTCTCCTCACCTCCCCGGCTCTCTCCCTCAGTCCCGGTCGCCTCACCTCCCTGGCTCTCTCCCTCATTCGCAGTCTCCTCACCTCCCCGGCTCACTCCCTCAGTCCTCGTCTCCTCACCTCCCCGGCTCTCTCCCTCAGTCCCAGTCTACTCACCTCTCCCACTCTCTCCCTCATTCCCAGTCTCCACATTTCCCCGGCTCTCTCCCTCAGTCCCAGTCTCCTCACCTCCCCGGCTCTCTCCCTCAGTCCCAGTCTCCTCACCTCCCCGGCTCTCTCCCTCAGTCCCGGTCTCCTCACCTCCCCGGCTCTCTCCCTCAGTCCCGGTCGCCTCACCTCCCCGGCTCTCTCCCTCATTCCCGGTCTCCTCACCTCCCCGGCTCTCTCCCTCATTCCCAGTCTCCTCACCTCCCCGGCTCTCTCCCTCAGTCCCGGTCGCCTCACCTCCCCGGCTCTCTCCCTCGGTCCCAGTCTCCTCACCTCCCCGGCTCTCTCCCCCAGTCCCGGTCTCCTCACCTCCCCGGCTCTCTCCCTCATTCCCAGTCTCCTCACCTCCCCGGCTCACTCCCTCAGTCCCAGTCTCCTCACCTCCCCGGCTCTCTCCCTCATTCCCAGTCTCCTCACCTCCCCGGCTCACTCCCTCAGTCCCAGTCTCCTCACCTCCCCGGCTCTCTCCCTCATTCCCAGTCTCCTCACCTCCCCGGCTCACTCCCTCAGTCCTCGTCTCCTCACCTCCCCGGCTCTCTCCCTCAGTCCCAGTCTCCTCACCTCCCCGGCTCTCTCCCTCAGTCCCAGTCTCCTCACCCTCAGTCCCAGTCTCCTCACCTCCCCGGCTCTCTCCCTCATTCCCAGTCTCCTCACCTCCCCGGCTCTCTCCCTCAGTCCCAGTCTCCTCACCTCCCCGGCTCTCTCCCTCAGTCCCAGTCTCCTCACCTCCCCGGCTCTCTCCCTCAGTCCCAGTCTCCTCACCTCCCCGGCTCTCTCCCTCATTCGCAGTCTCCTCACCTCCCCGGCTCTCTCCCTCAGTCCCAGTCTCCTCACCTCTCCGTCTCTCTCCCTCATTCCCAGTCTCCTCACCTCCCCTGCTCTCTCCCTCAGTGCCAGTCTCCTCACCTCCCCGGCTCTCTCCCTCAGTCCCAGTCTCCTCACCTCTCCGTCTCTCTCCCTCATTCCCAGTCTCCTCACCTCCCCTGCTCTCTCCCTCAGTCCCAGTCTCCTCACCTCCCTGGCTCTCTCCCCCATTCCCAGTCTCCTCACCTCCCCGGCTCTCTCCCTCATTCGCAGTCTCCTCACCTCCCCGGCTCTCTCCCTCAGTCCCAGTCTCCTCACCTCTCCGTCTCTCTCCCTCATTCCCAGTCTCCTCACCTCCCCTGCTCTCTCCCTCAGTGCCAGTCTCCTCACTTCCCCGGCTATCTCCCTCATTCCGAGTCTCCTCACCTCCCCGGCTCTCTCCCTCAGTCCCAGTCTCCTCACCTCCCCGGCTCTCTCCCTCAGTGCCAGTCTCCTCACCTCCCCGGCTCTCTCCCTCATTCCCAGTCTCCTCATCTTCCTGCTCTCTCCCTCATTCCCAGTCTCCTCACCTCCCCGGCTCTCTTCCTCAGTCCCAGTCTCTTCACCTCCCCCGCTCTCTCCCCCAGTCCCAGTCTCCTCACCTCTCCGGCTCTCTTCCTCATTCCCAGTCTCCTCACCTCCCCGGCTCACTCCCTCATTCCCAGTCTCCTCACCTCCCCTCCCTGGCTCTCTCCCTCAGTCCCAGTCTACTCACCTCTCCCACTCTCTCCCTCATTCCCAGTCTCCACATTTCCCCGGCTCTCTCCCTCAGTCCCAGTCTCCTCACCTCCCCGGCTCTATCCCTCAGTCCCAGTCTCCTCACCTCCCCCGCTCTCTCCCTCAGTCCCGGTTTCCTCACCTCCCCGGCTCTCTCCCTCATTCCCGGTCTCCTCACCTCCCCGGCTCTCTCCCTCATTCCCAGTCTCCTCACCTCCCCGGCTCTCTCCCTCAGTCCCGGTCGCCTCACCTCCCCGGCTCTCTCCCTCGGTCCCAGTCTCCTCACCTCCCCGGCTCTCTCCCCCAGTCCCGGTCTCCTCACCTCCCCGGCTCTCTTCCTCAGTCCCAGTCTCTTCACCTCCCCCGCTCTCTCCCCCAGTCCCAGTCTCCTCACCTCTCCGGCTCTCTCCCTCATTCCCAGTCTCCTCATTTCCCCGGCTCTCTCCCCCATTCCCAGTCTCCTCACCTCCCCGGCTCACTCCCTCAGTCCCAGTCTCCTCACCTCCCCGGCTCTTTCCCTCATTCCCAGTCTCCTCACCTCCCCGGCTCTCTCCCTCATTCGCAGTCTCCTCACCTCCCCGGCTCTCTCCCTCAGTCCCAGTCTCCTCACCTCCCCGGCTCCCTCCCTCATTCCCAGTCTCCTCACCTCCCCGGCTCTCTCCCTCATTCCCAGTCTCCTCACCTCCACGGCTCTCTCCCCCATTCCCAGTCTCCTCACCTCCCCGGCTCTCTCCCTCATTCCCAGTCTCCTCACCTCCCCGGCTCTCTCCCTCATTCCCAGTCTCCTCACCTCCCCGGCTCTCTCCCTCATTCCCAGTCTCCACCCCTCCCCGGCTCTCTCCCTCGGTCCCAGTCTCCTCACCTCCCCGGCTCTCTCCCCCGGTCCCACTCTCCTCACCTCCCCGGCTCTCTCCCTCATTCCCAGTCTCCTCACCTCCCCGGCTCTCTCCCTCATTCCCAGTCTCCTCACCTCCCCGGCTCTCTCGCTCATTCCCAGTCTCCTCACCTCCCCGGCTCTCTCCCTCATTCCCAGTCTCCTCACCCTCAGTCCCAGTCTCCTCACCTCCCCGGCTCTCTCCCTCTGTCCCAGTCTCCTCACCTCCCCGGCTCTCTCCCTCATTCCCAGTCTCCTCACCCTCAGTCCCAGTCTCCTCACCTCCCCGGCTCTCTCCCTCATTCCCAGTCTCCTCCCCTCCCCGGCTCTCTCCCCCAGTCCCAGTCTCCTCACCTCTCCGGCTCTCTCCCTCATTCCCAGTCTTCTCACCTCCCCGGCTCTCTCCCTCAGTCCCAGTCTCCTCACCCTCATTCCCAGTCTCCTCACCTCCCCGGCTCACTCCCTCAGTCCCAGTCTCCTCACCTCCCCGGCTCGCTCCCTCATTCCCAGTCTCCTCACCTCCCCGGCTCTCTCCCTCATTCCCAGTCTCCTCACCTCCCCGGCTCAATCCCTCAGTGCCAGTCTCCTCACCTCCCCGGCTCTCTCCCTCATTCCCAGTCTCCTCACCTCCCCGGCTCTCTCCCTCATTCCCACTCTCCTCACCTCCCCGGCTCTCTCCCTCATTCCCAGTCTCCTCACCTCCCCGGCTCTCTCCCTCAGTCCCAGTCTCCTCACCTCCCCGGCTCTCTCCCTCAGTCCCAGTCTCCTCACCTCCCCGGCTCTCTCCCCCGGTCCCAGTCTCCTCACCTCCCTGGCTCTCTCCCTCATTCCCAGTCTCCTCACCTCCCCGGCTCTCTCCCTCATTCCCAGTCTCCACCCCTCCCCGGCTCTCTCCCTCGGTCCCAGTCTCCTCACCTCCCCGGCTCTCTCCCCCGGTCCCAGTCTCCACCCCTCCCCGGCTCTCTCCCTCGGTCCCAGTCTCCTCACCTCCCCGGCTCTCTCCCTCTGTCCCAGTCTCCTCACCTCCCCGGCTCTCTCCCTCATTCCCAGTCTCCTCACCCTCAGTCCCAGTCTCCTCACCTCCCCGGCTCTCTCCCTCTGTCCCAGTCTCCTCACCTCCCCGGCTCTCTCCCTCATTCCCAGTCTCCTCACCCTCAGTCCCAGTCTCCTCACCTCCCCGGCTCTCTCCCTCATTCCCAGTCTCCTCCCCTCCCCGGCTCTCTCCCTCATTCCCAGTCTCCTCACCTCTCCGGCTCTCTCCCTCATTCTCAGTCTTCTCACCTCCCCGGCTCTCTCCCTCAGTCCCAGTCTCCTCACCCTCATTCCCAGTCTCCTCACCTCCCCGGCTCGCTCCCTCATTCCCAGTCTCCTCACCTCCCCGGCTCTCTCCCTCATTCCCAGTCATCTCACCTCCCCGGCTCTCTCCCTCAGTGCCAGTCTCCTCACCTCCCCGGCTCTCTCCCTCATTCCCAGTCTCCTCATCTTCCTGCTCTCTCCCTCATTCCCAGTCTCCTCACCTCCCCGGCTCTCTTCCTCAGTCCCAGTCTCTTCACCTCCCCCGCTCTCTCCCCCAGTCCCAGTCTCCTCACCTCTCCGGCTCTCTTCCTCATTCCCAGTCTCCTCACCTCCCCTCCCTGGCTCTCTCCCTCAGTCCCAGTCTACTCACCTCTCCCACTCTCTCCCTCATTCCCAGTCTCCACATTTCCCCGGCTCTCTCCCTCAGTCCCAGTCTCCTCACCTCCCCGGCTCTCTCCCTCAGTCCCAGTCTCCTCACCTCCCCGGCTCTCTCCCTCAGTCCCGGTCTCCTCACCTCCCCGGCTCTCTCCCTCAGTCCCGGTCGCCTCACCTCCCCGGCTCTCTCCCTCATTCCCGGTCTCCTCACCTCCCCGGCTCTCTCCCTCATTCCCAGTCTCCTCACCTCCCCGGCTCTCTCCCTCAGTCCCGGTCACCTCACCTCCCCGGCTCTCTCCCTCGGTCCCTGTCTCCTCACCTCCCCGGCTCTCTCCCCCAGTCCCGGTCTCCTCACCTCCCCGGCTCTCTCCCTCATTCCCAGTCTCCTCACCTCCCCGGCTCACTCCCTCAGTCCCAGTCTCCTCACCTCCCCGGCTCTCTCCCTCATTCCCAGTCTCCTCACCTCCCCGGCTCACTCCCTCAGTCCCAGTCTCCTCACCTCCCCGGCTCTCTCCCTCATTCCCAGTCTCCTCACCTCCCCGGCTCACTCCCTCAGTCCTCGTCTCCTCACCTCCCCGGCTCTCTCCCTCAGTCCCAGTCTCCTCACCTCCCCGGCTCTCTCCCTCAGTCCCAGTCTCCTCACCCTCAGTCCCAGTCTCCTCACCTCCCCGGCTCTCTCCCTCATTCCCAGTCTCCTCACCTCCCCGGCTCTCTCCCTCAGTCCCAGTCTCCTCACCTCCCCGGCTCTCTCCCTCAGTCCCAGTCTCCTCACCTCCCCGGCTCTCTCCCTCAGTCCCAGTCTCCTCACCTCCCCGGCTCTCTCCCTCATTCGCAGTCTCCTCACCTCCCCGGCTCTCTCCCTCAGTCCCAGTCTCCTCACCTCTCCGTCTCTCTCCCTCATTCCCAGTCTCCTCACCTCCCCTGCTCTCTCCCTCAGTGCCAGTCTCCTCACCTCCCCGGCTCTCTCCCTCAGTCCCAGTCTCCTCACCTCTCCGTCTCTCTCCCTCATTCCCAGTCTCCTCACCTCCCCTGCTCTCTCCCTCAGTCCCAGTCTCCTCACCTCCCTGGCTCTCTCCCCCATTCCCAGTCTCCTCACCTCCCCGGCTCTCTCCCTCATTCGCAGTCTCCTCACCTCCCCGGCTCTCTCCCTCAGTCCCAGTCTCCTCACCTCTCCGTCTCTCTCCCTCATTCCCAGTCTCCTCACCTCCCCTGCTCTCTCCCTCAGTGCCAGTCTCCTCACTTCCCCGGCTATCTCCCTCATTCCGAGTCTCCTCACCTCCCCGGCTCTCTCCCTCAGTCCCAGTCTCCTCACCTCCCCGGCTCTCTCCCACATTCCCAGTCTCCTCACCTCCCCGGCTCTCTCCCACATTCCCAGTCTCCTCACCTCCCCGGCTCTCTCCCCCATTCCCAGTCTCCTCACCTCCCCGGCTCACTCCCTCAGTCCCAGTCTCCTCACCTCCCCGGATCTCTCCCACATTCCCAGTCTCCTCACCTCCCCGGCTCTCTCCCCCATTCCCAGTCTCCTCACCTCCCCGGCTCTCTCCCCCAGTCCCGGTCTCCTCACCTCTCCGGCTCTCTCCCTCTGTCCCAGTCTCCTCACCTCCCCGGCTCTCTCCCCCAGTCCCAGTCTCCTCACCTCCCGGCTCTCTCCCTCTGTCCCAGTCTCCTCACCTCCCCGGCTCTCTCCCTCATTCCCAGTCTCCTCACCTCTCCGGCTCTCTCCCTCATTCCCAGTCTTCTCACCTCCCCGGCTCTCTTCCTCATTCCCAGTCTCCTCACCTCCCCGGCTCTCTCACTCAGTCCAGGTCTCCTCACCTCTCCGGCTCTCTCCCTCAGTCCCAGTCTCCTCACCTCCCCGGCTCTCTCCCTCAGTCCCGGTCTCCTCACCTCTCCGGCTTTCTCCCTCATTCCCAGTCTCCTCACCTCCCCGGCTCTCTTCCCCCAGTCCCGGTCTCCTCACCTCTCCGGCTCTCTCCCTTAGTCCCAGTCTCCTCCCCTCCCCGGCTCTCTCCCTCATTCCCAGTCTCCTCACCTCCCCGGCTCTCTCCCTCAGTCCCGGTGTCCTCACCTCCCCGGCTCTCTCCCCCAGTCCCAGTCTCCTCACCTCCCGGCTCTCTCCCTCTGTCCCAGTCTCCTCACCTCCCGGCTCTCTCCCTCTGTCCCAGTCTCCTCACCTCCCGGCTCTCTCCCTCTGTCCCAGTCTCCTCACCTCCCCGGCTCTCTCCCTCATTCCCAGTCTCCTCACCTCCCCGGCTCACTCCCTCAGTCCCAGTCTCCTCACCTCCCCGGCTCACTCCCTCAGTCCCAGTCTCCTCACCTCCCCGGCTCTCTCCCTCAGTCCCAGTCTCCTCACCTCCCCGGCTCTCTCCCTCAGTCCCAGTCTCCTCACCCTCAGTCCCAGTCTCCTCACCTCCCCGGCTCTCTCCCTCATTCCCAGTCTCCTCACCTCCCCGGCTCTCTCCCTCAGTCCCAGTCTCCTCACCTCCCCGGCTCTCTCCCTCATTCCCAGTCTCCTCACCTCCCCGGCTCTCTCCCTCAGTCCCAGTCTCCTCACCTCCCCGGCTCTCTCCCTCAGTCCCAGTCTCCTCACCCTCAGTCCCAGTCTCCTCACCTCCCCGGCTCTCTCCCTCATTCCCAGTCTCCTCACCTCGCCGGCTCTCTCCCTCAGTCCCAGTCTCCTCACCTCCCCGGCTCTCTCCCTCATTCCCAGTCTCCTCACCTCCCCGGCTCTCTCCCTCAGTCCCAGTCTCCTCACCTCCCCGGCTCTCTCCCTCAGTCCCGGTCTCCTCACCTCCCCGGCTCTCTCCCTCAGTCCCGGTCGCCTCACCTCCCCGGCTCTCTCCCTCATTCCCGGTCTCCTCACCTCCCCGGCTCTCTCCCTCATTCCCAGTCTCCTCACCTCCCCGGCTCTCTCCCTCAGTCCCGGTCACCTCACCTCCCCGGCTCTCTCCCTCGGTCCCAGTCTCCTCACCTCCCCGGCTCTCTCCCCCAGTCCCGGTCTCCTCACCTCCACGGCTCTCTCCCTCATTCCCAGTCTCCTCACCTCCCCGGCTCACTCCCTCAGTCCCAGTCTCCTCACCTCCCCGGCTCTCTCCCTCATTCCCAGTCTCCTCACCTCCCCGGCTCACTCCCTCAGTCCCAGTCTCCTCACCTCCCCGGCTCTCTCCCTCATTCCCAGTCTCCTCACCTCCCCGGCTCACTCCCTCAGTCCTCGTCTCCTCACCTCCCCGGCTCTCTCCCTCAGTCCCAGTCTCCTCACCTCCCCGGCTCTCTCCCTCAGTCCCAGTCTCCTCACCCTCAGTCCCAGTCTCCTCACCTCCCCGGCTCTCTCCCTCATTCCCAGTCTCCTCACCTCCCCGGCTCTCTCCCTCAGTCCCAGTCTCCTCACCTCCCCGGCTCTCTCCCTCAGTCCCAGTCTCCTCACCTCCCCGGCTCTCTCCCTCAGTCCCAGTCTCCTCACCTCCCCGGCTCTCTCCCTCATTCGCAGTCTCCTCACCTCCCCGGCTCTCTCCCTCAGTCCCAGTCTCCTCACCTCTCCGTCTCTCTCCCTCATTCCCAGTCTCCTCACCTCCCCTGCTCTCTCCCTCAGTGCCAGTCTCCTCACCTCCCCGGCTCTCTCCCTCAGTCCCAGTCTCCTCACCTCTCCGTCTCTCTCACTCATTCCCAGTCTCCTCACCTCCCCTGCTCTCTCCCTCAGTCCCAGTCTCCTCACCTCCCTGGCTCTCTCCCCCATTCCCAGTCTCCTCACCTCCCCGGCTCTCTCCCTCATTCGCAGTCTCCTCACCTCCCCGGCTCTCTCCCTCAGTCCCAGTCTCCTCACCTCTCCGTCTCTCTCCCTCATTCCCAGTCTCCTCACCTCCCCTGCTCTCTCCCTCAGTGCCAGTCTCCTCACTTCCCCGGCTATCTCCCTCATTCCGAGTCTCCTCACCTCCCCGGCTCTCTCCCTCAGTCCCAGTCTCCTCACCTCCCCGGCTCTCTCCCACATTCCCAGTCTCCTCACCTCCCCGGCTCTCTCCCACATTCCCAGTCTCCTCACCTCCCCGGCTCTCTCCCCCATTCCCAGTCTCCTCACCTCCCCGGCTCACTCCCTCAGTCCCAGTCTCCTCACCTCCCCGGATCTCTCCCACATTCCCAGTCTCCTCACCTCCCCGGCTCTCTCCCCCATTCCCAGTCTCCTCACCTCCCCGGCTCTCTCCCCCAGTCCCGGTCTCCTCACCTCTCCGGCTCTCTCCCTCTGTCCCAGTCTCCTCACCTCCCCGGCTCTCTCCCCCAGTCCCAGTCTCCTCACCTCCCGGCTCTCTCCCTCTGTCCCAGTCTCCTCACCTCCCCGGCTCTCTCCCTCATTCCCAGTCTCCTCACCTCTCCGGCTCTCTCCCTCATTCCCAGTCTTCTCACCTCCCCGGCTCTCTTCCTCATTCCCAGTCTCCTCACCTCCCCGGCTCTCTCACTCAGTCCAGGTCTCCTCACCTCTCCGGCTCTCTCCCTCAGTCCCAGTCTCCTCACCTCCCCGGCTCTCTCCCTCAGTCCCGGTCTCCTCACCTCTCCGGCTTTCTCCCTCATTCCCAGTCTCCTCACCTCCCCGGCTCTCTTCCCCCAGTCCCGGTCTCCTCACCTCTCCGGCTCTCTCCCTTAGTCCCAGTCTCCTCCCCTCCCCGGCTCTCTCCCTCATTCCCAGTCTCCTCACCTCCCCGGCTCTCTCCCTCAGTCCCGGTGTCCTCACCTCCCCGGCTCTCTCCCCCAGTCCCAGTCTCCTCACCTCCCGGCTCTCTCCCTCTGTCCCAGTCTCCTCACCTCCCGGCTCTCTCCCTCTGTCCCAGTCTCCTCACCTCCCGGCTCTCTCCCTCTGTCCCAGTCTCCTCACCTCCCCGGCTCTCTCCCTCATTCCCAGTCTCCTCACCTCCCCGGCTCACTCCCTCAGTCCCAGTCTCCTCACCTCCCCGGCTCACTCCCTCAGTCCCAGTCTCCTCACCTCCCCGGCTCTCTCCCTCAGTCCCAGTCTCCTCACCCTCAGTCCCAGTCTCCTCACCTCCCCGGCTCTCTCCCTCATTCCCAGTCTCCTCACCTCCCCGGCTCTCTCCCTCAGTCCCAGTCTCCTCACCTCCCCGGCTCTCTCCCTCATTCCCAGTCTCCTCACCTCCCCGGCTCTCTCCCTCAGTCCCAGTCTCCTCACCTCCCCGGCTCTCTCCCTCAGTCCCAGTCTCCTCACCCTCAGTCCCAGTCTCCTCACCTCCCCGGCTCTCTCCCTCATTCCCAGTCTCCTCACCTCGCCGGCTCTCTCCCTCAGTCCCAGTCTCCTCACCTCCCCGGCTCTCTCCCTCATTCCCAGTCTCCTCACCTCCCCGGCTCTCTCCCACATTCCCAGTCTCCTCACCTCCCCGGCTCTCTCCCTCATTCCCAGTCTCCTCACCTCCCCGGCTCTCTCCCTCATTCCCAGTCTCCTCACCTCCCCAGCTCTCTCCCTCATTCCCAGTCTCCTCACCTCCCCGGCTCTCTCCCTCATTCCCAGTCTCCTCACCTCCCCGGCTCTCTCCCTCATTCCCAGTCTCCTCACCTCCCCGGCTCTCTCCCTCAGTCCCAGTCTCCTCACCTCCCCGGCTCTCTCCCTCAGTCCCAGCCTCCTCACCTCCCCGGCTCTCTCCCTCATTCCCAGTCTCCTCACCTCCCCGGCTCTCTCCCTCATTCCCAGTCTCCTCACCTCCCCAGCTCTCTCCCTCATTCCCAGTCTCCTCACCTCACCGGCTCTCACCCCCATTCCCAGTCTCCTCACCTCCCCGGCTCTCTCCCTCATTCCCAGTCTCCTCACCTCCCCGGCTCTCTCCCAAATTCCCAGTCTCGTCACCTCCCCGGCTCTCTCCCTCAGTCCCAGTCTCCTCACCTCCCCGGCTCTCTCCCTCATTCCCAGTCTCCACACCTCCCCGGCTCTCTCCCTCAGTCCCAGTCTCCTCACCTCCCCGGCTCTCTCCCTCATTCCCAGTCTCCTCACCTCCCCGGCTCTCACCCTCATTCCCAGTCTCCTCACCTCCCCGGCTCTCTCCCTCATTCCCAGTCTCCTCACCTTCCCGCTCTCTCCCTCATTCCCAGTCTCCTCACCTCCCCGGCTCTCTCCCTCATTCCCAGTCTCCTCACCTTCCCGCTCTCTCCCTCATTCCCAGTCTCCTCACCTCCCCGGCTCTCACCCTCAGTCCCAGTCTCCTCACCTTCACGCTCTCTCCCTCATTCCCAGTCTCCTCACCTCCCCGGCTCTCTCCCTCATTCCCAGTCTCCTCACCTCCCCGGCTCTCTCCCCCAGTCCCAGTCTCTTCACCTCCCCCGCTCTCTCCCCCAGTCCCAGTCTCCTCACCTCTCCGGCTCTCTCCCTCATTCCCAGTCTCCTCACCTCCCCTCCCCGGCTCTCTCCCTCAATCCCAGTCTCCTCACCTCCCCCACTCTCTCCCTCATTCCCAGTCTCCTCATTTCCCCGGCTCTCTCCCCCATTCCCAGTCTCCTCACCTCCCCGGCTCTCTCCCTCATTCCCAGTCTCCTCACCTCCCCGGCTCTCTCCCCCATTCCCAGTCTCCTCACCTCCCCCACTCTCTCCCTCATTCCCAGTCTCCTCATTTCCCCGGTTCTCTCCCTCAGTCCCAGTCTCCTCACCTCCCCGCTCTCTCCCCCCATTCCCAGTCTCCTCACCTCCCCGGTTCTCTCCCTCAGTCCCAGTCTCCTCACCTCCCCGCTCTCTCCCTCATTCCCAGTCTCCTCACCACCCCGGCTCTCTCCTTCATTCCCAATCTCCTCACCACCCCGGCTCTCTCCCTCAGTCCCAGTCTCCTCACCTCCCCGGCTCTCTCCCTCATTCCCAGTCTCCTCACCTCCCCGGCTCTCTCCCACATTCCCAGTCTCCTCACCTCCCCGGCTCTCTCCCCTATTCCCGGTCTCCTCACCTCTCCGGCTCTCTCCCTCAGTCCCAGTCTCCTCCCCTCGCCGGCTCTCTCCCTCATTCCCAGTCTCCTCACCTCCCCGGCTCTCTCCCTCATTCCCAGTCTCCTCACCTTCCAGCTCTCTCCCTCATTCCCAGTCTCCTCACCTCCCCGGCTCTCTCCCTCAGTCCCGGTCTCCTCACCTCTCCGGCTCTCTCCCTCAGTCCCAGTCTCCTCCCCTCGCCGGCTCTCTCCCTCTGTCCCAGTCTCCTCACCTCTCCGGCTCTCTCCCTCAGTCCCAGTCTCCTCACCTCTCCGGCTCTCTCCCCCAGTCCCGGTCTCCTCACCTCCCCGGCTCTCTCCCTCAGTCGCAGTCTCCTCACTTCCAAGGCTCTCTCCCCCAGTCCCGGTGTCCTCACCTCCCCGGCTCTCTCCCCCACTCCCAGTCTCCACACCTCCCCGGCTCTCTCCCCTGGTCAGCTCACCACCTCTCCCGGTTCAGGCCCCACTCTCTCCCCCAGTCTGCTCACCTCCTCTCCCGATTCAGGCCCCCCTCTCTCCCCCGGTCTGCTCACCTCCTCTCCCAGTTCAGGCCCCCCCTCTCTCCCCCGGTCTGCTCACCTCCTCTCCAGGTTCAGACCCTGCTCACCTCCTCTCCCGGTTCAGACCCTGCTCACCTCCTCTCCCGGTTCAGACCCTGCTCTCCTCCTTGGCTCTCCTTACCTCCTCTCTCTCTCTCTCTCTCTCTCCCCCCTTCCCCGGTATCCTCTCCCCTGCTCTCCTTCCTCTCCCCATGTCCTTGACTCCTCCCACTCTCCCCGGTCACCTCCCCCTCCCTCGATCTCCTCCCTTTAACCTGTTTCCTCTCCTGCTCCCGGTCTCCTCCCCTTCCCCAGGTTTCCTCTCCTTCCCCTTCCCCCGGTATCTCTCCCTCCGCTGTCCCCGGTCTCTCTCCCCCCTGTGTCCCTCCCTCGGTGTCCCCGATTTCTCTTCCTCGGTGTCCCCGGTCTCTCTCCCCCGTGTCCCTCCCTCAGTGTCCCCGATTTCTCTTCCTCGGTGTCCCCGGTCTCTCTCCCCCCTGTGTCCCTCCCTCCGGTGTCCCCGATTTCTCTCCCTCCGGTGTCCCCGGTCTCTCTCCCCCGTGTCCCTCCCTCGGTGTCCCCGATTTCTCTCCCTCCGGTGTCCCCGGTCTCTCTCCCCCGTGTCCCTCCCTCGGTGTCCCCGATTTCTCTTCCTCGGTGTCCCCGGTCTCTCTCCCTCCGCTGTCCCCGGTCTCTCTCCCCCCTGTGTCCCTCCCTCGGTGTCCCCGATTTCTCTTCCTCGGTGTCCCCGGTCTCTCTCCCCCGTGTCCCTCCCTCAGTGTCCCCGATTTCTCTTCCTCGGTGTCCCCGGTCTCTCTCCCCCCTGTGTCCCTCCCTCCGGTGTCCCCGATTTCTCTCCCTCCGGTGTCCCCGGTCTCTCTCCCCCGTGTCCCTCCCTCGGTGTCCCCGATTTCTCTCCCTCCGGTGTCCCCGGTCTCTCTCCCCCGTGTCCCTCCCTCGGTGTCCCCGATTTCTCTTCCTCGGTGTCCCCGGTCTCTCTCCCTCCGGTGTCCCCGGTCTCTCTCCCTCCGGTGTCCCCGGTCTCTCTCCCTCCGGTGTCCCCGGTCTCTCTCCCTCCGGTGTCCCCGGTCTCTCTCCCTCCGGTGTCCCCGGTCTCTCTCCCTCCGGTGTCCCCGGTCTCTCTCCCTCCGGTGTCCCCGGTCTCTCTCCCTCCGGTGTCCCCGGTCTCTCTCCCTCCGGTGTCCCCGGTCTCTCTCCCTCCGGTGTCCCCGGTCTCTCTCCCTCCGGTGTCCCCGGTCTCTCTCCCTCCGGTGTCCCCGGTCTCTCTCCCTCCGGTGTCCCCGGTCTCTCTCCCTCCGGTGTCCCCGGTCTCTCTCCCTCCGGTGTCCCCGGTCTCTCTCCCTCCGGTGTCCCCGGTCTCTCTCCCTCCGGTGTCCCCGGTCTCTCTACCCCCGGTGTCCCCGTTCTCTCTCCCTCCGGTGTCCCCGGTCTCTCTCCCTCCGGTGTCCCCGGTCTCTCTCCCTCCGGTGTCCCCGGTCTCTCTCCCTCCGGTGTCCCCGGTCTCTCTCCCTCCGGTGTCCCCGGTCTCTCTCCCTCCGGTGTCCCCGGTCTCTCTCGCTCCGGTGTCCCCGGTCTCTCTCGCTCCGGTGTCCCCGGTCTCTCTCCCTCCGGTGTCCCCGGTCTCTCTCCCTCCGGTGTCCCCGGTCTCTCTCCCTCCGGTGTCCCCGGTCTCTCTCCCTCCGGTGTCCCCGGTCTCTCTCCCTCCGGTGTCCCCGGTCTCTCTCCCTCCGGTGTCCCCGGTCTCTCTACCCCCGGTGTCCCTCCCTCCGGTGTCCCCGGTCTCTCTCCCTCCGGTGTCCCCGGTCTCTCTCCCTCCGGTGTCCCCGGTCTCTCTCCCTCCGGTGTCCCTGGTCTCTCTACCCCCGGTGTCCCTGGTCTCTCTACCCCCGGTGTCCCCGGTCTCTCTACCCCCGGTGTCCCTGGTCTCTCTCCCCCCGGTGTCCCTCGCTCCGGTGTCCCCGGTCTCTCTCCCTCCGGTGTCCCCGGTCTCTCTCCCTCCGGTGTCCCTGGTCTCTCTACCCCCGGTGTTCCTGGTCTCTCTACCCCCGGTGTCCCTGGTCTCTCTACCCCCGGTGTCCCTCCCTCGGTGTCCCCGGTCTCTCTACCCCCGGTGTCCCTCCCTCGGTGTCCCCGATTTCTCCCTCCGGTGTCCCCGGTCTCTCCAACCCCGGTGTCCCTGGTCTCTCCAACCCCGGTGTCCCTCCCTCGGTGTCCCCGGTCTCTCTCCCTCCGGTGTCCCACCCTCGGTGTCCCCGGTCTCTCTCCCTCCGGTGTCCCACCCTCGGTGTCCCCGGTCTCTCTCCCTCCGGTGTCCCACCCTCGGTGTACCCGGTCTCTCTCCCAGTCTCCTCCCCCGGTGTGCCCAGTCTCCCTCAGCGCTCTCTCCCCCTGGTGTCCCCGGTCTCTCTCCCCCGGTGTTTCCAGTCTCCCTCACCGCTCTCTCTCCCTCGGTGTACCCACTGTCTCGCCCTGTCTCCTCCCCCGGTGTTCCCGGTCTCCGTCCCCCGTTGTTCCCGCCTGTCTCTTCCCGTGTCTCTCCTCCACTATTCCCAGTCTCTTCCCCCCGGTGTTCCCAGTCTCTCTCCCGGTCTCCTCACCTCCACACCCAGTGTCCCCAGTATTCTTGGACTCAACTCCTCTCCCAGTGTTCCCGCTCTCTCTCTCCCGGTTTTCCCAGTCTCTCTTTCCAGGTATTCCCGGTCTCTCTCTCCCGGTAGTCCCAGACTCTCTGTCTCCCGGTATTCCCAGTCTCTCTCCCCGTATTCCTGGTATCTCTCCCGGTATTCCCAGTCTCCCTCTCTCCCGGTGTTCCCAGTATTCGCGGTTTCTCTCTCTCACGGTATTCCCGGTCTCTCTCACACAGTATTCCCAGTCTCTCTCTCCCAGTGTTCCCTGTATTCCTGGTCTCTCTCTCCCGGTGTTCCCGGTATTCCTGGTCTTTCTACCGGTAATCCCGATCTCTCACCTGGTATTCCCAGTCTCTCTCTCTCCCGTGTTCACGGTCTCTCTCTCTCCTGGTATTCCCTTTCTTCCTCTCCTGTTATTCCCTGTCCCTCTCTTCCGGTATTCCCAGTCTCTCTCTCCCAGTATTCCCGTTATTCCCGGTCTCTCTCACCCAGTATTCCTGATCTCTCTCTCCCATATTCCCGGTATCTCTCCCGGTGTTCTCTGTCTCTCTCCCATTATTCCAAGTCTCCCTCTCCCGGTATTCGGAGTATTCCTGGTCTCTCGTCCTGGAATTGCCGGTGTTCCCAGTCTCTCCCGGTATTCCCGGTCACACTCTCCCAGTATTCCCATTATTCCCGGTCTCTCTCCAGGGTATTCCATGTCTCTCTCTCCCACTCCTGGTATTCCCAGTCTCTGACTCCCAGTATTCCCGGTTTCGCTCCTCTGGAATTCCCGGTCCCTCTCCCCCTCTCCCGGTATTCCTGTTATTCCCTGTCTCTCTCTCCCGGTATTCCAGTCTCTCTCTCCCGGTATTCCCAGTCTCTCTCCCCCAGTATTCCCGCTCTCCTGGTCTCTCTCCCATTATTCCTGGTCTCTCTCTCTCCCGGTATTCCCGTTATTCCCAGTCTTCCTCTCTCTCCCGGTATTCCGGTCTCTCTCTCTCTCCCGGTATTCCCGGTTTTTCTCTCTATGTCCCCCCCGGTATTCCTGATCTCTCTCTCCCCCGGTATTCCCGATCTCTCTCTCTCTCCCGGTGTTCCCGGTCTCTGTCTCTCTCCTGGTATTCCCGGTATCTGTCTCTCTCTCTCCCCCGGTATTCCCGGTCTATGTCCCCCGTTTTCCCGGTCTCTCTCTCTCGGTATTCCCGGTCTCTCTCTCTCTCTCTCTCGGTATTCCCGGTCTCTCTCTCACGGTATTCCCGGTCTCTCTCTCACGGTATTCCCGGTCTCTCTCTCACGGTATTCCCGGTATTCCTGGTCTCACTCCCTCTCCCGGTATTCCCAGGCTCTCCCTCCTGGTATTCCTGGTCTCTCTCTCCTGGTATTCCCGGTCTTTCTCTCTCTCTCCCAACCCCGGTATTCCCGATCTTTCTCTATCTCCCGGTATTCACGGTCTCTATCTCTCTCCCGGTATGCCCGGTCTCTCTCTCCCGGTATTCACGGTCTCTCACTCCCGGTATTCACGGTCTCCCTCTGCCGGTATTCCCGGTCTCTCTCTCATAAGAACATAAGAAATAGGAGCAGGAGTAGGCCAATCAGCCCCTCGAGCCTGCTCCGCCATTCAATAAGATCATGGCTGATCTGATCCTAACCTCAAATCTAAATTCATGTCCAATTTCCTGCCCGCTCCCCGTAACCCCTAATTCCCTTTACTTCTCGGAAATTGTCTATTTCTGTTTTAAATTTATTTAATGATGTAGCTTCCACAGCTTCCTGGAGCAGCAAATTCCACAGACCTACTACCCTCTGAGTGAAGAAGTTTCTCCTCATCTCAGTTTTGAAAGAGCAGCCCCTTATTCTAAGATTATGCCCCCGAGTTCTAGTTTCACCCATCCTTGGGAACATCCTCACCGCATCCACCCGATCAAGCCCCTTCACAATCTTATATGTTTCAATAAGATCGCCTCTCATTCATCTGAACTCCAATGAGTAGAGTCCCAATCTACTCAACCTCTCCTCATACGTCCGCCCCCTCATCCCCGGGATTAACCGAGTGAACCTTCTTTGTACTGCCTCGAGAGCAAGTATGTCTTTTCTTAAGTATGGACACCAAAACTGTATGCAGTATTCCAGGTGCGGTCTCACCAATACCTGATATAACTGCAGCAATACCTCCCTGTTTTTATATTCTATCCCCCGAGCAATAAAAGCCAACATTCCGTTGGCCTTCTTGATCACCTGCTGCACCTGCATACTAACCTTTTGATTTTCTTGCACTAGGACCCCCAGATCCCTTTGTACTTCAGTACTTTCCAGTTTCTCGCCATTAAGATAATAACTAGCTCTCTGATTTTTCCTGCCAAAGTGCATAACCTCACATTTTCCAATATTGTATTGCATCTGCCAAATCTCCGCCCACTCACCCAGCCTGTCGATATCCCCTTGTAGGTTTTTTATGTCCTCCTCACTCTCTACATTCCCTCCCATCTTTGTATCATCTGCAAACTTTGATATGTTACACTCTGTCCCCTCCTCCAAATCGTTAATATAGATTGTAAAGAGTTGGGGACCCAGCACCGACCCCTGTGGAACACCACTGGCCATTGGTTGCCAGTCCGAGAATGAACCATTTATCCCAACTCTCTGCTTCCTGTTAGATAACCAATCCTCCACCCATGCCAGAATATTACCCCCAATCCAGTGATTCTTTATCTTGAGCAATAATCTTTTATGTGGCACCTTGTCGAATGCCTTCTGGAAGTCTAAATACACTACGTCCACTGGTTCCCCTTTATCCACCCTGTACGTTATGTCCTCAAAGAACTCAAGCAAATTTGTCAGACATGACTTCCCCTTCATAAAGCCATGCTGACTTTGTCCTATTAAATTATGTTTATCCAAATGTTCCGCTACTGTCTCCTTAATAATAGACTCCAAAATGTTACCCACCACAGACGTTAGGCTAACTGGTCTATAATTTCCAGCCTTCTGCCGAATACCCTTTTTAAATAACGGTGTTACATTAGCAGTTTTCCAATCTGCCGGGACCTTTGCCGAGTCCAGAGAATTTTGGAAAATTATTACCAAAGCATCCACAATCCCTACTGCCACTTCCCTCAAGACCCTAGGATGTAAGCCATCAGGTCCAGGGGATTTATCCGCCTTGAGTCCCATTAATTTACTGAGTACCAATTCCTTAGTGATTTTAATCGTATTTAGCTCCTCCCCCCCGAGAGTCCCCTGTTTGTCCAGTGTTGGGATATTCTTAGTGTCCTCTACTGTAAAGACTGAAACAAAATATTTGTTCAGCATTTTTGCCATCTCCATGTTTCCCACCATTAATTTCCCGGTCTCATCCTCTAAGGGACCTACGTTTGCCTTAGCCACCCTTTTTCTTTTTATATAACTGTAGAAACTCTTGCTATCTGTTTTTATATGTTTTGCTAATTTATTTTCATAATCTATCTTCCCTTTCTTAATCAATCCTTTAGTTACTTTTACTCTCCCGGTATTCCCGGTCTCTCTCTCACTCTCTCCCGGTATTCCCGGTCTCTCTCTCTCTCTCCGCATTCCCGGTCTCTCTCTCTCTCTCCGCATTCCCGGTCTCTCTCTCTCTCGCCCAGTATTCCCAGTCTTTCTCTCTCCCGGTATTCCCGGTCTCTCTTGCTCCCGATATTCCCAGTATTCCTGGTCTCTCTATCCCTCTCCTGGTATTCCCGGTATTCCTGGTCTCTCACTCTCCAGGTATTCCTAGTCTCTCTCCCAGTATTCCCCGTCTCTCTCCTGGTATACCCTCTCCTGGAATTCCCAGTCTCTCTCCCTTTGCTGGTATTCCCAGTCTCTCTCCCTTTCCTGGTATTCCCAGTCTCTCTCTCCAGGTATTCCCAGTCTCTCACTCTCTCCCGGTATTCCCGTTCTCGCTCTCTCTCCCGGTCTCTGTCTCCCTCTCCCGGTATTCCCAGTCTCTGTATTCCCAGTATTCCTGGTCTCTCCCAGTATTCCCGGTCTCTCTCTCTCCCGGTATTATCTCTCTCTCCTTCTCCCGGTATTCCCGGTCTCTCTCTCTCCCGGTATTCCCGGTCTCCCTCTCTTTCCCGTTATTCCCGGTCTCTCTTTCTCACGGTATTCCCGGTTTTGTCCTATTTCCCGGTATTCCCGATCTACCTCTCCCGATATTCCCGGTCCCTCTCTCCCAGTATTCCCAGTCTCTCTCTTTCCCAGTCTCTCGGTCTCTCCCAGCATTCCGTCTTTTTCTCTCTCCCGGTATTCCCGATCTCTCTCCCTCTCCTGGTATTCCCGTTCTGTCTCTCCCGGTATTCCTGGTCACTTCCTCTCCCGGTATTACCAGTTTCTCTGTCCCTCTCCCGGTATTACCAGTCTCTCTGACCCTCTCCCGATATTCCCGGTCTCCCTCTCTTTCCCGATATTCCCGGTCTCAGCCTCTCTCGCCCAGTATTCCCGGTCTCTCTCCCTCCCTTCCGGTATTCCCGGTCTCTGTCTCTCCCGGCATTACCGGTCTCTCCCTCTTCTGGTATTCCTGGTCTCTCTCTCCCAGTATTCCCGGTCTCCCTCTCCCAGTATTCCTGGTATTCCCAGTCTCTCTCTCCCAGTATTCCCGGTCTCTCTCTCCCAGTATTCCCAGTCTCTGTCTCCCTCTTCCAGTATTCTCGGTCCCTCTCCCTCTCCCGGTATTCCCGGTCTCCCGGTATTCCCGGTGTCTCTCTCCCGGTATTCCCGCTCTCCCGGTATTCCCAGTCTCTCTCCCTCTCATGGTATTTCAGCACTCCCGGTATTCCCGGGATTCTCTCTCCCGGTATTCCCGGTCTCTCTCTCTCCCGGTATTCTCTCTCCCGGTATTCCCGATCTCTCTTTCTCTCCCCATATTCCCGCTCTCTCTCTCCCGTGATTCTCTCTCTCTCTCCCGGGATTCCAGGTCTCTCTCTCTCCCGGTATTCCCGGGATTCTCTCTCCCGGTATTCCAGGTCTCTCTCTCTCCCGGTATTCCAGGTCTCTCTCTCTCCCGGTATTCCCGGGATTCTCTATCTCTCTCCCGGTATTCCTGGTCTCTCTCTCTCCCGGTATTCCCGGGATTCTCTCTCCCGGTATTCCAGGTCTCTCTCTCTCCCGGTATTCCAGGCCTCTCTCTCTCCCGGTATTCCCGGGATTCTCTATCTCTCTCCCGGTATTCCAGGTCTCTCTCTCTCCCGGTATTCCAGGTCTCTCTCTCCCGGTATTCCCGGGATTCTCTCTCTCTCTCCCGGTATTCCTGGTCTCTCTCTCACCCGGTATTCCCGGGATTCTCTATCCTGGTATTCCAGGTCTCTCTCTCTCCCGGTATTCCAGGTCTCTCTCTCTCCCGGTATTCCCGGGATTCTCTCTCTCTCTCCCGGTATTCCAGGTCCCTCTCTCTCCCGGTATTCCAGGTCTCTCTCTCCCGGTATTCTCTCTCTCTCTCCCGGTATTCCCGGTCTCTCTCCCGGTATTCCCGGTATTCCGGGATTCTCTCTCCCGGTATTCCCGGTCTCTCCCTCTCCCGGTATTCCCGGTCTCTCTCTCTCCCGGTATTCCCGGTCTCTCCCTCTCCCGATATTCCCGGTCTCTCTCTCCCGGTATTCCGGGATTCTCTATCTCTCTCCCGATATTCCAGGTCTCTCTCTCTCCCGGTATTCTCTCTCTCTCTCCCGGTATTCCCGGTCTCTCCCTCTCCCGGTATTCCCGGTCTCTCCCTCTCCCGGTATTCCGGGATTCTCTCTCCCGGTATTCCCGGTCTCTCTCTCTCCCGGTATTCCCGGGATTCTCTCCCCCGGTATTCCCGGTCTCTCTCTCCCCCGGTATTCCCGGTCTCTCCCTCTCCCGGTATTCCCGGTCTCTCTCTCTCCCGGTATTCCGGGATTCTCTCTCCCGGTATTCCAGGTCTCTCCCTCTCCCGGTATTCCTGGTCTCTCTCTCTCCCGGTATTCCCGGTCTCTCTCTCTCCCGGTATTCCCGGGATTCTCTCTCCCGGTATTCCCGGTCTCTCTCTCTCCCGGTATTCCCGGGATTCTCTCTCCCGGTATTCCCGGTCTCTCTCCCTCTCCCGGTATTCCCGGTCTCTCTCTCTCCCGGTATTCCCGGTCTCTCTCTCTCCCCCGGTATTCCCGGTCTCTCCCTCTCCCGGTATTCCCGGTCTCTCTCTCTCCCGGTATTCCGGGATTCTCTCTCCCGGTATTCCAGGTCTCTCCCTCTCCCGGTATTCCGGGATTCTCTCTCCCGGTATTCCCGGTCTCTCTCTCTCCCGGTATTCCGGGATTCTCTCTCCCGGTATTCCTGGTCTCTCTCTCTCCCGGTATTCCCGGGATTCTCTCTCCCGGTATTCCCGGTCTCTCTCCCTCTCCCGGTATTCCCGGTCTCTCTCTCTCCCGGTATTCCCGGGATTCTCTCTCCCGGTATTCCCGGTCTCTCTCTCTCTCCCGGTATTCCCGGTCTCTCTCTCTCTCCCGGTATTCTCTCTCTCTCTCCCGGTATTCCAGGTCTCTCTCTCTCTCCCGGTATTCCAGGTCTCTCTCTCTCTCTCCCGGTATTCCAGGTCTCTCTCTCTCTCTCCCGGTATTCCAGGTCTCTCTCTCTCTCCCGGTATTCCAGGTCTCTCTCTCTCTCTCCCGGTATTCCCGGTCTCTCTCTCTCTCCCGGTATTCCCGGTCTCTCTCTCTCTCCCGGTATTCCCGGTATTCCCGGTCTCTCTCTCTCTCCCGGTATTCCCGGTTTCTCTCTCCCGGGATTCCCGGTCTCTCTCTCTCTCCCGGTATTCCAGGTCTCTCTCTCCCGGTATTCCCGGTCTCTCTCTCTCCCGGTATTCCCGGTCTCTCTCTCTCTCCCGGTATTCCCGGTCTCTCTCTCTCCCGGTATTCCAGGTCTCTCTCTCTCCCGGTATTCCAGGTCTCTCCCTCTCCCGGGATTCTCCTCACCTCTTCTCTCGGCCCCGTTCCTCTCTGCAAATGGCGGCCTGTCGGGTGAGCTGCTGCGCAGGCGCCGCTGCCCCACTATTGGCGATGGAGCACTCGCAGCCGCGCAAGGCATTGTGGGAAGGACCGTCCGCCATTGGGCGAGCCGAAACTCACAGCCAATATCACAACTGTGACAACTTGCGTGTGACCTTGGTGGAGGAAGGCAGTTTCATTTTAATTCTAGCTGTTTCAAAACTGCATGAACCCAGGAATGTCCTTATTTGGTCACAAATGTGTTTTCTTAACAAGGTGGTGACTGTTCTGTCTTTCTCTCTAAAGGCGAGAATTCTGTTTTTCTGTTAGCTCCATTTTCTTACTTATGAACCTGGACCTTTGTTCTGGAATGGCCCCTGCAAGTACTTTTTTTCTCACAGTGAATAATTACAACATCAACAAAGACCCCCACTTATATAGCACCTTTAATGTAGGAAAATATCCCAAGTCACTTCAGAGGAGTGTAAATCAGACAATTGACACCGAGCCAAAGAAGAAGATATTAGGAGGGGTGACCAAAAGCTTGGTCAAGGAGGTGAGAAGTGGAGAGGTTTAGTGAGGAATTTCTAGAGCTTAGGGCCTAGGCAGCTGAAGGCACGACCACCAATGCTGGGGTGAAGAAAGTGAGGGATGGACAAGAGGGCAGAATTGGAGAAGCACAGAGATCTCGGTGGGTTGTTGGGGCTGGAGGAAGTTAGAGATTTGGGCGGTTGGTGCGTGAGGCCATGGAGGGATTTGAACACGAGGATGAGAATTTTAAAATCGAGGTAGTGATCAGCAAGGACTGCTGAGGTCCTTTTGAAGATACCAACTTTTCTATTTTCCACCAAAGATTAATTTGATATTTCATGTCCAAATTATTGCAAAATAATAGTCATCTATTGAGTAATATTAGTTATGTGGTATGGAGTAATAGTAATGTGTTTTATGATGTAGTAATGGAAAGAAAGACTTGCATTTATATTGCACCTTTCACGACCTCGGGACGTCTGAAAGCGCATTACAGCCAGTAATGTGGTATTGAGTAATATTAATAATGTGGTATTGAGTAATGTGGTGCTTAGTGTTATTAGTGATGCGGTATTGAGTAATATTAGTAATGTGGTTAAATATTCCTGGATACAAAGTGTTCAGGAAAGATAGGGAAGGAAAAAAGGAGGGCGGGGTGACAGTGTTGATTAAGGAGAATAGTACAGTGCTGGGGAGAGAGGGTGCCCTTGAGGGGTCAAGGACAGAATCTATTTGTTTAGAGTTAAGAAACATTAGAAGTGCCATTACACTACTGGGTGTATTCTGTAGGACAGCAGACAGTGGGAAGGATATACAAGTGCAAATTTGGAGGGAAATTACAGGGAGGTGCAAGAACTATAGAGTAGTGATAATGGGGCACTTCAACTGTCCTAATATCGACTGCGATAATAATGGGTAAAGGGCACAGAGGGGGAGTAATTTCTGAAGTGTGTTCAGGAGAACTTTCTTGATCTGTATGTTTCCAGCCCAACGAGGAAGGAGGAATTGCTGGATCTCATTCTGGGTTATGAGATGGGTCAAGTGGAGCAAGTATCCTGGATCGTACGTTCCAGGAGGTGATCACCCCGCAGCTACAGAGTTCAGGACAGCAAGTGGCTGACCATCGGAAAGGGTAGGAAGAGGCAGGCAGTGCAGGAATCTTCTGGGTGTGTGGCATTCTCAATCCGGTATTCAGCATTTCACACCTGTGAGGGTGACCACACCTCGAAGGAGTGCAGTCCTGAGCATGGCACCATGGGACAAAGTACAGAAATAGGAATGGGGGAACACTTAGGGAACAGTGATCATAGTATCAAAAGGTCTCGATTAGTTATTGAAAAGGACAAGGAGCACTCTACAGTAAAAATACTTAATTGGAGGAGGGCAAATTTCAGTTGGTTGAGATCGGATCTGGCCCGGCTAAATTGGAATCAAAGATTTGCAGGAAAAACTGTAATCGAAGAATGGGCAGCCTTTACAGAGGGGATAGTTCGGATACCGTCGAGATAGGTTTCCACGAGGGGGAAAGGTAGGGCAATCAAAGCCAGAGCTCCCCGGACGACGAAAGAGATAGAGAGTATGATGAAGCAGAAAAAGGGGCTGTATGACAGATATCAGCTTGATAGTGGAAGTGAGAACCAGGCTGAATATAGAAAGTGCAGCGGAGAAGTGAAAAAGGAAATAAGAGGGGCAAAGATGCCCATGGAATAAAACGGGCAGTGGCGGCTAGCATAACTGGGAATCCAGAAGCTTTCTATAGGCATGTAAACAGTAAACGGGTAGCAAGAGGGGGCGTGGGGCCAATTAGGGACCAAAAAGGAGATCTACTCATGGAGGCAGAGGGCATGGCTAAGGTACTAATTGAATACATTGCATCTGTCTTTACCAAGGAAGATGATGTGGCCAGAGTCTCAGTAAAAGGGGAAGTCGCTGAGATACTGAGATACTTGAAAGACTGGCCATGCTTAACGTAGATAAGTCACCCGGTTCGCATGGGATGCATCCTGGATTGCTGAGGTGGATATTGCAGAGGTACTGACCATAATCTTCCAATCCTCCTTAGATACAGGTGTGATGCCAGGTGACTGGAGAATTGCAAATATTACACCCTTGTTCAAAAAAGGGTGTAAGAATAAAGCCGGTAACCACAGGCCAGTTAGTTTAACCTCGGTGGTGGGGAAGCTTTTAGAAACGAGAACCCAGGACAAAATTAACAGTCACGTGGATAGGAGTTGCACAATAAAGGAAAGCCAGCACGGATTTCTTAAAGGCAAATCGTGTTTAACTAACTTGATTGAGTTTTTGATGAGGTAACAGAGGGTTGATGAGGGCAATACGGTTGATGTTGTGGATACGGACTTTCAAAAGAGTTTGATAAAGTTGCACCTAATAGGCTTGTCAGCAAAATTGATGCCCATGGAATAAAACGGGCAGTGGCAGCATGGATACAAAATTGGCTAGGTGACAGGAAACCGAGAGTAGTGGTGAACGTTGTTTTTTCAGACTGGAGGCAGGTATACAGTGGTGTTCCCTAGGGTTCTTTACAAGGACTGCTGCATTTTTGATATATAGTAATGCCTCGGACTTGGGTGTACAGGGCACAATTTCAAAATTTGCGGATGACACAAACTTGGAAGTGTAGTGAACAGTGAGGAGGATAGTGATGGACTTCAAGAGGATATAGACAGGCTGGTGGAATGGACGGACACATGGCAGATGAAATTTAATGCAGAGAAGTGCGAAGTGATATATTTTGGCAGGGAAAACGAGGAGAGGCAAAATAAACGACATGGTACTCCTTCTGTGCTATAATGATTCTATGATTTTAAGATTCTATGCCTTTCTTTTTACCCCTCTCTTTCTATGTACCTCTCTGTTCATCTCTCTCTCTTTATATCTCTCTTCCTATCTATTTATGTGTACCTCTCTCTCTGTCTGTATCTCTCTCTTGATTTCTCTATATCTTCTCCATATCACTTTATATCTTCCCTCTACATCTCTCTGCATTTTTACTCTCTGCACCGTTTCGCTTTGTACATCTAGGTATCTATTTCTGTCCTTCTTTTATATCTCTTTCTATCTACACATCTCTCTCCCTCTTTGTGTATATCTCTTCCTCTAGTCTCAGTTTCTCTCTCTCTGGCGATCTCCCTCGCTGCTATTCTTTGTGTATCTCTGCCTTTCTGTTCTTCTGTTTTCTGTTTCTCAATCCTTCTCACTGGGGGTAGATGTTGATTTTGTGCGATTGTGTAAAGCGGGTGACAGCGAATCGGGAGCCGGTTTTATCTCTCTCCCTATTTTTCTTCCCATTGATGTAAACATGGGGAGAGACGTAAAATCTCGCTATCACCCGTTTTACACTATCACATAAAGTCCAAATCTACCCTCGTGTTTATTCCTCTCTCGAAATACCCGCTCCCCTTACTGTCTCAGCCTCTCTCTCTCTGTATCTCTCCCTTTTGTTCGTGAGTTGAGGTACAAGTCAGCCATGATCTAATTGATTGGCATAACAGGCTCGAGGGACTGAATGGCCTCCACCTGTTCCCACAACACCCATATTTGTGTCTTTCTGCCCTCCTCTCTGTTCTCTTATCTTTCTCTTATGGGAAGGGAGAACAATTTTGGGTTTGTGATTCCCTGTAGTGTTTGGAGGAACTTCTTTCTGCAGTGAGGGATATGTCTGGGGCTGGGATGCTCCTTTATGTAAAGGTGCGTCTCTTTATTTCGGCCTCAATACATATCTCTTGCTCTGAGTCTGCCTCTCAATTTGTCAATTTTGATTGTCCTCATATCTTTTGCTCTCTCGCTGTAACCTACGCTCCTGCTGTATCTCCAGGCTTCTCTCTCAGGCTCAATTTAGTTTTAAGCCAGTCATTTAGTATAAGTCAAGGAGCATCCATTTTGTGTGAGGTGTAAGGGGCCATTTTGTATTAGGCGCAAGGCATCCATTTTGTTGAATTCCCGCTTTGTTCCAATTCATGTCTAGAAAAATTTGTGGTGAGATGAATCCACAGCCAGAAGATCCGGGTCGGTGGGGGGGAAGATTGCAGAGGGTGGATAATTACACCAGGGGACGTTTCACAGGGGGTAATTACACTGTGGGGGCGGTACAATCTTTAGGTGGGGATTACAACGAGGGTGGGGCGGTTCAGAGGGTGGTGGACGGGGGAGGGTTCTGTCCCTCACTGCTTCTCCCCACAAAAAGGGACGGTGAAGAGAGAAAGAGGGGAAAGAGAACTAGAGAAAGGCAAGGGAAGAATGAAAGAGAAGAGGGCAAAAGGCAAGATAAAGTGAGTAAGTGTAAAAGAGAAAGATGAAAAAGGAGAAAGAGAGAGAGAAACGGGCAAGGCAAGGGAAATCGGACAGGGGGAGTGAAAGGCACTGAAACAGGAGACAGACGAAGGAGCTTGAGGCAGAAAGAAAAAGAAAAATACAAGATGAATGAAAAGAGCGTGAAAGGAAGGAGAGAAAGGGGAGAAATAAAGAAAGCAGGGAGAGAGAAAATAAAGAGTGCCATACTGATCCCGTACACAGGCACTGCTCCCACACATCAACTCACAGACCCACGTCACACTCACACCGTCCTACAATGCACTTTAAATACGTGTACACTGAGAGAGTTTAAAGGTGCAGAGACACTCACACACTGTCCTACAATACACGTTAAATACGTGTAGATTGAGACAGAGAATTTCAACATGGAGGCATTCTAATTTTATTTCAAAATATACTTTATTCATAAAATTTAAGGATACACACAGTTTAATGTAAACATCACAATTACCATTTAAAGCAATACAATACAGATCGTGCAAATTACGAGCCCACTATTACAATTCAGAACACTATATATCTTGTATTACATGCTGTACAATAAAATCACCGTGGTCTTACACATCCCAGGAGCAAGAGAGAGTGTGGGCCAATACCCCTCCCCTGATATGGCCGAGGCTTGTCAGTCAAAAGTCCCCTCCTCCCAGTCCAAAGCCCCACACCTATCATGGATCTGCTTTTCCCCGTCTTAACCCTGCCCCGCAAGGTGTGGGAGAGTCGAAGGTGAGTCTGTGACCCGAGGGGGGATGGGCTTCTTGCGATGTGCCAGTGTACCAAATGCTTCCTTCCTGAGGCCTGTGTGAGGCCTCTCACTGGGGTCCAGGTCAAAGGGCTGCTTCCCTGCCAGGTCCCTTTAACCGTAACGTGAAGGCAGACCCTGGACTGATGCACGAGGGGAGCTTCACTCACCTGTACAGGTATATTGTCCTGTCCCATCACTGTGTCTGTCTGGATTCACCCTGCCACTTGTTTCTCTGATACCTCTTCAGTTCTCACCACTCCTTCGATTGATTTTTCTCGGCTCACTTTCTGTTCCTGTAGTTTCCCCCGCCTTCTGTTTTCCCTCTCTCTCCCTCATTCGCCCCTTTTACCCTGAAATTCCCCACATTTGCCCTGATCACACTGTATATTCTGCTATTTGTGTGTGTCCATCTCCCGGGCTTTATACATTGAGCTTCGATCAGTGTCTGTCTGACTCGCTGCTTAGTGAGGAATCATTATCTATCCGGCTGCTTTTATTGAATCCTTCCTTGTCCATTTGTTTTGCACAGAACAGGACAGATCCCTTTAACTCACTGCACAAAATCACATCATTACAAGAGGGAGATTGCTCAGTGCAACCAGTGTGAGAGTGATCCCTGTCTGTGTCTGTGTTCCTTCCAATACACATCTTTATCTATTTCCCTCTGTTGGTGTATCTCTGTATCTCTCACTGTACTCAGTCTCAACGACCTCCCCCTCTTGATGTCTCCCTATATTTAAAATAAAATTGCTGGACTATAACTTGGTGTTGTAAAATTGTTTACAATATATCAATGTAATCAGTCTCTCCTTTATCTGTCTCCCTCTGTTCGTGTCTCACTACATCACTGTGCTCAGTCTCTCCTTTATTTATCTCCCTCTGTTGGTATCTCCCTGTATATTGATATAGATATATTCATGTATATACATTTATATTAATCTCTGGTTATTCCCCTCCCTCACTCAGTCCCAGTTCATATAATTATAGATAATTATATTGTTATATTATTGATATATTCATCTATATCTATTAATGTTAATCCCTTACTATTCCTCTCTCTCACTGTCCCAGTTTATGTATTTATAGATCTAGATATATTCGTGTATATGCATTTATACTAACGCCCTCTCTCTCACTGTGCCAGTTTATATATTTATATATAGATAGATTCATGTGTACCTATTTATATTAATCCCTGATTATTCCCCTCTCTCACTCAATGCACCAGTTTATGTATTTATAGATTTAGATATATTCATGGATATAAATTTGTTAAATCCTGATTATTATTCTCACTGTCCCAGTTTATATATTTATATAGATATATTCACATATGTACATTTCCATTAATCTCTGATTGTTCTCCCAGTCACTGTTCCAGTTTATATATTCATAGGAAAAGATATATTCATGTATAAACATTGATATTAAATCCTGATCATTCCCCTCTTTCTCACTGTCCCAGTTTATATATTGATTGATAGATATATCCAAGGAAATACATTTGTATTAATCCGATTATTCCCATCTCTCACTCACTTTCCCAATTTATATATTTATATCAATGTATTTATATATATACATTTGTGAACTATTGCTCGCAAAGATCCTCCCCTGATAGAATAGCTTCCGTTCAAGGCCATCTGTGGTCAGAACAACTTACATTTATATAGCGTCTTTAACGTAGTAAAACATCCCAAGGCGCTTCACAGGAACGATTATCAAACCAAATTTAACAACGAGCCACATAAGGAGATATTAGGACAGCTGAGCAAAAGCTTGTTCAAAGATGTAGGTTATAAGGAGTATCTTAAAGGAGGAGAGAGAGAGAGGCGGAGAGGTTTAGGGAACAGATTCCAGAGCTTAGGGCCTAGGCAGCTGAAGACACAGCCGCCAATGGTGGAGCAATTAAAATCTTGGAGCCAGAATTGTAGGATCGCAGAGATCGCGGATGTTCTTAGGTTACAGAGATAGGCAGGGGGCGAGGAAAATGGAGGGATTTGAACAGGAGGATGGGGATTGTAGGGCTGGCAGTGGTTACAGAGATAGTGAGGCGGCGAGGGCCATTGACCGATTTGAGCAAGATGAGGAGGATTGTAGGGGCCGGAGGGGTTACAGAAATAGGGAGGGGACCATGGAGGGATTTGAACAGGCGGGTGAGGATTGTAAAATGGCGGCGGTGCCCAGCCCAGGCCGAATCAGTAAAAGACGACCAGCCACACACCGAGCAAACAGTTTCTCGCGATCTACTCAATCAAATCCTCCAGCCTTTTTTTGATAGTATCACAAATCAAAGTTTATTTATATCACATCTGGAGCACTGCGTCCAGTTCTGGGCACCGCACCTCAGGAAGGATATATTGGCCTTGGAGGGGGTGCAGATCAGTTTCACCAGAATGATACCACGTCTTAAAGGTTAAATTATGAGGACAGGTTCCATAGACTGGGCATGTATTCCCTCGAGTATAGAAGATTAAGGAATTGTATTGCAAAGCGTGGAAATTATGTTAAACTCATTTAGAACCTTGGTATACCACACGGAGAACTGTGAACGGTTCTGGTCTCTATTATAAAGAGGATATAGAAGGTGCAAAATAGATTTACATCGATGATGCCAGAACTGAAAGGTTGCACCTCGCACATTCCAAGTACTGTTTATGCTGCTTTGCAACTGTTCCACCCTATTAAATCCTTGCAGGGAGTATTACTGCAGTTTGAAACAGTTATAAACATTGATCCCACTTTCCCCACTGCCCCGGAAACAACTCACAGGGCTCGGGGACAAAGAACAGGCCCCAGTGAAAGAGATCGATTCCAGACACAGCTCACCCCCAACACCCACACAGTGTGAACATGGGACACACTCGTTCCACACACACACACACACACAGACTGTGCAATCAGGAGACACGTGTCCTTATATGTAAAAGGGAGCGATTCACTCCCGTCTGGCACTGTACGGCTCCATGTGTGACTCAGTATCAGCTCCTGTACAGCACACAGTGGGTAAAAGGGAACGATTCACTGAGAGATTGCAATGTTCAGTGTAACAGTTATTTGAGGGGTTCAGTCACTAAACCGGTTGTGCTTTGACAGACACTGTTTACAGTGTTTGAGTTTAGTTGAGGGAGGTGGGTACAATCCGTTTCCGGGACACACTCGCCCTGTGAAATATTGAATTTCGGTGATAATATGGTACATTTGGATTAATAGGGGACAAGGTTTAGCTACACTGTGCTAAATTGTTTTTTTAAACCAGTCATTGAATGGATCCTTTAGACCAGAATGGGAGCTCTCTCTCTCTCTCCGTGTCTCTGTCAAACACCGTGAGGCGGTGAATTCTCTCTGACAAACTGTTCAAAGAGACAAACACTTCAGACATGGGGAATATACAAAAACCTGGGCTTGAAATGAGCCCCGCCCCATGTTCCAGAGAACAGGGAGAAGGAGGAAATCAACACACATTCAAGATCTGGATCTGTTGTGTTTTTGTGGAAAGTTCTGTTTTAATTCAGTTCTTTAAATGTAGTCGCCATGGAGTGTGGAATGTGTCAGGAGACCCTGAGTTACGTTATGGGACCAGTGACACACACACACAGGCTGTATAGTCAGGAGACACGTGTCCTTTGTACAGACATTGGGGTTGAATTGAGCTGAGCTGTGTCACAAATGAACATGCAATTAAAATATCAAATTCAAACCAGTTTGCTCCAGACCTTCTCCATGTGTCTGTGTGGTTTTATTACAATACAATTTCACGTGAGGGCCGAAAATGGCTTCTGAACTAACAGCTATTTCTTTCGGAGTTGTAAGTGCACCTTTTTAAAAATAAAACTAAGAAAACATTTAAACGCCATTTTCACATTTGGGCAAAGTGGGTGCTGCATGGCGCTCCCTGCAAGTGCTTTTAATTTCAATTAAGGCACTAAACATGTTTGCTTTTCAGCCGTGACTCAGGAGGTAGCACTCCCTTCTTTGGTATTAGAAAGTTGTGGATTCAACTCCCACTCCAGAGACTTGAGCACAAAATCTACGCTGACACACTCAGTATAGTACTGAGGGAGAACTGCACTGTCGGAGGAGCCATCCTTCAGATGAGATGTTAAACCGATGCCCTATCTCCTCTCTCAGGTGGATGTAAAAGATCCCATGGCACTATTTCAAAGAAGAGCAGAGGTGTTCTCCTTGATGTCCTGGCCCATATATTGCCCACAACCAACCTTATTAAAATGCAGATGATCTGGGCATCATCGTGTTGCTGTTCGTGGGATCTTGCTGTGCGCAATTTCGGCTGTCGCCTTTCCGTGGTTGCAACAGTTGACTACACTTCCAAAGCACTTCGTTGCCTGTAGAACGTTTGGGATATCCTGAGGTCGTGAACGATGCTGCATACATGCGAGTCTTTCTTTCTTTACACTCACCCCAAGTCAAAATCAGGACAAATGTTAACTGGGGACAAAATGACCCAAACTTTTTCGATTGGATCAAATGGATATTTAGATTTCCAGTTGTGAAGATCACGATATGAAGCTGTTTGCTGGTCAACACATATGTTTACCAATGAATATTCTGTTCTCACTGCTGGGAATAAGTCCAAAAGCTGTCGGAAATAAATTCAAATTCTCGACTTCTATCCCTCTCACTGGTCTCTCTCCCTCTGTTACTCTCCCTCTCTCTCTGTCTCTCCAGGACTGTCTTGGCTGCTCTAGGAATGATGGATTAATCTCCTGGACACTGCTGAGAACAAAAATCCTGGAGAAAAATCATAGGAATATTTTTTTAAAATTACTTTGAACACTTTCGTTTATTAGTGATAAAAATATTGATAAAAAAGGCTGTTTGACCGGGTGATGGGTGAACAGGACTTGGTGCGAGTTAGGATACGGGCAGCAGGAGTTTTGGATCAGCTGGAGTTTATGGATTGTGGAAGACGGGAGGCCGGAGAGGAGAGCTTTGGAATGGTGGAGTTTGGAGGTGAAAATGGCATGGATGACGGTTTCAGCAGCAGATGAATTGAGGCAAGGGCGGTGACGGGCGATGTTAAGGAGGTGGATGTAGGCGGTCTTGGTATGGAGCGGATATGATATGTCTCTGTCTCTCTGCCTCAGTCTCTCTGTCTATCTCCCTGTCTGTCTCTCTCTATATATATATATATATATATATCTATCTCTCTTGGTTTGTGTATCTAGCTCCCTTTCTCTCTGTCTCTGTCTCTCTCTCTCACTTTGACTCTCTACCTCTGTCTCTCTCCATTCCTCTTTGTCTTTGTCACTCTCTCAGTCTCTCTGTCTGTGTCTCTTCATATATATCTCTCTCACTCGGTCTGTCTCTCTATCTCATTGACGCTGCCCTCTGTCTCGCTGCCTTCTGTCTTCTGTCTTCTGGAGAAAAAAACCTCAGATTGTTCAATCTTTCGTGATAGGCATAATCTCTCTGTTCTGGTATCATCCTAGTAAATCAGTCAATAAGCAAATGTTAAAAGGGGGTAGATCATCACCAGGGAAAGACAGAAAGAGAAATAAAGAAAAAAAAAGCTCCTATTTATATCCTGCCTTTCATGACCTCAGGACATCCCAACCTGCTTTACAGCCAATGAAGTGCTTTTGAAGTGCAGTCACTGTTTTAGTGAAGGGAAATGCAGCAGCCAAATTGTGCACAGCAAGATCCCACAAACAGTAATAAATGTTCGGATCACCTTTTTTTGGTGCTGTTGGTTGAAATAACAATTAAAATTAAAAAACGCTAACAGGAATCCATTAGCAGTGGAAACACTGAACAAATTAAAGCAAAAACAAGGTATCAAATGAAAGAGAAATGTGGGAATTAAAATGCATACTTCGCATCTGCTAACTCCAATCTCAGCTGATCAATGTCGGGGGAGGGGGAGGAAACGGAACGACAGAGGCGATGAGGCGTTTACACTTAAAGCAGACGCCCCAGGAGCAGCGGGTCTCCAGCCACTTTCATCTTCAAGCTAGCAGCTTCCGGTCGGAGGCTGAACCCGGAAGTGCCATTTTTGGTTTGGAGGTGAAGGATTCGCCTCTGACCGCAATTTATTGCAAGGGGAGTGAAGGAGGTGGGAAGAGAATGGGAACAGGCAATAGAAATCAACTTAAACCATCAGACATCAAAATCAATGTCTCTCCATCAACATATAAACTGGGGCAGTGAGAGAGAGTGGGGAATAATCAGAGATTAATGTAAATATGTATACACATGAATATATCTGTAAATATAAATATATAAACTAGGACAAAGAGAGAGGGGAATATTAAGGGATTAATATAAATGTATATATGTGACTATAAATATATAAACTGGGACAGTGAGGGAGTGAATAATCAGGGATTAATGTCAATATATATACATGAATATATCTATGAGTATATAGATTGGGACAGAGGGAGAGAGAGCGGGAATAATCAGGCATTAATATAAATGTATTTCCATCAATATATATCAGTCAATATAAAAACTGGGACAATGAGAGAGAGGGGAATAATCAGGGATTAATGTCAATATATATACATGAATATATCTATGAGTATATAGATTGGGACAGAGGGAGAGAGAGCGGGAATAATCAGGCATTAATATAAATGTATTTCCATCAATATATATCAGTCAATATAAAAACTGGGACAATGAGAGAGAGGGGAATAATCAGGGATTAATATCAATATATATACATGAATATATCTATGAGTATATAGATTGGGACAGAGGGAGAGAGCGGGAATAATCAGGCATTAATATAAATGTATTTCCATCAATATATATCAGTCAATATAAAAACTGGGACAATGAGAGAGAGGGGAATAATCAGGGATTAATATCAATATATATATACATGAATATATCTATGAGTATATAGATTGGGACAGAGAGAGAGAGCGGGAATAATCAGGGATTAATATAAATGTATTTCCATCAATATATATCAATCAATATAAAAACTGGGACAATGAGAGAGAGGAGAATAATCAGGGATTAATATCAATATATATACACATGAATATATCTATGAGTATATAGATTGGGACAGAGAGAGAGAGAGAGAGTGGGAATAATATAAATGTATTTCCATCAATATATATCAGTATAAAACTGGGACAATGAGAGAGAGAGGGGAATAATCAGGGATTAATATAAATGTAAATACATGAATACACAATTATCTATGAATATATAGACTGGGACAGAGAGAGGTGAATAATCAGGGATGAATATAAACATATCTCCATCGACATATATCAGTCAATATTTAAACTGGGACAGTGAGAGAGTGGGGAATGATCGGGGACGAATATATATCAACGGTCAAAGACAGTTTACAGAGAGAGGTAATGAATGATTTAAAAAATCAATCCAGCCCAGTGTAGTTATACCTTATCCCCTATTAATGCAAACGCACTTTTCTATGATTAAAATTCAGTATTTCACAGGGCAAGTATGTCCCAGACATGGATTGTACACACCTCCCTAAATTAAACTCAACTTTACTGTAAAAAGTGTCTGTCAAAACACAATCGGTTTAGAGACTGAACCCCTCAAATAAGCGTTACATTGAACATAGCAATCTCGCAGTCAATTGTTCCATACTACCCACTGTGTGCTGTACATGTACAGGAGCTGACACTGAGACACACACGGGCCGTACAGTACCAGACCGCAGTGAATTTTTCCCTTTACATATACAGAGACGTGACTCCTGATTGTACAATCTGCGTGTGTGGAAGGAGTGTGTCCCTTGTCCAAACTTTGTTCCTTCCTGCCCCTGTGTGTGGCTGTTGTGGGTGAGCTGTGTCTGGAATCGATCTCCTTCACTGGGGTCTGTTCTTTGTCCCCGAGCCCTGTGAAAGGGCCTTGTGTGAGTTGTTTCCGGGGCAGTGAGGAAAGTGAGATCAGTGTTTATAACCATTTCAAACTGCAGTAATATTCCCCACAAGGATTTAAGAGAGTGGCAATGTTTCAAAACTGCAAAAAAATAGTCTGTGGGATGTGAGAGGTGCATCCTTGTAAATCTTTTTTTTGAACCTTCTCCAGAGCTTCTATATCCTTTTTATAACATGGAGACCAGAACCGTTCACAGTACTCCAAGTGTGGTTTAACCAAGATTCTATATAATGTTAACATAATTTCGCCGTTTTTCAATTCCATCCCCTTAGAAATGAACCCAGGACTTTTTTTGTTTTTTTAAAATGAATGTGTTAACTTGCGTTGCTGCTTTTAATGAATTGTCTATTTGTACCCCTAGATCCCATTGCTCCTCTTCCCAATATAGACTCTTATTTTCCAAGGAGCCTCCACATTCCTTCCACCAAAAAGGACCGCCTCACACTTATCTATATCGAAATTCATTTGCCACTGACATGCCCATTCTGCCAGTTTATTAACGCCTTCCTGCATTTTATCGCAGCCCTCCTCAGTATTAACCACACCTCCCAATTTGGTGCCACTCACAAATTTTGAGAAGTGTAATTCAGATTCGCGAGTCCAAATGGTCTTGTTTGAAGCAAACTTTGCGTGGTGTTAGGAGTTAACCCTTTACATGCTGTTTCCAGCAATACTAAAATATAAGTTAAAGAAGATGGTGGGGAGGGCAGGAATGCTGTGGGCCCAATCGGTCATCTCAACCTAGCTCAGTAATGCCAGAAAATCATAATCTGCTCGTGCCCAAATTCCTCCCTTCGTTCGTTGCAAGTGCAATTTTTCAAAAATAACACTAAGTGTTTCAAACTATTTGTGGCTTAAATATGGAGAGAACATGACCTTCAGATGAACTTGTGCAACCATTCAGAAATTGTAACCGAGGTCCAAGCTTCATAAAGTGACCTTCACAGCCGGAAATCTCAAAGTGTGTTGGGTTCGTGGATCTTCCGATGAGATGTGCTTTAACATTTGGTGAGATTGTTGATCTAATAAATTTCTGCAGCTGTGGGCTAACAGTTGGTAAGTTAGATATTGTCACGTTTTATCATAGCATTCGGGTACCGAATGTATTGAGTGTAACCATGTTTTGATCTACAAAAGACCACGTGTTTTGCTGTTAGTTGTTAGTTTTGATACAACACTGAAGGAGCTGTCTCTACTGTGCTGTATCCAGAGGCAGGCTGGAATTACATAACCCATAACTACCTTTGATTTTACCCTGTTTCATGAAGTTCCATCAATAAAGGAGAGACTTTCTTCTAACTGGAAGAAGCCTACCATAATCTGCTTACTACAAGTAGCCACAAGTATGTTAACATAGAAGACTGACACACTCGTTAATATTTACCCAGTAAACGATCAGAGAATAAGCACAGACCAGGGATCAGGGCTTTTACCCAGTAAACTATCAGTGAATCAGCACAGACCAGGGATCAGGGCTTTTACCCAGTAAACTATCAGTGAATCAGCACAGACCAGGGATCAGGGCTTTTACCCAGTAAACTATCAGTGAATCAGCACAGACCAGGGATCAGGGCTTTTACCCAGTAAACGATCAGAGAATAAGCACAGACCAGGGATCAGGGCTTTTACCCAGTAAACTATCAGTGAATCAGCACAGACCAGGGATCAGGGCTTTTACCCAGTAAACTATCAGAGAATAAGCACAGACCAGGGATCAGGGTCTTTACCCAGTAAACTATCAGTGAATCAGCACAGACCAGGGATCAGGGCCTTTACCCAGTAAACTATCAGTGAATCAGCACAGACCAGGGATCAGGGCTTTTACCCAGTAAACTATCAGAGAATAAGCACAGACCAGGGATCAGGGTCTTTACCCAGTAAACTATAAGTGAATCAGCACAGACCAGGGATCAGGGCCTTTACCCAGTAAACTATCAGAGAATAAGCACAGACCAGGGATCAGGGCCTTTACCCAGTAAACTATCAGTGAATCAGCACAGACCAGGGATCAGGGCTTTTACCCAGTAAACTATCAGAGAATAAGCACAGACCAGGGATCAGGGTCTTTACCCAGTAAACTATCAGTGAATCAGCACAGACCAGGGATCAGGGCCTTTACCCAGTAAACTATCAGTGAATCAGCACAGACCAGGGATCAGGGCCTTTACCCAGTAAACTATCAGTGAATCAGCACAGACCGGGGATCAGGGCCTTTCCCAAGTAAACTATCGGGGAATCAGCACAGACCAGGGATCAGGGACTTTACCCAGTAAACTATCGGGGAATCAGCACAGACCAGGGATCAGGGCCTTTACCCAGTAAACTATCGGGGAATCAGCACAGACCAGGGATCAGGGCCTTTACCCAGTAAGCTATCAGAGAATTAACATCGACCAGGGATCAGGGCCTTTACCCAGTAAACTATCAGTGAATCAGCACAGACCAGGGATCAGGGCCTTTACCCAGTAAACTATCAGTGAATCAGCACAGACCGGGGATCAGGGCCTTTACCCAGTAAACTATCAGTGAATCAGCACAGACCGGGGATCAGGGCCTTTATCCAGTAAACTATCAGTGAATCAGCACAGACCGGGGATCAGGGCCTTTATCCAGTAAACTATCAGAGAATCAGCACAGACCAGGGATCAGGGCCTTTACCCAGTAAACTATCAGTGAATCAGCACAGACCAGGGATCAGGGCCTTTACCCAGTAAACTATCAGTGAATCAGCACAGACCAGGGATCAGGGCCTTTACCCAGTAAACTATCAGTGAATCAGCACAGACCAGGGATCAGGGCCTTTACCCAGTAAACTATCAGTGAATCAGCACAGACCGGGGATCAGGGCCTTTACCCAGTAAACTATCAGAGAATCAGCACAGACCAGGGATCAGGGCCTTTACCCAGTAAACCATCAGTGAATCAGCACAGAACAGGGATCAGGGCCTTTACCCAGTAAACTATCAGTGAATCAGCACAGACCAGGGATCAGGGCCTTTACCCAGTAAACTATCAGTGAATCAGCACAGACCAGGGATCAGGGCCTTTACCCAGTAAACTATCAGTGAATCAGCACAGACCAGGGATCAGGGCCTTTACCCAGTAAACCATCAGAATCAGCACAGACCGGGGATCAGGGCCTTTACCCAGTAAACTATCAGTGAATCAGCACAGACCAGGGATCAGAGCCTTTACCCAGTAAACTATCAGTGAATCAGCACAGACCGGGGATCAGGGCCTTTACCCAGTAAACTATCAGTGAATCAGCACAGACCAGGGATCAGGGCCTTTACCCAGTAAACTATCAGTGAATCAGCACAGACCGGGGATCAGGGCCTTTACCCAGTAAACTATCAGTGAATCAGCACAGAACAGGGATCAGGGCCTTTACCCAGTAAACTATCAGTGAATCAGCACAGACCGGGGATCAGGGCCTTTACCCAGTAAACTATCAGTGAATCAGCACAGACCGGGGATCAGGGCCTTTACCCAGTAAACTATCAGTGAATCAGCACAGACCAGGGATCAGGGCCTTTACCCAGTAAACTATCAGTGAATCAGCACAGACGGGGGATCAGGGCCTTTATCCAGTAAACTATCAGTGAATCAGCACAGACCAGGGATCAGGGCCTTTACCCAGTAAACTATCAGTGAATCAGCACAGACCAGGGATCAGGGCCTTTATCCAGTAAACTATCAGAGAATCGGCACAGACCAGGGATCAGGGCCTTTACCCAGTAAACTATCAGTGAATCAGCACAGACCAGGGATCAGGGCCTTTACCCAGTAAACTATCAGTGAATCAGCACAGACCAGGGATCAGGGCCTTTACCCAGTAAACTATCAGTGAATCAGCACAGACCAGGGATCAGGGCCTTTATCCAGTAAACTATCAGTGAATCAGCACAGACCAGGGATCAGGGCCTTTACCCAGTAAACTATCAGTGAATCAGCACAGACCAGGGATCAGGGCCTTTACCCAGTAAACTATCAGTGAATCAGCACAGACCGGGGATCAGGGCCTTTACCCAGTAAACTATCAGAGAATCAGCACAGACCAGGGATCAGGGCCTTTACCCAGTAAACTATCAGAGAATCAGCACAGACCAGGGATCAGGGCCTTTACCCAGTAAACTATCAGAGAATCAGCACAGACCAGGGATCAGGGCCTTTACCCAGTAAACTATCAGAGAATCAGCACAGACCGGGGATCAGGGCCTTTACCCAGTAAACTATCAGAGAATCAGCACAGACCAGGGATCAGGGCCTTTACCCAGTAAACTATCAGTGAATCAGCACAGACCGGGGATCAGGGCCTTTACCCAGTAAACTATCAGTGAATCAGCACAAACCAGGGATCAGAGCCTTTACCCAGTAAACTATCAGTGAATCAGCACAGACCAGGGATCAGAGCCTTTACCCAGTAAACTATCATAGAATCAGCACAAACCAGGGATCAGAGCCTTTACCCAGTAAACTATCAGTGAATCAGCACAGACCAGGGATCAGTGCCTTTACCCAGTAAACTATCAGTGAATCAGCACAGACCAGGGATCAGGGCCTTTACCCAGTAAACTATCATAGAATCAGCACAAACCAGGGATCAGAGCCTTTACCCAGTAAACTATCAGTGAATCAGCACAGACCAGGGATCAGGGCCTTTACCCAGTAAACTATCAGTGAATCAGCACAGACCAGGGATCAGGGCCTTTACCCAGTAAACTATCAGTGAATCAGCACAGACCAGGGATCAGGGCCTTTACCCAGTAAACTATCAGTGAATCAGCACAGACCAGGGATCAGGGCCTTTACCCAGTAAACTATCAGTGAATCAGCACAGACCAGGGATCAGGGCCTTTACCCAGTAAACTATCAGTGAATCAGCACAGACCAGGGATCAGAGCCTTTACCCAGTAAACTATCAGTGAATCAGCACAGACCAGGGATCAGGGCCTTTACCCAGTAAACTATCAGTGAATCAGCACAGACCAGGGATCAGGGCCTTTACCCAGTAAACTATCAGAGAATCAGCACAGACCAGGGATCAGGGCCTTTACCCAGTCAACAATCAGAATCAGCACAGACCGGGGATCAGGGCCTTGACCCAGTCAACTATCAGTGAATCAGCACAGACCAGGGATCAGGGCCTTTACCCAGTAAACTATCAGAGAATCAGCACAGACCGGGGATCAGGGCCTTTACCCAGTAAACTATCAGTGAATCAGCACAGACCAGGGATCAGGGCCTTTACCCAGTAAACTATCAGTGAATCAGCACAGACCGGGGATCAGGGCCTTTACCCAGTAAACTATCAGTGAATCAGCACAGACCGGGGATCAGGGCCTTTACCCAGTAAACTATCAGTGAATCAGCACAGACCGGGGATCAGGGCCTTTACCCAGTAAACTATCAGTGAATCAGCACAGACCGGGGATCAGGGCCTTTACCCAGTAAACTATCAGTGAATCAGCACAGACCAGGGATCAGAGCCTTTACCCAGTAAACTATCAGTGAATCAGCACAGACCAGGGATCAGGGCCTTTACCCAGTAAACTATCAGTGAATCAGCACAGACCAGGGATCAGGGCCTTTACCCAGTAAACTATCAGAGAATCAGCACAGACCGGGGATCAGGGCCTTGACCCAGTAAACTATCAGTGAATCAGCACAGACCGGGGATCAGGGCCTTTACCCAGTAAACTATCAGAATCAGCACAGACCAGGGATCAGGGCCTTGACCCAGTAAACTATCAGTGAATCAGCACAGACCGGGGATCAGGGCCTTTACCCAGTAAACTATCAGTGAATCAGCACAGACCAGGGATCAGGGCCTTTCCCCAGTAAACTATCAGTGAATCAGCACAGACCGGGGATCAGGGCCTTTACCCAGTAAACTATCAGTGAATCAGCACAGACCCGGGATCAGGGCCTTTACCCAGTAAACTATCAGAGAATCAGCACAGACCAGGGATCAGAGCCTTTCCCCAGTAAACTATCAGTGAATCAGCACAGACCGGGGATCAGGGCCTTTACCCAGTAAACTATCAGTGAATCAGCACAGACCAGGGATCAGGGCCTTTACCCAGTAAACTATCAGTGAATCAGCACAGACCAGGGATCAGGGCCTTTACCCAGTAAACTATCAGAATCAGCACAGACCGGGTATCAGGGCCTTTACCCAGAAAACTATCAGTGAATCAGCACAGACCAGGGATCAGGGCCTTTACCCAGTAAACTATCAATGAATCAGCACAGACCAGGGATCAGGGCCTTTACCCAGTAAACTATCAGTGAATCAGCACAGACCAGGGATCAGGGCCTTTACCCAGTAAACTATCAGTGAATCAGCACAGACCAGGGATCAGGGCCTTTACCCAGTAAACTATCAGTGAATCAGCACAGACCAGGGATCAGAGCCTTTACCCAGTAAACTATCAGTGAATCAGCACAGACCAGGGATCAGGGCCTTTACCCAGTAAACTATCAGAGAATCAGCACAGACCGGGGATCAGGGCCTTTACCCAGTAAACTATCAGTGAATCAGCACAGACCAGGGATCAGGGCCTTTACCCAGTAAACTATCAGTGAATCAGCACAGACCGGGGATCAGGGCCTTTACCCAGTAAACTATCAGTGAATCAGCACAGACCGGGGATCAGGGCCTTTACCCAGTAAACTATCAGTGAATCAGCACAGACCAGGGATCAGGGCCTTTACCCAGTAAACTATCAATGAATCAGCACAGACCAGGGATCAGGGCCTTTACCCAGTAAACTATCAGTGAATCAGCACAGACCAGGGATCAGGGCCTTTACCCAGTAAACTATCAGTGAATCAGCACAGAGCAGGGATCAGGGCCTTTACCCAGTAAACTATCAGTGAATCAGCACAGACCAGGGATCAGGGCCTTTACCCAGTAAACTATCAGTGAATCAGCACAGACCAGGGATCAGAGCCTTTACCCAGTAAACTATCAGTGAATCAGCACAGACCAGGGATCAGGGCCTTTACCCAGTAAACTATCAGTGAATCAGCACAGACCAGGGATCAGGGCCTTTACCCAGTAAACTATCAGAGAATCAGCACAGACCAGGGATCAGGGCCTTTACCCAGTAAACTATCAGTGAATCAGCACAGACCAGGGATCAGTGCCTTTACCCAGTAAACTATCAGAGAATCAGCACAGACCAGGGATCAGGGCCTTTACCCAGTAAACTATCAGAGAATCAGCACAGACCGGGGATCAGGGCCTTTACCCAGTCAACTATCAGAGAATCAGCACAGACCGGGGATCAGGGCCTTTACCCAGTAAACTATCAGTGAATCAGCACAGACCAGGGATCAGGGCCTTTACCCAGTAAACTATCAGTGAATCAGCACAGACCAGGGATCAGGGCCTTTACCCAGTAAACTATCAGTGAATCAGCACAGACGGGGGATCAGGGCCTTTACCCAGTAAACTATCAGTGAATCAGCACAGACCGGGGATCAGGGCCTTTACCCAGTAAACTATCAGTGAATCAGCACAGACCAGGGATCAGGGCCTTTACCCAGTAAACTATCAGTGAATCAGCACAGACCAGGGATCAGGGCCTTTACCCAGTAAACTATCAGAGAATCAGCACAGACCGGGGATCAGGGCCTTTACCCAGTAAACTATCAGTGAATCAGCACAGACCAGGGATCAGGGCCTTTACCCAGTAAACTATCAGAGAATCAGCACAGACCGGGGATCAGGGCCTTTACCCAGTAAACTATCAGTGAATCAGCACAGACCAGGGATCAGGGCCATTACCCAGTAAACTATCATAGAATCAGCACAGACCAGGGATCAGGGCCTTTACCCAGTAAACTATCAGTGAATCAGCACAGACCAGGGATCAGGCACTTACAAATTTCCGATAAAATTTATTTGCATAATCACAAACATATAATCTTCAATAAACCAGCGTAATCGGGTGGCGTAATGGAATCTAATCATTTTTTAAAATTTCCTTTCCATTGAAAAGTATTGCTTGATGTATTTAGGATTGTTAACCTGGTGCAGTTTTATTAATACATCTTTAAATTGGGTTTATCACCAAAATAAGCATTTTTAATAAGAGTTTCCAGTCCTCCACCTGTGAGTAACCTGGTTTATAATCACTGAATATGATTTAAACAATTATATTGAACCATTTACTTGTTGAATTGATGTACACCAGTCAATTTCTTGGTAAATTTATATTTTTTGATGGGAAGTACATTTTAAACCGTACCCACTATTGCTTGTTTTCCTGAGAAGAGGAAAACAATTTGAGGAGCTTCCCGAACCAGCGCAATCGCTCGATTCTCGTAAGGTCAACCTGGGGAACTGGTCAGTTCTGTGGGCGGGACCTGATCCTCGAAATTGAATCTTCAACCAGCACAAAAGATGGCTGAAAATACCAACCTAAGTGGGTTCGGGTGCAACTCACTGACGTTTAAAATTTTCCCGATCTTTTGCCATGATTCGGATGATTCCGTCCGGATTGAACTGATATTACTGGCGGAAACAAACGCCAACTCGTACCCTATACTTTACGTTTTCCTTATTAATCTACCCTAACAACCCCTCTCTCCCACACTACCTCTCTCCCTGTCTGTATCTGTTTCATTCTAGAGGGCCCAACTCTAAAAGGGGTACAGGAACAGAGAGATCTGGGGGTATATGTAAACAAATCGTTGAAGGTGGCAGGGCAGGCTGAGAAAGCGGTTAAAAAAGCATACGAGATCCTGGGCTTTATAAATTGAGGCATAGTGTACAAAAGCATGGAAGTCACGATGAACCTTAATAAAACACTGGTTCGACCAAAACTGGAGTATTGTGTCCAGTTCTGGGCACCGCACTTCAGGAAAGATGTGAAGGCCTTAGAGAGGGTGCAGAAGAGATTTACTGGAATGATTCCAGGGATGAGGGATTTTAGTTACATGGACAGACTGGAGAAGCTGGGGTTGTTCTCCTTGGAACAGAGATGGTTGCGAGGAGATTTGATCGAGGTGTTCAAAATCATGAAGGGTCCAGACAGAGTAGATAGAGAGAAACTGTTCCCACTGGCAGAAGGGTCAAGGACCAGAGGACATAGATTTAAGGTGATTGGCAAAGCAAGCAAAGGTGATATGAGGAAAAACTTTTTTACACAGCGAGTGGTTATGATCTGGAATGCACTGCCCGAGGGGGTGGTGGAGGCAGATTCAATCATGGCCTTCAAAAGGGAACTGGATAAGTACTTGAAAGGAGAAAAAATGCAGGGCTACGGGGATAGGACGGGGGAGTAGGACGAGCTGAATTGCTCTTACATAGAGCCGGTGCAGACTCGATGGGCCGAATGGCCTCCTTCCGTGCTGTAATCTGTCTTTTTGTCGATGATTCTACGCTTCTATTCTCTCTATGCTTGAATCTCTCTGTTTCATTCTCTTTCTCTCTGTCTCATTCTCCTCCTCGCTCTCATTCTCTCTGCCTCATTTTTATTCTCTCTCTGTCTCTCTCTGTCCCTTTGTCTCGTTCACCCTCTCTCATTCTCTCATTCTCTCTCTCTATCATCTTCTCTCTCTCTCTCCTACTCTAACCACTTCTGACAAGGTATAATGAAGCAAAATTCTGAAGCTGTGGAGCTAACTGATTTGAAGTTGATATTTAATCTCATATTCATCAGTGGCACAGCTCAGCTCAATTCGACATGAATGCGTGTAAAAGGGACACGTGTCTCCTGACTGTACAGTCTGTTTGTGTTTGTGTGTGTCTCAGTGTCACTGGTCCCATAACGTAATCAAGGGGTCACCCTCGCAGCCTGTCATCCTGTTCCTCGGTGCCCCGTGTGTATCAGTGCCACTGATTCCATAAAGTAACTCAGGAGTCCATTTCGTAGCCTGTCTCCCCCTCCCCCTGTTTCCCATGTGTCTCAGGATGTACTGGTCCGAGAACGTAACACAGGGATCGCCCCCTCCCAATCTGTCCCAACAATCCCCTGAGCCCGTCTGCATCAGGGTCTCCAAGTCCCATATCAATTGTATTTCCGTCCAGTGGGGAGTGTAGGGGATAGAATATAAAATGGAATTTAGTTCTAGTGCTTGAAACCCTTCAGCTCTTTCTATAATTTAACTAAATTAACAATTAAAATCAGTGGGTATTTCAGCGCGTTCTGCAGCTCCTCTCTGAATTTAGTCTGGGTCAGGACATAAATACACGTGTTTGTGCAGGAACTGAGAATCTGCAGCATTCCTGCTGTGTATTCTGTGATATAAAGGGGGTCAGTGTAGGAGTTATAAAAACGGTTTGTAATTCGCTGATAGATGTAAAATACAACCTGTGTCACCCATAACAATATAAAACTGCCCGATATACTGAAGAGTAAAATTATGGATTTCTTTCGGTTCTCCATCTCTGGATCCTTGTGATTCTCTCCATTGCTGCCGCCCCGGAGTCCCCTGCGGACTCGGCTGGACACTAAAATACGTCTGACCGTCAGAACATTGAGCAGCAAAATCAGAAAGAACGGGACACAAGGGGTTAAAATACGGTGAAACATCTCAAATGCGGCCCATATGGGGGAAGTATTGAAACTCGGTTTAGTCACACAAAACCAGGGAACACTTTGAATTACAAAGAAAGGTTCATATCTGAAGTACCAGGGGAGACTCTCTAAACAGCTCAGCACACTCACTGTTCCCAGAACCACAGTCGCCGTTTTCTCGGTGCAATATTTTGTTTTCAGCTTCTCACAACAAATGGCCACAAATCGATCAAAGGTGAAAGCGACTGTGAGCCAGACGGAAACCTCCGTGGTTGCAAAAACCAGGAAAGCAACGAGACTACACACGGGAGTAACGTTCAGGAATGAGCCTGGGAAATAATACGCAGTCATCCACCTTAATATCGGATCAGTGATAACGACCAGGAGATCGGCCACTGCCATTCCCACCAGGTAGCGACTGATACATTTGGAGAGTCCGCACTTTCCTCGGGACAGGATCACAATCGCCACCAAGTTAACTGTAAGAGAGAGAAAAGGAAGCAGAGAAATTACTGATCAGACCTGGAGCCAAAGCAGCCGTTTGAGAGAATCTGGGGTGAAACTTCCAGCTTTGTTGCTGCATCGAAGGGTGGAAAGTGATTCATTGACCTGGACATCGCGTTTGGGCAGAGAGATGTTTTTAAACACAATGATCAATAATGAATTGGGAAATCAATACAGAAATTGGATAAAGTGAGCACCGGATCAATTGGAAGGGTTCAGTGTGGGCGCAGTGCCGGTGGGGATGGAGAAGGGGTTTTACTGAGCGGGAATCCAGCGGATTGAAGCCGGATTTGGGCTGCAAGGGGACGGATAGAGGTGTGAAGTGTTGGGAAGGTGAGAGGACAGGGGGAGGTGCAGCTGGATTGTTGCTCTGGGTCAAGAGAGCCGACAGGGGCTGGCACTAAGCGTGAAAGGCAGCTGGAGACCGAGCCGGTGAGTGAGACTGGGAGAGAGACAAGGAAAGGGACATGTAGGAGCGGGAGGAGAGTCAGGAGCAGATGATGTGGGAAAGCGGATAAACTGAAGTAACGGGTGAGTAGACAGAGGTTTCAATGGTGTGGGAGGAGAGGCTTGGATTCACAGGGAGAGACTGCAGCAGAGGGTGAGAGGAAATCTAATCTATCGGTCCCAGTAACACAATCCAATTAATAAATTCAACCATTGATTTCTGTGGTTATTGGTGTCAATTAACTGCTCGTTGGATATAAAGTGTGTTGAATTTACTTTGCACATTCAATTAATATTAAATTAAAATTCATTAATTAATTCAGCCTCGTTCTTTATTGAATTAAGCTGACACATAGCTTTTTGAATACAAAATCCTAATAATTCATAACGGTCAAGAAATGACTGAGTCTATTCTTTAAATACATTTCAATTATATGAATTTATTCATTCAGTAAACAAGGAAAAGGAACGTTCATCTAAACAGATTGAGGACCTGATAGTGATAAACACACCGGGCGAGAGTACAATAAAACTCGCACAATCTGACAACATCCTAATAACACATTCTGGTTACATTTCCTCTGAATATTTGTACTGGAAGTTTCAGCAGTTCATTACGATCAAATGTTCACGCCGCTGCTGCTTTCTCTCTGCCTCTCTCTCTCTCTGCGCCTCCCTCTCTCTCTCTGCCTCTCTCCTTGAATCTCTGTCTCTTCCTGTCTTTCCACATCTCCGTCTGTCTGTCACTCTCTGTCTCTCTCTTTCTGTTTCTCTATCTGTCTCTCTCTCGGTGCCTGTCTTACCTTCTTCCTTTCGCTTTCTCTCTGAGCTCCCTCTCGCTGTGTCTCTCTCGCTCCCACTCTTTCTTATCGTGTTCGCTCTCTCTCCTTCTTGTTTTCCTTCTTAGCCTCTTTTCCTATCGCTCCTCTCTATCTCTCCATTCCTATTTCTATCGCCCTCTCAATTCTATTTCTCAATGCCCCGTCTCATATCCGATTCAATCCTAACATCCTGCGCCTGCTTTCTCTGCACCAGCCCCGTGTTCCAACGATCCTATTCTCAGTGTCAGTCTATTAAATGGTGAAGCCGCTGAGAATAGTTTAATGTTTCTACAGATCATGCAAATCTCCATCTTTTCACCTACACTGTTCACTTCATCTACAATGCATGGAATAAACTGAATACAATGCCTCTTCGAGACAGACCTCACAATAATTGAAATTCCTTCTCCTGTAATTATAAAGTACAGCGTTAGATGGCGGCATTCCACAATAAACAAAACGCCAAAATAGAAAGGCTCATGATTCCCACAGAGAAAGTGAAAACTGATACAACATGACCTCAAAACATTGCATTTTACAGTGAATTCATCCTCAGTGAAGCAGAGAATGAGATGTGAAAGAATCAACAGCAAAATCAGTTCAACAGCCAGACACCTGAAGCGGCCTCAGGTACACACACAGTGAAATAATTTTTCATAACAGTGATCTCCAACAAACACATTGAAATCCCAGTTTTATTAATGCATGTTATTTGGGAGGGAGAGGGAGCGGACATTGCGCTGCCTCCTTGTAACACTGAGACCGTGAGCTGTCTCATTATCAATCACTGAAAACACATTGATGCAACAATATTCCAGGACAGGTTAGTTCCACAACATGAAACTCTTAACAATTCCTGATGGTCTGATACCAGCTCTTCGCCCAAACATCTGATTCCAATATATTCAGTACAGAGAATAATCCAGTAACAATGCCAGAACTGGACATACAAAAAAAATTACATATATCAAGAATCTGCTGCAATACCAAAACTTTAGATGTTAACGATAATCCATAATTTAACAACACATTCAGTGCTACGAATAATCCATCAACAATATCACCGTTGGATTACAAAGGTCATCACAGATATAAAGCAGCTCCTACAAGACCAAACGTTTAGAAGTTAAGGACATACCATTATTCAACAATCCATTCAGTGCACAGAATAATCCAATAACAATGACGGGGTTGGATATACAAAGTTTATTACAGATATAACGCAGCTGCTACAAGACCAAAAGAACAGAGACTTTGGAGATGCCATCAACTGATAGAACCGGAACAGGAGGCTGTGCAAAACATACGGGGAGAAATAAAATGGCAAGTGCAGCAGCACAATTAATACCGATTTACAACATTAACAGCTGAGATAACGGCTTACCAGATACTCCAACAGCTGCAAGAACAGGATAATAAATGCGTTGTATCTGATCGATTACTGAATAATCCATTTCTGTGGGAAACACTGACTTCCGTTGGCCTGAAAATCACAGCTGCTGCAGGCACTGTGAGCTGATTCATTCCAACGAGCCCTGATTTATACACGGGATAAGTCTCCACTGACACGGTTATACCCCTGGACATTTCTATTATTTACAGTAACTTGAACAAACACATTACATCAGCAGCTTTGACCCCAATGTAAAATAATGACGTGGATATAAAACAAACACCACAAAGCCCAGGACACTATCTTAATCGGACCTCTCTCAGGAACAAAGTTAAAATCAGAACTCACACAACAATGAGCGGCTTCATTTGCAATTTTCATATAATTGTATTGACCATTTTCACTCCTGGCGATTCATTTATAACCTGTATCGATTTCTCCGCAGTGTATACTGAATCCAGGGACACGAATAGACCCGTTTCACTCTGTTCCTACAGTTTCCCAGTTAAAACATGAAGTTTGAGTCTCAGATAGAAGGTCAGTTAAAGGGCAGGTTCAGGATTGTAGCCGAGAAATGACTGTGGGTGATATTAGGGATCGGACACTGAACGCACTTCATTGCCTTTCCTCTCTCCGTTGTTTTACTCCAGGTGTTTCCCCGTTTATTCTCCGTTTGGTTCATGGCTCCAGTAAAATTGAGCCCGTGTAACTGAGCTGAGCTCATGACCCCATTTGACCCCCGTGCTTCCCTCACCCGCCTTCATTCCTTCCTCAGCCCATTGCCAGTGAAATCCTCATCCATGCCTCTGTCCTCTCCAGACTCCATTCCTCCAGTTCACCCCTGGCTGGCCACTCAACCTCGACCTTCCGATCCGCGCCATGTCCTGCTGGGCCTCACTGACTCTCAGTTCCCCATCGCCTGACATTTAAAATTCTCATTCTTGGGTTCAAATCCCATCACGGCCCATCCTTTCCCCCCACCGCGCTATACACATAAAATTATAGACTCTTATAGCCATTCGACTCATCTGCTGGCCCTTTTAAAGAACTATCCAATTAGCTGCAATACCCAGCTCTTGCCCGATTGCCCTGCAGATTTCCCCATACACCTACCGCAAACCCACACGTGACCTCCTTATTCATCTGACCCTGGCCGCTTTTGGTGGGACTATGTTCCACTCACCTATCTGATCATAGCCAGGAGAAGCTTCTCTTCCCTCCCTATCACCGTTATATCTGATATCTCTGAAGGTTCAATCCTTGGCTCCCTCCTCTTCCACATCTACACGCTGCCCTTTGGTGACATTGTCCGGAGACATGGACCAGCTTTCAGATGTGCACTGACAAAACCACCGCCTCTCTTTCCCCTTCCAATGTCTTCGTGTTGTCAGACTCACATCCTGTTTTAGGTGAGCCACAATTTCCTCCAGTTAAACGTTGCGAAGTCATGATCTTTGGTCCCACAAAGTTTACATCCTTGCCGCTGATTGCATTCCCATCCCTTTTGTGTCAGTCTAATCCAGACTGTCCTTAACTTCAACGACCTATTCAACACTGAGCTGAGCTTCTGACTCCCTATCTTCTCCATCGCAAAGATCGTCTACTCCCGTGTCCATAATAATGGCCGTCCCTTCCTGCCCTGTAATCTACGACTGACACTCTCAGACATGCCTTTGTAACCACCCCGGTAAATGCACACGGGTCGTACAATGACAGACTGGGTCAATCGTTCCCTTTTACCAAATGTATATCGTACATGTACCGGAGCTGCCACTGAGACACAGATGGACCGTACATTATCAGACGCGAATGATTCATTCCCATTTACTTTCTGTGCACTGTACATGTACCGGAGCTGCCACTGAGACATACACGAGCCGTACAGTACCAGACGGGAGTGAATCATTCCCTTTTACCCACTGTGTATTGTACAGTCTGTGTCAGCAGATGTGGTTCATTCTTAATCGCCCTCTGAAATGGCCTAGCAAGCCACTCAGTACAATCTCGCTACAAAAATTCATAATAAGAATGAAACTGGACGGAGCAGCCGGTGTCGGACCACTAGGCACCGGACACGACGAAGGCAAACCAAGACCAGTCGACCCTGCAAAGTCCTCCTCACTAACATCTAGGGACCTGTGACAAAATTGGGAGAGCTGTCCCACAGACTAGTCAAGCAACAGCCTGACATAGCCATACTCACAGAATCATATCTTTCAGCCAACGTCCCAGACTCTTCCATCACCATCCCTGGGTATGTCCTGTCCCACCGGCAGGACAGACCCACCAGAGGTGGCGGTACAGTGATATACAGTCAGGAGGGAATGGCGCTGGGAGTCCTCAACATTGACTCTGGACCCCATGAAATCTCATGGCATCAGGTTCAACATGGGTAAGGAAACCTCCTGCTGATAACCACCTACCGCCCTCCCTCGGCTGATGAATCAATCCCCCAACATGTTGAGCACGACTTGGAGGAAGCACTGAGGGTAGCAAGGGCACAAAATGAACTCTGGGTGGGGGACTTCAATGTCCATCATCAAGAGTGGCTCGGTAGCACCACTACTGACCGAGCTGGCCGAGTCCTGAAGGACATAGCTGCTAGACTGGGCCTGCGGCAGGTGGTGAGCGAACCAACAAGAGGGAAAAACTTACTTGACCTCGTCCTCACCAATCTACTGGTCGCAAATGCATCTTTCGATGACATTATTGTAGGAGGGACCACCGCAAACTCCATGTGGAGACGAAGTCCCTTCTTCAAACTGAGGACACCATCCAACGTGTTGTGTGGCACTATCACCGACCTAAATGGGATAGATTCAGAACAGATCTAGCAGCTCAAACCGGGCATCCATAAGGCGTTGTGGGCCATCAGCAGCAGCAGAATTGTATTCCAGGACAATCTGTAACCTCATTGCCCGGCATATTCCTCACTCTACCATTACCAACAAGCCACGGGATCAACCCTGGTTCAATGAGGAGTGTAGAAGAGCATGCCAGGAGCAGCAACAGGCGTAACTAAAAATGAGGCGCAGCTAAGCGATTCCACAACCAAGCATCAGATCAAAGCTCTGCATTCCTGCCACATCCAGTCATGAATGGTGGTGGACAATTATACAGCTAAGGGGAGGAGGATGACCTGTAAACATCCCCATCCTCAATGATGGCGGAGTCCAGCAAGTGAGTGCAAAAGAAAAGGCTGAAGCGTTGGCAACAATCTTCAGCAAGAAATGCTAAGTGGATGATCCATCTCGGCCTCCTCCTGATATCCCCACCATCTCAGAAGCCAGTCTTCGGCCAATTCGATTCACTCCACGTGATATCAATAAACGGCTGAGTGCACTGGATACAGCAAAGGCTATGGGCCCCGACATCATCCCGGCTGTGGTGCTGAAGACTTGTGCTCCAGAACTAGCTGCGCCTCTAGCCAAGCTGTTCCAGTACAGCTGCAACACTGGCATCTATCCGGCAAATTGGAAAAATGCCCAGGAATGTCCTGTCAACAAAAAGCAGGACAAATCCAATCCGGCCAATTACCGCCCCATTAGTCTACTCTCAATCATCAGCAAAGTGATGGAAGGTGTCGTCGACAGTGCTATCAAGCGGCAGTTACTCACCAATAACCTGCTCACCGATGCTCAGTTTGGGTTCCGCCAGGACCACTCGGCTCCAGACCTCAGTGCAGCCTTCGTCCAAACATGGACAAAAGAGTTGAATTTCAGAGGAGAGGTGAGAGTGACTGCCCTTGACATCAAGGCAGCATTTGACCGAGTGTGGCACCAAGGAGCCCAAGTAAAATTGAAGTCAATGAGAATCAGGGGGCAACATCTCCACCTCTTGGAGTCATACCTAGCACAAAGAAAGATGTTAGTAGTTTATGAAGGCCAATCACCTCAGCCCCAGTGCAATGCTGCAGGAGTTCCTCAGGGCAGTGTCCTAGGCCCAACCATCTTCAGCTGCTTCATAAATGACTTCCCTCCATCATAAGGTCAGAAATGGGGATGTTCGCTGATGACTGCACAATGTTCAGTTCCATTCGCAACCCGTCAAATAATGAAGCAGTCCGAGCCCGCATGCAGCAAGACCTGGACAACATCCAGGCTTGGGCTGATATGTGCCAAGTAACATTCGCGCCAGACAAGTGTCAGGCAATGACCATCTCCAACTAGAGACAGTCTAACCACCTCCCCTTGACATTCAAAGGCATTACCATCGCCGAATCCCCCACCATCAACATCCTGGGGGTCACCATTGACCAGAAACTTAACTGGACCAGCCATATAAATACTGTGGCGACGAGAGCAGGTCAGAGGCTGGGTATTCTGCGGCGAGTGACTCACCTCCTGACTCCCCAAAGCCTTTCCACCATCTATAAGGCACAAGTCAGGAGTGTGATGGAATACTCTCCACTTGCCTGGATGAGTGCAGCTCCAACAACACTCAAGAAGCTCGACACCATCCAGGACAAAGCAGCCCGCTTGATTGCCACCCCATCCACCACCCTAAACATTCACTCCCTTCACCACCGGCGCACTGTGGCTGCAGTGTGCACCATCCACAGGATGCACTGCAGCAACTCGCCAAGGCTTCTTCGACAGCACCTCCCAAACCCGCGACCCCAACCCCCAAAAGGAAAAGAGCAGCAGGTACATTGGGAACAACACCACCTGCACGTTCCCCTCCAAATCGCACACCATCCCGACTTGGAAATATATCGCCGTTCCTTCATCGTCGCTGGGTCAAAATCCTGGAACTCACTTCCTAACAGCACTGTGGGAGAACCTTCACCACACGGACTGCAGCGGTTCAAGAAGGCGGCTCACCACCACCTTCTCAAGGGCAATTAGGGATGGGCAATACATGCCGGCCTCGCCAGTGACACCCACGTTCCATGAACATAAAAAAATCACACTAATCTTACTTAACAGAGGATATTCTTTGAAAGCACTGATCGAAAAAGATGACAAACTGAATGACTCGTGGCGTGTTTTCCGTGTGCTCACAGGTGAGTCGCATCCGCTGGTTTTCTTGCTCAGGCATCAAGTTTAGATTCATTATTGATTCAGGATTTTCGAAAGCAAAAGGATATTTCACCCAATGCTTTTCCTCCAAATTTTCAAACCCTCCTCCAGGGAAAAGCGACTAAATTTGTCACAAAGAGCAGCGAGATGTAACTGTATGACACATTTCATTTCATTCCCTTTATCTTCATGGTTGCTGCTCTCTCTTCCCCAGAGGGCTGTGGATACTCAGTCGTTGAGTTTATTCAAGATTGAGTTTAATCGTCTTCTGGACAAGGCAATCAATGGATATGGGGATAGGGCGGTAAAGTGGAGTTGAGGTACAAGATCAGCCATGATCTATTGAATGGCGGAGCAGGCTTGAGGGGCCGTATGGCCAACTACTGCTCCTATTTCTTATGTTCTTGTCCTGCCAGAGATGCGGTGCCCAGAACTGAACACAGTAGAGTCATAGAGTCATAGAGTTATAGAGCACGGATAGAGGCCCTTCGGCCCATCGTGTCCGCGCCGGCCATCAGCCTCTGATAAGTAAGATTAGTGTGATTTTTTTACGTTCATGGAACGTGGGTGTCACTGGCGAGGCCGGCATGTATTGCCCATCCCTAATTGCCCTTAAGAAGGTGGTGGTGAGCCGCCTTCTTGAACCGCTGCAGTCCGTGTGGTGAAGGTTCTCCCACAGTGCTGTTAGTACTCTAAATGAGCTCTGTATAACTGTGACATAACTTCCGCTCCTTTTTATTCCAGATCCCTAGAGATAAAGATCAAAATACCATTACCATTTTAACTTTTTTTGCACCTTTTAGTGAATTCTGTACTTGGCCCCCTAAATTTCTCTGCTCATCCGCAGTTCCTAGCTTCTTGCCATTTAGAAAATGCCCTGATCTATCTTTTTAAGGTCCAAAATCGATGACCTCACACTTCCCCACGTTGAACTCCATCTGCCACAATTTTGCCCACTCACTGAATCTATCAATGTCCCTTTGCAACTTTCTGCTCCCATCCACTCTATTTATTGTGCCAACTAACTTGGTGTCATCAGCACACTGGGATATAACGTTCTTTACATAGGAAATAGGAGTAGGAGTGGCCCAAACGGCACCTCGAGCCTGTTCCGCCATTCAATCAGATCATGGATGATCTTCGACCTCAACCCCTCTTTCCCGCCCCATCCCAATATCCCTTGATTCCCCGAGAGTCCAAAATCTATCGATCTCAGCCTCGAATATCCTCAACGACTGAGCATCCACATCCCTCTGGGGTAGAGAATTCAAAAGATTCACAATCCTTTGAGTGAAGATTTTTTTTCTCATATTGGTCCTAAATGGCCGACCCCTTATCTTGAGACTATGAGTTCCAGTTCTTGACTCTCCAGCCAGGGGATTCAGCCTCTTAGCGTTTACCCTTTCAAGCGGTCTAAGATTTTTTCTACGTCTCAACGCGATCACCTCACATTCTTCTACGATCCAGCGAATATAGGCCAATTTTACACAATCTCTCCTCATAGTACAACACTCTCATCCCAGGAATCAATCTAGTGAACCTTCGTTTCACCTGCTCTAAGGCAAGTCTATCCTTTCCTGGGTAAGGAGAACAAAACTGTACACAGTACTCCAGGTGTGCGCTCACCAGAGCCCTATACAATTGCAACAAGACCTCCTTACTCTTATTCTCCAACTTCCTTGCAACAAAGGCTAACATGTCATTTGTTTTCCTCATTCTCATTAGGCCATTGGTTACCCACTATTTCCAGTAATTTTTTCCTCTATTCCTTTTGTAGGGAAAATAAAGAAACGTTGAAAACATTTCACTATCAATTATATCCGTTTATGACATAAAACGGATTCCGGACTGCATCAAATTCGATTTTAAACTCGGAGTGGTATTATATCGCGATGGTAGGGAATAGAGCCCAAATAAACTGCGGGAAAGCGAGCTCTGCTCATCACGACCCTACCATCGCTCACTGCAAGACACGCATAGATTGTTTCTGTGGAGTTGGGGACTGGCCAACTCGTTTTGGGTGACTGCGACTTGATTCACAGACACTAAAATAGTTCCCAAACATCAGCCCCTGGACAGACACAGCAGGATTTTGTCCTGTATTTAAATCTTCCTGCAGTTTACAGATTTCCTCCTCACCATCAACCACACGGCCCATTTTTGTATCATCTGCCAACTTCTTGATCAAGCGTCCCACATTCCAGTCCAAATCATTAATATATACCAGAAAAAACAAGGCACCCAGTGAGAATGCCTACGTGGTGCCCCCTCTAATAGATTGAATAAAATGAATGTGACCGAGCATGAGGCTCTCCCCAGGCAGAACCGCTGGATAAGCAGAGATTGGTTATCATGGAATGATAAAAGGGGGGGGGGAGATGAGAATGCCTACGTGGTGCCCCCTCTAATGAAAATGCCTACGTCGTAAGCTTTCAGTAGAATAGTGAAATGCCTCCATAGCAAAGTAACAGTGTAGTTAAGCAAGGGTTAATTAGAAGCCTGCTTGCTTTTAGAATTAACAATGGGCCTCTCTTCAGGCCATCTGTCTGCAAGATTAGTTCTTTATGCTAAAGCCTGCTTTGTGTTAACCAAGGGAATAACCCTGACAAGGTGTGGGAGTCTGGTGTAAGGATCTTTATGCAGCTGCATAATGAATAGTCACTCTATGCTAGACAAGGCCAAAAACATACCAAGCTAAGATAAGATGCCTCCTTTTTCTGTGTTGAAACATCGGTGTACGCACGTACATGTACCACCTGTGAGTGGTCGGCCATTCTGTCACATAGCATGGTATGCCCAGGCTTTGCTTATGATTGGTTTTAACCCCTTGTTAATCATGTCCCTCTCTTCTCTGTAAAGGTATAACTGCATGAATTTTTGTATGAAATTTGGCCTTGCTCTGAGTGTCGACCAAACTCTGTGAAGATTTCAAATCGATACTATAGAATAAGTCCGCTGCAGCTAATAAAATAGTGTTGAACTTTAAAGGTGTATTCGACTCAGTGTTTGCTGAACCTGACTGAGGGGTAAAAGAATCCAGTTCATCATTTGGGGGCTCGTCCGGGATCTCAACGGTCAGTCACCGAGGGTTCACGAAGTAAGAGGCGGATTGTCTCAGACACGGAGGAAGGAAATGGCGCCCCGATGTAAGTAGTCTTAATTTACTACGTCGGTTTTCCTCCAATCCGTCAGTCTGACGACGAGTCGTCCAATCGTTAATACTCGAGTGATGGCCTTACGAGATTCAGGTCAGTCTGGCGAATGCACAGAAGTAGGTCAGTGATTATACATCACTGAGGGTCAGCGTACGTGCTGAGCGAGTAATTAAAGTTAGGTCAGTGATTGGATCACTGAGGCTCAGTCGGCGTACTGAGGAGGAGAACTCCTGGTTCGAGTCCCTGCATTCGAAGTCGGGGTTCGAGTCCCTGCAGTAGAAGTCGGGGTTCGAGTCCCTGTTATATTTCTGAGGGTCAGGGTTCAAGTTCCTGGTGATTGAATATAAACAGGAATCTTCGAATACGGTCGGTCAGTGATCAAATATCACTGTGAGTTAGGGTTCGAGTCCCTGGTGATTGAGTATAAACAGGAACTCCGAATCGGTCAGTGATCAAATATCACTGAGAGTTAGGGTTCGAGTCCCTGGTGATTGGGTATAAACCGGAACTTCGAATCTTTGGTGAGTGGGTATAAACAGGAACTGATTGCTTGTGCTGATCGACTACAGAAGGAAGTGCCTGTCTCAAACGCGCAGCCTTAGACCGGTTGTTAAGAGGGGAGATCCCCCACGCGAAGGTCAGGACCCTGAAGTGGGCGTAGAGGCACCAAAGGCACTTAGGATTGTGAAGCACAAGGTGTCAGGACCCTCATAAATCCAGAAAGCGACTGAGTGGCGATAATACGGTTGTGTTAACTAGTTGACTAAGAATAAGGAAAAGGGAAATAAAATGGGTAATTGTCTGGATATCACTGCGGAACCGGGTAGTGCCTTACAGACTTTGTGTGAAAAATATCCGGACAAGGCAAAACACTTTAGACAATTGTCAGGGGGACTGAATAAAAAGACTGGGGAATGGTCAATGGCCATTGGGAGGAACTAAAAACTTAGATGCCTCCAAAAAGGCTCAGGAATTAATTTGGAAAATAACAGAGGTACCACAGCCAAAGAACTAATTGCTTCATGGAGAGAGTACTGTCAAAAAAAATCTTGCGTAAGTCAGCTGATTCAACTAAGTGCAGACGGTTCTCTCACGCACCTAGCCTGAGCTGGTTAAAGTGGGTGTAGAGAACACATGATGTCTTGTCCAATCAGCTGAATTATCAAGTATAGAATTGTGATGGTTAAGATAGGCCTTGATTGTTGTGTAATTACAGTGTGGAGGATTGCATAAACTATAAGCCATGGGCGCCAACGCTAGCAAAATCCCTCCAAAGGGAACACCTGCTGCTTACATGTATAGAAACTTTGGGAAAGAAACAACTGACGAGTTGATAGTTTGGTCCAAAATTGACCAAAACTAAGAAATATCCCTTTCCCAAAGACGGTACATTTAATATGGATAGAATTAAGTGACTAGAAAAATGTTTAAAAGAGAGAGACCCAAAAAAGAAAGGTTCTGTTGTTTCAGTGTACTGATCCTTTAAAAAGCCTGTCCTGATCAGTGTTTTTTTTGTCGGTGTGGTGGGCCATGCCCCCTTCTTACTGCGTCTTACGTGTTTTCTTCTTTTGTGTAATGTATCTGTTTTGTCTTGTGTTTATTTCTAATACTGCTGAATTAAAATTGGAGTTATTGAGGTTAAGTGACCTATTAAATTCTGGTTCTTATAAAATGTGAGCATGTTAAATTCCAGACATGGGATCTTCAACAAAAAATTGGCATTTTGAATTTTTATCTTGTGATTGGCTGTGGTTTAAAAAGAGGTTTGAAAAGTTAACGGGACAGATAAAAAAAGCTATCTGGTATCACCGTGATAGGAAAAGTCGGAAAGCTGGAACAGCTTGGAGAGTTGATTATAATCAAACCCACTAAAAGTATGTGAAAAAAAAGTGAATTGGACAGCAAATTATAAAATTTACGTAGACTAACTATAAAATAAAATGTACGATGGGAGATGTTATTTCCCGGTATGAATTTAAAAAAAAAAAAATTATGTGAAAATTACGTTGACATATGCTGAGAACGCTGCGTGAATCTGATATCTGACTCCGTCGGTTTGTTAAAAGAGTTTAACCCCTTCCAAGGACATCGACATCTGTTTTCAATTCACCAAGACAAAATGAGGTTTAATGGTAAAAGAAAAGACAAAGTGCAGATTTAAAGAATTACAAGTTACAGTTGCAGGATGATCTCTAGTTATAAATTAAACTGACCTTCGAAGCATTTTGTGCCATTGAGATTGATTAAACACTGTGATTAAAATAAATCTCAAAAATAGTGCACAAAAATATGGTGTGAAGCAATCCACAAATGTGAAAAAAAATCAGTCAAACCTGTGTGAACAGAAAATTTGAAGGTGGGATTTGGAGACTTGATCTCAGAGGGAGATGTATCGAATTACTGTTACACGAGAGAGCCAGTTAATGTTAACCCCTTCCATCCCAAGAAGCCAGACTGTCATGCCAAGAGCAGTTCAAACAGATAGAAATGACCCCGTCGGTTGAGAACTGTCTGAGGCTTGCCTCGAACACAGGTGAACATGGGGTAACAATTGGTATAGGTTATATTATTAAAATTGACCCAACTACTCGGAAATGCCAAAGGCTACAATTCACTGAGATATAAGTTTCCACACAGACAATGCTACAGTGAGAAAAAATTGATAAGAAAGGAATGTAAAACAAATCGTATGAAAAGAAAGCATAGGTTAGACAATTGGAAGTCCATTACTTGAGCTATGTACTGACACAGGGTACTAAACGCCTATCAGTTTTACCCCGCCACAGTATGATAAGGAAGTTCGACAAGTTCTGGGGCTATTCAATTTTATTTGAAACTAATAGTAGCTCCAATTCAAAATCTGACCATAGAGGGGAGACCTTCCCTGACAAGTTATATAACTCGCATTGAGAATGCTAAGAAAATTCAACAATTATATCAACACCTCCTAACTCAAGTGTTAAAACAAAGCGAGACATGGAATGGAGTGGACATTGTAAAAGAGATAGACAAATATGGCGACGTAAAGATCTGTGATAAATGATATAGCAACTGCCTTTAATACGGATGCCTCAGTTGTTAACACCATTGATTCCGACATCTTGAAAGCACAGAGATTAGGATTTGGAGTTGGGAATTCCAGTCCGCAGTCTTAAGTACATCTGTATGTGGGAGAGACAGTGTTTATTTCAGACAGGCTGCGTGCTCCACAGAGAGAGAGAGAGAAAGAGGGACTAGGCAATTTCTCTCTCCTGTTTTATTTTCTGGATTATTCCTTTGGTCAAAATAAATAATAGATGATAATTTGACATTCACTAAATTAACCCATTGGGCTCTCAAGAAGAGCCGCAATGGATTTTCTGTGTTTCTTTTAAAACAGGTGACCCTGGGTTGTTTTGAGACCACGTGAGTGTTGATGGTGCAGGATTACCCAGAGTAGTTACAAAGTTACGGTGCAAGCTTTGCTGGAGAAATTTGGTGCAGGAAACGATCCAGTGGTGTTAAAGATTTAAGACTTTAGCTGCAGCCATCAGCAGATCCCAAATGTCACAGCGTGGTGATATCAACCTGATTCTCTTCTTTTGAAAACATTTGATCTGTTTTGTTTTAACCTATGTATTGTCTTCCGAGACAGAGTGCTCGAGGTGGGGAGATATGGGAGTTACATCCAAAAGTAATTACGAGCTCTTCATCTCTACTATAAAACCACAAAGCCTGGACATAATTTGTTTCTGAAATTGGAATTGATAAGAAAAATTTATACGTGTTGCTATTCAAGCCCTCGAGAAAGTAAAAGTTTTACTTGTAATATAAGGGGATAATCAAATTATATTTTAAAATAAAAGAAGTCCAGTCTAAATGGTTCCTATTGAATGCTGTGTATCAAGGAAGAATTCTTTTCGAGAGGGAAGAAGATTTTACATTGACAAGTCCTGTCAGTCCAACAATACTGCTCTCAAGTTGGGATAATTGTGAAATGATAGAAGGGACTCGGGCACAATGTAGTGGGATATTTTGGGAAATGAAAAGCGGTTCAACAAGAAATTACGTAAAATAAATAACTTTTGGGATATTGGACCGGACTGTAAATATTGGACCGGACAGTAACGTTCCTCCAGGGCTCATGATAGATAATATAATGGGTTATGTAAAATTGGATGGGAGGAAGTGATTGAGAATTAAAGTAAAGAAGCAGAAAAATTACACCAAATGGGAATTTCTCTAAAGTCATTGAATTGGGCATGATAAAAAAATCAATCTGGCATAAATGTACAATCTAGTGGAAGTCAGGAAAGTGTAGTTGACGATAGTAAATTGATAGCTTTCTCGTGGAGATATTTGTGTCCTTGCCTATAATGAACAATGAGAAAGCTACACTCAATAGCCTGGCCACTACCCTGACATCGGGACCATGCAGGGGGAGATAAGCACTCTAGACACCCCTGATCTTTTTGATAAGATGACCTGAAAACCTAAGAATGGCTACAGTGGACATAAAAGATACAAATGTATGGTGCCATCATCTGAAACGGAGACCAGGATGAAGAACATGATTACAAAGGCCTATGGCCTGGTGAGCTTGTGCAACCACTCTTTAAACAAACCAGTTGCTTTTACAGGACTGAATCCTACAGGACATATGATGTGTGCCATGGAAAACACGTTCGGAAATACCATGAGGGAAGAAGAGACTGGCCAGCAGAAAGTTAATATCCAAGAACACTAAGCTCATTCCCATGATATGCTGCTAGTATGCGGAAATACATGAAGAAGATACACTGAAGAATGAGTCTCAGACAGGCTCAGTTACTTGACAACAGCACAACATGAAATGGATAATGTGGTCCAGGCGAGTGAGAAATCCTTTTAAACAAGGCACTGACACATGGTCCATAGAGAAATCAACTAATTAATGAAACAGTCAGGAAACACTGGTACCAATCAGAAGGACTGAAATTAAAGTAAAGAGGGACATAGTAATTTGGATTTCCAAAATTCAGGGTTAGGTTCCCATCAGTTAACAGGGAAATTGAGAGAAACAATACTTAGAAGATATCCGCACGATGGATACAAAATTACAAAATTATGAGGGGCCCAGATAAAGTAGACAGGAAGTACCTGTTTCCCCTAGCAGAGGGTTCAAGAACTAGAGGACATAGATTTAAGCTAATTGGCTGGAACAAAATTAAAGGGATGTGTTACTAGACATGCGGTCACTGTATGTCCACATAGTTTTGGACACAGCCCAGAAGCACAGTGTGGGTTTAACAATACCGGTACCAATCCGGATGTTAACTGTACCATGGAGGCCCTAGAGGCGGATCTAAAACCAAGTGGCATATGCCGGAGAGGCCGAATACTGTGTTACAACTAATTTGAAAACATTTAAATATGCCAATCTAACTTGTGATATTTTAAGTCCAGAATTCTACTCCATTTCTGAAGTCCTGGTTCGGATTGGACCCGAGGAACTGGTAGAGATACATCGGCATAACCTCACCACCTTACAAGTTTCTGAGAATGTCAAAAAGGACTTAAAAGAATATCAGGTCACATTTGGGTATCTGACACCCCTGTTGCCTAAATACTTGAAAGCATTGTGACTGGAGATACGCCTCTCCCAGAAGGTTTATTATAACCTACAACAGGACAATAACAACATTAAGCATGACATTGACCAAATTAAAGTCACCACTTGGTGAGGTGACCTCTGGAATTTGGGACTGAATATACAGATCCATTTTTGGATTAGATTAATTTCATATGTATTAGTCGTAGTGCAATTTGTTGTAATGTGCTTCTTGATTTTCATTGCATGTAATAATGTAAGCAGAGGATGAAGGGTTTGGCAAAGGTTATAAAACAGAGCCTGGGTGAGAATGTCCCCATTGTCTCTGTGGTTACAACTAAGAAAACATCTTAATGGTACCGGGAGCAGCACCCGCTGGGGTAAGGTGCATGTAAAAGGGAAGACAATCATAGTTTGATAGGATTATCAGATGCTCTGCCTGTCTTCCACCCGGACTGGTGGCCAACACGAAGGGAATCTGGTTAAGATGAGGTACAGCATCTAAGAGGATATTGTAGGGATAACATTTGAATTAAGGGATATAAAGGGGAGGGCCCCAAGTCACTGAAAGGTACCATTCAGTCTAGTTAGGCTGGAAACAAAATATAAAGCACCATGGGATATTTGACTATGTTAGCCATTTTCAAACTAACATGAATAGGTTTAGCTGACCAAGGACATTCGCAGCTTACTTGAGAAATGTTTAGAAGGAGTCTGTTACTGAGAAGAGATAAGAGTACAAACGTGTATTGAAACATGTCTGAGTTCTATTGGGACTTCGCTAGTTCAGGGACTAGTCATAATTGTTGTTATAATTCTTATAGGTTATTGCTTACTTAAATGTTGCTGTGCTATGATGTCCAATATGGGTCAGGATGCCCCAAGGATGTTAGTTGTAAGACAGACTAAAGTATTTGACAAAAAGGAGACAGACGATGTAGCAAAGTATGATGTGGATGAAGAATTTAATAGATTGAATAAAATGAATGTGACCGAGCATGAGGCTCTCCCCAGGCAGAACCGCTGGATAAGCAGAGATTGGTTATCATGGAATGATAAAAGGGGGGGGGGGAGATGAGAATGCCTACGTGGTGCCCCCTCTAATGAAAATGCCTACGTCGTAAGCTTTCCGTAGAATAGCGAAATACCTCCATAGCAAAGTAACAGTGTAGTTAAGCTAGGGTTAATTAGAAGCCTGCTTGCTTTTAGAATTAACAATGGGCCTCTCTTCAGGCCAACTGTCTGCATGATTGGTTCTTTATACTAAAGCCTGCTTTGTGTTAACCAAGGGAGTAACCCTGATTAGGTGTGGGAGTCTGGTGTAAGGGTCCTTATGGAGCTGCATAATGAATAGTCACTCTATGCTAGACAAGGCCAAAAACATACCAAGCTAAGATAAGATGCCTCCCTTTTTCTGTGTTGAAACATCGGTGTACGCACGTACATGTACCACCTGTGAGTGGTCGGCCATTCTGTCACATAGCATGGTATGCCCAGGCTTTGCTTATGATTGGTTTTAACCCCTTGTTAATCATGTCCCTCCCTTCTCTGTAAAGGTAAAACTGCATGAATTTTTGTATGAAATTTGGCCTTTCCCTGAGTATCGACCAGACTCTGTGAAGAGTTCAAATCGATACTATAGAATAAGTCCGCTGCAGCTAATAAAACAGTGTTGAACTTTAAAGGTGTATTCGACTCAGTGTTTGCTGAACCAGACTGAGGGGTAAAAGAATCCAGTTCATCACTAGCATTGAGCCTTGTGGAACGCCCTGGAAACAGCCTTCCAGTAACAAAAATACCCGTTAACCATTACTCTTTGCTTCCTGCCACTGACCCTATTGTGAATCCAGCCAGTCACTTTCCCTTGGATCCCATGGGCTTATTCTTTTTTGACCAATCTGCCATGTGGGACCTCGTCAAAAGCCTTGCTAAAATGCATGTACACCACATCAAACGGGTTACCCTAATCGACACTCCTTGTTACCTCCTCAATAAATTCAACCAAGTTAGTCAGTCACGACTTTCCCTTAACAAATCCATGCTGAGTGTCCTTGGTTGACCCGTGTCTTTCTAAATGGCGATTAATGCTCTCCCTCAGAATTGATTTCAATAAATTGCCCACCCCCGAGGTTAGACTGACTGGCCGATAATTACTCGGTCTATCCCTTGCTCCATTTTTAAACAATGGTGCAACATTAGCAGTCCTCCAATCCTCCGGCACCACGCCTGTAGCCAGGAAGGATTGGAAAATGATGGTCAGAGCCTCCACTATGTCCTCCCTTGCTTCTCTTAACAGCCTGGGATACATTTCATCTGGGACTGCCGATTTATCTACTTTTCAAAGATGCTAAACCCCTTAATACTGCCTCTCTCACTATGTTTATCCCATTCAGTATTTCACACTACTCCTCCTTAACTACAATCTCTGCATCGTCCCCCTCTTTTCTGAAGACAGACGCAAATTATTCATTAAGAACCATACCCACATCTTCCGCCTCCACACATGGGTGATCTTTTTGGTCTCGAATAGGCCCTACTCTTTCCTTAGTTATCCTCTTCTTCCTTACGTATTTATAAAACATTTTTGGGTTTTCCTTAATTTTACTCGCCGGTATTTTTTCATGCTCTCTCGTTGCTTTCCTAATTTCCTTTTTATTTTCACCCCTGCACTTTCTGTATTCCTCTAGGCTTTCGGCAGTATTGAGTTCTCGGAGTTTGACATAAGTTTCGCTTTTTTGCCTTATCTTACCCTGTATGCTCCTTCACATCCAGGGGCCTCTAGATTTGGGAGTGCCACCCTTTTACTTTGTGGGAACATGTTTACTCTGAATCCCTTGAATCTCCCCCTTGAATGTCTCCCACTGCTCTGACACTGATTTACCTTCAAGTAACTGTTTCCAGTCCACTTTTGCTAAATCACTTCTCAGCTTAGTAAAATTGGCCTTTCCCTAATTGAGAACTTTAACTCCTGTTCCATCTTCGTCTTTTTCCATAACTATGCTAAATCTAACTGAATTATGATCACTGCCACCAAAGTGCCCTCCCACTGATATTCCTTCCACCTCCCCAGCTTCATTCCCTAAAACTAAATCCAGAACTGCCCCCTCCCTTGTTGGGCTTGCAATGTACTGACTATGAAAGATCTCCTGAATGCAATTTAAGAATTCTGCGCCCCCTCAACCTATTGCACTGATTGTATCCCAGTTAATATTCGGGTAGTTGAAATCCCCTGCAATTACTGCCCAATTGTTTTTACATTTCTCAGAAATTCGCCTAAATATTTGGTCTTCTATCTCCCTCTGACTGTTTGGAGGTCTATAATACACTCCCATAAGCGTGACTGCCCATTTTTCGTTCTTTAGCACAACCCAATATGGCTTCATTTGATGATCCTTCTAACATATCACTCCTCCTCACAGCCGTAATTGTTACTTTAAGCAATATTGCCCCCTCCTTTTTATCCCGCTCTCTATCTCGTCGGAAAGCCCTGTAACCAGGAATGTTGAGCTGCCATTCCTGCCCCTGCTAAAGCCATGTTTCAATAATAGCTAATATATCGTACTTCCACGTGTCCACCTGTGTCCTCAGCTCATCTGCCTTATTCACGACACTCCATGCATTGAGGTATATATCATTAAGCACTGCCAAACGTTTAGCTGTCTAATTTCTAACCTTTGTTTCCTCTGCCTTCCAAACTCACTTACTAATTTTCAGCCTTCCATTTCCAGCTCCGCTTCTCTCCCTCCTGAACCCATGCTCAGGTTCCCATCCATCTGCCAAGCTAGATTAGACCCTTCCCAACAGCACTGGCAAACCTCCTCACGAGGATATTGGTCGTGGCCATGTTTTGGCGCAACCCGTCCGGCTTGTACAGGTCCCACCTCCCCACAACCGGCTTAAATGCCTCAGCAATCTAAAGGCCTCCGTCCTGTACCATTTTTCCAGCCACGCATTCGTCTGCTCTTTCCTTCTATTTCTATATTCACTAACACGTGGCACCGGGAGTAATCCGGAGATTACCACCTTTGAGGACCTGCTTCTTAATCTGTTTCTTAACTCCTTAAACTCTGCCAGCAGGACCTCATCCCTCTTTCTACCTATGTCGCTGGTACTGATATGGACCACGACCTCTGGATGTTTACCCTCCCCCTCCAGAATGATCTGCGGCTGCTCAGTGACATCCATGACCCTGGCACCAAGAGTCAACATACCATCCTGGAATTTCGACTGTGGCCGCAGAAACGCCTGTCTGCTCCCCTATCTATAGAATCCTCTATCACTCTCGCTCTCCTGACCTTTCTGCACACCCGTACAGCTGAGCCGCACATGGTGCTGTGGAATTGACTCTGGCTGCACTCCCCAGAGGAACCCTCCCTCTCACTAGTATTCAGAACTGAATACTAGTTAGATAGCGAGATGCCCTCAGGGGACTCCTGCACTACCTGCCTAGTCCTCTTTATCTGTCTGGCGGTCACCCAGTCCCTCTCTATCTGCACTCTCTTAAGTTGTGGGGTGACCACCTCCTGAAACATGTTAACTCTCAGCCTCACGGATACACTGCAGTGACGCCAGCTGCTGCTTAAGCTCCGAAACCCGGAGCTCGAGCTCCTCGGGCTGACGACACTTCTTGCACCTTTGGTTGTCCAGGACACGGGAAGCGTCCTGGAGTTCCCAAATGGCACAGGCCGTGTGTTCGATGCGTCTGAGCTGCCCTGCTATGCCTCGATTTATTATACTATCAACTAAACTAAACAAAGTTTGCAAAACTGCAGAATTGTTGCTTTCATGGGAAAAGGGGTGTTATCAGCGTCACGGTCTGCGAAAAGAATTATATCTCCAGACTCAGTACATGTACAAGTTAAGAATTGGGAACAATATAATGGTGCCGTGCAAGTTCACTATAGGAGTCGAAGGGGTTAGAGATTGGAGCACGAACCCAATATCAGAACAGCCGTAGATCCCAGTTAGACAGAATTCTCAAGACAATCCGTGATGTGGGTGCTGACAGGAGGAAGGCTGATCACCTTCTTCTACCACAGCCCTTAATGTTGCATTGTTCTAAATCTATTGTTGTGTTATATTATTACTAGTAATTGTAGTAATTTTTATGCTTAGGCATTGCGATTGCCTTATATCATTTCCCTTAATTAGTAGTGCATTTGAGTTTTAACTTGTGAATAAAATTAGCTCTTTCCAGTTCAGTGGGCTGGACTAGTTTATTTAAGGTTACACAGTGGATAAGTAAGATTAATTACATTCACAATGTTTGAAGACGAAACAAGGTCAACATTCAAGATCAGATCCGATATGTGGATGAAGGAAATTTATTTGAAGGGATATGGGAACAGCATGAAGAAGTGTGATTAGAAATATTTGCTCTGGTGGGGATGAACGCCAGCACGGCCTGATTGGGCCAAATACTCTGTTTCTGTGTTGTAACTTCTATGTATTTCAACAGTAGAACGAACAAACGAGTATAGGAATTTCCAAGTGGAATCCTGAAGAGGAAATTAATTCGAATTGTGAATGTTCTGGACTTTACCCGAGAAGAAATAAATTAAATTACATCAGACTTTCGGTAAAATGTCGAATCAGATCGGGACGCGACACAGGGGAGGCACCTGATTGGTGAGTAGGTTCAGGTGAGTATTTCTCCTTATCTACAGTAACTGAAGTAAAAGGAAAGGGAAGGTCTGCAGGTCTTATAGGAAGTAGCGTTTATTTTTTAGTGAATCAAGGTCCCTAGTGTAGTTAACATTCTCTAAATTGAGAACAATTTAAAGGAGTAAACTCCTTAAAGGGAGTGGTAAGTAGTTTTTCTTTCCTTTTTTTTTCTCTTGACATTGTAGTTGTTCTTAAGCTAATTTAAGGGTTAAGTCATGGCAGGAGATCCCAGCGCCGTGTCATGTTCCTCTTGTGGGATGTGGGAATTCAGGGCTCCTTCCTGTATCCCTGATTCCTTCACCTGCGGGAAGTGTGTCCAGCTGCAGCTATTGTTTGACCGCTTGACGGCTCTGGAGCTGCGGATGGACTCACTTTGGAGCATCCGCGATGCTGAGAAAGTCGTGGATAGCACGTTCAGTGAGTTGGTCACACCGCAGATAAAAATTACTGAGGGAGATAGTGAATGGGTGACCAACAGACAGAGGAAGAGTAGGAAGGCAGTGCAGGGGTCCCCTGCGGTCATCTCCCTCCAAAACAGGTATACCGTTTTGGATACTGTTGGCGGAGATGGCTCACCAGGGGAAGGTGGCAGTGGCCAGGTTCATGGCACCGTGGCTGGCTCTGCTGCACAGGAGGGCAGGAAAAAGAGTGGCAGAGCTATAGTGATAGGGGACTCGATTGTAAGGGGAATAGACAGGCGTTTCTGCGGACGCAACCGAGACTCCAGGATGGTATGTTGCCTCCCTGGTGCAAGGGTCAAGGATGTCTCGGAGCGGCTGCAGGACATTCTGGAGGGGGAGGGTGAACAGCCAGTTGTCGTGGTGCATATAGGCACCAACGATATAGGTAAAAAACAGGATGAGGTCCTACAAGCTGAATTTAGGGAGTTAGGAGTTAAACTAAAGAGTAGGACCTCAAAGGTAGTAATCTCAGGATTGCTACCAGTGCCACGGGTTAGTCAGAGTAGGAATGACAGGATAGCTAAGATGAATACGTGGCTTGAGAGATGGTGCAAGCTGGAGGGATTCAAATTCCTGGGCCATTGGAACCGGTTCTGGGGGAGGTGGGACCAGTACAAATTGGACGGTCTGCATCTGGGCAGGACTGGAACCAATGTCCTAGGGGGAGTGTTTGCCAGTGCTGTTGGGGAGGGTTTAAACTAATGTGGCAGGGGGATGGGAACCGATGCAGGAAGTCAGTGGGATCTTGATAAATTGGGCCAGTGGGCCGATGAATGTCAGATGGAGTTTAATTTAGATAAATGTGAGGTGATGCATTTTGGTAGATCGAATCGGGCCAGGACCTACTCCGTTAATGGTAGGGCGTTGGGGAGAGTTATAGAACAAAGAGATCTAGGAGTACAGATTCATAGCTCCTTGAAAGTGGAGTCACAGGTGGATAGGGTGGTGAAGAAGGCATTCAGCATGCTTGGTTTCATTGGTCAGAACATTGAATGCAGGAGTTGGGATGTCTTGTTGAAGTTGTACAGGGCATTGGTGAGGCCACACTTGGAATACTGTGTACAGTTCTGGTCACCCTATTATAGAAAGGATATTATTAAACTAGAAAGAGTGCAGAAAAGATTTACTAGGATGCTACCGGGACTTGATGGTTTGACTTACAGGGAGAGGTTAGACAGACTGGGACTTTATTCCCTGGAGAGTAGGAGGTTAAGGGGTGATCTTATAGAAGTCTATAAAATAATGAGGGGCATAGATAAGGTCGATAGTCAAAATCTTTTCCCAAAGGTAGGGGAGTCTATAACGAGGGGGCACAGATTTAAGGTGAGAGGGGAGAGATACAAAAGGATCCAGAGGGGCAATTTTTTCACTCAAAGGGTGGTGAGTGTCTGGAACGAGCTGCCAGAGGCAGTAGTAGAGGCGGGTACAATTTTGTCTTTTAAAAAGCATTTGGACAGTTACATGGGGAAGATGGGTATCGAGGGATATGGGCCAAGTGCAGGCAATTGGGACTAGCTTAGTGGTATAAACTGGGCGACATGGACATGTTGGGCCGAAGGGCCTGTTTCCATGTTGTAACTTCTATGATTCTATGATTCTATAAAGGGTTTGCGGGTCAGGTTTCACCGCATCTTCATTCTTTCAGCAATGATATTAGGCGTGTGGACTCGAGTTATCAGTTCACCAACCCGTGCCAATATTTTTGCCGAGTTATTTTATCAAAAGCCTTCATCATTTTAATACATCAGTTAGATTTGCCCTGAAACTTCTTGGAATCTGAACTCAAGAGTTCCAGGTTCTCCAGGCTGTGTTCATAACTGAAGCCTTTTTAACCTTTGTATCAGCTTAAAGTGACCAACATTTATGCCCCATGAACAGCTCCAGTTTAACTGGCCGTTCATCTCATTGCAGTTTGTGGGACCTCGTTGTGCATAAATTGACTCTCCATTCTTGCCTCCATAAACAATAGTGACGAGAGTTTAAAAGTAGTTCATTGGCTGTGAGGAGCTTCGGCAGCTTCTGAAGACGTGAAGTGCTGTATAAATGGAAGTTTCTCTCTCTAACTCCCTTCCTAACAGCACTGTGGGAGAACCTTCACCACACGGACTGCAGCGGTTCAAGAAGGCGGCTCACCACCACCTTCTCAAGGGGCAATTAGGGATGGGCAATAAATGCCGGCCTCGCCAGCGACACCCACATCCCATGAACGAATAAAAAAAAACTCTTTCTCTCTTCCACCCACTTTTTATATATCTGAACGTCCAAGTCTTTCAGCTGCTCAATCCCTTTCATTTTTTTCCGCAATGCATTTTCTCCCTTTTCTATCTGCCCAATCTACTAAAATGTCTGTAACCTCCTGAAGCCTCTTGCACTTTGGCTCACAGTTAGCGACAGTCCATTGTTATCACGTGTCAATTCTGACAACGTGTCCGATATAAAACTCCAGCTCATTTGTGTTTTGGGAGCAGCACCGGACACCGTGACCCCACTGTTACCCACTGTGGCCCCACTGCGACCCACTGTGACTCCGTGCGCCCTCTGATATCTGTCATTCCAGTCTGAAAACTAGGTATTAATTATTTTTTATGTGGCCTATCCTTAACCAAATTCGTTTTCAAGCTTCCAGCTTTATGTGACCCGTTCTCGCTCCTTATCAAAAAACCTTTAGAAAATCAACATGCACAAGCACCGACTGTATTTTCCTTCACAGTAGAGTCTGTTATTTTTTTTAAAGAAGTGTCTAATTTGAGCAACATCGCTTGCCGTTTATAAATTATCCATGGTTTCCTGTAACTGAGTCATGTACTGCCTGATGAGTATTAATTTTATCCCGTATTATATTCCCTGGAGCGTATCCACAACAGATTGCCCACTCCCAATGTTCGGGTGAGTGGTCTCCAGTTCGAGAGATTTCCACGTCTTCCTTTTTGGACATAGGTGTTACAACGAGCACAACAACAACAGCATGCATTTGTATAGCGCCTCTCACGTAGAAAGAGAGGTAGCCAAAAGATTCATAGAGGCGAAATCAGAAATAAATGCTTCCTCAGCCAATGGAGAAGAAGCTTGGTTCAGACATGGCCATTAATGAAGGTTTTGGAGGAGCAGAGGGAGGCGGAGAGTTTGAAGAACTCAAATGGGAAACTACAGAGCACGGAACCTCGGCGGCTGAAGGTACCGACGCCAATGGTGGGACAAAGGGTTGGGGATGGGCAGAAAAGAGTTAGAGGAAAGGAGAGTTCCCAGGGAAAGGCGTTGTAAGGCTAGGTGACGTTACTGAGAGGTGAGCCTATGGAGGAATCTAAACACAAGGATGAGAACTTTAAATTGGAGGTGTTGGAGGACTGGGACCCAATGTAGTTCAACAAGAACACGTGTGACGTGTCAGGGATACTTGGAGGGATAGGATATGGGCAGCAGAGTTTTACCTTTGCTGAAGTTTATTAAGGTGGGAGCATGGAAGGTCGTGCAGGAGAACATTGGAATAGTCGAATCTAGAGACGATAAATCCATGGATAAGGATTTTCAACAGCAGGTGGGACGAGGCACAAACGAAGGTCGTTGGTGTTATGGAAGTAGCTGGTCTTTGTGATGGGGATGGTATGAGGTCTGAAATTCACCTTGGTGTTGAACAGAAAGCCCAGGTTGCGAAAAGTCTGGGTCAGCCTGAGACAAAGGCTAGGGAGGGGAATGCAATTCGTGGCAAGTGCACAGAGTTAGTGGTATAGACTGAAGGCGGCGGCTTCGGACTTCCCAATGTCTGACTGGAGGAAATTAGGTCTCATCGAATACTGGATGACCGAACTAATTGGATAGCACTTTCAAAGAACAGGCACAAGGACGATGGGTAGAATGGCCTCCTTCTGTTCTGTGCTCGCTGTGATACTATGATACTGTGGCAGTATCGGGAGTGCGATGATGGAGAGGTAGAGCTGATGGTTGTCAGCAGGCATGTTGAAGCTGCCCCATGTGTTCTGATATTATCTTTTGGGGGAAGCATGTCGATGAGAAAGAAAAGGTGGAGGGGGGCCTGGGGAAACGGTAAGGCTACTATTGGACAGTTGGGAGTAGAACGAAGCGAGGGCAGTGCCATTGAGTTGGACAACGGAACAGAGGCATTGGAGGACGATGGCGTGGTCACCCGTGTTAAAGGCGGCAGAAACACTGAGGAGGACGAGGAGGGAAAATGCACCATGGTCACTGTCACAGAGGCTGCATTTTTGACTTTGTTTAGGACTGTTTCAGTATCGCGCAGGGATTGGAGACTTGTCAAAACATGGAGTTGTCAGAAAGAAGGGAACGGATTTGGGAGGCAGCAACATGTTCAAGGGCTTTGGAGAGGAAACGGAGGCTCCAGGTGAGGATTTGAAGATAGGTTTTGAGGAGGAGCTTCTACGGACGGGCTTGGAAGGGACGGGAAAATACCTGAGGAGAGGGCAACCTTTCTAATATCAGCTATCACGAGGGCCAGGAAGGGAAGTCAGTAGTCTAGTGGAAATGAGGTCATATGATCAGGAGGTTCGTCTGGTGAATGAGGCGAAAAATTGGAGAAATTGGTCCAAGACTTCGATTCAGGTCCAGTCCAGGGGGGTCTGGGGTAGGTTTGGATTGGCGGATAAGAGAAAGGTGAGAAGCAGCAGAAACAGCTGAACTGATGGTCTCAATCTTAGTGCTCGCGTATTGTGTTGGAGAGGAGGGCGAAGAGAGAGTGGTTTAAGGGAAAGGCCGATGGTGGAGAAACGAAGCCGGTGGTTATCCTTTCTCTCCAGGATGACCCTGGAGAAGTGGGCGGTTAGAGGAAAGGGAGGCCTGGAAACGCTTGATGTGCTCCAGCAAGGTCTGGTGATCTATGAATGAACCAATTGTGCGGAAGATGTGCTCAAGTATCCGTCCTTTAGACTTGAGGGAGCGAATCTGGAGCATACATGGAGATTCCATCGGGGAGAGAGAGAGTAAAGTATCGTCGGTGAGCAGGAGTTTCCCCAAACGTTGTCTCCATTTTGGACTCTGCAGTGAGAAAACTCTTTTTCTGCAATTTTACCTTTCTTTTTAATTGTTTGATTTTTTTTCTGCAGAGCAATAGTTTGCATGGCTGATCCAACCCTAAATTGGATTGTGGATCGTGATTCACTCGCCCGAGGTTATTCTGAGAGTGGGGAACATGATATTTGGTGTTGTCACTCCTTTATAGCGAGTTAATTGTATATATTACGGTAGTGTGCGGTTGCTCCAACTCCACAAATCCAGTAGCCAAATTAATATCAGAAAATTGCATGTTATACACAAGCTATTTGTTACTAAATGTTTTATTTTTAATTTACCCACATTAAAATGCTCCTTCAATATTTCGGCCATTATACACAATTGGCCAAAATATCTTTGAAGATTGTTAATCTCCTTTTTGTCCTTTACCTGCCCACAAAGGTTTAAAGAATATAAAAGGAAGTAATTTGTAAAGCTACAAAGCCCGCTCCAGATCCATACCAACTGTTTGTGTTTGACATAATTTCCCATTCAGTGTGAACAGATATTTCACCCCAGTCTTCAGCTCCTCTCTGAATTTCCTCTGTGTCAGTCCATAGATACACGTGTTGGTGCAGGAGCTGAGAAGCTGCAGCATAAATCCAACTTGTTGTGTGATATATATCGGGTTACTTAAATATTTGTCTGTGTAATAAAAGTTTATCACTGGCCAGTTTACCGAATGCACCAGATAGGTTATCCACAATAGTACGAAATTGGCGGAAATCGTGAAAAGCAAAATCATGGATTTTCTCCGATTCTTCACTTCTGGATCATTCTGATTCTCACTATTACTCCGGAGGCCCCTGCGGACTCTATTTGCCGATATAATATGTCTGACGGTCAGTGCATTGAATAACAAAATGAAAAGGATTGGTAATACAGGTGTTATAACACTGTCGATCCACTCGTATGCTTTCCATAAGGGCGAGGTGAAATATTCAGCTGTCGGAACACAATGCCATGGGACGTTGTCAATTGTAAATAAAGGTTCCATTAAATAGTAAAAGGGAACGCTCCTCACACAGCTCACCACACACATGGTGGCGATAACCACCGTCGCTGTTTTCTCGGTGCAATATTGTGGTTCTAGCTTCTGACAGCAAATGACTATAAAGCGATCAAAAGTAAAGGCGACAGTAAACCAGACAGAACAGTCAACAGCTACAATGTACACGACAAGGTTTAGAGTACACACCGGAGTCAGAAGCAGGAAACTAACTGGCAAATACATGCAATTAATCCGATGTAATATCACATCGATGATCACCACCATTAGATCGGCCGCTGCCATGGCCACCAGGTAACGAGTGATACATTTGGAGAGACCGCACTTTCCTCGGGACAGGATCACAATCGCCACCAAATTAACTGTAAGAAATGTGAAAAGTAGAATTTAGCTCGGGGTTCTCCCAAAACTTATTTTAACAAAGAAGTCAATTGAGAAAGTACTAAAAAAAATCAGTTTCCTGGTTCCAAACGAAATGCAATTGGTCATTTAAAGAGCTATTTATTGGAGGGAAAGGGACATCTGTGACCGATGGAGGAACCGAAGATACAGCATGAATTAAAATTCACAGAAAGTTATTGGGATATGTTAGAGACTAAGGTGCTGAGGTAAAAAAGGCTGACGTATTTCTGACGGCTGCGGGAGTCTGATGCACACAGAGGCCAGTTTACCATGTTCCATGGTCATCAAATCAAACTACCTGCAAATCAGCTTCCACTTGTTGGTTTATTCTCTGCACAACACGGAGTGTGCACTCTCACACTGTTGGTTTATTCTCTGCACAACACGGAGTGTGCACTCTCGCCCTGTTGGTTTATTCTCTGCACAACACGGAGTGTGCACTCTCACCCTGTTGGTTTATTCTCTGCACAACACGGAGTGTGCACTCTCGCCCTGTTGGTTTATTCTCTGCACAACACGGAGTGTGCACTCTCACCCTGTTGGTTTATTCTCTGCACAACACGGAGTGTGCACTCTCGCCCTGTTGGTTTATCCTCTGCACAATACGAAGTGCGCACTCTCGCCCTGCTGGTTTATGATTTGTCCAACACGGAGTGCGTACTCTCGCGTATTCTCGCCCTGTTGGTTTCTTTGTGCAACACGGATTATGGTCGTATAACACGGACTACGCACTCTCGTCCTGTCCAGTTATGGATTGTCATTGAGTTCGCACCATCGCATAAAGTCGAAATTTACCCCGCTATCTTTCCATCAACGGCATGTGCACAAAGGGCCGGTGATGGCAAAGGTACCTGGAGATTTCCGCTTGATAATTCATCCATTAGATGCAACTAAATCGAACGTTTCGCAGAGTAGTTAGCGTTGCATCTGCATACGTGGTTTGTTAACAATGGGGAAGGGTTTGGCCTGACCGCCTGGGTGTTAAACACCCCTTGTGCAAAGTGCAGAAAGGAAATTCCGGCGGGTTGGATCACACGGCGGTAACAGAAACAGCCAGATTCTCCCTTCCATTTAAACTAACCACAACTATAATCGGAGCTGGATTAAAGGCCAACCAAACAAGAGAGATTCCCCTGTGAAGCCAAATGTAAACAGTAAATGATGTTACAAATGCCCGCGTTACTCACTTAACCCACTTAACAACATCAGGCAAAACCACAAACTTATTGCTGATCTGATGTCAGTGCATCCTCTCGGGAGGAGTTTCTACTGGAAACATCGAAGGGGTTTATTGCTTCAACGTTGCCTTTGGTGAAAATTCCAGAAAGGTTATCATTTCAATTAAGAAATCACATCAAGAAAACAAGACAATCACGTTACACTGAACTGATGCCAATGAACAGGCAAAGATTCACATGAACAGTTAGACATTGATTGTCAACAATTACTGTCTCGTTTCATCGTCTTACCGGGAACAGCGACGGCTGCAAGAATCGGATAGTAAATGAACTCTATCAGGAAAATTACTGCGTATCCCATTTCATATGTAAAGCACCAATGTCTGTTCTGACAAGCACAGGGCTCTGACTGTGCGAATGTAGAGACATATTCAGATGAATCTTTATTTATACGCGAGAGGAACCTCCTTGGAGACAGTCACCTGGGGAGTGTGATCAGGGATATTAGTTACATTACACTGAACAAACAGATTTAATGAACCGCCTTTGCTCCAGTGATGATTGTGTAATAGGTTGTGATTTAGAGGATATGATAAAAAAATACTTTTATATTTCTTTGAAATTTCCTCAAATGGAGAATTGCAAAGTTTGTTTCCTATAATCCAACTGTTGAGCTGGATGAACAGTCTCATTTACACGAGCGCAAGTGTTGAGATTATTTAAAAGACCCATTTACAGTAGACCTGGTGTTGTTCCGGATGAACAGCTTCATTTACAGTAACTCTGGTGAAGACATGGATGAACACTTTCCTTTGTAGCAGCCCCGATTTTGAGACAGATAAACAGCCCCATTTACAAAGACTTGCAAACAATGTTCAGCACAGAAACAGGCCATTTGGCCGAACAGGTCCATGCCGGCTTTTATGCTCCAAGTGAGCCTCCTTCCATCCTTCTTCATCCAACCCTATCAACATATCCCTCGATGGCAGATGGGATTTAACGCAGAAAAGTACAAAGTAATACATTTTGGCAGGAAGAACGAGAAGAGGCAAAATAAACTGAGTGGTACAATTCTAAAGTGGGTGCAGGAACAGAGAGACCTGGGAGTATATGTGCACACAATTTTGAATGTGGCAGGACAGGTTGAGAAAGCGGTTCAAAAAGCATACGGGATCTTGGGCTGAATAAATAGAGGAATAGGGTACAAAAGCAAGGCAGTTATGTTGAAGGTTTATAAAACACTGGCTCGCCCACAGCTGGAATATTGTGTCCAAACCTGGGCACCAAACTTTAGGAAGGACATGAAGGCCTTTGGGAGGGCGGTGAAAGGATTTACTAGAATGGCTCCAGGGATGAGGGACTTTAGTTTCGTGGACAGACTGGGGAAGCTGGGGTTGATCTCCTTAGAACAGAGAAGGTTAAGGGGTGATTTGATAGAAGTGTTCAAAATCATGAAGGGTTTAGATGAAGTAAATAAAGAGGAATTGTTTCCAATGGTGGAAGAACCGAGAACCAGAGGACACAGATTTAAGGTGATTGGCAAAAGAACCAAAGGCGACATAAGGAAAAACGTTTTTACACAGCGAATATTAATGATCCAGAATGCGCTGCCCGAAGGGTGGTAGATGCAGAGTCAATCTTGGCTTTCAAAAAGGAATTGGATAAATACTTGAAAGGAAAATATTTGCAGGGCTACAGGGAAAGAGCGGGGGAGTGGGACTAACTGGATTGCTCTTACAAAGAGCCGGCATGCGCAAGGTGGGCCGAATGGCCTCCTTCTATACTGTAGCCATTCTATGATTCCTTTCTCCCTCATGTTTTCATCTAACTTCGCCTTAAAGACATCTGTGTTAGTCGCCTCAACTTCTTCATGTGTTTCTGTGTCCCACATTCTCACCACTCTCTGGGTGAAGAAGTTTCTCCGGAAATCCCTATTGGATTTATTAGTGACTATTTTATATTTATGGCCCTTAGTTCTGGTCTCCCCAACAAGTGGAAACATTTTCACTACATCTACCCTATCAAACCCTTTCATAATCTTAAAGACCTCTATCAGGTCACCTCTCAGTCTTCTCTTTTCGAGATAAAAGAGCCGCCACCTGCTCGATTTTTCCTGATAGGCATAACCTCTCATTTCTGGTTTAATCCCAGGAAATCGATTTTGCACCTTCTCCCGCGCCTCTATCTACGTTTTATAGTGTGGGAAGACCAGAACTGTTCGCAACACTTCAAGTTTGTTCTCACCAAGGTTCTGTACAAGTTCAGCATAACTTCCCTGCTTTTCAATTTTATTTGCCTAGAAATGAACCCCAGTGCTAAGTTTGCTTTTTTATGGTCTTATTAACCTGCATCGCTGCTTTTAGTATGTGCGTATCTGTACCATTAAATCCCTCTGCCCGTCTACCCCGTTTACACTCTTATTTTCCAAGGAGTGTATTGTTCCCTATTATCCCTACAAAATATATTACCTCACACTTATCTATAGTGAAATTCATTTGCCATTTACCCGCTCATTATGCAAGTTTATTAATGTCTTCCCGCACTTTGTCGCAGTCCTCCTCAGTATTAACTATACAACCACCCCCCACCCACAATTTGGTGTCTTGTGCAAATTCTGAAGTAGTACTTCCGATTCCCGAGTCTAAATCATTTATGCATATGGTGAACAACAGTGGTCCCACCGCCAATCCTTGTGGAACACCACTTCCCACCTTTTGCCAGTTTGACTAATTACCTTTAACCCCTACTCTCTGTTTTCTGTTTGGTAGCCGTTCTGCTGCCTGTCCCCTGACTCCACATGCTCTGATCTTGGTCATGAATCTACGACACAGTACCTTATCGAAGGCCTTTTGAAAATCCAAATATATTACATCTACTACATTACCCTTGTCTACACTTTCTCTTACGTATTCGAGGAATTCAATAAAGTTGGTCAAGCATGACCTTCCCTTTTGAAATCCGCGCTGACTATTATTTATTATATTTTCGGTTTCCAGATTTTTCTCTATTATGTCTTTGAGTAAGGATTCCATTATCCTTCCTACTACCGACGTTAAACTATTTGGTCTACAGTTCCCTGGATTTGTTCTATCTCCCTTTTCAAATATAGGGATCACATTCGCTGTCCCCCAGTCCTCTGGCACTGTTCCCTCTTCCAATGAATTTACATACATATGTAATAGTGCCTCTGCTATCTCTTCCCGAACTTCTTTTAGTGTGCTCGGATGCAATCTGTCCAGTCTTGGGTTTTATCCTCTCTAAGTTTGATTAGTTTATCAATTAACTCTCCCTTTTCTATCTTAAATACCTTTACATCTTTTTAAATCTCTTCTTCTAATGTCATGCCCACCATGTTAAATGGTAAATGTTGAAGCAAAGTCATTATTTAATATTGCTGCCATTTTCCTGTCATTACCTGTTATTTTATCGTGTGTATCGTTTAGTGGCCCGAACCCTATCCTGACATTTCTTTTGTTATTTATGTGTCTGTAGAATACTTTACTATTTTTTATAATATTCCTGGATAATTTAATTTCGTGGTTTCTTTTTGCCCTCAAAATGTTTTTTTAAAATTCTTTCCTAACCTTTTCATATTCCCTTTTGCCATCCTCTCCTTTGTTGGCTACGTGCTTAATATATTCCCTTTTCTATCGTTTCAATTTTGCCATTATTTCTTTATTCATCCATGATGTGTCATTGCTGGATACTTTGCTCTTGTTTTTCAGTGGGATATATATCTCCTGGATTCTATTGATCATCGTTTTAAATGATTCCCACTGCTGTTCTATTTCTTTGTTTCTCACTAATTATTTCCAGTTTATTTTCTCTGGTTCCATTCTTATCCCCTGAAAATCAACTTTATCCAAATTTATTGCTTTGGTCTTTGAATTACTTATGACTTTCTCAATATTTATCTTAAACTTTATTATGCTATAATCGTTATTGCCCAGATGTTCTCCCGCCCTTACTGCTCTTATCTTTTCTAACCACAGTGTTGATCTGGACGAACAGTCTCATTTATAAAAGCCCTGGTGTTAATCTGGATGAACAGTCTAATTTACAGTAACCCTGATGTTGATCTGGATGAACAGTCGCGTTTCTAGAAACCCTGGTGTTGATCTGGATGAACAGTTTCATTTAGAGAAACCCTTGTGTTGATCTGGATGAACAGTCTGAATTATTGAAACCCTTGTGTTGATCTGGATGAACAGTCTCATTTATAGAAACCCTGGTGTTGATCGACATGAACAGTCTCATGTATAGAAACCCTGGTGTTGATCTGGATGAACAGTATCTTTTATAGAAACCCTTGTGTTGATCTGGGTGAGGAATCTCATTTATAGACGCCCTGGTGTTGATCTGGATAAACAGTCTAATTTATAGAAACTCTGGTGTTGATCTGGATGAACAGCCTCATTTACAGTAACCCTGGTGTTGATCTGGATAAACAGTCTAATTTATAGAAACTCTGGTGTTGATCTGGATGAACAGCCTCATTTACAATAACCCTGGTGTTGATCTGGATGAACAGCCTCATTTATAGAAACCGTGGTGTTGATCTGGATGAACAGCCTCATTTTCAGTAACTCTGGTGTTGATCTGGATGAACAGTTTCATTTATAGAAACTCTGGTGTTGATCTGGATGAACAGTCTCATTTATAGAAACCCTGGTGTTGATCTGGATGAACAGCCTCATTTTCAGTAAGTCTGGTGTTGATCTGGATGAAGAGTTTCATTTATAGAAACCCTGGTGTTGATCTGGATGAACAGTTTCATTTATAGAAACCCTGGTGTTGATCTGGATGAACAGTTTCATTTATAGAAACCCTGGTGTTGATCTGGATGAACAGTTTCATTTATAGAAACCCTGGTGTTGATCTGGATGAACAGTTTCATTTATAGAAACCCTGGTGTTGATCTGGATGAACAGTTTCATTTATAGAAACCCTGGTGTTGATCTGGGTGAACAGTCTCATTGACAGAAACCCTGTTGTTGATCTGGGTGAACAGTTTCATTTATAGAAACCCTGGTGTTGATCTGGGTGAACAGTCTCATTGACAGAAACCCTGGTGTTGATCTGGGTGAACAGTCTCATTGACAGAAACCCTGGTGTTGATCTGGGTGAACAGTTTCATTTATAGAAACCCTGGTGTTGATCTGGACGAACAGTCTCATTTACAGTAACGCTGGCGTTCATTTGGATGAACAGTCTCATTTACAGAAACCCTGGTGTTGATCTGGATGAACAGCCTCATTTATAGAAACCCTGGTGTTGATCTGGATGAACAGCCTCATTTACAGTAACCCTGGTGTTGATCTGGATGAACAGCCTCATTCACAGAAACCCTGGTGTTGATCTGGAAGAACTTTCTCATTTATAGAAACCCTGGTGTTGATCTGGAAGAACTTTCTCATTTATAGAAACCCTGGTGTTGATCTGGGTGAGGAATCTCATTTATAGACGCCCTGTTGTTGATCTGGATAAACAGACTAATTTATAGTAAACCTGGTGTTGATCTGGATGAACAGACTCATTTACAGAAACCCTGGTGTTGATCTGGGTGAAGAGTTTCATTTATAGAAACCCTGGTATTGATCTGGATGAACAGCCTCATTTATAGAAACCCTGGTGTTGGTCTGGATGAACAGCCTCATTTATAGAAACTCTGGTGTTGATCTGGATGAACAGTCTCATTTATAGATGCCCTGGTGTTGATCTGGATGAACAGTCACATTTATAGAAATCCTGGCGTTGATCTGGATGAACAGCCTCATTCACAGAAACCCTGGTGTTGATCTGGAAGAACTTTCTCATTTATAGAAACCCTGGTGTTGATCTGGAAGAACTTTCTCATTTATAGAAACCCTGGTGTTGATCTGGGTGAGGAATCTCATTTATAGACGCCCTGTTGTTGATCTGGATAAACAGACTAATTTATAGTAAACCTGGTGTTGATCTGGATGAACAGACTCATTTACAGAAACCCTGGTGTTGATCTGGGTGAAGAGTTTCATTTATAGAAACCCTGGTATTGATCTGGATGAACAGCCTCATTTATAGAAACCCTGGTGTTGGTCTGGATGAACAGCCTCATTTATAGAAACTCTGGTGTTGATCTGGATGAACAGTCTCATTTATAGATGCCCTGGTGTTGATCTGGATGAACAGTCTCATTTATAGAAATCCTGGCGTTGATCTGGACGAACAGTCTCGTTTATAGATGCCCTAGTGTTGATCTGGATGAACAGCCTCATTTATAGAAACCCTGGTGTTGATCTGGGTGAACAATCTCGTTTATAGAAAACCTGGTGTTGATATGGATGAACAGTCGCATTTACAGAAACCCTGCTGTTGATCTGGACGAATGGTCTAGTTTAGAGAAGCCCTGGTGTTGATCTGGGTGAACAGTCTCATTTAGAGAAACCCTGGTGTTGATCTGGATGAACAGTCTCATTTATAGATGCCCTGGTGTTGATCTGGATGAACAGTCTCATTTATAGAAATCCTGGTGTTGATCTGGATGAACAGCCTCATTTATTGAAACCCTGGTGTTGATCTGGATGAACAGTTTCATTTATAAAAACCCTGCTGTTGATCTGAATGAACAGCATCATTTATCGAAACCATGGTGTTTATCTGGATGAACAGTCTAGTTTATAGAAACCCTGGTGTTTATCTGGATGAACAGTCTCATTTATAGAAACTCTGGTGTTGATCTGGATGAACAGCCTCATTTATAGAAACCCTGGTGTTGATCTGGATGAACGGTCTCATTTATAGAAACCCTGGTGTTGATCTGGATGAACAGTCTCATTTATAGAAACCCTGGTGTTGATCTGGATGAACAGTCTCATTTATAGAAACCCTGGTGTTGATCTGGATGAACAGTCTAGTTTATAGAAACTCTGGTGTTGATCTGGATGAACAGTTTCATTTATAGAAACTCTGGTGTTGATCTGGATGAACAGTTTCATTTATAGAAACCCTGGTGTTGATCTGGATGAACAGTTTCATTTATAGAAACTCTGGTGTTGATCTGGATGAACAGTTTCATTTATAGAAACCCTGGTGTTGATCTGGATGAACAGTTTCATTTATCGAAACCCTGGTGTTGATCTGGATGAACAGTTTCATTTATAGAAACCCTGGTGTTGATATGGATGAACAGCCTCATTTATAGAAACTCTGGTGTTGATCTGGATGAACAGCCTCATTTATAGAAACCTTGGTGTTGATCTGGATTAACAGTTTCATTTATCGAAACCCTGGTGTTGATCTGGATTAACAGCTTCATTTACTATAACTCTGGTTTTCAAGTGGGCGAACCGCCGCATTTAAAGTAATCCTGGTGTTGATCTGGGTGAATAACCTCATGTCCAGTACGTCTGATGTTGATCTGGATGAACCGCCTCATTAAGAATAGCCCAGGCGTTGAGCTGGAAAACAGTCCCGTTTACCGTACTCCTGGTGTTGATCTGGATGAACAGCTCCATTAACAGTAGACCTGAGTCACTCTGAGCGGACGTTACCACCCCCACCCCGACACTCACATTCGCTTTGGTCAGATTGATGGAATTTCCTTTATTGGCGTGATTTGTACTCTTGTGGGTGAAGGGGACAGAATTGTTCCGAGCAACAGCAGGCTAGATATTCGTGTAAGTCCATGAATTTATAAGTAAAACTTGAAGCCAGGAATATCCCAGGGGTTGCGCATCTAACGGGGACTTTTTCACCCTGCAACGCAAGACTAGAATCCACTAATATATTTGGTTTGGGCAGACCTGTAATTCAGAAGGAACAAGAATTGACGATCGTCATACAGTCCTATTTTTGTGAACGAAACTGTAACAAACTGAGTTCAACTGTCCCGACCAATACCACCGAATTCTGTTCATTGCTGCAAGGGAACAATTAATGGATGAGTTTAACCAACTTTTAAGCACTTGGGTTTGCTCATATTCAGGATCAGAGCAACCAGGCAGTCATCTCAGACATTATTCAGTAGACCAATAACGGGGAGTAGTGGGTTTGGAGATTGGACGATTGTCAAAAAGAAAACTTTCATTCACTGGTTAATTTGTGTGTGGAGATTATAGAAAGAAAAATATGGTCCAATATCTCCTACTGTTGATGGCAGTTTGAAATTCTTGCTTTCTCAGTGTTGAGATTACTTGTTCCACTCACCTCGGAATTATCATACACCACCTGGAATTATACATCACCGGGAATTATCATACACCACCTGCAATTATCATACACCACCTGCAATTATCATACACCACATGGAATTGTCAAACAACACCTGGAATTATCACACACCACCTGCAATTATCATACTCCACCTGCAATTATCATACTCCACCTGCAATTATTATACACCACCTGGAATTGTCAAACAACACCTGGAATTATCACACACCACCTGCAATTATCATACTCCACCTGCAATTATCAGACACCCCCTGCAATTATTATACACCACCTGGAATTATACATCACCTGGAATTATCATACACCACCTTGGAATTATCATATACCACCTGGAATTTCCTGCGGGAGCATAACCCGAAAGTGACACGGAAATTCAGTGCATTGCTGCACCCATTCTGCCAGTTGAATTACGCTCAAGTTTCGTACCAAATTTGGTCTGCACCCGAAGTAAACATGAATATAAATCAGCGGGAATAACGGAGATCCATGAAACCATTGAACTCACACCATGGGGTGGGAATTCGCATTTACCGCCTGTTATACATCTCACCTGATAGCCAGTTCAATGCCATCACGCTGACAGGTTGCAGTCACTCGTTGACTGTTAGAAATGCTACGGATGACAAATATTGTCCCCCAACAGCGTTCGAGGTGCTCAGCCAGGACATTGATTTATGAGAAGTAACCAAAGTGCCCGGATACGACCTGCTGTCGGGACATGCATTGGTCTCGTCATTAACAAGTTCATTATTAGTCGGAGTGAGGGGGTCATTGGCAGCTCTTCCACCACTCAGCTCTAAGACCGTGGGTTCAAGCCTCACTCCAAGATTTGAGACCATATGCTCTGTTAACACTTCAGCTGGGAGCGAATGCTGTAGCTTGGGATGAGACGCTAAACCAAGGCACTGCCTGCTCTGGTACATGGCCGTGAAGGATCCTGCACTTTCCCCCAATTCTTTCAAACAGCCCCATCAAGAGTAGATGAAATGGTCATTTCTTGGTTGCTCTTTGTACAAACTGGTTCCCACCTTTGCCTACACAACAACAGAAGTTACATTTCTAAATTCAGTCATTGGTTGTTGAATATTTCAGCACATCCCGAGAAAGTAAAATGCATTTTCAGAATGTAATTCCTTTCCTTCCTATATCACAAATATATATTTATATGATTTCAATGGATACGAAAATCGTGCGAGGTGTAAAACGTGCGGCCGATTTGCTATCTCTCGTTTTCCGTTACTGATCAAGATGATTTTCACACCGTTTTCTCTATTAATGCTCTTGCAGACAGTGGATGCACAGCGGGTGAATTTAGAACCCATTGATACAGGGATCCTGTCAAAAGTTGTTCAATTAGACCAAAAGTATTCGGTTATATTCCTCCTTCCTAATATTAAATGTTTCATATTGTTACAGTGAACAAAGCGTGGATTTTTCAAAATACCAAGAGCTTTCACAGATATAACAATCTCTATTCCCCTTCACTCACCACCTGTAGTTAACGTCACAGCCTCGCTGCGCTGAGAGTCTAACCATCTTGTTTTGGCGTAGGTTCCATACTTACATTGGTACCGCTCTCCTTGGTTTGTACCAGTACCGTTGAAAGTTTCCACGTTGTCTTTTGTGAAGAGTTGACGAGAGGTTAGCAGTTCATTATCTCTATAAAAGTAGATATGACAGCGATATTTTCCGGTCCCGGTGCGGGTTATGGTGACCGTTTCTCCTTCTAATTACATCCCAGTCGATTGTACAAGATATAGTGGATCTTGGTAAGATGAATGGAAAGAATATTAGGTGAACAACTGAACAATGGCAGGCCTTCCAGGAAGAGATGGTTCGGGTACAGTGTAGAAACATTTCCACGAGGGGGAAACGAAGTACATCCAAACTTAGAGCTCCCTAGATGACTGAAGATATAGAGAATAAAATGTAACAGAAAATGGAGACTTATGACAAATGTACAGTTCATAATACAGTTGACAACCAAGCTGAATGCAGAAAGTACAGAGAAGATCTAAAAATGGAAATAAGAGAGGCAAGTAAAGACCATGCGGATACCTGAGCGACTATTATAAAAGGGAACCTAAAAGTCTTTCAGAAACATTTAAATCGGAAATGAGTAGTCAAAGGAAGGGTGGGACCGATTAGAGAAAAGAGGAGATCTTTGTGTGGAGGCAGGGGGCATGGCTGGCAGGCGAAATGAATATTTTGCATCCGTCTTCACTGGAGAAATAGATGCTGCCATTGTAGCAGTAAAGGAGGAAGAAGTAGCGATGTAGGATATGATTAAATCGATAAAGAGGAGATACTTAATAGATTGGCAGTTCTCAAAGTAGACAAGTCATTTGGTCCAGATGGGATGCATCATATGTTACTGAGGGAAGTAAAGGTGGAAATGATGGTGGCCCTGGCCTCAATCTTCCATTCCTCCTTCGATACGGGGATGGTGCCAGAAGACTGAAGGATTGCAAATGTTACACCTGTGTTCAAAGAAGGAGAGAGTGATGTATCCGGAAATTACAGGCCAGCCAACGTTGGTGTGGGAATCTTTTAGAGACAATAATCCGGGATAAAATTAAATGGCATTTGGCAAGGTCTGGGCTAAATAAAAGATAACATTGATTTGTTCAAGGTAAATCCTGCTTGATAACTTGATTGAGTTATTTGATAAATTAATACAGAGGCTTGATGACGGTAGTACGTTTGATGATGTGTATATGGACTTTCCAAAGGTATTTAATAAAGTGCCACATAATAGACTTGTTAGCAGAATTAAAGCTCATGAGATTAAGGGGAGAGTGGCGGGGGGTGAAACGGTTGAATGTGGAGGCTGGTGGGGTGGAACTTGTTCTTTCGTTGAACAACTTCTCCTTTGACTTCACTCACTTCCTGCAAATAAAATGTGTCGCTATGGGAACCAGTATGGATTCTTGATATGCGTGTCTTTTTGTGGGATACGTGGAACATTCCTTATTCCTGTTCTACTCAGGTCCCCTTCCTCACCTCTTTTTCCGGTATATTGATGACTGTATCGGTGCCATTTCCTGTTCTCGCCCCGAACTGTAAAATTTCATCAACTTTGCTTCCAATTTCCACCCATCCCTCGCCTTCGCATGGTCCATCTCCGACTCTTCCATTCCCTTCCTCGACTTCTGTATCTCCATTTCATGGTAGGCTTGTCATCATGATTGCGGCTCATGGAATAAGAGCGGCAGTAACAACATGGATACAGAATTGGCTAATTGACATGACACAGAGCGTAGTGGTGAACGTTTATTTTTCGGACTGGAGGGAGGTGTACAATTGTGTTCGCCAGGGGTCGGTGCTGGGGCTATTGCTTTTCTTGATATATATTAATGACTTGGACTTCGATGTACAGGGCACAATTTCAAAATTTGCAGATGACACAAAACTTGGAAGGGTAGTAAACAGTGAGGAGGATAGTGATGGACGTCAAGAGGACATAGACAGGCTGGTGGCATGGGCGGACACATGGCAGATTAAATTTAATACATAAAAATGCGAAGTGATACATTTCGGTAGGAAGAACGAGAAGAGGCAATATAAACTAGAGGGCACAACTCTAAAAGGGGTAGAGGAACAGAGAGATGTGGGGGTAAATGTGCACAAATCTTTGAAGATGGCAGGGTAGGTTGAGAAAGCGGTTAAAAAAGCATACGGGATCCTGGGCTTTATAAATAGAGACATAGAGTACAAAAGTAGGGAAGGCATGATGAACCTTTATAAAACAATGATTCGGCCACAACTGATGCATTGTGTTCTGTTCTGGGCACCATACTTTTGGAAGGAAGTGAAGGCCTTAGAGATTTACTGGAATGATTCCAGGGATGGGACACTTCAGTTAAGTGTATAGATTGGAGAAGCTGGGGTTGTTCTCCATGGAACATAGACAAATGCCAGAAGAATTGATAGAGGTGAAATCATGAAGGGTCGAGACCTAGTAGATAGAGAGAAACTGTTCCCTTTGGCGGAAGCGTCAAGAACCAGAGGACATAGATGTAAGGTGATTGGCAAAACAACCAAAGATGACCAGAGAAAAAACTTGTTTACACAGCAAGTGGTTAGGATCTGGAATGCAGTGCCCGAAGGGGTGGTGGAGGCAGATTCACTCATGGCCTTCAAAAAGGGAACAGGATAATACTTGAAAGGAAAGAAAATGCAGTGCTACGGGGTTGGGGCGGGGGAGTGGGACTAGCTGGATTGTTCTGTAAAAAGAGCCGGCGCAGACTCGATGGGCCGAATGGCCTCCTTCCGCACTGTAACCTTTCTATGATTCGAGCATTCTCCGATTTTTTTCTCCAGATGCTGCCACACTTGCTGAGTATTTGCAGCATTTTGTGTATTTATCTTAAGCCATCTTTTCCTATTTTGTTGCAGGAGGATGGTGTGGTCAACCGTGTCAATGGCTGCAGGCTGGTTGAGAAGGATGAGGAGGGATAGTTTACCACGGTCACATTCATCGAGGATGCAATTTCTGACTTCAATTAGGGGCGTTTCAGTGCTGCGGCAGGAGCGGTCACCTGATTGGAAGAGTTCACAAATGGAGTCGCGGGAAAGATAGGCACAGATTCGGAATGTGACAACACGTTCAAGGACTTTGGAGAGGAACGGGAGGTTGGAGATGGGGTGTTATTATACAAGTTTAGATGAGTCAAGGTTGTGTTTTATGCAGCTCAGACAGGTCTGGTGATGAATGACTCAACCAGTTGTCGGTCATAAACGTTCAAGTCTGTGTCCCTTGGACTTACGGGAGTGGAGATGAGGCCCGTACAAGGGTCCAGGATGAGAGAAAATATGTGGCTTACTGGGAACGAGGGCACCAGGAAGGGACAGAGCGTACAAACGTAAGGGTGCACAAGCAAATGGAGCTGGGGTAGGAAAGAATGGTAAAAAGATAAAATTAAAGGTTCTTTATCTGAATGCGTGCAGCATTCGTGATGAGGTAGATGAATTGACGGCACAAATAGAAACAAATGGGTATGATCTCGTGGCCATCACGGAGACATGGTTGCAAGGTGACCAAGGTTGGGAGCTAAATATTCAGAGTTATTTAACATTTCGGAAGGATAGGAAAAAAGTTAAAGCTGGTGTGGTAACTCTATTAATGAAGGATGAAATTGGTATAATAGTGAGAAATGATCTTCACTCAGAAGATCAAGATGTCGAATCAATTTGGGTGGAGGGATGGAAATCAATGGTGGGAGTAGTATATAGGTCCCCCAACAGTAGCTACCTAAATGTAGGGCTAAATATTAATCAGGAAATAAGTGGGGCTTGTAAAAAAGGTAATGCAATAATCATGGGCGATTTAACTTTCACATAGATTGGACAAATCAAATTGGCAAAAATAGCTCTGTGGAGGAGTACATAGAGTGTATTAGGGACTGTTTCTTAGACCAATACGTCAAAGAACCAACCAGGGAACAGGCTACTTTGGATCTGGTCATCGGTAACGAAACAGGAATAATTAATGATCCCAAAGTAAACGATCCCTTGGGAAGCAGTGATCATAACAAGATAGAATTTCACATCCAGTTTGAGAGCGAGGATCTTGGGTCTGAAACTACTGTATTAAACTTAAATAATGGCAATTTTAAAGGAATGAGAGCGGAATTGGCGAAAGTGGACTGGGTAAACAGATTGGATGGTATGATGGTGGATAAGAAGTGGCAAACTTTTAAAAAGATATTTTAAGACTCGCAGCAAAAATATACCCCTGTGCGGAGGGAAGATTCCACAAAAAGGGTGAACCAACGAAGGCTAACTAAGGAAGTCAAGGATGGTATCATGTTAAAAGAAAAAGCATACAACGTGGCAAAGATTACTGGTAAGCCCGAAGATTGGGAGAAATATATAAACCAACAAACGATGACTAAAAGGATAATAAAGAGGGAGAAAATAAATTGTGAGAGTAAATTAGCAAGAAATAAAAAAACTGACAGTAAAAGCTTGTACAAGTATATAAAAAGGAAAAGGCTAGCTAAAGTAAACACTGGTCCCTTAGAGGATGAGATTGGAGAAACAATAATGGAAAACAAGGAACTGGCAGAGGAATTGAACAAATATTTTGTATATGTCTTCACAGTATAAGACACTAATAATATACCAATAGTAACAGAAAATCAAGGGGCAAAGGGGAGGAAGGAACTAAAAACAATCACTATCATTAGAGAAAAAGTACTAGGTAAACTAATGGGTCTAAAGGTTGACAAGTCCCCTGGAACTGATGGCTTGCATCCGAGGGTCTTAAAGGAAGTGGCTACAGAGATAGTGATTGCATTGGTTGTAATCTTCCAGAATTCACTTGATTCTGGAAAGGTCCCAGCGGATTGGAAAACCGCAAACGTAACACCTCTATTCAAGAAGGGAGTGAGACAGAAAGCAGGTAACTATAGACCAGTTAGCCTAAAATCTGCCATTGGAAAAATGCTAGAATCCATTATTAAGGAAGTAATAGCAGGACATTTGGAGACTCATAATACAATCAAGGAGAGTAAACTTGGTTTTATGAAGGTGAAATTATGTCTGACAAATTTATTAGAGTTCTTCGAGGAAGTAACGGGCAGGGTGGATAAAGGGGAACCAATGGATGCAGTATATTTGGATTTCCAAAAGGCATTCCAGAAGTTGCTGCATAAAAGATTACTGCACAAGATAAGTGCTCATGGTGTGGAGGGTAATATACTGTCATGTATAGAGGATTGGCTAACTAACAGAAAACAAAGAGTCGGGATAAAAGGGTCATTTTCAAAATGGCAATCTGTAACTAGTGGGGTGCCGCAGGGCTCAGTACTGGGGCCTCAACTATTTACAATATATATCAATGACTTGGATGAAGGAAGAGAGTGTCTTGTGGCCAAACTTTGCTGATGATATAAATATAAGTGAAAAAGCAAGTTGCGATGAGGACACAAAGTATCTGCAAAGGGATATTGACAGGTTAATCGAATGGGCAAAAATTTGGCAGATGGAATATAATGTGGGAAAATGTGAAGTCATCCACTTTGGGAAAAAAAAACAAAATATTATTTGAATGGAGAAACACTTCAAAATGCTACTGTTCAGAGGGATATGGGTGTCCTCGTACATGAAAGAAAAATGTCAACATAGAGGTGCAGCAGGTAATTAGGAAGGCAAACGAAAAATTGGCCTTTATTTTTAAAGGAATGGAGTATCAAAGCAGGGAAGTCGTGGTACAACAGTACAGGGTGCTGGTGAGACCACACCTGGAGCACTGCATACAGTTCTGGTGCCCTTATTTAACGAAGGACATACTTGTATTGGAGGCAGTTCAGAGAGGTTCACCAGGTTGATTCCGGGTATGGAAGGGTTGTCTTTTGAGGAAAGATTGAACAGGTTGGGTCTGTACTCATTGGAGTTTAGAAGAATGAGCGGAGATCTTATTGAAACATACAAGATTCCGAGGGGACTCGATAGGGTAGATGCTGAAATGATGTTACCCCTCATGGGTGAATCCAAAACTAGGGGGTATAGTCTCAGAATAAGGGGTCGCCCGTTTATGACGGAAGTGAGGAGGAATTTCTTCTCCCAGAGGGTTGTGAATCTTTGGAATTCTTTACCCCAAAAAGCTCTGGAGGCTGTTTCATTGAATACATTCAAGGTTGAGTTTGACAAAATGTTGATCAGCGAGGGAGTCAATGGATATGGGGAAAAGGCGGGAAAGTGGAGTTGAGGTAAAAATCAGATCAGCCATGATCTCATTAAATGGCGGAGCAGGCTCGAGGAGCCAAATGGCCTACTCCTACTTCTATCTCTTATAGACTTATGGTCTAATTATCTACCTATATTTCCAATGTAAAATTAGAGTGAGCTGAGGGTTGACGACCTGAGGAGGTGGTGACCACAGTGGTTCTGAAGGAAGCTGCTGTGCTGGTTGATAGTGATAGTTTCAGGAAACATGTGAAAGGGAAGCTGAATTTGAATCATCAGTAGCTTGGGCTGTTGGAGATCGAGGGAACAGATCGTGGGCTTCATGAACAAGGTGGTTGAGCTGATGGATGGAGGAAGACAGAACAGAAACTGCGTAGCTTGAGAATAGTAAGGACACAGTTAGATGGGGTGTGAGGGCTGGGTGCTGAGGGAGGTAGAAAGATAAAGGGCAAGAAAAATGGGGCAGTTGGAGTTACGCAGATAGTTTTGATTTTGGACACACGAAGGCCCATGAATTGCTCAAACACCATCCAGCTCGAACGCCTCTCCTCCACTCCCCAATTCAGCAAAATATCTCAATCACTTTCCTTAAACGACTTTCCTTTAACAAATCCGTGCTGGCTTGACTTAATTAATCCACAATTCTCCAAGTAACTGTTAATTTTGACCCGAATTATTATTTCTAAAAGATTCCCCACTACTGAAGTTAAACTGACTGGCCTAGAAACATAGAAAATAGAAGTAAGAGTAGGCCATTCGGCCCTTCCAGCTTGTACCGCCATTCAATATGATCATGGCTGATCCTCCATATCAATACCTCATTCCCGCTCTCTCCCCATACTGCTTGATACCTTTTGTGCCTAGAAATCTAACTATCTCCTTCCTAAATACATTCAGCGACTTGGCCCCCACAGCCTTCTGTGGGAGAGAATTCCACAGGTTCACCACCCTCTGAGTGAAGAAATTTCTCCTCATCTCGGTCCTAAATGTCCGACGCATATCCTGAGACTGTGACCGCTTATTCCAGACACCCCAGTCAGGGGAACATCCTCCCTGTATTCAGTCTGTCTAGCCCTGTCAGAATTTTATATGTTTCAATGAGATCCCCTTTCATTCTTCTTAGCTCAAGTGAATACAGGCCGAGTCGACCCAGATCAGCCATGATCTTATTGAATGGCGGAGCAGGCTCGAGGGGCCGATTGGCCTACTACTGCTCCTATTTCTTATGTTCTTATGTCATACGACGGTCCTGCCATCCCAGGAATCAGTCTGGTGAACATTCGCTGCATTCCCTCTCTGGCAAGTATATAATTTCTTCGGTGCGGAAACCAAAACTGCACACAATACTCCACGTGTGTTCTCACCAAGGCCCTGTGTAACAGCAGTAAGACATCCTTGTTCCTGTACTCAAATCCTCTTGCAATAAAGGCCAACATATCATTTGCCTTCCTAACTGCTTGCTGCACCTGCATGTTTGCTTTCAGTGACTGGTGTACAAGGACATCCAGTTCCCTTTGTACATCAAAATTTCCCAATCTATCTCAATTTAAATAATAATCTGCCTTTCTGTTTTTCCTTCCGAAGTGGATAACTTCACATTTATCTACGTTATACTGCATCTGCAATGTATTTGCCCACTCACTCAATTTGTCGAAATCGCCTTGAAGCCTCTTTGCATCCTCCTCACAATCCCACCTAGTTTTGTGTCCTCAGCAAATGTGAAAATATTAAATTTGGTTCCCTCATCAAAATCGTTGATATAGGTTGTGACTAACAGGGGCCCAAGCACTGATCCCTGCGGTACCCCAGTAGTCACCGCCTGCCACACCGAAAAAGACAAATTCATTCCTACTCTCTGTTTTCTGTCTGTTAACCAATTTTCAATCCAGTGTATTACCACTAATCCCATGTGCTTTAACTTTGCACACAAACCTCTTATGTGGGAATTTATCAAAGGCCTTCTGAAAATCCAAATACACAACATCCATTGGTTCTCCCTTATCTATTCTACAAGTTACATCCTCCAAAAACTCCAGTAGGTTTGTCAAACACGATTTCCCTTTCATAAATCAATGTTGACTTTTTCTAATACAGTTGATATTTTCGATGTGTCCGATTATCACATCCGTTGTAATAGACTCTAGCATTTTCCCTACTACTGATGTTAGGCTAACTGGTCTGTAGTTCCTTGCTTTCTCTCTCAATCCTTTTTTAAATAGTGGGGTTACATTTGCCATCCTCCAATCTGCAGGAACTGTTCCATAATATATCGAATTTTGGAAGATGACAACCAATGCATCCGCTATTTCCAAGGCTACCTCTTTTAGTATTCTGGGATGCAGATTGATAGGCCCTAGGGATTTATCGGCTTTAGGTCACATTAATTTCTCCAGCAATATTTTTTTACTAATAGTAATTTCCTTTAATTCCTCCTTCTCACTAGACCCTTCGTTCCCTTGCATTTCTGGGAAGTTATTGTCTCATGAAGACAGTACCAAATTATTGGTAAATTGCTCTGCCATTTCCTTGTTCCCCATTATAAATTCTCCCCTTTACGACTGTACGGGGCCTTCATTTGTCTTCACTTATATTTTTCTCTTTACATCTTTGTAGAAGCTTTACAGCCCACTTTTATGTCCCTTGCAAGTTCACTCTCATACTCTATTTTCCCCCTCTTAATCAATCTCTTGGTCCATTTTTGCTGAATTCTGAACTGCTCCCAATCCTCAGGCTTGCTACTATATTTAACAACTCTATATGACTCGTCTTTGGACCAAAAACTATCCTTAATTTATTTTGTTAGCCAAGGTTGGGCCGCTTTTCCTTTTGTGTTTTTGCGGCAGAAAGGATTAAAGAACTGTTGTAATTCATGCATTCATTCCTTCAATGTTAGCCATTGCCTATCCACCATCACACCTTTTAATGAAGCTTCCCAATCTATCATAGCCAACTCACTCCTCATACCTTCGTAGTTTCCTGGTTTAGGATCCTGGTTTCGGATTGGGTTACTTCACTTTCCAACTTAATGAAGAATTCTATCATGTTATGGTCACTCTTCCCTGAAGGACCCCACACAACAAGATTATTAATTAACCCCTTCTCATTGCACAATACACAATCTAGGATAGCCTGATCCATAGTTGGCTCCTCACCGTACTGGTCTAAAAATTCATCTCGTGCACACTCCAGGAATTCATCCTCCACAGTACTATTGCAAATTTGGTTTGGCCAATCTATATGTAAATTTAAGTCACCCATGATTACTGTAATACCCTTGTTATATGCATCTCTAATTTCCTGTTTGATCCCATGCCCTACATTACCACTACTGTTTGGAGGCATATAGACAACTCCCATCAGTGTTTTCTGCCACTTGATGCTGCTTAAATCCACCTTGACTGATTCTGCATCTTGATTTTCTGAGCCAATATCCTTTCTCACTATTGCTCTGATTCCATCCTTTACTAACAACGCCACACCGCCTTATTATCCTTTTTGTCTGTCCTTCCTAAATATCGAATACTCTTGGATAATCAGCTGCCAGCCTTGGTCACCCTGCAGCCATGTCTCTGCCATTGCAATTATATCGTGTCCGTTTACATCTATTTGCGCTGCTAATTCGTCCACCTTATTATGAATGCTTCGTGCATTCAGATACAGTGCCTTTAGACCTGTCTTTTTAACATTTTTAGACATCTTCACATTTTTTGTACTATGGAAATGTTTGTCTTATTAACGTTTTTTCTTACACAGACCGTATTTTTAGTGCACTCTTTTGTTTGTACACTTTGTCCCTTCCTGACACAATCTGGTTATCCTTACCCCAATTAGTTTCCTGTACTGCTTCCTTGTCTTTTCCCTTTAGCATTCTAGATTCCTCTCCACCGGGACCCCCCACCCCCGATATAATTTAAAGCCCTATCGACCTCCCATTTATTCGATTCGCTGGAACTCTGGTCCCAGCATGGTTCAGGTGTAATCCGTCCCAATGGAACAGCTCTCTCTTTCCCCATTTCAGGTACCATTGCCCAACGAATCGAAACCCACCTCCCCCACACCAATCTTTGAGCCACGCATTCATCTCTCTGATCCTCTGTTGACCCTTTGCCAATTTGCTCATGTCTCAGGTAATAATCCAGTGATTATTACCTTTCTGGTTCTGCTTTTTCCTTTAGTACTTAGCTGCTCAAACTCTGTCAGCAGAACTTTTCTCTTAGTCCTACCTATATCTTTGGTACCTACATGGACCACGACAACTGGATCCTCCCCCTCGCACTCCAAGTTCTTCATCAGCCCGGAGGAGATGTCCTTAACTCTGGCATCGGGTAGGCAACATAGCCTTATGAACTCATGTTCATGCCTGCAGAGAACAGTGTCTATCCTCCCTAACTATAATGTTGCCGACTACAATCACCTTCCTTTTTACTCCCCCTACTTGAAAGGTTTCCTGTAGCACGGTGCCATGGTCAGTTTGCTCGTCCTCCCTGCAGCTCCCGCCCTTGTCTACGAGGGTTGCAACAACCTCGAATCTATTGGACAAGGGCAGGAACTGAGGCTCCTGCAATACTACCTCCTGGATCCCCGTACCTGCCTCACTCGCAGCCACACCCTCCTGTCCCTGACCACGTGTCAATTCTAAAGTATTTAATCGAAGGGGTGTGCCTGACTCCTGGAGCAAAGGGTCCAGGTATCTTTCTCCCTCCCTGATGTCTCACAACGCTTGCAGCTCGGACTCCAGCTCCTTAACTCAGAGCCGAAGTCCCTCGAACCACAGACACTTACCGATGATGTAGTCGCTCCGGACAAAAATGTCCACAAGATCCCACATATTGCAGCAGCAACACATCTCCCGTTCTCCCAATAGCTTATTTATTTATTGAATTAATTTCATGTTATTCAAATTATTTACCTCGTTTAATTTAGTAGATTAATTAAATCAAGCTTTTTAAAAAAATTTAGTTATATACTATGTGTTAATTGATAACGTAGCCCACATTCACTACCAATCACTTATCTGCGACACCGCACAACAATCGCCAGGCAAGAGGGTTCCCTCCCAGTCGGGGAACACTTCAGCAGTCAAGGACATTCAGCTTCCGATCTTTGGGTAAGCGTACTCCAAGGCGGCCTTTGAGACACACGACAACGCAAATTCGACGAGCAGAAATTGATAGCCAATTTCCGCACCCATGAGGACGGCCTCAACCAGGATCTTGGGTTCATGTCACGCTACATGTAACCCCACCTGACGTAGAGTCATCCAGACTCAAGTCGTAGTTGGCTTGTTCTCCGTACACAGATGCAGCCGGACCCGCTGGATTTCCAGCAAAAAAAATTATCTGTTTTTATTCAAACCCCAGCATCTGCTACATTTGACCCTGGTGACCCCACCTCAGTATTCTTGGATGTAATGTTTCCCTGACTAACCTGTTTGAACACCATTCACTCCTTTGATTGCTGTGATTATCTCTCTGCCGAGGTGTGATAAAGGGCAGTTAGAAAGATTATCTGTAATCACCAGGCATTGTTCTCTGACTATATATGCTGTGCCTTCATGTAACTCTTCACTTCACCTGACGAAGGAGCAAAGCTCCGAAAGCTTGTGATTTCAAATAAAGCTGTTGAACTATAACCGGTTGTTGTGTGTCTCCTTACATTAATCACTTATCTGCCTCACCTGTGACATCACACTGCAGTTTTCTCTTGTTGCAGGTATGCTGCTGCTCAGGTCCGCCGCCGCTCTGCAGGAAAACTTAGGAAAAGCAAAGCAAACCTGCACCTCCTTCGCCCACTTCACGAAACTCCCGCACTCACCAAACTCTCAAGTTTCTCACTCCGTGCCCGCTGCACTCAGTGCCGGTTGCACTCACAGGCCCCCCTATTTCTACTATTTCTGACTCAGAGGAGTGAGCCCTGCTCTGCTGCTCTATCAGCTAACCAATGAACGAACCACAGCAGTTCTCCAGTCGGAGAGCTTGATTGTTTGTCTCTGCTTAGCCAAACAGAAACTTAAAAAAATAAAGTTTAAAATTGAACTTAAACAGTTAATCTTACTTAAAAGTTAACAGCAAGATTTTAAAAGAGATTAACCCTTAAACTCCCACACTTACCAAACTCTCAATTTGCTCACTCCGCAGCACTCAAACAGGCAGAAGACATTTTGTTTCGCTCAACCAAAACGACCCGCTGATGTGGGGAAGTGTTGCATATACTTTATTTTACTTTAATAGGTACCGTTAAGTCGAAATGATTGAATTTGTGTCGCCAATAATACCAATTGGTTTGTCAGTTTGCTTGGTGTAAAATGAAGCAGTTTATCGATTTGGTACTGCGTCATCTTAACAAGAGTTTCCGGTGTCCGAATATTGAAAGGTGTTTGAGGCATGTGACACATGTACAGAAACACGACTATCCAGTTCCTGTAACATCCCTGCGTTACACTATCGCATTGTTGGATATTGGATAGTGCAGAAACACGAATATCTAGTTCTATAAGGTGGAACTACTGTTAAATCCCTGGGTTACATTATCGCGTTGCCAGTTATTGGACAATGAAGAAGCAAGACTATCCAGTTCAGTTTATAAGGGGAACTATTAATGCATCCCGGGGTTAAAATATCATATTTATGTCATAAAGAGGTACTATTTTTATATCCTTCGGTTACGGTGTCGTAATGTTAGATGTGGGGCAGTGCAGAAGCACAAGTATCCAGTTAATTATGAGGCTGAACCATTGTTACATTAATGTGTTCCACTTTCGAATTGTTAGAACTTGCTGAGCACAGAAACATGAATATCCAGGACAGATTATAAAGGAGAACTATTGGTGCATCCCTGGGTTGGACAGTAGTATTGGTAGATGTTACAAAGTGCAGAAACACGAACATCCAGTTCAGATTGTGGGGGAACTATTGCTCCGTCCCTGGTTCACTCTGTCATATTGTTAGATATTGGGCAATGCAGAAACATGAATATCAAGTTCAGATATTAGAGTGGAACTGTTGTTACAGCGTTTGGTTAGACTGTGCTATTTTTTTTATTTGTTCACTGGATGTGAGCGTCGCTGGTGAGGCCAGCATTTATTGCCCATCCCTAATTGCCCTTGAGAAGGTGGTGGTGAGCCGCCTTCTTGAACCGCTGCAGTCCGTGTGGTGAAGGTTCTCCCACAGTGCTGTTAGGAAGGGAGTTCCAGGATTTGTCCCAGCGACGATGAAGGAACGGCGATATATTTCCAAGTCGGGATGGTGTGTGACTTGGAGGGGAACGTGCAGGTGGTGTTGTTCCCACGTGCCTGCTGCTCTTGTCCTTCTTGGTGTAGAGGCCACGGGTTTGGGAGATGATGCCGAAGAAGCCTTGGCGAGTTGCTGCAGTGCATCCTGTGGATGGTACACACTGCAGTCACAGTGCGCCGCTGGTGAAGGGAGTGAATGTTTAGGGTGGTGGATGGGGTGCCAATCAAGCGGGTTGCTTTGTCCTGGATGCTGTCGAGCTTCTTGAGTCTTGCTGGAGCTGCACTCATCCAGGCAAGTGGAGAGTATTCCATCAGACTCCTGACTTGTGCTTTGTAGATGGTGGAAAGGTTTTGGGGAGTCAGGAGGTGAGTCATTCGCCACAGAATACCAAGCCTCTGACCTGCTCTTATAGCCACAGTATTTATGTGGCTGGTCCAGTTAAGTTCCTGTCAACGGTGACCCCCAGGATGTTGATGGTGGGGAATTCGGCGACAGTAATGCTGTTGAATGTCAAAGGGAGGTGGTTAGACTATCTCTTGTTGGATATAGTCATTGCATGGCACTTGTCTGGCGCGAATGTTACTTGCTACTTATCAGCCCAAGCATGGATGTTGTCCACGTCTTGCTGCATGGGGCACAGACTGCATCATTATCTGAGGGGTTGCGAATGCAAATGAGCACTGGGCAATCATCAGTGAACATCCCCATTTCTGACCTTATGGAGGGAAGGTCATTGATGAAACAGCTGAAGATGGTTGGGCCGAGGACACTGCCCTGAGAAACTCCTGCAGCAATGTCCTGGGGCTGAGGTGATTGGCCTCCTACAACCACTACCATCTGCTAGGTATGACTCCAGCCACTGGAGAGTTTTTCCCCTGATTCCCATTGACTTCAATTTTACAAGGGCTCCTTGGTGCCACACTAGGTCAAATGCTGCTTGATGTCAAGGGCAGTCACTCTCACCTCACCTCTGGAATTCAACGCTTTTGTACATGTTTGGACCAAGGCTGTAATGAGGTCTGGAGCCGAGTGGCCTGGTGGAACAGAAACTTAGCATCGGTGAGCAGGTTATTGGTGAGTGAGTGCCGCTTGATAGCACTGTCGACGACACCTTCCATCACTTTGCTGATGATAGAGGATAGACTGATGGGGCGGTAATTGGCCAGATTGGATTTGTCCTGCTTTTTGTGGACAGGACATGCCTGCGCAATTTTCCACATTGTCGGATAGATGCCAGTGTTGTCGCTGTACTGGAACAGCTTGGCTAGAGGCGCGGATAGTTCTGAAGCACAAGTCTTCAGCACTACAGCTGGGATGTTGTCGGGGCCCATCGCCTTTGCTGTATCCAGTGTACTCAGCCGTTTCTTGATATCACGTGGAGTGAATCGAATTGGTCGAAGACTGGCTTCTGTGATGCTGGTGATATCGGCAGGAGGCCGAGATGGATCATCTATTCGGCACTTCTGGCTGAAGATGGTTGCAAACGCTTCAGCCTTGTCTTTTGCACTCACGTCCTGGACTCTGCCATCATTGAGAATGGGGATGTTTACAAAGCCTCCGCCTCCCGTTAGTTGTTTAATTGTCCACCACCATTCAGAACTGGATGTGGCTGGCCTGCAGAGCTTTGATCTGATCCTTTGGTTGTGGAATCTTGTTGCTCTGCCTGTCGCATTTTGCTTCCGCTGTTTAGCATTCATGTGGTCTTGAGTTGTAGCTTCACCAGGTTGTGGCCTTATTTTTGGTACGCCTGGTGCTGCTCCTGGCCTGCTCTTCTACACTCCTCATTGAACCAGGGTTGATCCCCTGGCTTGTTCGTAATGGTAGAGTGAGGAATATGCCGGGCCATGAGGTTACAAATTGTGCTGGAATACAATTCTGCTGCTGCTGATGGCGTCTCGTGAATGCCCAGTTTTGATCTGCGAGATCTGTTCTGAATCTATCCCATTTAGCACGGTGATAGTGCCATACAACACGTTGGATGGTGCCCTCAGTGCGAAGACGGGACTTCGTCTCCACGAGGAGCGTGCGGTGGTCATTCCTACCAATACTTTCATGGACAGATGCAACTGCGACAGGTCGATTGTTGAGACGAGGTCAACTAGGTTTTTCCCCTCGTGTTGTTTCGCTCCCCACCACTGCAAGCCCAGTGGTGCTCAACGTGGAGCAGGACTGATTCATTAGCTGAGGGAGGGCGGTAGGTGGTAATGAGCAGGAGGTTTCCCTGTCCATGTTTGACCTGATGCTATCAGATTTCATGGGGTCCAGAGACAATGTTGACGACTCCCAGGGCCACTCCCTCCTGACTGTATATCACTGTACCGCCACCTCTGATTGGTCTGTCCTGCCGGTGGGACAGGACATACCAAGGGATGGTGATGGAAGAGACTGGGACGTTGGCTGAAAGGTATGATTCTGTGAGTATGGCTATGTCAGGCTGTTGCTTGACTAGCCTGTGGGACAGCTCTCTCAATTTTGGCACAAGTCCCCAGATGTTCGTGAGGTGGACTTTGCAGGGTCGACTGGGCTTGGTATGCCTTTGTCGTGTCTGGTGCCTACTGGTCCGATGCCGGGTAGTTCTTCGGGTTTTATTCTTATTATGACTTTTTTTGAGCGAGATTTTACAACTGAGTGGCTTGCTAGACAATTTCAGAGTGCAATTAAGAATCAACCAAATTGCTGTGGGTCTGGAGTCACATGTAGACCAGACCGGGTAAGGACGGCAGGTTTCCATCCCGAAAGGGCATTATTCATAGATATTGGACAGTGCAGAAGCACGAATATCAAGTTCAGATTATGAGAGAGAAACGATTATTACATTCCTGGATTACACTCTCGTTTTGTTAGATATTGGGCAGTGCAGTCATATGAATATTTAATTACGATAATGAATAGAAACTTTATTTACAGCGATGGGTTACAGTCCCGTATCGTTAGATAAGGAGCAGCACATCGGCCTCCGGAATCATTCATGTACATTAAAAATCTCAATCTAGGAGAAACATACAGCACAGTGGTTTACAGAACAGGGGGAGTCCATTTGGCCCATCATGTCAATGCCAGTTCACGGTTAAAGCAATTCAATACGTAAGTTATGGCAAACTTTCTTCCAAATGCCCTTTATCTTCTTCGATTTCAAATATGTGTTCAATTTTCGCTTATGTGATGCAATGGTAAAAGTTACAATTCTCTCTATTCTGGTTTTGCCATTCCCTGTTGCAAAGCATTCAATGTTACAAAAATAATTTACACTTAAACGATTTCATGATGAGTTGGTATTGGTGACCCCTTGTCACTGATCCTCATCGCCAGAGGATACAGTAATTCTCCATTACTCTATATCTGATCCTCACAACCAGAGGATACAATAATTCCCTATTACTCTATCACTGATCCTCACAACCAGAGGATACAGTAATTCTCCATTACTCTATATCTGATCCTCACAACCAGAGGATACAATAATTCCCTATTACTCTATCACTGATCCTCACAACCAGAGGATACAGTAATTCTCTATTACTCTATATCTGATCCTCACAACCAGAGGATACAGTAATTCCCTATTACTCTATCACTGATCCTCACAACCAGAGGATACAGTAATTCTCTATTACTCTATCAATGATGCTCACAACCAGAGGATACAATAATTCTCTATTACTCTATCACTGATCCTCACAACCAGAGGATACATTAATTCTCTGTTACTCTATCACTGATCCTCACAACCAGAGGATACAATAATTCTCTATTAGTCTATCACTGATCCTCACAAACAGAGGACACTTTATTTCTCCATTACTCTTTCACTGATCCTCACAATTGAGGATATAATAATTCACTATCAATTTTTCACTGATCCTCATCGCCAGAGAATACAACAATTGTCTATCGTTCTATCACTGATCCTCACAACCAGCGGATGCAGTAATTCTCTATTACTCTATCAAACACCTTTAAATTTTACAATTTATGTCTCCTCTTCTCCATTTCCGTGGAAATAATCCCAATATTTCAAATCTTTCCTCGTACAGTTTCCCTTCTTTGGCTTCATTCGAGATAATCTAGTTTGTCCTCTGTGGGTTTAATGTTGTTTCTATTATGAGGCGCCCAAACTGCACATTATGCTGTGGAACCACGGGCTTTAACGAAGGAGAATAAATGAGAAAGCTACATCCTTTCCATAAGCCCTTGTGAGCAGTAAAACGGGTTATAACCAAAGAGAAAGAAGGCAAATAACAAATAAACTTCCACCCTATTCACTGTAGCTTGTCTCATCCTAGATAGTGGACTCCCTAAAGGCTGCTTCCGCAGTCCATTTTGCCCCACTTTTCACAACAATGCCTTCAGCCATATCCACGTTCCAGAATGCCCTCTATTTCGATGTCTGTAGATTAACCAAGTTACGTTGTTCAAACAAAACAATGTCCACGAGTAGTTGCTCATGTTAATTTAGCTCAACAATTCCGTTTATTATATAAATCTCTTTCTGGTACAAGAATATTAGCCCAGGAATTACTTTTGCACATACAGTGGACAACTAATGAATACATTCCAATGAAAGTCAACAACAACTCGCGTTCACAGACCGCCTTTAATGTAGTAAACATTACCAAGGGGCTTCACGGAGGAGTGAGGAAAAAAGGGCACGAAAGGAATAAGAAGATATCAGGGGGACTGGCGAAAACCTTGGGTAACGAGTGGGTTTATAGAGGGTGTAAAAGGAGGAGAAGGAAATGGAGAGACGAAGGGGATAAGGTTGGATTTCGAGAGTAGAATTTAGATGTCTGAAGGAATGGCCACCAATGTTGGGATGAAGAGAGTGGAGGATGGTAAAATATAACAATAACTACTTGTATTTATCAAGCGCATTTAACACAGATAAATATCCTTTGCCGATTTACCGAGGTATAATCAGAGGAAAAATGGATCCCCGGCTGAAGAAGGAGATATTAGGAGAGATGACAAAAGCATGAAGCAAGAGATGGCTTTCATAGAAGGTCTGAAAGAAGAAAAGTACTTGCCTATATATAGCGCCTTTCAAGACCTCAGGACTCCCCAAACTGCTTTCCAGTCCTTGATGTGCATTTTGAAGTGTAGTCACTATGGTAACGTAGGAAACGTGTGAGCCAATTTGCCCACAGCCAATTCACACAAACCCATAAGATAAATGACCAGATCAACGGTTTTAGTCATGTTGGTTGAGGGATAAATATTGCCCAGGATACCAGGGAGAACTCCCCAGCTCTTTTTCGAATATTGTCCTGGGATCTTTTACATCTACAGGAGAGGTTATACGGGCCCTCGGTTTAACGTGTCCCATGAAAGTCAGCACCCCCGACACTACAGTGCTCCCTCCGTACCACACAACAGTGTCAGCCTGGATCATGTGTTTAAGTCTCATGGAGTAGGACTTGAACTCACAACCTTCTGACCCAAAAGTGAAACTGCTACCACTGAGCCACATTTGAAAAAGAACAGGGAGATGGACTGGCATAGGGAGGGCACTCTGGAGTGTGCAAATGGCTCAAGGCACGGCTGTCAAAAGAAGGGCAAATGGGCAGTGGATGCACAAACGGACAGAGGCGGATAAGTGCACTGTTAGGCAGGGGCTACCGGGCTGAAGACGGTTTCAGAAATAGCGAGGGGTGAGGTCCTGGTGGATTTCAGTGTAAAAAACAATAAAATAAACTACATGCTGAGGAGACTGGAAGCCAATGGAGTTCAAAAAGGACTTGGGACTCATGAATCAAAAAGAGAGGGGTGGGGATAGAATCAGTGGCCAGGATGTGGAGATTGCGGAGTCAAAGGTCATGACTTCACTATTTTTAACTGGAGCAAATTGTGGCTCATCTAAAACAGAAGGTCGGTCTGACAACACAAATGCATTCGAAGGGTCAAGAGAGGCTATGGTTTTGTCAGCGTACATCTGAAAGCTGGTCCACGCCATGGGCAGCATGTAGATGACGAAGAGGAGGGAGCCAATGATTGAACCTTTAGAGACATCAGGTATAAAGGTGATAGGGTGGGAAGAGAAGCTTCTCCTGGCTATGATCAGATTGGTGAGGGGAAACAAGCGAGCATAGTCCTACCAAAAAAGGCCAATGATCGATGAATGAGGAGGTCACGGTTGGTTTCCTGTAGGTGTGATGAAGAGGGCGGAGATGGGGAGGGGTGGGCCATGGAGGGATTAAACTCCAGGATGAAAATTTTAAATGTCAGGCGAAGGAGAACTGGCAGCCAATGAGGGATGGTGAGGCCGAGCAGGACCTGGTGCTGGTTGGAAGGTGGAGGTTGGATTGCCGGCCAGGAGTGTATTGGAGAATGGAGTCTGGAGGGGACAGATGCATTGATGAGGGTTTTAATGGCAATGGGCTGAGGAAGGAATGGAGTCAAGTGAGGGAAGCACAGGGCCTTTGTGATGGAGGTCAAATCGGGGCATGAGCTCATTTCAGGGTTACACGGGAGCAATTTTTTTGGTGCCGTCAACCGATGTAAAATAAACGGGTAACATCTGCAATAAAATAACGGAGCGAGGAATTGCAATGAAGCTCATTCAGTGTCCGCCTCCTAATATCACCCACAGACATTTCTCGGCTGCAATCCTCAACGTGGCCTTCAACTGTCCCCGTGTCAGAGGCTCAAAATTCTTACTTTAACTGGGAAACTACAGGGACAGAGTGAAACGGGTCTGTTTGTGTCCCTGCATTCAGTGTACACGCTTTGAAATCGGTAACATTTATAAATAAATCGGCAGGAGTGAACATGGTGAATACAATTATATGAAAACTGTAAATGAAGCCGCTCATTGTTGTTAGACCAGTCCTTTCTCAGCACAGTTTTCAACTTTATTCCTGAGAGAGGTTTCATTAAGATAATGTCCTGGACTTTGAGATGTTTGTGATATATCCACTTCATTGTTTACATCGGAGTCAAAGCTGCTGATGTAACGTTTTGTTCAGGTGACTGTAACTAATAGCAATGATCAGGGGTATAACCGTGTCAGTGGAGATTTATCCCCTGTATAAATCAGGCTCGTTGAAATGTATCAGCTCAGAATGCCTGTCGGAGCTGCGGTTTTCAGATCACCAGAAGTCACTGCTTCTCACAGAAATGGGATATTCAGTAATAATTCAGATAGAACGCATTTACTATCCTGTCCTTGCAGCCATTGGAGTTCCGGGTAAGCAATTATCTCATCTGCGAATATTATAATTGGTGTTAACTCTGCTGCTGTACTTGGCTAATTATTTTTCTCCCACCATGCTTTACTCAGTTGCCTGTTAAGTTCTATCAGTTGAACGATGGAATATTTAAAGTCTCTGCTTTTTCAGCCTTGTAAGAGTTGCCTATATCTGTAATGCATTTTATTAATCCTACCCTGGCATTTTTCCTGGATTATTCCCTATACTGAATGTATTGTTGAAACATGGTATGTCCTTAAGCTCTGATAGTTTGGTCTTGTCGCAGCTGCGTTATATCTGTAGTGAACTTTGTTTATCCGACCCTGGCAATGTTATTAACTTATTCTCTGTACGGAATGTATTGGAATCAGGTGTCTGGGCTAAGAGTCGGTATAGACCATCAGGAGCTGTTAACACTTTCATGTTGTGGAACGAACCTGTCCTGGAATATTGTTCATATATGTGTTTTCAGTGATTGATAATGAGACAGCTCACGGCCTCTGTGTTACAAGGAGGCAGCGCAATGTCCTCCCTCCACAATAAATTAGTTCATTTTAACTTGGATTTCAATGTATTCATTGGTTATCACTGTTATGAAAGATTATTTAATTACCTCTGTATCTGACGCAGCTCCAGAGGTCAGGTTCCTGAATTGAGTTTGCTGCTGATTCTTTCACATCTCATTCTCTGCTTCACAGTGGATGAATTCACTGTAAAATGCAATGTTTTGATGTTATGTTGTATCAGTTTGCACTTTATCTGTTGGAATCATGAGCCCTTCCATTTATCTGTGGATTATCAGCAGCAGCGGTGATGTTGGCGTTTTGTTAATTGAACAATGCCGCCACCTAACGCCGACTGTTGTAACCACAGGAGAAGGAATTTCAATTATTGTGAGGTGTGCCTGGAAGAGGCATTCGACTCTGTTTATTCCATGCATTGTAGATGAAGTGAACAGTGTGGGTGAACAGGTGGAGACTTGGATGATCTGTAGAAACACTAAACTGTTCACAGAGGCTTCACCATTTAACAGACTGACACTGAGAATAGAATCATTGGAACACGGGGCTGGTGAAGGGAAAGCAGGCGCAGGATGTTAGGATTTACTCGGATGTGAAAAGTGGCATCGAGCAAGAGAATAGAGAGAGTGCGGAGAAATTGAGAGGAGCGATAGAGAACGGGACTGAGACATAGAACGAGAGAAGGGGAGAAGGAGAGCGGCAGCGGTGTGAATAATTCATCGCAATGAAATGCCTGAACTTCTAATACAATTATGAAGAGGAAATGTGACTTCAACGTGTTATTAGGATGTTGTCAGATTGTGAGAGTTTTATTGTACTCGCGCCGGGTGTGTTTATCGCTATCAGGTCCTGAGTCTGTTTAGGTCAATGTTCCTTTTACTTGTTTACTGACTGAATAAATAAACAAAACTGAAATGTATTTACCGAATAAAATCAGTGATTTCTTGATCGCATTGAATTATTAGGATAATGTTTTCTAGAAGCTATGTGTCAGCTTAATTCAATAAAAAATTAGGTTAATTTAATAAATGCATTTTAATCTAATTTTAATTGAATGTGCAAAGTTAATTTATTGAATACATTATGTAACCAAGGAACTGTTCCCTGACACTAATAACCACAGAAATTAAAGGTTGAATTCATTAATTGCGTTATGTTACTGGGACCTATAGATTAGATTTCATCTCACACTTTGCTGTCGTCTCTCCCTTTGAATCCCAGCCTCTCCTCCCACTGCATCGAATCCACTTTTCACTTATTGATTGCTTCATTTTATCCGCTTTCCAAAACCATTCGTTCCTCACTCCCATCCAACTCCTACATGTCCTTTTGTTTGTCTCGCTCCCAATCTCACTCACTGGCTCAGCCTCCAGCTGCCTCTTCCAAACAGATCCGAAACCTCAAACTGACCGCCGCGGATCTCGGTCTTTCCCGTCTTATGTCAGTCCCTGTCGGCTCTCTTAACTTCGATCAACAAACCAGGGTCACCTCCGTCTGTCTCCTCACCTTCCCGGACCTCGCTCACTTTCCCGTCCATCTGGTGCCCAAATGTGGATTTAACCCGTTGGCTTCCAACTCAGTAAAACACTTCTCCCTTCCCCACCGGCAATGCGCCCTCACTCGGCCCTTCCATTGGATACAGTACAAACTCTCTGTATCAATTTCTCAATTCATTATTGATAACTGTGTTTTAAAACACTTCTCTGCTCGAAAGCGCTGCCCAGGTCAGTGAATCAGCTTCCATGTTTGATGCAGCAATAAAGCTGATAAATTCACCTCACATCCTGTCAAACTGCTCCTTTGCCCAGGTCTGATCAGTAATTTCTCTGCTTCCGTTTCTCTCTCTTACAGTTAACTTGGTGGCGATTGTGATCCTGTCCCGAGGAAAGTGCGGACTCTCCAAATGTATCAGTCGCTACCTGATGGGAATGGCGGCGGCCGATCTCCTGGTCGTTATCACCGATGTCATAATGTGGCGCATTGTTGAGATTTATTTCCCAGTTTCATTCTTGACCATTACCCCCGTGTGCCGTCTCATTGACATCCTGAGATTAGCAGCCACATCGGCCTCTGTCTGGTTCACGGTGGTTTTCACCTTTGATCGATTTGTGGCCATTGGTTGTCAGAAGCTGAAAACAAAATATTGCACCGAGAAAACGGCGGCTGCTGTTATCGGGGTGGTGAGTGCGCTGAGCTGTTTACTAAACATTCCCTGGTACTTTGTATTTGACCCGGAATATATAATGGACAATGTGACCCGGGGTTGTGTCTTGAAACCGACCTTCATCACTTCACCCGCATGGGCAGCGTTTGACTCGTTTAATCTTGTGTTCATACCTTGTCTCCCATTCATTCTGATTTTGCTGTTCAATGTTCTCACCGCCAGGAACATTTTAGCGGCCAGTAGAGTCCGCAGGGGACTCCGGGGCCGCAGCAATGGAGAGAATCACAAGGATCCAGAGATGGAGAACCGAAGGAAATCCATCATTTTACTCTTCAGTATATCAGGCAGTTTTATATTGTTATGGAGCACATTCGTTTTTTATTTTATATCTCTGCGTATTACAAATGTCCAGTACTATACGGTCAGTGACATTGAGTCAGCCGGATTCATGCTTCAACTTCTCAGTTCCTGCACCAACACGTGTATTTATGCTGTGACCCAGACTAAATTCAGAGAGGAGCTGAAGAACGCGGTGAAATACCCAATGAATCTAATTGTTACGTTAATTAAATTATAGAAACAACTGAAGAGTTTTGATCCTAAATTAAATAAAATGTCAATGAGAGTAGATTTTCAGGTTTGGTGGTGGTGTGAGACGGGCGGCAGCGGATCCGTCGCCCGTTATTCACCGCGCCTGATTTTACCATCCATTGACATCAATGAGTTCACTAAAGTAACTCATATCAATCCAATAATTTAAATAAATTTCGAAATTCCAGACAGGAATTATATTTTAGACAATAAATGCGGCGTTGTGAAATGATACAAGATGTGATTCTAACATGAAATTGTTTGCTGTTATTAGTCTGGAAATAATATGATTTCAATATTAAATGTTTAATTCTGAAATGAATAAACTCAAATCCTCCTTTTCGATTGATGATTATTTCCCATCACACAAAATGGTGGTGGGCAATTAAACAACTAACGGGAGTGGAAGGCTTTGTAAACAACCCCATCCTCAATGATGGCAGAGACCAGGACGTGAATGCAAGAGGCAAGGCTGAAGTTTTTGCATGCTCTCCACTTGCCTAGATGAGTGCACCCAAGAACCTGAACACCATCCAGGACAAAGCCTCCCGCTTGATTGGCAACCCATTCCGCATCCTAAACATTCACTCCCTTCACCACTGGTGCACAGTGGCTGCAGTGTGTACCATCCACAGGATGCACTGCAGCAACTCGCCAAGGATTCTTCGACAGCACCTCCCAAACCCGCGATCTCTCCCACCTAGAAGGACAAGGGCAGCCGGCACATGAGAACAACACCACCTGCACGTTCCCCTCCAAGTCTCACACCATCCCGACTTGGAAATATATCGGCCGTTCCTTCATCGTCGCTGGGTCAAAATCCTGGAACTCCCTTCCTAACAGCACTGTGGGAGAACCGTCACCACACGGACTGCAGCGGTTCAAGAAGGCGGATCACCACCACCTTCTCAAGGGCAATTGATGATGGGCAATAAAGGCTGACGTTGCCAGCGACGCCGACATCCCATAAACGAATAAAGAAAACGAGCACTGCGCGGTGGGTTGGACTGAGGGTGAGCTGTCAGGGTCAAACAGCGTTCTGTTCATTGGGACATTTGTTTTGACCAGAACAGAATAGTAATTGACCAACACCCGGACCGTTACTAACTGGTAAAATATTAATGTAATTTCCATCTCCAGTGGGGAGTTCTGGAGCTTGTTTCATCTCTGAGCTGCTGTGCAGCAATGTTTACTCACTGCAGGGTGTTTAATGGGACATGAAGCTGGGCCTGGTTACACAGATCTATGAGGAAACCCCCTGATAAATTTCAGAGACGATCAGGGGCCGGGAGATTTCTCACGGCCGCAGCAGGCCAAGGGAAAGCTCTTCTGCCCCTCCTTGCCCACAAAATATAAGTTGAAAAGGAAACTTCTCAGTGTTCTGGATCATTCGATGCCCATCGAAACTGCGGCTCCTCCATCCATTTGTGCCCAACATTAAATTGTGTTCCACTTACGTCATTATGCTCTGATTTACATATTACACGTGGCCTGACCGGAAACAGATAGGTGTTGCTCCGCTAATCTTCTCAGGACACCCCACACGATTGCGGAGGCAGGAACGTCAGCGTTAAAGGAGCGGTAAGTGACCTGACACCATTTAATCGCCTCAACCACCCCATTTCCGACAGGAGGGGATACTTAAAATCGGCCACACCTTTCATGAGCTACGCCCTAGTATCAATCATCGAAGCCCACAAGCTGGTCCATTGTCTCAAAATGCATCTGTTCACAACACTTGGAGGGAAATTTTCACCATCGCTGAGGGCTGAACTGGTAGAGCGGATCACCCGCCCCTTATAGAACCGGCCCGATTTTAATTTCTGCTCCGTCCGTGTACCGCGGAAGCAGTGAAGGTGAAATTATCCCTCTGTCTATGACCCCAAGATTCTACTTATGTGTGAAAGACACCAGACAGTGTCTGCCAAACACTTACATGGATGTGTGCGAATGCATCCGCGTATTTAGTTAAAAGGTGATAACCTACCTTCAATATTACAGGACCCCTATACCGTGGAGGCAAAGAGTGTTTCACTCCCAACAGCTCGGCAACACAGAACGCTGTGCTCCACATGCAGTTCCCCGGGATGCACACCGAGACGGTTATCAACTGCTGCTGGAAGACCATCAACTGGGTGAAGGAAGCCCTTTGGTCCACCCGGTACCTGCTGGTCTTCCAGCTGAAGGAGCTGTCCATGACTGAGTGTTGCCAACTGGCACATTCCAAGGTCCAGGAGCACGTGCTGACGGGCACACAGAAGGGAGGTGCGGTCTACGGAAAGGATATTTGGGGAAAGGCCACCGTGTAAGGCCATTTCACCTTGTATTGTCCAGCAGGTATTAGAAGATATTTACTCTGTTTTGAATTGTAATAATGGAGTCGTAGTGTGTACGATATGTATTGTATTAATTTGATCTGTAACTGTGAAATGTACATTGAACTGTGTGAATGCATAAATTTTATGAAATAAACTATATTTTGAAATATTAAAAAAAATCCAGTCTCACCGTGTTTATTTTTATTGGACAGTGAAGAGTGGACACAGAGCCGGACAGTAAAGATGTGGGTGGAACAAAGAGCATCTATTGCAGGCACAAGGTGAGAAATAGCAGTATTTTCGAAATGGTGAGAAAGTAGGGACTGTAGATGAGCAAAGGGGTTTGGTGTCTAGGTACACTGACCACGAAAAGCTAATGCACATGTCCAAAAATAATTTTATTGATCCCAATTTCTGGTCTGCCATATCCCAAGTTACCGCTATCAGGTACTTCGCCGACTCTCTGGAATTTGCTGATACAATCAGGCCCCACTACCTCCCTCGCTGGTCCATTCCATACATCCAGCGCCCTCTGCATTAAAATAGTTACATTCAAGCACTCAGCTCATCCTGTGCCCCAGGTAGAGAAGACTATAGTGGCAGGAGGACCCAGACCATCAGCCATATGTGAGTTTGGAAATTTCCAGTTTTAATTCAGATTATTGTATTTACAATTTTTCCCTTTTTCTGTAAATTTCTACTTTTATTTCATTCTTGCAGATTTTGAATTTTTGAACAAATTCTCCAAACCCTGAGCGCAGTGAGTGCTGACTCAGAGCCCTTTGATTGACAGCTCTCACATCCCAACGCCCCCCCCCCCCACCCCACCCTCCTGGGCTGACTCCTCCCATCAAGTGACACGCGGCAGCGTCGTTCCCTTTTGCGCGCTGAAGTCATGACGCGTACGTGCATCCCTGGCCCGAGGGACGCCGCGCATTTGCCACACAATCGCTGTGCCGCCTTCCCTCAGCAACACGCCGGCGCCGGGAGGACGCTCCTTTGGGCGGGCGAGAGGGTGACAGAGGGAGGGCCCGCACCCAAGAGTGGCCTGGGCCTAGGGCCTTGGAATGGCGCGGTGAGAGCTGCCCGAGCTGCAGCTCCTCCGACTCCAGGCCCGAGCGGCATGAATGGGGCTGCAACCCCAGGACGAAGGACCGCGACGCCCGGGAAGGAGAGCCCGCGACCCCGGGACGGAGGGACCGCGAGACGAGACAGGGAAACCTCGACCCATGGAAGGAGGGACCGCGACCCGGGACGGAGAGACCGCGACCCTTGGATGTAAGGACCGCGAACCGGGGCCGAGGGGCCGAGACCCCAACTCCAGCCGATGCAAAAAGCACGACTCAGGGCAGGTAAGGCATTCCTCACTACCATTACCAACAAGCCGGGGATCAACCCTGGTTCAATGAGGAGAGTAGAAGAGCAAGCCAGGAGCAGCACCAGACGATCCTAAATATGAATTGCAAACTGGTGAAGCGACAACTCAGGACCACATGCATGATTAAACAGCGGAGGCAACTTGCTACAGGTAGAGCTAAGCGATTCCACAACCAACGGATCAAATCAAAACTGTGCAGTCCTGCCACATCCAGTCGCGAACGATGGTGGACAATTAAACAACTAAAGGGAGGAGGAGGCTCAGTAAACGACCCCATCCTCAATGATGGCAGAATCCAGTGCGTGAGTGCAAAAGACAAGGCTGAAGCATTTGCATCCATCTTCAGCCAGAAGTGCCAAGTGGATGATCCATTTCGGCCTCCTCCCGATATCCCCACCATCACAGAAGCCAGTCTTCAGCCAATTCGATTCACTCCACGCGATATCAAGAAACGGCTGGGTGCACTGGATACAACAAAGGCTAATGGCCCCGACAACATCTCGGCTGCAGTGCTGAAGATTTGTGCTCCTGAACTAGCCGCGCCTCTCGCCAAACTGCTCCAGCACAGTTAAAACACTGGCATCTACCCGACAATGTGGAAAATTGCCCAGATATGTCGTGTACACAAAAAGCAGGGCAAATCCAATCCGGCCAATTACCGCCCCATCAGTCTACTCTGAATCATCAGCAAAGTGAAGGAAGGTTTCATCGACATTGCTATCAAGCGGCACTTACTCACCAATAACCTGCTCACCAAAGCTAAGTTGGGGTTCCGCCAGGACCACTCGGCTCCAGACCTCATTACAGCCTTGTTCCAAACATGGACAAAAGAGCTGAATTCCAGAGGTGAGGTGAGAGTGACTGCCCTTGACATCAAGGCAGCATTTGACCGAGTGTGGCACCAAGGAGCCCTAGTAAAATTGAAGTCAATGGGAATCAGGGGGAAAACTCTCCAGTGGCTGGTGTCATACCTAGCATAACGGAAGATGGTAGTTGTTTTTGGAGGCCAATCATCTCAGCCCCAGGATATTGTTGCAGGAGTTGCTCAGGGCAGTGTCCTAGGCCCAACCATCGTCAGCTAGTTCATCAACGGCTTTCTCTCCACCGTAAGGTCAGAAATGGGGATGTTCGCTGATAATTGCACAGTGTTCAGTTCCATTCACAACCCCTCACATAATGAAGCACTCCGTGCCCGGATGCAGCACGGCCTGGACAACATCCAGGCTTGGGCTGATAAGTGGCAAGTAACATTCGCGCCAGACAAGTGCCAGACAATTACCATCTCCAACAAGAGAGAGTCTAACCACCTCCCCATGACATTCAACGGCATTATCATCGCCGAATCCCCCACCATCAACATCCTGGGGGTCACCATTGACCAGAAACTTAACTGAACCAGCCACATAAATACTGTGGTGACAAGAGCAGGTCAGAGGCTGGGTATTCTGCGACGAGTGACTCACCTCCTGACTCCCCAAAGCCTTTCCACCATCTACAAGGCACAAGTCAGGAGTGTGATGGAATACTCTCCACTTGCCTGGATGAGTGCAGGTCCAACAACACTCAAGAAGCTCGACACCATACAGGACAAAGCAGCCCGCTTGATTGGCACCCCATCCACCACCCTAAACATTCACTCCCTTCACCACCGGCGCACTGTGGCTGCAGTGTGTACCATCCACAGGATGCACTGCAGCAACTCGCCAAGGCTTCTTCGACAGCACCTCCCAAACCCTCGACCTCTACCACCTAGAAGGACAAGGGCAGCAGGCATATGAGAACAACAACACCTGCACGTTCCCTCCAAGTCACACACCATCCCGACTTGGAATTATATCGCCGTTCCTTCATCGTCTCTGGGTCAAAGTCCTGAAACTCCCTTCCTAACAGCACTGTGGGAGAACCTTCACCACACGGACTGCGGCGATTCAAGAAGGCGGCTCACCACCACCTTCTCAAGGGCAATTAGGGATGGGCAATAAATTCTGGCCTCGCCAGCGACGCCCACATCCCATGAACGTGTCCAAAAAATGCCTATACACAGAACTATCGAGCTCCCACACATTCCCATACAGTTCCAATGCAGACCGAGAAAGCTCCTACAAAGAAACGGACAGCTCCTACACAGATTCAGACGGTCCATACGCAGAACCAGACGGATCCTACACAGACCCAGGCAGCTCCTGCTAAGACCCAGACATCTCCTGAAAAGAACCAGACAGCTCCTACATGGACCATTACCTCTCCTGCACAGACCCAGACAGCAGCTACACAAACCCAGACAACTCCTGACATGAACCAGAGAGCTGCTACACGGACGCAGGCAGTTCTTGCACAGAACCAGACAGATCCTAATTAGACCCAGATAGCTCCGACACTAACCAGGACAGTTCGTACATAGGCCATTGAGCGGCTATACAGACCCAGGCTGCTCCTCGCCAGACCTAGTCAAATCCCACAAAGACCCATTCAGCACCTACACCGACCTGGACTGCTCCTGCACAGATCTAAGGAACACCCACACAGTCCCAGACAGCTCCTGCACAGAACGATGGAGCTCCCACACAGATCTAGAAAGCTCCGAACTCGACCAACACAGATCCTACACAGGTCTACGTGGCACCAACCAAGACCCAGAAAGCACCTACCCAGACACATACAGATGAAAAGAGTTCCTGCACAGACGCAGATAGAACCAACCCAGGGAGACAACTCCTATCCAGGTCCGAACAGCCCTTACACAGACCGTGGGAACTCCGACACAAACCGAGACAGGTCGTACACACACACAGATTGAGCTCCTACGCAGACACAGACAGCTCCTACACAGACCCAGACAGTTCCTGCACAGAACTATGGATCGCCCACACAGACACAGAGAGCTCCTAACGAGACCAACACAGGTCTTGGGTGCACCTACATAGACCCAGACTGGTCCTACCTAGACATAGACAGCAACTACGCAGGTTCGGACAGCTCACATATTGATCCAGACAGTTCCAACACAGATATACGTGTGTACGTTAGCATAGTGGTTATGTTACTGAACTGGTAATCCAAAGGCCTGGACTAACAATTCGTGAATCGTAAGTTCAAATTCTACCAGAGCGGTTGGCCCGCGATCTCTCCCACCCAGAAGGATAACACCACCTGCACGTTCCCCTACAAGTCGCACACCATCCCGACTTGGAAATACATCGCCGTTCCTTCATCGTTGCTGTGTCAAAATCCTGGAATTCCCTAACTAATATCACTGTGGGAGAACTTTCACCACATGGACTGCAGCGGTTCCAGAAGATGGTTCACCACCACCTTCTCAAGGGCAATTAGGAATGGGCAATAAATACTGGCCTTGCCAGTGACGCCCACATCCCACGAACGAATAAAAAGAAACCTGAGAAACAGTGACCTCAATATTAAATGGTTCCAATTGGATGATAGAGCCAAAGTACTGAAAATTCACAACTCATTCCAGATTTCATTATGGCAAACTTCACTAAAAAAACAAAAGATTTGGAACAGGTTAATTGTTTAAAACTATGGGTGGTGATGAAACCGATGTCGAATATAAATGGGAAGTTTTTAAAACACGCTGCCACTGTCCCTTTAATCCCATGGGTGACGACTGTTAGATTCATGGGTTACACGATCGTATAGTTAGATATTGGGCAGTGCAGAACACGAATATCCAGTTCAGATTATATGGGGAATTATTGTCACATCCCTGGGTTATACTGTGTTATTATTAATTACGTGGCAGTTCAGAAACACAAATGTTCAGTTAAATTTAAAACGGAATCAGGTGATACATCCTTGCGTTACAACGTCGTAATGTTAGAAATTGGACGGTGCAAAAACACGATTATCCTGTTCAGATTATAAGGAGGAACTGTTGTTACATCCCTGGGTGACACTGTAGCATTGTTAGATATTGAGCAATGCAGAAACACGAATATCCCGTTCAAATGATAAGGGGGACTATTATTATACCCCTGGGTTACACTGTCATATTGTTAGATATTGGGCAATGCAGAAACAGGAATATCCAGCTCATATTACAGGGGGAACTATTGTTATACCCCCGAGTTACTCTCTCGTATTGTTAGACATGGGGAAGTACAGCAACAGGAATATCACGTTCAGATTATTAGGGCAACTTTTGTTCCATCAATGGGCTACACTATCATATTGATAGATATTGGGGGTTTCAGGCACATGAATATCCAGTTCAGAAAATAACGGGGAACTATCGTTACATCCATTGTTTTCACTGTCGTGTTATTAGAGATGTGACAACGCAGAAGCGAATATCCAGTTCAGATTATAAGGGGAACTATTGCAACATCCCTGGGTTACATTATCAAAGTGTTAGATATTGGGCAGTGCAGAAACATGAATATCCAGTTCAGATTATATGGGGAATTATTGTTACAGCCGTACGTTACACAATCATTTTGTTAGATATTGGGCAACACATTCAAGCAGGATCATCCAAGCACATCACAAATCTCAATCTAGGAGAAACATGAAGTATAGTGGTTTGGAGAAGAAGGGGAGGCCATTTGACCGATCGTATCAGTGCCAGTTCATGGTTAAAGCAATTCAAAACGTATATCATGGTTAATATTCCTCCAAATGCCCTGTCTCTTCATCAATTTGAAACATGTATTCAATTTTCTCATAAATGATACAAAGGTAAAAGTTGCAATTGCCACTTTTCTGGTTTTTCCATTCCCTGTGGTAAAACGTTCCATTCTCCAAAAAAATCTCAGCGTGAAGAATTTACACGTAAACTCTTTCATGATGAGCTGAAATTGATGAGCCCTTATCATTGATCCTCACAACCAGATGATACAGGGATTCTGTATTACTCTGTCACTGATCCTCACAATCAGAAGATACAGTAATTCTCTGTTAGTTTATCATTGATCCTCACAACCAAAGGATACAGTGATTCTGTATTACTCTAACACTGATCCTCACAACCAGAAGATACAGTAATTCTCTATTAGTTTATCATTGATCCTCACAATCGGAGGATACAGTAATTCTCAATTACTATATCACTGGTCCTCACAACCAGAGGATACAGTAATTCCATATTACTCTATCACTGATCATCACAACCAGAGGATGCAGTAATTCTCTTTAATCTATCACTGATCCTCACAACCAGAGGATACAGTAATTCTCTGTTACTCTATCACTGATCCTCACAACCAGAGGAACATAAGAACATAATAAGAACATAAGAAAATGGAGCAGGAGTCGGCCAATCGGCCCCTCGAGCTTGCTCCGCCATTCAATAAGATCATGGCAGATCTGATCCTAACCTCAAATTTAAATTCATGTCCAATTTCCTGCCCGCTCCCCGTAACCCCTACTTCACTTTACTTCGAGGAAACTGTCTATTTCTGTTTTAAATTTATTTAATGATGTAGCTTCCACAGCTTCCTGGGGCAGCAAATTCCACAGACCTACTACCCTCTGAGTGAAGAAGTTTCTCCTCATCTCAGTTTTGAAAGAGCAGCCCCTTATTCTAAGATCATGCCCCCGAGTTCTAGTTTCACCCATCCTTGGGAACATCCTTACCGCATCCACCCGATCAAGCCCTTTCACAATCTTATATGTTTCAATAAGATCGCCTCTCATTCTTCTGAACTCCATTGAGTAGAGTCCCAATCCACTCAACCTCTCCTCATATGTCCACCCCCTCATCCCCGGGATTAACCGAGCGAACCTTCTTTGTACTGCCTCGAGAGCAAGTATGTCTTTTCTTAAGTATGGACACCAAAACTGTATGCAGTATTCCAGGTGCGGTCTCATCAATACCTTATATAACTGCAGCAATACCTCCCTGTTTTTATATTCTATCCCCCGAGCAATAAAAGCCAACATTCCTTTGGCCTTCTTGATCACCTGCTGCACCTGCATACTAACTTTTTGATTTTCTTGCACTAGGACCCCCAGATCCCTTTGTACTGCAGTACTTTCCAGTTTCTCGCCATTAAGATAAAAACTCGGTCTCTGATTTTTCCTGTCAAAGTGCATAACCTCACATTTTCTAATATTGTATTGCATCTGCCAAATCTCCGCCCACTCACCCAGCCTGTCTATATCTCTTTGTAGGTTTTTTTGTCCTCCTCACTCTCTACTTTCCCTCCCATCTTTGTATCATCTGCAAACTTTGATATGTTGCACTCGGTCCCCTCCTCCAAATCGTTAATATAGATTGTAAAGAGTTGGGGACCCAGCACCGACCCCTGCGGTACACCACTGGCAACTGGTTGCCAGTCCGAGAATGTACCATTTATCCCAACTTTCTGCTTCCTGTTAGATAACCAATCCTCCACCCATGCCAGAATATTACCCCCAATCCAGTGATTCTTTATCTTGAGCAATAATGTTTAATGTGGCACCTTGTCGAATGCCTTCTTTAAGTCCAAATACACTACGTCCACTGGTTCCCCTTTATCCACCCTTTACGTTATGTCCTCAAAGTACTCAAGCAAATTTGTCAGACATGACTTCTCCTTCATAAAGCCGTGCTGACTTTGTCCGGTTAAATTATGTTTATCCAAATGTTCTGCTACTGTCTCCTTAATAATAGACTCCAAAATTTTACCCACCACAGGCGTTAGGCTAACTGGTCTATAATTTCCAGCCTTCTGCCTACTACACTTTTTAAATAAGGGTGTTACATTAGCAGTTTTCCAATCTGCCGGGACCTTTGCCGAGTCCAGAGAATTTTGGAAAATTATTACCAAAGCATCCACAATCCCTGCAGCCACTTCCCTCAAGACCCTCGGATGTAAGCCATCAGGTCCAGGGGATTTATCCGCCTTGAGTTCAATTAATTTACTGATTACCAATTCCTCAGTGATTTTAATTGTATTTAGTTTCTCCCCGCCCCCAGAGCCCCCTGTTTGTCCAGTGTTGGGATATTCTTAGTGTCCTCTAGCCTAAAGACGGAAAAAAAATATTTGTTCTGAATTTTTGCCATCTCCATGTTTCCCACCATTAATTTCCCGGTCTCATCCTCTGAGGGAACTATGTTTGCCTTAGCCACCCTTTTTCTTTTTATATAGCTGTCGAAACTCTTGCTGTCTGTTTTTATATTTTTTGCTAATTTATTTTCATAATCTATCTTCTCTTTCTTAATCAATCCTTTAGTTACTTTTTGCTGTCTTTTGAAGACTTCCCAATCTTCTATCCTCCCACTAAGTTTGGCTACCTTATATGTCCTTGTTTTTAGTCGGATACTATCCTTAATTTCTTTACTTAGCCACGCATGGCTGTCATTTCGTTTACACCCTTTTTTCCTCAGTGGAATATATATTTTTTGAAAGTTGTAAAATAACTCATTAAATGAGCACCATTGCTCATCTACCGTCTTACCCTTTAATCTATTTTCCCAGTCCACTTTAATCAAGTCCGCTCTCATACCATCATAGTCTCCTTTATTCAAGCTCAGTACGCTTGTTTGAGAACCAACATTCTCACCCTCTAATTGGATATTGAATGTAACCATATTATGGTCACTCATTCCCAGGTGATCCTTAACTAGGACATTATTAATTAATCCTCTATTACTCTATCACTGATCCTCAAAACCAGAGGATACAATGATTCTCTATTACTCGATCACGGATCCTCACAACCCGAGGTTACAGTAATTCTCTATTACTCTATCACTGATTCTCACAAACAGAGAATACAGTAATTCTCTATTACTCTATCAAACAACTTCATGTTTTGAAATTTAAATCTCCTCATATCCATTTCCATAGAAAAATTCCCGGAATTTTACATCTTTCCTCATACAGTGCACCTTTCCTGGCCTCATTCCAGAGAATCCACATTGTGCTCTCTGTGACTTTAATGTTGTTTGTACAATGAGGCTTCACTGAGGAGTGGGTAAAAGGAGGACTGGCAAAACCTTGGTTAACGATTGAGTTTAAGGAGGTTGTAAAAGGAGGAGAAGCAAATGGAGAGACGGAGGGGATAAGGTGGTTTTCGAGAGTAGAATTTAGATGCCTGAAGGAATGGTCACCAATGGTGGGATTAAGAGAGTGGAGGATGGTAAAATATAACTACTCGGATTTATATAGCGGATTTAACATCGATAAATATCTTAAGACCATTTACTGATGTATAATCAGATAAAAATTGACCCAAGACCAAAGAAGAAGGTATTAGGAGGGATGTCAAAATCATAAAGCAAGAGATGGCTTTCATGGAAGATCTAAAAGAAGCAAAGAACTTATTTTTATATAGCGCCTTTCAAGATCTCAGGACATTCCAAAGCGCTTTGCAATAAATGAAGTACATTTTGAAGTGCAGTGACTGTGGTAATGTAAGAAAATGTGGCCCGCTAATTTGCACAAGGAAAGTTCCCACAAACTGCACTGAGATAAATGACCAGAAAATCAGTTTACAGTAATGTTGGTCGAGGGTTAAATAAAGCCCAAGACACCAGGGAGAACTCCTCTGCTATTTTTCGAATATTGCCGTGGGATCTTTTACACGAGACGGCAGATGGGCCCTCGGTTTATCGTGTGCTCTGAAAGTTGGCACCTCCGACAATAAAGTTCGCCCTCAGTACTGGACTGCAGTGTCAGCCTGGATTATGTGTTCAAGTCTCTGAGGTGGGACTTGAATTCACAACTTTCCAACCTCAGAAGCGAGACTGCTACCACTGAGACACGGCTGGCGCCTGAAAGAGGGAGAGGGAGATGGAGGGGCATCGGGAGGGAATTCTGGAGCGTGGCTGTGGCTGAAGGCACGGCTGTCAAAGTGGGGCAAATGGGCTGAGGAGGCACAAGCGGCCAGAGTTGGAGGAGCAGAGTATTTGGCAGGGACTGCAGGAGGAGGTGAAAGAGATAGCGAGGCGTGAGGCCCGGGTGGATTTAAGTGCAAGAAAGAATAAAAATGAACTGCAGGCTTACGAGACTGGAAGTCAATGAAGGTCAGTAGGACCTGGATGATTGGTGAGGGACTCACCAATCGGAAAGAGAGGGTTGCGGATGGACCCTGTGGCAAGTATGTGGAGTTCGTGGGGTCAAAGATCATGACTTCCCAATTTTTAACTGGATGAAATTGTGGCTCATCGAAAGCCGAATATCGCTCTGACAACTCAAAGACATTGCATGGGAGAAGACAGGCGGTGGTTTTGTCAGTGTACATCTGAAAGCTGATCCATGTCTGCGGACAATGTCACCAAAGGGCAGCATGTAGATGAGGAAGAGGAGGGAGCCAAGGATTGAACCTTTCGAGACATCAGAGATAACGGTGATAGGGTGGGAAGAGAAGCTTCTCCTGGCTATGATCAGATTGGTGAGTGGAACCGAGAGAGAGTGGTCCCACCACCAGAGGCCCAGGATCAATGAATGCGGAGGTCATGGGTGGGTTTCCTGTAGGTGTGGAGGAGTGGACGGAGATGGGGAGGGGAAGGCCATGCAGGGATTTAAACCACAGGATGAAAATGAATCGTCAGGAGTGAACTTGGTCAATACAATGATATGAAAACTGTAAATGAAGCCGCTCATTTGTTGTTGGACCAGTCCTTTCTGAGCACAGCTTTTAACTTTATTACTGAGAGAGGTCTCATTAAGACAAGGTTCTGAACTTTGAGATGTTTGTGATATATCCATGTCATTATTTACACTGAAGACAAAGCTGCAGATGTAATGTGTTTGTTCAGCCGACTGTAACTAATAGCAATGATCAGGGGTATAACCGTGTCAGTGGAAATTTATCCCCTGTATAAATCAGGGCTTGTTGCAATGTGTCAGCTCAGAGTGCCTGCCGGAACTGCGGTTTTCAGATCAACAGAAGTCACTGCTTCTCACAGAAATGGGATATCCAGTAATGTCCCAGATAGAACGCATTTACTATCCTGTTCTTGCAGGCATTGGAGTCCCGGGTAAGCCGTTATCTCATCTGTGAATATTGTAAATCGCTGTTAACTGTGCTGCTTTACTTGGTTAATTATTTTCCTCCCACCATGTTTTACACAACCGCCTTTTCTGTTCCATCAGTTGGATGTTGGAATATTTAAAGTCGCTGCTCTTTTGGTTTTGCATTATATCTCTAATGAACGTTTCATATCCAACCCTGGCATTGTTACTGGATTATTCCCTGCACTGAATGTATTGGAATCAGGTGTCTGGGCTAAGAGCTGGTATCAGACCATCAGGAGCCATTAATTGCTTCATGTTGTGGAACTAACCTGCCATGGAATATTTTTTCATAAATGTGTTTTCAGTGATTGATAATGAGACAGCTCACGGTCTCAGTGTTACAAGGAGGCAGCGCAATGTTCTCCCTCTTCAATAACATGGTTCAGTTTAACTGGGATTTCAATGTATTTATTGGTTGTCAATGTTATGAATTACTATTTCATTATGTGTGTATCTCACGCATCTCCAGAGGTCTGGCTACTGAACTGAGTTTGCTGCTGATTCTTTCACATCTCATTCTCTGTTCCATTGTGGATGAATTCACTTTAATATGCAATGTTTTGAGGTTATGTTGTATCAGTTTGCACTTCATCTGTTGGAATCAGGAGCCCTTCTATTTATCTGCAGATTATGAGCAGCAGCGGTGATGTTGGCGTATTTTTCATTGAACAATGCCGCCATCTAACGCTGTACTTTATGATTACAGGAGAAGGAATTTCAATTCTGGCGATGTGTTTCTGGAACATGCATTGTAGATGAAGTGAACAGTGTGGGTGAACAGGTGGAGACTTGAATGATCTGTAGAAACATTAAACTGTTCACAGAGGATTCACCATTTAACAAACGGACACGAAGAATATGATCGTTGGAACACGGGACTGGTGGAGAGAAAGCAGGCGCAGGATGTTCGGATTTACTCGGATGGGAAAAGGGGCATTGAGAAAGAGAGTCGAGAGAATGCAGAGAGATAGAGAGGAGCGATAGACAACGCGACTGAGAAGGAAAACGAGAGGGAGGGGGAGAAGGAACGAAAGAGAGAGACAGATAAAGAGAGAGAGAGAGAGAGAGCGGCAGCGTTGTGAATTATATATCGGAATGAACTGCTGAAATTTGCAGTACAATTATGCAGAGGAAATGAGACTTGAAGGTGTTATTAGGATGTCGTCGATAGATGTGTGAATTTTATTGTACTCGTGCCGGATGTTTTTAACCCTATCAGGTCCTCAGTCTGTTTATGTGAATGTTCCACTTACTTGTTTAATGACTGAATACATGAACATAATTGAAATGTAATTAAAGAATAAAATCAGCCATTTGTTGATCCTATTGGATTATTAGGATACTGTATTCTAAAAATTGTGTGTCAACTTAATTCAATAAAGAACGAGGCTAATTTAATTAATGCCTTTTAATTTAATTATAATTGAATGTGCAAAGTAAATTTATTGACCGCGTTATATAAAAAAACCGAGATTTTTGTTTAGATAAACATAAAAATTAAAGGTTGAATTCATTAATTCCCTCGAACACCCTCCTCCAGTCTCTCCCTGTGAATCACAGCCTCTCCTCCCACTGCATTGAATCCTCTGTCTCCTCATCCGTTGATTCAGTTTAACCGCTTTCCCAAATCATCTGCTACTCACTCCCCTCCAGCTCCTACATGTCTTTTTCCTTGTCTTCCTCCCAATCTCACTCACTGGCTCAGCCTCCAGCTGTCTTTTCCAATCCGAACAGAAGCCTGAAACACACCGCCGCGGATATCGGGCTTTCCCGTTTTGTGCCACCCCCTGTCAGCTCTCTGACCCCAGAGCAACAAACCAGCAGCACTTACCCCTGTCCCCTCACCTTCCCGGCCCGCGCTCTCTCCCCCCTTCGTCTGGAGCCCAACTACGTCTTCAATACGTTGCATTCCTCCGTAAAACACCTTCTCCCTTCCCCACCGCCACTGCGCCCTCATTCGGCCCTTCCAGTGGATCCGGTGCTCACTTTATTCAATTTCCATATCAATTTCCCAATTCATTATTGATCATTGTATTTAAAAACATTTCTCTGCCCGAAAGCGCTGCCCAGGTCAGTGAATCAGTTTCCAACGTTTGATGCAGCGACAAAGCTGGAAATTTCACCCCAGATCCTGTCAAACTGCTGCTTTGGCTCCAGGTCTGATCAGTAATTTCTCTGCTTCCGTTTCTCTCTCTTACAGTTAACTTGGTGGCGATTGCGATCCTGTCCCGAGGAAAGTGCGGACTCTCCAAATGTATCACTCGTTACCTGGTGGGAATGGCAGCGGCCGATCTCCTGGTCGTTATCACTGATGTCCTAATGTGGCGCATTGTTGTTATTCATTTCCCAGTTTCATTCTTGACCATTACCCCCGTGTGCCGTCTCATTGCCAGCCTGAGTTTAGCAGCCACAACGGCCTCTGTATGGTTCACAGTGGTTTTCACCTTTGATCGATTTGTGGCCATTTGTTGTCAGAAGCTGAAAACAAAATATTGCACCGAGAAAACGGCGGCTGCTGTTATCGGGGTGGTGAGTGCGCTGAGCTGTTTGCTAAACATTCCCTGGTACTTTGCATTTGACCCGGAATATATAATGGACAATGTACCCCGGGGTTGTGTCTTGAAACCGACCTTTTTCACTTCAACTGCATGGGCAGCGTTTGACTTGTTTCATCTTGTGTTAACGTCTTGTCTCCCATTCATTCTGATTTTGCTGTTCAATGTTCTCACCGCCAGGCACATTTTAGCGGCCAGTAGACTCCGCCGGAGACTCCGGGGCCGCAGCAATGGAGAGAATCACAAGGATCCAGAGATGGAGAATCGAAGGAAATCCATAATTTTACTCTTCAGTATATCAGGCAGTTTTATATTGTTATGGAGCGCAGAAGTTTTTTATGTTATCTCTGTGCGTTTCACAAACGTCCAGAAATATATGACCAGTGACATTGAGTCAGCCGCATTCATGCTTCAACTCCTCAGTTCCTGCACCAACACGTGTATTTATGCTGTGACCCAGACTAAATTCAGAGAGGAGCTGAAGAACGGGGTGAAATACCCACTGAATCTAATTGTTAGATTAGTTAAATCATAGAAACGTCTCAAGACTTTTCATTCAAAATTAAATAAAGTGTCAGTTGGAGTAGATTTTTTTACGTTTGGCGGTGGAGTAAGATGGGCGGTAGCGGATCGGGCGCCCGTTTTTCGCCGCCCCTGATTTTACTATCTATTGACATCAATGAGTTCATTAAAGTAACTGATATCAATCAAATAGTTCAAATAAATTTGGATATACAAGACAGGAATTATATTTTACGCGACATATGCAGTGTTGTGAAATGATACAAGATGAGATTCTAACATGAAATGGTTTGCTGTTATTAGTCTGGAAATAATATGATTTCAATATTCAATGTTAAATCCTGAAATGAATAAACTCAAATCCTCCTTTTCGGTTGATGATTATTTCCCATCACACAATGCCAGGTGGGATGGACTGAGGGTGAGCTGTCAGGGTCAGACAGCGTCCTGTTCATTGGGACATTTGTTTTGACCAGAACAGAATAATAATGGACCAACACCCGGACCGTTACTAACTGGTAAAATATTAATGTAATTTCAAACTCCAGTGGTGCGTTCCGGAGATCGTTTCCTCTCTGAGCTGCTATGCAGCAGTGTTTACTCACTGCAGGGAGTTTAATGGGACATGAGGCTGGACCTGGTTGCACAGATCTATACGGAAACCGCCTGATACGTTTCCGAGATTATCAGGGGACAGGGGATTTCGCGCGATCGCAGCAAGTCAAGGGAAAGCTCTCCTGCTGCTCCTTGACCCACAAAATATCAGTTAAAATAAAACTTCTCAGTGTTCTGCACCACTCAATTCCCATCGAAAGGGCGGCTCCTCCACCCATTTGTAACCAACATTGAATAGTGTCCCGCGTACGTCATACTACTCCGATTTACGTGAGTAACCTAACACCTCCATCACCCCATTTCCACTGTGCTGTAAGGGCAGTTCCCCGGGACGCACACCGCGACAGAAAACAACTGCTGCTGGAAGACCATCAACTCAGTGAAGGAGGCCCTTTGGTCCACCCGATACCTGCTGGTCTTCCAGCTGAAGGACCTGCCCACGACCGAGTGTTGCTGACTGGCACACACCATGGTCCAGGAGTACGTGCTGTGGGACACACTGAAGCGAGGAGCAGCCTTCTCAAAGGCTCTATGGGGCAAGGCCACCGTGTAAGGACATTTCACTTTGTATTGTACAGCATGTATTAGAAGCTATGTACCGTGTGTTGAATTGTAATAATTGAATCGTAGTGTGTACGAGCTGTATTGTATTATTTTGAATTGTAACTGTGATATTTGCATTGAACTGTCTGTATCCATAAATGTTATGAAATAAAGTATATTTTTAAAAGTTCCAGTCTCATCGTGTCTGATGTTATTGGACAGTGAGTGGTGGAGATACAGCCGGACAGTACAAATATGGGGAGATAAACAAAGAGCATCTACTTCAGGCACCAGGTGAGAAATAGGATTAATGCCTTAATGATGAGAAACTAGGGACTGGAGAGGAGCAAAGGGGTTTGGGTGTCCAGGTGCACCAATCACTAAAAGTTATTGCACAAGTAAAAAAAAATAATGGTCCCAATTTCTAGGCTGTCATAACCCAAGGTATCGCTATCAGGTCCTTCGCCAACTCTCTGGAATTTGTTGATACAATCAGGCCCCATTGCCTCCCTTGCTGGGCCATTCCATGCATCCAGCACACTCTGCATTAAAAAAGGTTACATTAAATCATTCTGCTCATCCTATGCCCAAGGGAGAGAAGACTAATAGTGGCAGGAGGACACAGGAGGACCCAGGCCATCAGCCTGATATGAATTTGGACGTTTCTGTTTTTAATTCAGATTGTTGGATTTGAAATTTCTTCCCTTTCTTGTACCTTTATATTTTAATTTAATTATTGCAGATTTTGCATTTTTAAACAAATTCTTCAAACACTTTGCGCAGTGAGTGCTGACTCCGGGCCCTTTGATTGACAGCTCTCACCACCTCCCTCCCGGACCCCGGGCTGACTCCTCCCATCAAGTGACACGCGTCAGCGTCACTCACCTTAGCGCGTTGACGTCAAGACGCGGTCCTTGTGCCGGGGCCAGGAGGATGATGATGCGGGTCCTCGCCCGCCAAAGGGAGGGCCCGCACCCGGGAGTGGCCTGAGATGGGAGAGCGGGCTTGGCGGGGGTCGGGCTGACGGCTCCGGTGCTGGCTCTGAGAAAGAGGCCGCTCGGCTCATCGCGCCTTTGCCGGCTCTGTGAAGGAGGCCGCTCGGTCCATCCCGCCTGTGCCGGCTCTGCGAAAGAGGCCGCTCGGCCCATCGCGCCCGTGCCGGCTCTGTGAAAGAGCGATCCGATTAGTCCCACTCCCCTGCTCTTCCCCACAGTCCGGCAAATTTCCCCCCTTCAAGGATTGACCCGATTTCCTTTTGAAAGTTATTATTGAATCTGCTCCCACCGCCCTTTCAGGCAGTGAATTCCAGCTCAGAACAACTCACTGCCGAAAAACATTCTCCTCATCTCCCTCTGCCTCTTTTCCCAATTCCCTTCAATCTGTGCCCTCTGGTTACGGACCCTCCAGCCAGTGGCAAGAGTTTCTCCCCATCGACTCCATCAAAACCCCTCCTCATTTTCAACCCCTCGACTGCTGCTGTGACCCTGACTGTTCCTCCGCGGACATCAATATCTTCCCCACCTGTTTGCCGGGCAGTGAACCGTAAGTTTCTGTTCGTGTGTTACTACACTGGCTCCCGGTCCGACAATGTCTCGATTTTAAGATCCTCATCCTCGTGTTCAAATCCCTCCATGGTCCTCGCCCCCTCCCTATCTCTGTAACCTCCTCCAACCGATGTAATCTCCTCTGACAACCCCATCTCACTCCACCCTATCATGGATTCTACCCCACACATTTATCTCCGCCCACAGCCCATGTACACTCTACGGACGATCATTGCTGGGACACTCTGTCCTGTCATACACACAGTCAGTGTTGGGACACTCAGTCCTGTCATACACACAGTCAGTGTTGGGACACTCAGTCCTGTCATACACACAGTCAGTGTTCGGACACTCTGTCCTGTCATACACACAGTCAGTGCTGGGACACTCAGTCCTGTCATACACACAGTCAGTGTTCGGACACTCAGTCCTGTTATACACACAGTCAGTGCTGTGACAGTCTGTCCTGTCATACACACCGTCAGTGCTGGGACAGTCTGTCCTATCATACACACAGTCAGTGCTGGGACACTCTGTCCTGTCAGACTTGGACGTCTTGTATATCCATCTTTTAAAATGTATAGGAACCCAGTTATAAGGTGTATTCTACTCACCTCATAATAATCTTCAATCAGCTTGTATTATCATCAAGATATCAAGCACTAGACACACTGTCTTTAAAGGAACGCTGATTTATTTGACTCTTGTAAAGAATACTAAACTCCAGCCCAGTTAAAGGGGTTATTAACATCAGAAACAAACCCCAAGTGTCAGGATGAACATGGTTCAGTCCTGGATGTGATTTACAGCAGCGATAGCAGCAGAATCCAACCCCTGCAGTCACATGTGAACCAGCTGGTGTTTCAGCAGGTGGGATGATTGAGTGAATCCATTCCCACACACAGAGCAGGTGAATGGCCTCTCCCCAGTGTGAATACGTTCGTGTGTGAGCAGATTCCACTTTGTTTTAAAGCTCTTCTCACAGACCGAACATTTCAGGGATCTCTTATCAGTGTGAACAATTTGATGTTTAATGAGGCTGGATAACTGAGTGAATCCTTTCCCACACAGCGAGCAGGTGAAGGGCCTCTCCCCAGTGTGAGTCCGTTGGTGTTTCAGTAGATCACTTTTTCTTTTAAAGCTCTTCTCACAGTCAGAACATTTGAAAAGTCTCTTATCAGTGTGAACAAGTTGATGTTCAATGAGTTTGGATGAACGAGTGAATTCCTTCCCACACACGGAGCAGGTGAACGGCCTCTCCCCAGTGTGAACTCGTTGGTGTGTAAGCAGATGGGATGACTGGGTGAATCTATTCCCACACTCAGGGCAGCTGAACGGCCTCTCCCCAGTGTGAGTCCGTTGGTGTGCCAGTCGTTCCGTTTTACTTTTAAAGCTCTTCTCACAGTCAGAACATTTGAAATGTCTCTTATCGGTGTGAACAAGCTGATGTGTCAGAAGACTGGATGACTGAGTGAATCTCTTCCCACACACGGAGCAGGTGAACGGCCTCTCCCCGGTGTGACTGCGTCGATGAGTTTCCAGAAGGGATGGGAATCTGAATCCTTTCCCACAGTCCCCACATTTCCACGGTTTCTCCATGGTGCGGGTGTCCTCGTGTCTCTCCAGGTTGGACGATCAGTTGAAGCCTCGTCCACACACACACAACACGTGTACGGTTTCTCCCCACTGTGAATGGTGCGATGTTTTTTCAGGCTATGTGACTGGTTAAAGCTCTTTCCACAGTCAGTGCACTGGAACACTCTCACTCGGGTGTGTGTGTCTCGGTGTTTTTCCAGTTACACTGATGTTTGAAATCTCTTCCCAGAGACAGAACAGACAAACATTCCTCCTTCTATATTCAAAGGCAGATGATCTTCAGGTGCTGGTGATTTGAGTGACTGTCAGATCTTGATGTGATGTTTGGTTTGAGTTTCCCGTCTGCAAATCCTCCCCTTCTAATACTCTGTAAAAGGAGATGACAAAAGTCCTCACTGTGAATACAGGGAATAGAGGATAGAAATTCAGAAAAGGCAATTCCAGTTTCTATGGAACATTCTTCCCGCTCATTCCCCCAGACTGTAAATCCCCGCCCTTCACACTCACCCTCCTCCCTCTGCTGAAATCGAAACCCATCGCACCATCTCCAACATGTTTCCTTCTATTTATGTTTTCACTCCCCCTGAAGGCCCTAACTCTGACTGGGTTCAGTTATACACTCACTGGTTCCCCTCCCTCTCCTCCCCTGAAGGTCCTGACTTTGACTGAGTTCAGTTCTACACTCACTTGTTCCCCTCCCTCTCCTCCCCTGAAGGTCCTGACTCTGACTGGGTACAGTGGTACACTCACTGGTTCTCCTCCCTCTTCTCCCCTGATGGTCCTGACTCTGTCGAACTGAACCTAGCCGGAGTCAGCACCTTCAGGGGAGGAGAGGGGACGCGAACCAGTGAGAGTAGAACTGAACCCAGCCACTCAATGGTTCCCCACCCTCTCCTCCACTGAAGGTGCTGACTATGGCTTGGTGTTTATGCTCTCATCCTCTTTTCGACACTATGTCGCTCCCTATAGCTGGCTGTAAGTTGTCCATCTGTGATATCTCCCACTTTTGGTGATTTTGGCTCCCTGACCAGTCACCATCACTCCCTGACCAATCACCATTTCTACTTCAATTATAGACTCTCCCTGACCCGTAACCATTTCTCCTTCATTTACAGATATTCCCTGACCAGTCATCCTTTCTGCTTCATTTACAGACACTCACTGATCAATCATCATTTATCCTTCATTTAGAGACACTCCCTAACTCGTCACCATTTCTCCTTCATTTGCAGACACTCCCTGATCAGTCACCTCCTCTCTCCACATCTCCCTCCAGATGTCCTTTCAATTGTGAACAAGGCCCTTGCCATCCACAACCTTATTACTGATGGCTGCATTTAGCAATATAGGAACAAGAGTCAGCCATTCAGCTCCAGGAGCCTGTTCCGTCCTTCAATTAGGTCATGGCTGATCTGTATCTTAACTCCATCCACCCGCCTTGATACCATAACCCTTAAAATCCTTGTCAAACAAAAATATATCAATCTCAGTTTTGAAATTATCAATTGACCCCCAGCCTCAACAGTTTTCAGGGGGAAGAGAGTTCCAGATTTCAACTACCCTTTCTGTGAAAAAATGCTTCCTGACTTCACCCCTGAACGGCCTATCTCTAATTTGAAGGTGATTCCCCCTTGTTCTAGACTCCCCCACCAGAGGAAATAGTTTCTCACTATCTACCCTATAAAATCCTTTAATCTTCTCCAACACCTAAATTAGATCACACCTTAATCTTGTATATTCAAGACAATACAAGCTTAGTCGATGCAATCTGTCCTCATAATTTACAAAAATCATCACTGTAAGTACAGGTTAGAAATTCACAACAGACAGTTCTGGTTTCTCTGGAACATTCTTTCCGCTCTTGCACCTCCAAAGCTGTAAATCCCCCGTCACACACACTCTTCCGCCTTGCCCCTATGAAGCTGTAAATTCCCCGTCCAACACACTCTCCCTCCTTGCCCCTATTAAGCTGTATATCCCCCGTCCCACACACTCCATCCTTGACACGTCCTCGCTGTTTGAAATCCAGATTCATCGCAGCCTCAATTTTTCTCCCATTCTCTCCTGAAGGTGCTGCGTGATGGTGGGGTTCGGGCCCAGTCACTGTTTGCCCTCCAGTACCCGGCCAAGTGGTAATTCTGTACTTGTGAGCCGATATACCGAGCTGTCAGCATTTCTACCATGGGGAGCAGCACAGCCACCGTCCCTGGCTGATTCTGTCCGGTAACGCGGAGGCCAACGGGAGCAGCTCAACAACAACCTGCATTTACACTGAGCGGAGTCTCAGCAACACCGAGTGGGGCTCGGGGCCCGACAGGCGGCATCCCACGTCCGACCCGCCGCTTCCCGGTTTCTTCTCCAGTTTCCACCGAGTCCGACTCGAGACAAACCACAGGAGCGACGCGCTCCCAAAATACAATGCGGGCCTGGGTAGCATGCGCAGCCTGACCAGGAAATCACCGCGTTGGAGAGATAGAGGGGTTTCTGGGGCGCGGGGGATTGTGGGGCCTCCGGCCGCCATTGCTCGCCGGGTGTCGATCAGTGTTTTATTGCCCAAGTTGCGCACAGAACCGTATCGAGAAATAGACACTGAGGAATTCAGAGCCGTTTTGCTGAACAGACACTCACGGTACAATGTAGAACAGTGTTTCTCAAACTATTTTTCTCGTTATCCAGTGGAAGAAAAACACTTCCCCCAGGGACCCAAAACAATAATATCTGGAGCTTTCATCAAATCCCAAAAAAGGTCAGTCCATGCTCACTCTGCATTTCACTTCAAGTAATAACTAAAATTAGACTTCGACGTTCCTTGAAAAACATTTTAAGTACAGTATAAATACAATATGAAAACGGTCAGGTTGAGTTGCACTTACTTAATGTGACGGATGGGTCTGCCTGTTCTTCATGATCTCGTTCCAATCTGGATCACAAGATGAAAGCGCTGCACGCATATCAGGTTTCTTGCTCTTGTCTTTATTCTTGTTAAAGTCGAAAATTGCAGTTCGCACATATAGGTTGTTGTGAACGGCAGCAACAACATAACACTAATCTTACTTAACAGAGCATATTCTTTGAAAGCACTGATCGAAAAAGATGACAAACTGAATGACTTGTGGCGTGTTTTCAGTGCGTATCACAGGTAAGTCGCACCAGCTCGTTTTCTTGCTCAGGCATCAAGTTTAGCTTCTTTATTGATTCAGGATTTTAGAAACCAAAAGGATCTTTCACCTAACGCTTTTCCATCAAATTTTCAAATCCCTCTCCAGGGAAGTAGCGATCAAAATGGTCAGACAGAGCAGCGAGATGTAACTGTATGACACATTTCATTTCATTCGCTTTATCTTAATTGATGCTGTTCTCTCCACCCCAGAGAGCTGTGGATGTTCAGTCGTTTAGTGTATTCAATATTGAGTTTGATAGATTTTTGGACCAGGAAATCAAGGGATATGGGGATAGACCGGTAAAGTGGAGATGAGCTTCAAGATCAGCCATGATCTATTGAATGGCGGAGCAGGCTCGAGGGGCCGTATGGCCTACACCTGCTCATATTTCATATGTTCATATCCTACCAGAGATGCAGTACCCAAAACTAAATGAGGTCTAATCAGAGCTCTGTATAACTGTGACATAACTTCCATTCCTTTTTATTTCATGTCCCTTGAGATAAACATCAAAATACCATTCCCATTTTAACTTATTTTTGCACCTTTTCGTGAATTCTGTACTTGGTCTCATAAATCCCTCTGCTCACCCACAGTTCCTAGTTTCTTCCCATTTAGAAAATACTCTGATCTATCTTTTCATGGTCCAAAGTGGATGACCTCACACTTCCCCACGTTGAACTCCATCGGCCACAGTTTTGCCCACTCACTTAATCTGTCAATGTCCCTTTGCAACTTCCTGCTCCCATCTATAATGTTTACGGTGCCACCTAACTTAGTTTCATCAGCAGACTTGTATATAAGGCTCTCTACAAAAGAACATAAGAAATTGGAGGAGGAGTAGGCCGTACGGCTCCGCGAGCCTGCTCCGCCATTCAATATGATGATGGCTGATCTTCGACCTCAACTCCACTTTCCCGCCTGATCCACATTTGCCTTGATTCCATTAGCGTCCAAAAATCTATCGATCTCAGCTTTGAAAACATTCAACGACTGAGCATCGACAGCCCTCTGGGGTGGAGAATTCCAAAGATTCACAACCCTTTGAGTGATGACATTTTTCCTCATGTCGATGCTAAATGGCCAACCCCTTATCTTGATTCTCTGACCTCAAGTTCTTGACTCTCCAGCCAGGGAATCAGCCTCTCCGCATCTACCCTTTCAAGCCGTCGAAAAATTGTATACTTTTCAATGCGATCATCTCTCATTCTTCTAAACTCCAGCGAATACAGGCCAATTTTACACAATATCTCCTCATTGTACAATTGCAGCAAGTCCTCATTACTCTTATATTGCAACACCCTTGCAATAAAAGCTAACATATCATTTGCCTTTCTCACTCTCAGAAGACCCTTGGTAGCTCACTATTTCCAGTATGTTTGTCCTCTATTCCTTCTATAGGGAAAATAAATTAACGTTGAAAACATTTTGCTATAATTATAACAGTTTATGTTTAGAAACAATATCCAGCTGAACGACAACAAATTCGCTGGCAATCTTAATGAAGGATATAAATTAATAAAAACACTGAAATGCGATGGCTGGGAATCGAACCCGAGTCAATTGCTTGGAAGGCAGCTATGTTCACTACTATACCACCATCGCTGGCAATCAAAGACAAGCAAATTGCTCCGAAACCTCAGACCCTGAACAGACACTGCAGGCTGTTGAATTTTGTTCTTCATTTCAACTGGTTTCTGACGGATCCTTTCTCGCTCTGTTGCAGTTCCCGTTTCCGCCCAGTAGATGTCGCCAACCCCCAATCGACGAAAATTACACAACAGCCATTGATTCTTCACCTGACATCGGACTGAAGAGACAGTCGATACCTGCAATACTTGACCAGCTGGAAATACATTTTCCCGCAGCTCACATCAGCCATTGAGTAAAATTAAATAATTACATTAAATCATTACAGAGACCTGATTACCAGCTGGGCACGAATGGCAGCTTAATATTCAAGTCTATAAGATATTTAGAAAGGACAGGGAAATAGGGAAAGGAGGAGGAGTAGCAATATTACTAAAGGACAATATTACAGCAGTTCAAAGATAGAATGCCAGTGAGGGTGAGCGGGTAGTGTAAACACACTGAAAGACCCATGGAGAGCAAGGTTCATGTCGTAGATGCAGTATATTTGGGTTTTCCGAAGGCCTTTGATAGGTACCGCGTTGGAGACTCATGGCTAAGTTCAGAGCACACGGAGTCAGGGGACAGGTGGAAGAATGGTTTGCAAGCTGGCAACAAAAAAGAAAACAGAGAATAGAGTTTAAGGGTAGTTACTCAGATTGGCAAAAAGGTGGGAAGTGGATTTCCACAGCGATCGGTGTTGGGACCACTGTTGTTCACAATTTACATTAAAAATTCGGGACTCGAGAATTGGAAGTACAATTTCAAAATTAGTGGACGACAACAAATTGGGGGATATAGTTAATACAAAGGAAGAATGCATCAAAATGCAAGAGAACATTAATAAAGTTGCAGAATGAAGAATAAGGAAGTCACATACTGCTTAGACAATAAGAGAAATAGGGAAAGGAGGAGGAGTAGCAATATTACTAAAGGACAATATTACAGCAGTTCAACGATAGAATGTCAGTGAGGGTGAGCGGGATAGAGGAGCAAATGGATCTAGTGGTACATATATACAAATTACTGAAAGTAGCGACGCAAGTTAATATGGTCATAAAAAGGCAAATCAAACACTAGGATACATTTATAGATGGATAGAATTGAAAAGAAAATAAGTTATGTTAAAATTGTATGGGACCTTGGTTAGACCACACTCGGAGTATTGTGCACAGTTCTGGTCTCCATATTATATAAAGGGCTTAGAAGGTGCAAAAGAAATTCTCATGATTCGAGAAATGAGAGGATATTCTCATTCGGAAAAGCTGAACAGACTGGGGGTGTTTTCTCTAGAAAAGAGAAGGCTGAGGGGTGACCTGATAGAGGTCTTCCGATGGGGTTTCGTAGGGTAGACATCGAGAAAATGTTTCCAATTGTATGGAGTCCAAAACTAGAGGTAATAAATATAAAATAGTCGCTAATAAATCCAATAGGGAATTCAGGAGAAACTGCTTTACCCAAAGAGTGGTTGGAATGTGGAAAATGCTAGCACAAGCAGTAGCTCAGGCAAATAGCACAGGTGCATTTAAGGGGCAGCTCGATTAACACATGAGGAAGGAAGGAATCGAAGGGTATTCTGATAGAGTTAGATGAATTAGGGAGGGAGGAGCCTCGTGTGGAGAATAAACACTGGCATCGACCAGTTGGGCCGAATTGCCTGTTTCTGCGCCGTAGTTCCGAAGTAACTCGATGTAAAGGCTCTTTTCAGAGCCACCCACTGTATCTGTGAAAGTGGTGGTTACTGGCTGAACGGAGACGCTGATATGCTCCTGGTGTGGCTTTGAGCTGCTTTATTCTCGTTGTAGGCGAGGTGAGGAATTAATGGGACTGGAGTCGGGGCACCGACCACAGTCCGGTACTTTAAACGGTGACCTGTAGAACCAGTCCACGCATCACCAAATTTATTTTATTTATTTAAACTACTTGCCATGTTGGGCTCTTAAAGCATCACCAGAACTGCTCGACTAACCTTTCCACATCTGTGGAATTCAGCGCTTGGCTCTGTTTCTCTTCTATTTTGTTGGATCATTTACATCACGCATCAAACTCACTGGGGAATCACTGAGATGTAAATTTGTACAGATACAAATAACAGTGAATTGTCTGGTGCCGAGGAGATCAGACACATTACTCGCCTTTCGTCCTGTTAACAAGTAAACCGTGTTTCGAGTCCACCAGCCCGCTTTGATTCCATATGGGGGATTAAACAGGGAAAGCGGGCGGGGCCAGAGTAACAGACAGAGCAGATGGCGGACTCTGATCTTCCAGCTCCACCTCCAGTTCTCTCCGACAACTGATTTCTAACGATAATCGAACCGAAACACAGCGCTCCGCACAAACCCTTACAAACTCGGGCTTCATATTGTAGAATCATAGACTTATAGAAGTTTACAATATGGAAACAGGCCCTTCGGGCCAACATGTCCATGTCGCCCAGTTTATACCACTAAGCTAGTCCCAATTGCCTGCACTTGGCCCATATCGCTCTATACCCATCTTACCCATGTAACTGTCCAAATGCATATTCAAGGATTCCAACACACCCGGAGCTTTTAAATAAGCCACGTTACAATGCAAAGTCAGTAATGTTCCTGCCTGAATACATTGCATTCAATAACAATCAACTCGGCTCCTCCACTTCAGTCTGTTTCCCTGTTCTAACTCCCCACATCCCCACCCAGACGGGTTCAGCAGTTTACAAACACCTTACAAACATTTGGAGAGTCTAATGTGTTCCGGTTTGAGTTATGACGCGGAATTTCTCCGCCAGTGTTACCGTCCCACAGAGACTCTCACCCTGAATCTGTGAAAAGATTTTGACCATGCACTGGGACTGGAGCCGAACACATCCCCAGTTGGAGTGATGTCTGGCCCGGACATCTCATTCTCTCTCTTTTATATCAGACAGTATCCCACCTTCATGTCCGTACTAGCGAGAGAGAGAGAGACACTGTCAGACTTACACTTCCTATCAGTGTGTTCATATCACGCTCAATAGCAGTATCCAACCTTCACATAAAGCGCCAGAGAGAGCGAGAGGGAGAGAGAGGGCGACAGACACGGTGAGTGAGAGAGCGGAGAGACACAGTGCCACAGTATCAGTTGCAGACTGACCTGTAAAGTTCCGTTTTTTTCCAGAAAGATCCCATTGGAGAGACAGACGATGAAATCTCATCTCTCACTGATATTATACCAGAGACAGACACATTATTAATCCCACCCTCAGTGACATTGCAGAGAGTGTCAAAAACAATGGGCCAATTTAATCTTCTTCTGCCTGTTGCACTATATTCGGTTTTGCAGCTCAAGGTCGTTCGGTATTCCAATCAGTAATCGAGAGTTTTACTCTGATTAAATTAATCTGGGACGGTTGCTGTCAGATATTAATCCTACACCGTCCCAGAAAATGCACCGACTCACTCTTTCCTCCTGCTTTCTCCAGGAATGGTTTGAGAAATCCTCCCTCCAGTTTCTTCCTCAAGCGTCAGTTTTATCAGTAAAAAGTTCAAGAATGAACAGAACCCATAGGCTCATTTCACAGCCGCCCACTTTATCTCTGAAAGGCTCTTTACCATCAAAAGATTCCGAGAGAAACAGCAGGGATGGAAACATCTCGTTTCATCGTTGGAGATTGTAAAGTCAGTCTGGATTCCAGCGTTCGGCACTGGTGGAATCCCAACTCTTTCCCATTCTGGTGCCTGTTCCTGCACTGCCTGTGGACCCCATTCCCTCTGACCTTTCCCCCAGCCCCACTTCCTTTGCTCAGACTCTGAAAAATTCCAACTGGGGAAAGTTTCCATCGATTTTTATTGGGAATTCAACCAGATACCTGCGCATGCGTGACTCAGCCCCGCCCCCAGCGCTGATTGTTGGCGAGCAGAAGAGCGCATGCGCGATCCCCTCCCCAGCTCGGCCTGTGGGCGCCATTCCCTCAGTGAGCGGAAGAAGATGGTTCAAAACAGCCGGGAATGGAGAGATCACGGACCCCGGGGGAAGGGAGCAAAGAGCAGCCTCGTTACAGCAGCTCATCGCTTCGGGACCGTGTCCGCAGATGGGCTCAGAGATCGGCATTGAGTCCGGGGGAGTCCGGGGTCTGTTTGTAAGAGGCGGAGTGGATCAGGAACTGGTCCCGGAACATGGAGTGAGCGGAAAAGGGAGAGGTCATTCTCGGGTTGTGTGTGTACAGCGTGTGTCCAGGGTAAGGGAGAGAGAATGGGAAGAACCTGCTATTTAAAATCATTGCTGCTTTCACTCCCCAAACCAGTAGTGAATGTTCCTGGTTTAGGTCCAGTCTCACCCTGTTTATTGTTATTGGACAGTGAAGAGTGGAACCAGAGCCGGACAGTAAGGATGTGGGGAGTTATACAAAGAGCATCCATTGCAGGGATCAGGTGAGAAGTGTGAACGACACATTTTAAACAGCAGCTGTTTGGTTTCGGTTGAACGGTTGATCCCATGGGAGAGGGGATTAGAAACCAGGCCTGTACAAAGGTCCCTGTCCCATCCGGTAGTCCCATTCATGGATCAGTGCAGGGGATGTGTTTTGTTGTGTCTGGATGTGACGAAATTGTTTTAAAACAGCCCAACATACCTGGCACCTTCAGAACCGAGATGAAAAATGTCTTCACTCAGATGGTGGTGAACCTGTGGAATTCGCGACCAGAGGAGGCAGTGGAGGCCTCGTCCTCAGATGTATTCAATAAGAAAATCGATATATTTTTTAATGCAAAAGGTATTAAGGGATATGGGGTAAAAGCAGGAACAGGATATTGAGTTAGACGTTCAGCCATATCATTTTGAATGGTGGAGCAGGCCCGAAGGGCCGAATGGCCTACTCTTGCTCCTATTTTCTATGTTTCTATGGTGTGCAGAAGCTGCATGCTGCAGTATTGCAGTGGAGTCAGACACTGACACTGTTTGTATCGCTGGTTTTCATTTGTGGATATTCAAAATGATCATTAACAGACCATTAAACTGATCACTTTTGTTTTTTCTACCTCACCTGTTCTTGAGTTACAAGAGATACTTTTTCTTTCTACAGGCAAATTTTTGAAGGAGCCAGAAAAAATGTGATTTTCCTCCACCCGAGGCACAAGGAAGAGTGCAGCCAGCTTCTCACACACAGTAGGTACATTATCACACACAGAGCACAGAGACACAGACAGGTCATCAGTTCCTCAGTCTCAGACAGTAGAAGTAGTCAGTCCCACACTGATGCCAAGTACCACAGACACACTTTCAAATAAACAGTCAGAGGAGGAGAGGCAGACGTTGTTTCCATTTCACCCCAATTCAGTACAACTGCCAGGTAGATCCACAAATCCCAGCCCAATATCACACCCACCATCAGATTGAAAGGTAATGTGTCAATTTCACAATAGTGCAGCCTAAGCTAGAAATTAAATCACAGATAGAACTGTCACATGGTGCCCGATTGAAAGATACAGCAATAGCCCCAATAATGTAAACCAAGATTCATCTCAAATAATGAGTAGAACTCACACACATTGTGATATTAAAAGATGCAGTATCCATCCAAATTCTGTAACCTGAGATACAAATTACATACAAGTCCAAAACTCACATATAGTATCAGAGTGAGAAATGCTGAAAGATAGTATAACCTGAGAAACAAAATCAGTTACCAGTTCAAAACTCACCCATTTTATGAACCTGAAAGTTACAATTCGATTAGACCCAGAGCAACACATTACATAGAAGTGCTAAAGTCTCATACAGTGACACCCTGAAAGATACAATATCAATTCCATTAGTGCAGACTGAGCTGCACATTGTATAGCAATCCAAAAATCTCAAAGTTTGAGACTGAGATCCAGGATCAATTGCGTTAGTGTTCATTGTGATACAGGTTTAATATTGGTCCAAAGGGCACACAGCTTGTCTCATTAAAACCTGCAACAAGAAATTCGAATGTGCACGGTATTTTCAAAATTAACTACTATGGGGAAAACTATTTATAAGAACATAAGAACATAAGAACATAAGAAATTGGAGCAGGAGTAGGCCAATCGGCCCCTCGAGCCTGCTCCGCCATTCAATAAGATCATGGCTGATCTGATCCCAACCACAAATCTAAAGAACACAAGAAGTCGGAGCAGGACCCGGCCACATAGCCCCTGGGCCCTCTCCGCCACCCACAGGGCATTGACCGATCCGAACTCAGCTTCATGTCCAATTTCCTGCCCGCTCCCCATAACCCCTAATTCCCTTTACTTCTAGGAAACTGTCTATTTCTGTTTTAAATTTATCTAATGATGTAGCTTCCACAGCTTCCTGGGGCAGCAAATTCCACAGACCTACCACCCTCTGAGTGAAGAAGTTTCTCCTCATCTCAGTTTTGAAAGAGCAGCCCCTTATTCTAAGATTATGCCCCCTAGTTCTAGTTTCACCCATCTTTGGGAACATCCTTACTGCATCCACCCGATCAAGACCCTTCACAATCTTATATGTTTCAATAAGATCGCCTCTCATTCTTCTGAACTCCAATGAGTAGAGTCCCAATCTACTCAACCTCTCCTCATATGTCCGCCCCCTCATCCCCGGGATTAACCGAGTGAACCTTCTTTGTACTGCCTCGAGAGCAAGTATGTCTTTTCTTAAGTATGGAGACCAAAACTGTATGCAGTATTCCAGGTGCGGTCTCACCAATACCTTATATAACTGCAGCAATACCTCCTTGTTTTTATATTCTATCCCCCTAGCAATAAAAGCCAACATTCCGTTGGCTTTCTTGATCACCTGCTGCACCTGCATACCAACTTTTTGATTTTCTTGCACTAGGACCCCCAGATCCCTTTGTACTGCAGTACTTTCCAGTCTCTCGCCATTAAGAAAATAACTTGCTCTCTGATTTTTCCTGCCAAAGTGCATAACCTCACATTTTCCAATATTATATTGCATCTGCCAAATCTCCGCCCACTCACCCAGCCTGTCTATATCCCCTTGCAGGTTTTTTATGTCCTCCTCACTCTCTACTTTCCCTCCCATCTTTGTATCATCTGCAAATTTTGATATGTTGCACTCGGTCCCCTCCTCCAAATCGTTAATATAGATTGTAAAGAGTTGGGGACCCAGCACCGACCCCTGTGGAACACCACTGGTTACTGGTTGCCAGTCCGAAAATAAACCATTTATCCCAACTCTCTGCTTCCTGTTTGATAACCAATCCTCCACCCATGCCAGAATATTACCCCCAATCCCGTGATTTTTTATCTTAAGTAATAATCTTTTATGTGGCACCTTGTCGAATGCCTTCTGGAAGTCTAAATACACTACGTCCACTGGTTCCCCTTTATCCACCCTATACGTTATATCCTCGAAGAACTCAAGCAAATTTGTCAGACATGACTTCCCCTTCATAAAGCCATGCTGACTTTGTCCTATTAAATTATGCTTATCTAAATGTTCCGTTACTGTCTCCTTAATAATAGACTCCAAAATTTTACCCACCACAGATGTTAAGCTAACTGGCCTATAATTTCCAGCCTTCTGCCTACTACCCTTTTTAAATAACGGTGTTACATTAGCAGTTTTCCAATCTGCCGGGACCTCTCCTGAGTCCAGGGAATTTTGGAAAACTATCACCAAAGCATCCACAATCCCTACTGCCACTTCCCTCAAGACCCTAGGATGGAAGCCATCAGGTCCAGGGGATTTATCCGCCTTGAGTCCCATTATTTTACTGAGTACCATCTCTTGAGTGATTTTAATCGTATTTAGCTCCTCCCCCCCGAGAGTCCCCTGTTTGTCCAGTGTTGGGATATTCTTAGTGTCCTCTACTGTAAAGACTGAAACAAAATATTTGTTCAGCATTTTTGCCATCTCCATGTTTCCCACCATTAATTTCCCGGTCTCATCCTCTAAGGGACCTATGTTTGCCTTAGCCACCCTTTTTCTTTTTATATAACTATAGAAACTCTTGCTATCTGTTTTTATATTTTTTGCTAATTTCTTTTCATAATCTAACTTCCCTTTCTTAATCAATCCTTTAGTTACTTTTTGCTGTCTTTTGAAGAATTCCCAATCTTCTATCCTCCCACTAAGTTTGGCTACCTTATATGTCCTTGTTTTTAGTCGGATACTATCCTTGATTTCTTTACTTAGCCACGGGTGGCTGTCATTTCTTTTACACCCTTTTTTCCTCAGTGGAATATATTTATTTTGAAAGTTGTAAAATAACTCCCTAAATGAACACCACTGCTCATGTACCGTCTTACCCTTTAATCTATTTTCCCAGTCCACTTTAATCAATTCCGCTCTCATACCATCATAGTCTCCTTTATTCAAGCTCAGTACGCTTGTTTGAGAATCAACCTTCTCACCCTCTAATTGAATATGGAATTCAACCATGTTGTGGTCGCTCGTTCCAAGGGGATCCTTAACTAGGACATTATTAATTAATCCTGACTCATTACACAGGACCAGGTCCAAGGTTGCCTGCCCCCTTGTAGGATCAGTTACATACTGCTCAAGAAATCCATCCCTGATTTAGGTTTAGATATACACAAGATAGAGTTTCAAACACCAAACTGTAAGCTGATCTCCAATTAAAAGACAGATATGGAATTAATCCTGACTTTTGGACTGTTCCAGAAACTTTTAGATACAGAATGAATCCCAGATACTCAAACAGTACCAGAGATTGGCAGATACAGAATGAATCCATCACACACAGTACCAGAGGCTGAGAGATACAGAATGAATCCCACACCCACACACAGTACCAGAGACTGACAGATACAGAATGAATCCCACACCCACATACAGCACCGGAGACTGACAGATACAGAATGAATCCCACACTCACACAGAGTACCATGGAATGACAGGTACAGAATGAATCCCACACTCACACACAGTACCAGAGACTGAAAGATACAGAATGATTCCGACACTCACACACAGCACCAGAGACTGACAGATACAGAATGAATCCCACACTCACACACAGGACCAGAGACTGAAAGATACAGAATGAATCCCACACTCACACACAGTACCAGAGACTGAAAGATACAGAATAATTCCGACACGCACACACAGTTCACACAGACTGAGAGATACAGAATGAATCCCACACACACAGACAATACCAGAGACTGACAGATGCGGAATGAATTCTACACTCAAATAGAGTATCAGAGGCTGACAGATACAGAATGAATCTCACACTCATGCATAACCAGAGACTGAATATATAGAAAGAATCCCACACACACAAAGTGCACAAAAGACGACAGATAAATGATTAATCTCACACTCACACACAGTGCCAGAGACTTATAGTTACAGATTCAATTCCGCAAACACTGACAGTACCAGAGACTGAGAAATACAGCATGTATCCCACACTCACACACAGTACCAGATAAAGAATGTATCCCACACTCACACACAGTACCAGATAAAGAATGAATCCCACACTCACACACAGGACCAGATACAGAATGAATCCCACATTCACATACAGTACCAGATACAGAATGAATCCCAAATTCACATACAGTACCAGATACAGAATGAATCCCATATTCACATACAGTACAAGATACAGAATGAATCCCACATTCACACACAGTACCAGATACAGAATGAATCCCACATTCACATACAGTACCATATACAGAATGAATCCCACATTCACACACAGTCCCAGATACAGAATGAATCGCACATTCACATACAGTACCAGATACAGAATGAATCCCACATTCACACACAGTACCAGATACAGAATGAATCCCACATTCACATACAGTACCAGATACAGAATGAATTACACATTCACACACAGTCCCAGATACAGAATGAATCCCACATTCACATACAGTACAAGATACAGAATAAATCCCACATTCACACACAGTACCAGATACAGAATGAATCCCACATTCACATACAGTACAGATACAGAATGAAACCCACATTCACATACAGTACCAGATACAGAATGAATCCCACACTCACATACAGTACCAGATACAGAATGAATCCCACATTCACATACAGTACCAGATACAGAATGAATCCCACATTCACATACAGTACCAGATACAGAATGAATCCCACACTCACACACAGTAATAGATACAGAATGAATCCCACACTCACACACAGTACCAGATCGAGAATGAATCCCACATTCACATACAGTACTAGATACAGAATCAATCCCACATTCTCATACAGTACCAGATACAGAATGAATCCCACTCTCAAATACAATACCAGATACAGAATGTCTCCCACATTCACACACAGTACCAGATACAGAATGAATCCCACACTCACACACAGTACCAGATACAGAATGACTCTCACACTCACACACAGTACCAGATACAGAATGAATCCCACATTCACATACAGTACCAGATACAGAATGAAACCCACATTCACATACAGTACCAGATACAGAATGACTCCCACACTCACACACAGTACTCGAAACTAACAGATGCAGAATGAATTGGCAGAATGAAAGGGCTGCCCGTATAATCTGAACTCGGAGCGGATTTTGGTTGATGCTGTGTCTGAAATTGAATTTGAAAATGTCGGTGAAGAAAACACATCCTAAGAAGGGCAACAAAAAACGGTGAATAAATCGCCATCAAAGGCAGCAAGAAGCGGAGAAAGTCGAGGAAGGAGAGTTACTCCATCTACATCTACAAAGTGATGAAGCAGGTTCACCCCGACACCGGCATCTCCTCCAAGGCCATGAGCATCATGAACTCCTTTGTGAACGATATTTTCGAGCGCTTCGCGGGTGAGGCTTCCCGCCTGGCCCATTATAATAAATGCCACACTATCAGCTCCCGGGAGATCCAGACCGCCGTGCGCCTGCTGCTGCCCGGGGAACTGGCCAAACACGCCGTGTCGGAAGGGACAAAGGCGGTGACCAAATACACCAGCTCCAAGTAAAACTCCACAACGTACTGAAAAAAAACAACGGCTATTTTAAGAGCCGCCCACAGCACTTATGTCGTCAATTTATTCATTCCGATCATCATCCTTTGAATCTGGTGGCGAAATTGAAAGAAAGTCAGTGAAACTCCCCCATTTTAATGTTTGTCTCTGTAGAATTTACTGCCCAATAAAGTGAACACGGGTCCGGGATTCGTTCAATTCCCTTTTGCTTTGCTCTCGCTCTCATTCAGATTTACACCGCCCCCGGTTTTCCCGTTAACCACCACTTTCAGGGCTGAGAATCAGAATTCAGTTCCTTCCTCTTTCTCACTGTGGAGCGAGTCTCTGAAATAATTAATTACTGATCTTAATATCCCGCATATAAGCAACACGTTCCCTGCAGTGTAACAATCCGGAATGAAAAGAATTGGCTCATTTTAAGGCTTCGTCAATGATTCCGTTTTCAGGACACACGGTTCTTGTTCAGTCCCTGCAACGGAATCAATCGATAACCTGTGATTTGTTACTTTTACAGGTAGAAGTGAAATTTGGGGTTTAATTCCGCAAGTTAGAGACAATATATTTTTGAAACAGGGCCAGGAATTTGGGACGTGTAATACGGAATAACATTATTACAAAGAGATTTTAAGTCTTTGTGTAAAAACGACATGGCCGAGTAACTTCACTTCTTTCATACACTGAAATTGGCGGCCTTTTTCAAAATTTAAAACAATCGGTCAATTGAGGCCACTCATTTGCTCCGTTTCTTAATTTCGTCTCTCCGATTGGTTAAGGAAATTAGTTTTCAAGCAAAGCAACCAATGAGAAGGAGTCTGTTTACAGCTGGTTTCGACAGTTGGGCCTGTGGTAATTCCAGGTCCCCAATGACTGAGCTCAAACGGTTGAATTTCACAAACCCTCTCAGTATCAGTGTCAGAAACAACCGTCAGAGGGAAAATCCATATCACAAACTGGGCCCTTATCACAGCGGCTCAGCTCAACCTGTTCTCCCATGGAAACCCCCGGTCCCACATCACAACATCTGACTGATAAATAGAACCAAAACAGAGCGAATGGAGTGAAGGAACAATTCACTGAGTGGGGAATTCGGCTCGGGGTAAACTCACTTGTAACGTTCCCTGGACAATTCAGTGCACTCAATGAGGGAAATTTTCCTCAGTAACCGGTGCAGCTCGCCGCCGATACCACGTTACGTTACTGTGTGTTCCAGAAAACTCCTTATAATAAAAAAAACTATTCCGTAGCCCCATTCAACTCCGCACCAGTTCCCAAGTCAGTGCTCTCTCTGTGAGGCGGTGGGTGGCTCTTAGAAGAGCCTTTGTTTTGTGTCCGGTTGGAAATGGTCGAGTCGTTCAGCCGCCGAATCCATAGAGAGTGCGGCCCTGCCGTTTCAGAGCGTACACCACATCCATGGCAGTGACCGTCTTGCGCTTCGCGTGTTCAGTGTAGGTGACCGCGTCCCTGATCACATTCTCCAGGAAAACCTTCAGCACCCCGCGGGTTTCCTCGTAGATCAGACCCGAGATCCGCTTGACACCACCACGGCGAGCCAGGCGGCGGATGGCTGGTTTGGTGATCCCCTGGATGTTATCACGAAGCACTTTACGGTGCCGCTTGGCTCCGCCTTTGCCCAGTCCTTTGCCTCCTTTACCTCTGCCAGACATGATGATTCTTCACTCAGATCGCTGCTGAATGAAAAACCCTCGCCTTTCTTCTGTATTTATAAAGCCCGCCCCGACCTGGTTGAGAAAGGCACATTATCGGAGAGGGCGGGGAGGAGTGTTTGAATGACAGACAGAGCATGAAGTGCGGGAGGGGAGGAGACTGGCTCAGAATGACGGACAAGCGGACGTGCAACTTCAAGCTCCGCCTCCAGGAATTAGTTAAGGTCCTTTTTAAAATTTTCACCAGTATCAAATGCGGAACATAAATTCGGACACAATCATTACAGACTCCGGCTTGATATTCAAGGATTGCTCGAAAAAAAAGGCGGAAAATATAATTTAAATTCAATAATTGAGGCACACTACAGATCCAATACAATCACTATCATAACAGAATCAATCAGTGCCGCTCCGGGACCGTTGGAAGAGGGAGTTTTAGTTTTCAGATTTGTAGCTGACAGGAGGCGCCCAATAGTTCAATAAACATAAATCGGTGTGGAAGGCACCCGATACCTTTCCGTGCTTGGGTCAATATGGGACTGGATAGAATCAGGCACTGGGATGGATGGAGACTGGTCCTGTGTGCGGACTGGATAGATTCAGGCACTGGGATGGATGGAGACTGGTCCTGTGTGGGGACTGGATAGAATCAGGTACTGGGATGGATGGAGACTGGTCCTGTGTGGGGACTGGATAGATTCAGGCACTGGGATGGATGGAGACTGGTCCTGTGTGGGGACTGGATAGATTCAGGCACCGGGATGGATGCAGACTGGTCCTGTGAGGGGACTGGATAGAATCAGGTACTGGGATGGATGGAGACTGGTCCTGTGTGGGGACTGGATAGATTCAGGGACCTGGATGGATGGAGACTGGTCCTGTGTGGGGACTGGATAGATTCAGGTACTGGGATGGATGGAGACTGGTCCTGTGTGGGGACTGGATAGATTCAGGCACTGGGATGGATGGAGACTGGTCCTGTGTGGGGACTGGATAGATTCAGGGACCGGGATGGATGGAGACTGGTCCTGTGTGAGGACTGGATAGATTCAGGTACCGGGATGGATGCATACTGGTCCTGTGTGGGGACTGGATAGATTCAGGTACTGGGATGGACAGAGACAGTTCCTGTGTGGGGACTGGATTCAAGGACTGAGATGGACAGAGACTTGTCCTTGGCCACTGTGTGAAGCGGAATCATAAAACTTCGCAACCTCAGCGTCCAATTTACCCTGAGATAAGCATCTGACCCCATTTCCGCTCCACCACCAAGAAAACATCGCGCGTCTCCTCCCCTGCCTCAGCTGATCTGGTGCTGAAACCCTCATCCACGCCCTTGTTACCTCCAGACTTGGCTCTTCCAATGCTCTCCTGGTCAGCCTCCTATCTGACGCCCTCTGCAAACTTCAACTCCTACAAAACTCCGTTCCCCTATCCTAACTCCCATCAAGACCCGTTCACCTATCACCCATGTGCTCGGTAACTTACATTGCCTCCCATAAGTTTAACCGCTGTAGCGATGTAATATATTAACGTAGACCGGGGATAACTGTGATCAATAGGGCAGTCTCTTCAGACAGTAACCAGCCCTTTCATAGATACAGTGGGTGGCTCTGAAAAGAGCCTTTGGGTTATCAGATTAAATCTTAGCTGCTTTACTTGCTCTTGGAGCTCACAGTGCTGGTTTTCTTCGGCAGCAGCACGGCCTGGATATTAGGCAGCACCCCGCCCTGAGCGATGGTCACCCGTCCCAGCAGCTTGTTGAGCTCCTCGTCGTTGCGGATGGCCAGCTGCAGGTGTCTGGGGATGATGCGGGTCTTCTTGTTGTCCCGGGCCGCGTTGCCGGCCAGCTCGAGGATTTCAGCCGTCAGATACTCGAGCACAGCAGCCAGATAGACCGGGGCTCCGGCACCCACACGTTCAGCGTAGTTCCCCTTTCGCAGGAGCCTGTGAACACGGCCCACAGGGAACTGCAGTCCGGCCCGGGATGAGCGAGACTTGGCCTTGGCCCGAGCTTTACCCCCGGTTTTTCCTCTTCCAGACATTTCCACAATCTCACAAACAGTTTCACAAAGAATGAAGAATTCTTCCCGCACTCGCCCTTCTTGTACCTTCTGGAGGAGTACAGTGGGGGCAATTGTGATTGGTTCATCTGTTCTCAATCTCATTGGTTCAACGAACAGCCAAATGAGAGAGCTGTTTTATTCACCAATCAATAGCCGGCAATGAGAAAAAGGCGGAATATACTGAACTGAACCGTTTTATTGAAATTTGAAAAGCCCGCCAATATATTTGTAACACAAGAAGCGGATTAAGTAAATAATGTCGCCTTAAGACAAAGATTTAAAAATCTCTCTCCTTTTACTCTGTTATTCCACATTTCCCGTCACAACTTCCAGAATCTTTTACAATCCGGTGAAAATCCGGCGTCATTCACCGTTCGCTTTCAATCCGGCGGGAATAAAGTCCCATTTTGTAACGGGACAGATCCCAGCTCAATCTTTGTAAAAGTAACAAACCACAGATTGTGGATTGATCCCTGTTCACAGGAGCTGTAGCGCGATCGAAACCGGAGCTGAGACTCCTGGTGTAAGAAGTCGAACAGTGACAGAGCCTTTCGACTTTTCTGTTCTCGGTGTGAAGTCCCTTTCAGGGTTGTTGCTTTAAAGAGGATTGCGGTTCTGAAAGTGATATTCCCGAATAATGAACAAAAAAACGTGAAAAGGAGAAATAAATGACCTTAAAACGGCTCTGAAGGGGCAGATGCGGGGGAAGGGGCGGAATATGACCGGGAACGAGAGGATCAGGGACACGTTTTTGGTTATTGAAACTAAATAAAACAACGACAGAGATTATACCGGGGCAGTGATTATGAGAATCTACCAGATTTCAAGTGAAATTACAAAAGCACAAGTTAGAGAGACAGTGAGTATCAAACTATCGACAGTAAAATGATTCCATAGAGGTGTTGGTACAGTTTTTCAGAGAGACTGTGGGTGGCTCTGAAAAGAGCCTTTGTGTTTATTTTCTTTTCAGTATATTGAGGAGTTTTACTTGGAGCTGGTGTACTTGGTCACCGCCTTTGTCCCTTCCGACACGGCGTGTTTGGCCAGTTCCCCGGGCAGCAGCAGGCGCACGGCGGTCTGGATCTCCCGGGAGCTGATGGTCGCCCGCTTGTTGTAATGGGCCAGGCGGGAAGCCTCACCCGCGATGCGCTCGAAAATATCGTTCACAAAGGAGTTCATGATGCCCATGGCCTTGGAGGAGATGCCGGTGTCGGGGTGAACCTGCTTCATCACTTTGTAGATGTAGATGGAGTAACTCTCCTTCCTCGACTTTCTCCGCTTCTTGCCGCCCTTGGCTGGTGCTTTACTCAAGGTTTTCTTGGCGCCCTTCTTGGGAGCTGCTTTCTTGTCCTCAGGCATTTTCAAACTCAATTTCAGACTCAGAAATGACCCAAATTCGCTCCGAGCTCGGATTAAATAGGCAGCCCCATAGCCCTATGGTAATGATTGTAAACAATTTTACAACACCAAGTTATAGTCCACCCCCTTCGTCGGGTGAACGTTCACCTGACGAAGGGGGAAGCCTCCGAATGCTTGTGAATTTAAAATAAAATTGCTGGACTCTAACTTGGTGTTGTAAAATTGTTTACAATTGTCAACCCCAGTCCATCACCGGCATCTCCACATCTATGGTAATGAGGGATGGAGGAAGGCAATGATTGTGATTGGGTCATTCGTAGTGAGGTCACAATAATTAACTGTAACTCTCTGATTGGTTTCTTCAAATATCCAATCAGATTTAATACCTGCCACCAATCACAAACTCGCTCACACTGCACATTGTCCGGTTTCATCAATTTGTTCCGAACTGTTGCAGTTCTGCTTCCGGCCAGTAGATGTCCCCAAACCCCGGGTCATTGAAGTTTGCAGATGAGAGAGGGACAGAAGATAAACTCATTCTTCACATTATATTGCACGGGTGGGATTTCGAAAAACTGGGAATGGAAAACAATTTGTTCGACAAAACATGAGTTGTAATGCTGTATTAAATGTTTGTAATTAATGTTGGGGGTATAGCTTATACTGAGGAAGACTACGACAAAATACAAGAAGACTTTAATAAGCTTGCTGAAAGGCGGTGTAAACGGCCATTGAATTTCCATATAGAAAGGTGTGAGGTGGTGCATTTTGCTCGGGGGAATAAGGATGCCAAACACTGCTTTGAAAATAAGAGTCTAAATGGGGTAGAAGAGCAATGGGATTTAGGGGTACAGATTGACAAATCTTTAAAAGTAGCAACACAGGTTGATAAGGCCATGAAATGCAAACACAGAGGTTTATTTCTAGAGGAATATATTTGAAAAGCAGATAAGTTATGTTGAACTGTAATTTTAACTGTCAAACCTTCTGTCAAACTATTAAATCTTCCCTTTCTGAAATCCGTGCTGACTATTCTTTATTATATTTTCGGTTTCTAGATGTTTTTCTGTTGCTTCATTGAGTAAAAGATTCCATGATCATTACTACCACCGACCTTTAGTTAACTGGTCCACAGTTCCCTGGACTTGTTCTATCTCCTGTTTCAAAATATAAGAATCACATCAACTGTCATCCAGTCCTCTGGCACTATTCCTTTCTGTAATGATTTTTTCTATATATGTAACAGTGCCTCTGCTATCTCTTCCCTTGTTTCATTTAATATGTGCGGATGCAATCCATCTGGACCAGGAGTTCTACCACCCTTTCAAACTTAAATGCCTTGATATCTTTATTGACCTCTTCCTCTAATATCATGTTCACCCTGTTAATCTCCCGGGTAAATACTGAGGCAAAGTAATAATTCAATATTTCTGCCATTTCGCTGACATTACCTGTGAGTTTATCTTGTGAATCCCTTAGTGGCCCTCAAGATATTCTGATTTTCCTTCTGTTATTTCTGGCTCTGTGCAATAATTTACGATTTCTTTTTATATTCCTTGATAATTTGATTTCGTGATTCCTGTTTGCTTCCCTAATTGTTTTTGTGACTTCTTCCTAACCTCTTCCTATTCGCTTTTGTCATCCTCTTATTTAATATCTATGAATGAGAAATTCCACCAGCTTGTTGTGTCTGTTCAGGGGCTGATGTTTGGGAACTATTTATTGTCTATGATTAAAGTACCAGAAACCCAAAGGGAGCAATTCAGTCCGAAACTCCACAGAAAGGCTCTATTTCTCCCTCCCAGTGAACTAAGGTGCTATGATGGTGAGTATAGCTCCCTTCCAAACAATTAATTCCAACAGGTTTGAATCCCAGCACGCTGAATTCGGAAACACCAAGACTGGAACCGAATTTGATGATGTTCAGAGGGATAGTGTTTTCAAAACACAAACGAGTCTAATTTATATTAAAAAATATTTTTAAAATTCATTTATTTCCCACATATCGTTGAATTTAACTCTGTTCCTTTGTATTATTATTTGCCCTGATCTGTACAGTGGATACGGGACACAATTGCTCGGATTCAGTGAAATTAATTGATTTTCTGAAGTTTTTCCCTCTGCTGATTCCCGTTCCTTATTTAAATTATGTCGGATTAACCTTTCTGATCTATCGAAGGATCATTGACCTGAACCGTTAACCCGAGCTTCCCTTCTCCACAGATGCTGCCGGACCTGCTGAGCCTTTCCAGCATTTTCGGTTTGATTTTTTTCTATATTTTATCCCTTTCACTTTTGACGGTCGCCGTTGAAACTTGCAGATTTGCACTCAGTTTTTATTTGTGTTTCAGTTCGGTTTATTTGAATTAATATAAATCGTCTCCTGAGAATTCAGACAGAAATATTGCGCAATGTCGAGTGAAATATAATGGGGCAACTTTCGAATGAGGAAAACAAAAACTTTTTTTCGAAATCAATTGTTTAATTTTTAACTGACAAATTAGAAAAAATACGGGAGTAAAAGTTACAGAGAGAAACGATTTCCTCACATTGCACATTGTCCTGAATCTGGAACAACGACAGACAATGTGAATTTGTTCCACTCAGTTACAGTTCTCACTTATGGCCAGTAGATGTCAGACTGCATGTGAGTGTGGCATTAATTCTATGTCTGTCATTCTCTGGTACTGTATGTGAGTGTGATATTCATTCTGTATCCGTCAGTCTCCAATACAGTCTGTGAGTGTGGGATTCATTCTGTATCTGTCAGTCTCTGGTACTGTGTGTGAGTGTGTGATTCGTTTTGTATCTCTCAATCTCTGGTGCTATCTGTGAGTGTGGGATTCATTCTGTGACTGTCAGTCTCTGGTATTCTATTTCAGTGTGGGATTCATTCTGTAACTCAGTCTCTGGCCAAAGTGCAAGTCTGGATTCGTTCTGTATTCTTATTTCAGGTTAGAGTATGGTACTTGAAACTGTATGTTTAATTCATTAATGTATGCAAATCTTTCGTGCTGCATTAATTTGTAAATATTGATACACTTTTGGATTTTGTTTTAATCAAACAATGTTTGCGAGTTTTGTTGAATGATTACATCTTAATCTCCGTGAAGATAATGTGTATTTCAATCTTTTACTGTGAAATTATTGGACTGGTATTTATTTTGTAGCTCAGTCTGGGCTAATAGAATAATTATTGTATCTTTCAGCCTGACACTGTATGAGATTTTTGGACTGGTATGTAATGTGTGGTTCAGTCTGTACTAATGGAATTCATACTGTACCTTTCAGTCTGATACTGTGTAATATATTTAGACAGGTTTGTAAGGTGTAGTTCAGTCTGCACTAAAGGAATTGATACTGTATCTTTCATTTTGACACTGAATGTGGCTTTTGGACTGGTATCTAATGTACACCTCAGTCTGCACTAATGGGATTTATACTGTATCTTCCAGTCTGAAACTGTGTGAGATTTTTGTACTGGTATGTAACGTGTAGGTCAGTCTGTACTAATTAAATCAACACTATTTCTTTCAGTATGGTACTGTACGTGATTTCTGGACAGGTATCTAATGTGAACCTCCGTCTGCAGTAAGGGAATTGATACTCTGCCTTTCAGTTTGATAAATATGATTTTTGGACAGGTAACTAATGTGTACCTCAGTCTAATGGGATTGATACTGTATCTTCCAGTATGATACTTTATGCAAATTTTGGACTGGTATATAATGTGTAGCTCAATCTGCAACAATAGGATTGAAACTGTACATTTCATTCTGACACTATGAGGTTTTTGGACATATATGTGAGTCAAATATGGGTAACATCTGAACTGGTATCTAATTTGTATCTCAGTGTACAATATTGGCATGAATACTGCAACTTTAAACTCATAATGTGGTGTGAGTTGTGGGCTGGTATTTAATTTGAATCTCGGGGTACACTATTGTGATTCATTCTGTACCTATCAATCAGTACCATGTGTCAGTTCTATCTGGTATTTAATTTGTAGCTAATTCTGATCTAATGTGAGATTAACACAGTGCCTTTCAATCTGATACTGGGTGTGATTTTGGACTGGGAATTATTTATCTGCCAGTCAGCGGTATTGAGTCATTGTGAAATAGAAATTCCGTCAGTCTCTCCTGCTCTGTTTGACTGTTGGATTGGGATCAGTTTGGGATTGACTATTTCTGCTGTGTGAGACTGTGGGATTGATGACCTGTCTGTGTCTCTGTGCTCTGTGAGTGATAATATACTGACAGATTACATTAAGAAAGATTGGTAGGGTGGTAAATAGCGAGGAGGATAGCCTCAGTCTGCAGGACGATATAGATGGGTTGGTCAGATGGGCGGAACAGTGGCAAATGGAATTTAACCCGGAAAAGTGCGAGGTGATGCACTTTGGAGGGACTAACAAGGCAAGGGAATACACAATGAATGGGAGGACCCTAGGCAAGACAGAGGGTCAGAGGGATCTTGGTGTGCAAGTTCACAGATCCCTGAAGGCGGCGGAACAGGTAGATAAGGTGGTAAAGAAGGCATATGGGATACTTGCCTTTATTAGCCGAGGCATAGAATATAAGAGCAAGGAGGTTATGATGGAGCTGTATAAAACACTGGTTAGGCCACAGCTGGAGTACTGTGTGCAGTTCTGGTCGCCACACTACAGGAAGGATGTGATCGCTTTGGAGAGGGTGCAGAGGAGATTCACCAGGATGTTACCAGGGCTGGAGCGCTTCAGCTATGAGGAGAGACTGGGAAGATTGGGTTTGTTTTCCTTGGAGCAGAGGAGGCTGAGGGGGGACATGATTGAGGTTTACAAAATTATGAGGGGCACAGATAGGACGGATACTAAGGAGATTTTTCCCTTCGTTGAGGGTTCTATAACAAGGGGACATAGATTCAAGGTAAAAGGCGGGAGGTTTGGAGGGGATTTGAGAAAGAACTTTTTCACCCAGAGGGTGGTTGGAGTCTGGAACTCACTGTCTGAAAGGGTTGTGGAGGCAGGAACCCTCACAACATTCAAGAAGCATTTGGATGAGCACTTGAAATGCCATAGCATACAAGGCTACGGACCAAATGCTGGAATATGGGATTAGAGTAGACAGGGCTGATGGACGGCGCGGACACGATGGGCCGAAGGGCCTCTATCCGTGCTGTATAACTCTATGACTCTATGACTCTATACATACTGTGTGTGAGAAGGAGCTGGCTGCACTGTTCCTTGTGCCCCGGGTGTCGGAAACATCACACTGATTCTGGGCCCTTCAAGGATTTGCCTGCAGGAAGAAAAATTATCTCTTGTAACTCAAGAACAGGTGAGGTAGAAAATACAAAAGTGATCAATTGAATCTCTCTGTTAATAATCATTGTAATATCCACAAATGAAAACCAGCGATACAAACAGTGTCAGTGTCTGACTCCACTGCAGTACTGCAGCACTCAGCTTCTGCACACCAGGTATGTTGGGCTGTTTTACAACAATTTAGTGACATCCAGACACAACCCAACCCCTGCACTGATCCATGAATGGGACTACCCGATGGGGCGGAGACCTTTGCACATATCAGATTTCTAATCCCCTCTCCCATGGGACTAACCGTTCAACCAAAACTAAACAGCCGCTGTTTAAAATGTGTCCTTCAAACTTCTCAACTGATGCCTGCAATAGATGCTTTTTGTATAACTCCCCATATCCTTACTGTCCGGCTCTGTTTACTGTTCTATAACAAACACTAAAGGTTAATGGGCAGGTTTAAAAAAATCAGATTTAATACCTGCCACCAATCACAAACACGCTCACACTGCACATTGTCCGGTTTCAGCAATTTGTTCTGAACTGTTGCAGTTCTGCTTCCGGCCAGTAGATGTCCCCAAACCCCGGGTCATTGAAGTTTGCAGATGAGAGAGGGACAGAAGATAAACTCATTCTTCACATTATATTGCACGGGTGGGATTTAGAAAAACTGGGAATGGAGACGAGCTGCAAGTACATTTTGTTAGAGCAAACACTAGTTGTGATACTGTGATAAATTCTTGTAATTTGTTTCGGAGATATAGTCAATACTGATCAAGACTGGGGCAAAATAAACATGCAGAACGGCCTTGTGAATGGCCATTGAATTTCAATATAGAAAGGTGTGAGGTGATGCATTTCGCTCGGGGGAATAAGGAGGCCACATACTGCATGGAAAATAAGAGTCTGTATCTAATTTATATCTTCATTTACAGGATGGCGTTCACATCTGTATCTTTAATACTTAAATGTATGAATAATTTTTCCCAGTTTTAATTGGTAGATAATGACATTTTAAAAAATGTAATAAGATAATGTGGGCGTCTATTTTTGGACTTCTATTAAATCTACATTGGGAACACAATTGTGAATTTGTGCATCTTCCAATTGATATGGTGACATTTTTGAACTTGTATATAATGTGTAGCTCAGTCTGCATGAATGGAATGCTGTATATTTCAGTCTGAATCTGTATCAGTTTTGTTGTCGTGATTTCAAATGTGCAGCTCAGTCTGCACTAATGGAATTGATACTGTATCTTTCAATCTGACACTGAGATTTTTGGACTGGAACGTAATTTATAACTCAGCCTGCACTAATGTAGGTGACTGTGAGATTCACCTTGTATCTCTCAGTCTCTGGTACTTTGTGTGAGTGTGGGATTCATTTTGTATCTGTCAGTCTCGGGTGCTGTGAGTGAGTGTGGGATTCATTCTGTATCTGTCAGTCTCAGGTGTTGTGAGTGAGTGTGGGATTCATTCTGTATCTGTCATTCTCTGGTACTGTGTGTGAGTGTGGGATTCATTCTGTGTCCGTCAGTCTCTGCTGCTGTGTGTGAGTTTGCGATTCATACTTTACCTCTCAGTCTCTAGTGCTTTATTAGAATTTGGGATGAACTCGGTATCTGTCTGTCCTTGGTACTGTATGCCTGAGTGGGATTCATTCTGTTTCTGTCATCTCTGGTACCATACTTGAGTATGGGATTCACTCTGTGTCTGGCAACCTCTAGTACTGTATGCGAGTTTGGGATTCCTTCTGCATGTCTGTCTCTGTACTGTATCGGAGTGTGAGATTCATTCTGTTTCTGTCCATAATTATTCTCTCAGATTACATTATGATGTTCAATACTGTAGCTTTAATATGTTAATGTTTGAATAGCTTTTCTCATTATTTAATTGGTAAATATGGATACACTTTCGTATTTGAAGCTGGAGGCTTTAATCAGATAATTTGTGTGCTTTTTGGACTACTATTAAATCTGTAAATCTGTGAGTAATATTGTGAATGATAATTTATCTTTCAAATTGATATGGTGACATTTCTGAATTGGTAAATAATGTGTATCTCAGTCTGTGCTAATTGAATTGATACTGTATCTTTAAATCTCATACTGTGAGTATATTATAAACTGGTATCTAATTTGTTTCTCAGGTTACACTGTCACAGCAATTCTCAATCTGATATTGTACATGAGTTTCGGCCTTCATTTTGTATTTGAATGATACACTATTCGAATGGATACTGCATGTATTAAACTCACGTGTGTGAGAGTTCTGGGCTAGTATTCAATTTGAATCTCGGGATATCTGGTATTTAATTCATGGCTAATGTTGCCCTTTTGTGAAATTGACAATCTGATAGTGTGATTTTGGGCTGGGATTTTTGTATCTACCTGTCAGCGGGACTGAGTTCGGGAGAAATGGAACAGTGTCTGCCTCACCTGCTCTGTTTGACTGTTGGATTGAAAATGTGACTCGGGAACTTGGGATCAGTGTGGGACTGACTACTTCTGCTGTGTGGGACTGTGGAACTGATGAGCTGTCTGTGTCTCTGTGCTCTGAGAGTGAGAATATACCTACTGTGTGTGAGAAGGAGCTGGCTGCACTGTTCCTTTGCCTCGGGTGGAGGAAATTTCACATTCATTCTGGCTCCTTCAAGTATTTGCCTGTAGAAAGAAACGTATCTCTTGTAAATCAAGAACAGGTGAGGTAGAAAATGCAGAAGTGATCAGATTAATATCTGTTAATAATAATATTGAATAACCACAAATGAAAATCAGCGATACAAACAGTATCAGTGTCTGACTCCACTGCAGTACAGCAGCACTCAGCTTCTGCACACCAGGTGTGTTGGGCTGTTTTACAACAGTTTAGTGACATTCAGACAAAATCCAACCCCTGGACTGATCCATGAATGGGACTACCCGATGGGGCGGGGAGCTTTGCACATATCAGATTTCTAATCCCCTCTTCCATGGTACTAACCGTTCAACCGAAACAAAACAGCCACTGTTTAAAATGTGTCCTTCAAACTTCTCACCTGATGCCTGCAATAGATACTCTTTGTATAACTCCCCACATCCTTACTGTCCGGCTCTGTTTACTCTTCAATAACAAGCACTAAAGGTTAATGGGCAGGTTTAAAAAATCAGATTTAATACCTGCCACCAATCACAAACACGCTCACACTGCACATTGTCCGGTTTCAGCAATTTGTTCCGAACTGTTGCAGTTCTGCTTCCGGCCAGTAGATGTCCCCAAAACCCGGGACATTGAAGTTTACAGATGAGAGAGGGACAGAAGATCAACTCATTCTTCACATTATATTGCACGGGTGGGATTTAGAAAAACTGGGAATGGAGAACATTTTTTCGATAAAACATTGGTTGTAATGCTGTATTAAATGATTTTAATTAATTTAGGGGGTGTAGTCAATACTGAGGAAGACTACGACAAAATAAGCTTGCAGAACGGCCGTGTAAATGGCCATTGAATTTCAATATAGAAAGGTGTGAGCTGGTGCATTTTGCCAGGGGGAATAAGGAGGCCACATACTGCTTGGAAAATAAGTGTCTAAATGTGGTAAAGGAGCAATGCAAATCGTGTCCTGAGAAATCAGAGAGAAATACTGTGCAATGTACAGTGAAATATAATGGGGCAAATTCACAACTATCGAATGAGTGAAACAAAAACTTTATTATGAAACAATTGTCATCATTTTTCAATAACAAAACGAGCAAAAATACGGGAGTAGAAGTTACAGAGAGAACCTTTCCTCACGTTGCACATTGTCCGATTTCTGTAACCACGACATAAAATGTGAATTTGTTCCGCTCTTTTACAGTTCTCGCTTACGTCCAGCAGAAGTCAGTCTCCAGTACTGTGTGTGAGAGCGGGGTTTACTCTGCATGTCAATATCTGATACTGTGTGAGTGTGGGATTCATTCTGTATCTGCCAGTCTCTGGTACTGAGTGTGAGCATGGTGTTAATTCTGTATCTCTCAGTCTCTGGCACTACATATGAGTTTGGGATCATTCTGTATCTGCAAGTCTGTGGCACTGTATACGAGAGTGGGATTAATTCTGTATCTGCCAGTCTCAGGTACTGTGTATAAGTGTGGAATTAACTCTGTATCTGTCAGTCTCTGGTACTGTGTGTGAGTATGGGATTCATTCAATATCTGTTAGTCCCTGGTATTTTGTGTGAATGAGCGTTTCAGTCTGTTTCCGTCAGTGTCAGGTGCTATATGTGAGGGAGACTTTCATTCTGCATCTATCAATTTCTGGTACTGTTTGTGAGTGATATAAATGTTGTCTCTGTTAGTCTGTGCTACAGTGTGTGAGTTTAGGATTCATTCTGTATCTGTCAGTCTCTGGTACCGTGGGAGTGTGTGATTCATTCTATGTCTGTCAGTCCCTTGTAATGTGTGTGAGTGTGGGATTCATTCTGTATCTGTCAGTCCCTTGTAATGAGTGTGAGTGTAGGATTCATTCTGTATCTGTCAGTCCCTTGTAATGTGTGTGAGTGTCGGATTCATTCTGTATCTGTCAGTCACTGTTACATTGTTTGAGTGCTGTTTTCAATTTGCATGTCAGTCTCTGGCCCTCTATCTGAGTGTGAGATTCATTCTTTATCTGTATGTAATTTGTGTCTCTGTTTACAGTATGGTGTTCAAAACTCTCTCATTAATACCTCAATGTATCAATAATTTTTCCCAGTGTTTAATTGGTAGATAATGATACATTTTAAAATATAATGTTTTCGGTTATAATCAGAGAATGTGGGCACTTTTTGGACTTCTATTGAATCTGTATCGATGGGAAAAAAATTGTGAATTAGTTTATCTTCCAAAATGATATGGTGACATTTTTGAACTTGTATATGATGTGTAGCTCAGTCTGCTTGAAAGGTATACTGTATATTTCAGTCTGAATCTTTATCAGTTTTTTGTAGTGCTTTATAATATGTAGATCAGTCTGCACTAATGGAATTGATACTGTATCTTTCAATCTGACACTATGAGATTTTTGGACTGATGTGTAATGTGTAACTCAGACTGCATTAATGTGTGTGACTGTGAGATTCATTCTGTATCTGTCAGTCCCTAGTACTGTCTGTGAGTGTGGGATTCATTCTATATCTGTCAGTCCCTAGTACTGTCTGTGAGTGTGGGATTCATTCTGTTTCTGTCAGTCCCTAGTACTGTCTGTGCGTGTGGGATTCATTCTGTATCTGTCAGGCTCTGGTACTGTGGGTGTGTGTGATTCATTCTATATCTGTCAGTCCCTTTTACTGTGTGTGAATGTAGGATTCATTCGGTATCTGTCAGTCTCTGTTACATTGTGTGAGTGCTGGTTTCATTCTGTGTGTCACTCTCTGGCCCTCTATCTGAGTGTGAGATTCATTCCTTATCTGTATGTAATTTGTATCTCCGTTTACAGAATGGTGTTCAAAACTTTATCTTTAATAGCTCAATTAATGCATATTTTTCCCAGTGTTTAATTGGTTGATAATGAAATGCTTTAGAATATAGTCAGAGAATGTGGGCACTTTTTGGACTACTATTAAATCTGTATCGATGGGAACACAATTGTGAATTAGTTCATCTTCCAAACTGATATGGTGACATTTTTGAACTTGTATATGATGTGTAGCTCAGTCTGCATGAATGGAATACTGTATATTTCAGTCTGAATCTGCATCAGTTTTTTTAGTGGTATATAATGTGTAGATCAGTCTGCACTAATGGAATTGATACTGTATCTTTCAATCTGATACTTCTTGGACTGGTAAATAATGTTACTCAGCCTGCACTAATGTGTGATTCATTTTGTATCTCTCAGTATCTGGAACAGTTTGTCAGTGTGGGATTCATTCTGTATCTTGTCAGTAGTGTGTGTGAGTTTGTGATTTATTCTATATATGCAGTCTCTGATACTGTGAGTGTGGGATTTATTCTGTCTCTTTCAGTCTCCAGTCTTGTATGTGGGTGTTGAATTCTTTCTGTATATGCAGCCTCTCAGACTGCATGTTGGTTTGGGATGCATTCTCTATCTGTCAGTCTCTGGTACTGTGTGTGAGTGTATGATTCATTCTGTATCTCTCAGGCTCTGGTACTGTGTGAATGTGGGAGTCATTATCTTTCTGTCAGTCTCTAGTACTTTATGAGAGTGAGTAATTAACTAGATATCTATCAGCCCTTGGTACTGTATGCCAGTGTGGGATTCATTCTATATCTGTCATCTCTGGTACCATATGTGAGTGTAGGATTCGCTCTGTGTCTGTCAGTCTATTATTGTATGTGAGTTTGGGATTCCTTCTGCATCTGTCAGTCTCTGGTACTATATCTGAGTGTGAGATTCATTCTGTATCTGTATGTAATTATTCTCTCAGATTGCATTATGGCATAAAAAAATTTAGCTTTAATATCTTCATGTTTAGATCATATTTCTCATTATTTAATTGGTAAATGTGGATACATTTTAGGATTTGACACTGTAGGTTTTAATCAGATAATTTGTGTGCTTTTTGAACTACTATTAAATCTGTATCTCTGTGAGTACTATTGTGAAAGATAATGTATCTTTCAAATTGATATGGTGACACTTTTCAAATGGCGTATAATGTATAGCTCAGTCTGTACTAATAGAATTGATACTGTATCTTTACATCTCACAATATGAGTCCATTATAAACTGATATCTAATTTGTTTCTCAGATTACACTCTCACAGCATTTTTAATCTGATACTGTACATGAGTTTTGGACTCGTATGCAATTTGTATCACATGATACATGTAATATCCATTCGCATAGTGTATAAACTCACATGTGTGTGAGAGTTCTGGGCGAGTAATCAATTGGAATCTCAGGGTACATTATTGGGATTCATTCTGCACCTTTAAATCGGGTGCCATGTGTGATTTCGATCTGGTATTTAATTCGTAGCTAATGTTGCCCTATTGTGAGATTGATACAGTGCCTTTCCATCTGATAGTGTGATCTTGGACTGGGATTTTTGTATCTACCTGTCAGCGGGACTCAGCTCGGGGGAAATGGAACAGTGTCTGCCTCACCTGCTCTGTTTGACTGTTAGATTGAAAATGTGTCTGTGGAACTTGGGATCAGTGTGGGACTGACTGCTTCGACTGTCTGAGACTGTGGAACTGATGACCTGTCTGTGTCTCTGTGCGCTGTGTGTGATAATGTACTTACTGTGTGGGAGAAGGAGTTGGCTGCACTGTTCCTTGTGCCTCAAGTGGAGCAAACATAACACTGATTCTGGATCCATCAAGGATTTGCCTGCAGGAAGAAATTTATCTCTTGTAACTCAAGAACCAGTGAGGTAGAAAATACAAAAGTGTTCGAATTAATATCCATGTCAATGATTATTTTGAATATCCACAAATGAGAACCAGTGATACAAACAGTGTCAGTGTCTGACTCCACTGCAGTACTGCAGCACTCAGCTTCTGCACACCAGATGTGTTGGGCAATTTTACAACGATTTAGTGACATCCAGACACAACCCAACCTCTGCACTGATCCATGAATGGGACGACCCGATGGGGCGGGGACCTTTGCACACGTCAGGTTTCTAATCCCCTCTCCCATGGGACGAACCGTTCAACCGAAATCAAACAACCGCTGTTTAAAATGTGTCCTTCACACTTCTCACCTGGTGCCTGCAACAGATGCTCTTTGTATAACTCCCCACATCCTTAATGTCCGGCTCTGTTTCCACTCTTCACTGTCCAATAACAATAAACAGGGTGAGACTGGAACTAAACCAGGAACATTCACTACTGGTTTGGGGAGAGAAAGCAGCAATGGTTTTAAATAGCAGGTTCTTCCCATTCTCTCTCCCTTCCCCTGGACACACCCTGTACACACACAGCCCGAGAATGACCTCTCCCTTCCCCCGCTCACTCCATGTTCAGGGACCAGTTCCTGATCCACTCCGCCTCTTACAAACAGCCCCCGGACTCCCCCTGACCTTCCCCCGGACTCAATGCCGATCTCTGAGCCCATCTGCGGACACGGTCCCGAAGCGATGAGCTGCTGTAACGAGGCTGCTCTTTGCTCCCTTCCCCCGGGGGCCGTGATCTCTCCATTCCCGGCTGTTTTAAACCATCTTCTTCCGCTCACTGAGGGAATGGCGCTCACAGGCCGAGCTGGGGGAGGGGATCGCGCATGCGCTCTTCTGCTCACCAACAATCAGCGCTGGGGGCGGGGCTGGGTCACGCATGCGCAGATATCTGGTTTAATTCTCAATACAAAAATCGATGGAAACTTTCCCCAATTGGAATTTTTCAGAGTCTGAGCAAAGGAAGTGGGTCTGGGGGAAAGGTCAGAGGGAATGGGGTCCACAGGCAGTGCAGGAACAGGCACCAGAATGGGAAACAGATGGGATTCCACCAGTGACTAACGCTGGAATCCAGACTGACTTTACAATCTCTTACTGTTAAACTGGATGTTTCCATCCCTGCTGTTTCTCTCGGTATCTTTTGATGGAAAAGAGTCTTTCAGAGATAAAGTGGGCGGCTGTGAAATGAGCCAATTGGTTCTGTTCATTCTTGGTCCCTTTACTGACAAAGAAACTTGTGACTCCGTATCTGGAGTCCGGATTCCTCGAACCAATCCTGGAGAAACATGGGAGGAAAGTGGGAGTCGGTGTATTTGCTGGGATCGTGTAGGATTAATATTTGACGGCTACAGTCCCAGTTTATTTCAATCGGAGTGAAACTCTCGGTCACTGAGAGAAATACAGAAGGTCCCTGAGCTGCAAAATTGCAGAGGGTACAACATGCAAGAGAGGGTTAAATGCGTGACACTGTCCCTGAGAGTGGGATTAATAATGTGTCTGTCTCTGAAATAATAACAGTGAGAGATGAGACTGCATCTTCCGTCACTCCAGCTTGGAATGGCAATTGGAATGGAGAATTTTCCAATTTGTTACTGGGTGAAAACGGGACATTGCAGGTCAGTTTCTTTCTCTCTTATGTACAACATATGAAGGTGGAATACTGCTGCTGAGCGTGATACAGAGAGACTGATGGGAAGCGTATGGCTGATACTCTGCCTGTCTGTATCTCTCTAGCGCTGTACACGAAGGTGCGATACTGTTTGCTGAGTGTGAAACGGACACACTGAGAGGAAGTGTGAGAATGATACTTTGTCTGTGTGCCTGTCTCTGTCTGTCTCTTCATCTGTCCGTCTGTATTTCTCTCCCTCCAGCGCTGTACATGAAAGCGGGATATTGTTATTGAGCGTAATATGAACACCCTGTTGGAAGGTAAAGACTAATTCTGTGTCTGTGAACAGACCTCCGGTGCTGTTGGTGAGACGGTCACTGTCCCTTCTATTATGTATGAGCCGGTCTGACGGTGCATTTATCAGTCTCCAGTCCAATAAGGAAAGGTGGGGAGAAACAGCCTGTAACGGCCTGACACTGGACTGCCTATGAATGTTGAATTTATTCAGCAACTGGCCGTCTCTGGGTGTTGAGAATGGGACGGATAGAACACCAGTTACTGTTGTCTGTCAGTCAGTTTAGGAGGAGGGAGAGAAAGACAGAGAGACTGGAGGAGCCCAGAGAGGAGAATTTGTATTATCGTCTCAACCAAACATATTGCTGAGTGTGAATAATATAATCATGTAAAACCAGATATGGATAATCACATCCACAGCTGTGATTGTCTCCTGCCCCTGAATCTGGGGACCAGACACTGAGGAGCGCCGGGCTCGGAGTGTTTAACAGTTACTGAGCTGGGAAACGACAACTAACCCCCGAGAATCTGCAGCACAGGCCGAGCGGGGAGGAAAGCCTGTCCCGGGAATTGTCAATCTGGCGAACAGTTTGTCCTGTGAATGTGAAGATGTGAACATTGTGTCAGAGAGAGTGTGTTAAAGGGGCGGATGGGTTAGATTAATGTCACTGTGTTTGTTTGGCCGGACTCATCGCCAGATTTCCGAGTCCCTTTTGAGTAAAATTTTAAAAAATCCCTGTCAAAGGATCGCCCTCCTCCCCTGCCGAGCTCCGAAGTGGAAATTTAAGGTAAAGTTTCAGATCAATTCAAGATTTCAGGTGAAAAACGGAGATCATGTCAGCGATCGGGTGAGAGAGCGCGATCAGTGCAGCAATGAAACGGGTTTAAATCGAAACTGGTGCTTTTAATTCGGGTGAAAGTTTTTCGACAGCAAACATTCCGGTGTGAGATATAGGAAGGGGCTAGTCTGGGACTCTGGAGTGCCCGATTTGAATTGGAATCGGGGAGTTTAAGAGGAGAGAGAAACACAGAGAGGCTGGAGGGGCCGGGAGCTGACAGCAGGATGTCTCCGCCCCGTCCGCTCTGTGCCTTTAAGTTGCTCTGTGCCGCCGCCTCTCGTTTCATTTCTGACCCAGCTCTGACTGTCAGAGAGATTTTCTCCAGAGTCCCGGACATGACAGACACTGCAGCCGCCGAAACGGCTCCTCCTGCCGCCGCCGCTCCACTCAAGGCTCCGAAGAAGAAGAAGGCGGTTCCCCGACCCAAGTCCACCGGTCCCCCGTTGGGCGAACAGATCCTCAAGATTGTGGGGGATTGCAAGGATCGCAAGGGGATATCCCTGGCCGCGATAAAGAAGGTTCTGGCTGCCAAAGGCCTGGATGTGGAGAAGCACCGGTCCCAGATCAAATTAAGTATCAAGAGAAATGTGGAAAAAGGCTCCCTGGTGCAGATCAAGGGCACGGGCGCCTCGGGCTCCTTCAGAGTCGCTAAGAAGGAAACCCAGGCAAAAGTGGGAAAGAAGGTGAAGAAACAAGTGACCAAGAAATCTCCCGGAAAGAAACCAGCGGCCAAAAAAACAGCCCTCAAGAAATTAACGGCCAAGAAACCAGCGGTCAAGAAATCGACCACGAAAAAGGCGGCGAAATCACCAATTAAGAAGAAACCGGCGGCTAAGATGCCCAAGACCCCCAAGCCAGTGAAGGCGAAGGCGAAGAAGGTGGAAAAACCGAGGGCCAAGCCCAAGCCGAAGTCAGCAAAGCCCAAGAAAGCAGCGGGCAAAAAGAAGTAAAAACTCAAGTGAAACTTGTGACCATCTGAACCCAACGGCTCTTCTCAGAGCCACCCACGTCTCTCAGAAAAGAGCTGATCCCGGAATCAGATGATTCCTGTCCCGGGACCGGGCTCAGATTTCAGATAGAAATCATTTCAAATAAACCCAGGGTCCTGGTGACTCGCTGACATTCGCTATCCCCGCCCGACCCCCAATGTCTGTAATAAAATAGAGAGAATGGGATGTCCGGGCCGGGCCTCACTGGAACTGGCGTGTGTTCGGCACCAGTCCCAGTTCATTTTTTCTCCCAGATTCAGGGCGAGAGTCCGTGACAGGGTAAAACTGGCGGAGAACCGCCGCTATCACAATTCAAACCTAAACACATGAGATTCTTCAAATCAGCTGGAAGAAAGTGTTTATAAACTGCTGAACCCGTCTGGGAGGGAATGTGCGGGGAGATAGAATCGGGTCTGGGACTGAAATGGAAGGAGGCGGGTTGACTTGTTATGGAAGGGACTGTATTTTGGCAGGAATATTGCTGACTGTTAATTGTAATGGGGCTTATTGAAAAGCTCCGGGATTCTATGAAGCCCGAGTCTGTAAGGGTTTGTGCGGAGCGCTGTGTTTCGGTTCTATTATCGATAAACGGTTTGAAATTGGCGGGTGGAGAAAGCTGGAGGTGGAGCTGGAAGATCAGAAGCCGCTCTCCGCTCTGTCCGTCACTCTGACTGTCTCCTCCCCTCCCTGTTTAATATCACACTCTGTCTCCTCCCCTCCCTGTTTAATATTTATCTCTATCTCCTCCCCTCCCTCTCTCACCCTGTGTGTGTTTCAGTCAGGTCAGGGCAGGCTGCATAAAAACGGAACCAACATCAGTTTGCTGTTCATTCAGCAGCGATTTGAGTGAAGAATAATCATGTCTGGCAGAGGTAAAGGAGGCAAAGGACTGGGGAAAGGCGGAGCCAAGCGGCACCGGAAAGTGCTTCGTGATAACATCCAGGGGATCACCAAACCAGCCATCCGCCGCCTGGCTCGCCGTGGCGGTGTCAAGCGGATCTCGGGTCTGATCTACGAGGAAACCCGCGGGGTGCTGAAGGTTTTCCTGGAGAATGTGATCAGGGACGCGGTCACCTACACTGAACACGCCAAGCGCAAGACGGTCACTGCCATGGATGTGGTGTACGCTCTGAAACGGCAGGGCCGCACTCTCTATGGATTCGGCGGCTGAACAACTCGACCCTTTCAAACCGGAAACAAAACAAAGGCTCTTCTAAGAGCCACCCACCGCCTCACAGAGAGAGCACTGACCTGGGAACGGGGAGAGGAAAGATCTCGGGGTGGGGAATCAGTTTCTGATATTTAATTAGTATGGGGAGATTCCCCAACACTCGGTACAGGGAGATCAGAAACAACGGCCGGGGTTCTCGGCCATCCCGAGAGAAGGAGCGGAATTCCCGGTTTCACGGTATAAATGAACAGGCGGTGATACAGAGTCTTTCCCCAGACATTACATTCTCCGCTCAAATTAAAATCCCTCCTCACTCCCTCTGTCCTCTCTGCTCGGTGTTTATTTCCTGCCCTCATTCAATTATCAGTTCGATGTGAAGTTTCTGTTTGAGGAGCGGTTCACCCGGCTGGAACTGGCGGGATTTTTGAAATTGAAGCTGGACTTTGTCCCGTTACGTAAAGCAATGACCGGGGATTTATTCCCGCCCGTTTAGAGACAGATCAGAGAATGAATCGGAATGTGAAACAGCCTGAGATTTGAGCTGAGGAGAAGGAAATAATGGAGATTATGAAGAGAGAGATTCTTAAATTGCTGGAGGGAAATTAAATTTTCTTGAAACTTATTTGATGCTCTGAAATTGGCGGGCTTTTTGAAATTGAAGATTAATTTCAGCTCAGCCAATTGGGACCCAATACCTCGCGCCGTTTTGGTCTGACTGACAGATCTCGGATCAAACCTGCCAATCACAGTCCCGGGGCAGTCCCTGCTTGTCTGGGGGTGAAACCTCAGCCAATCACAGGCCAGGGGCGGATACCCTTAGACGCTTTAAAAGGCGGCCCCAGAGCGCACTCCGTATTCACAGTCTCTGTGTCTCGGGTTGTGTTGAGATCTGTTCAGAAAATGGCCAGGACCAAGCAGACAGCGCGCAAATCGACCGGCGGGAAAGCTCCTCGCAAACAGTTGGCGACCAAAGCGGCCAGGAAGAGCGCTCCAGCCACGGGCGGAGTGAAGAAGCCTCATCGCTACAGACCCGGCACAGTTGCTCTGAGGGAGATCCGCCGCTACCAGAAATCCACCGAGCTGCTGATCCGCAAACTGCCCTTCCAGCGCCTGGTGCGAGAGATCGCTCAGGATTTCAAGACAGACCTGCGCTTCCAGAGCTCGGCCGTCATGGCCCTGCAGGAGGCCAGCGAGGCTTATCTGGTGGGGCTGTTTGAGGACACCAACCTGTGCGCCATCCACGCCAAGCGAGTCACCATCATGCCCAAAGACATCCAGCTGGCCCGCCGCATCCGCGGGGAGCGCGCCTAAACCCGACCCGGCTTCAGCACCAAGTGCAACAAAGGCTCTTTTCAGAGCCACCAAATCGGCGATGGAAAGAGCTGTGATCTCCTGGGTTGAAATGGTGGTACAGTGCAGATTAAAAAAATAATTACACGGGAAATTCATGAAGGGAAGTAGCGGATGTCAAGCGGGGCACGACTAGCATTTATAAACTGTCCATATCATAGCCCGTTATAACATGGGAGATAGTTCGGAGTAGAGCTGATCTGTGAAGTTCTGGGCAGGTACAGTAGCAGTGTTAAACATACACAAACAGACAAGGGTGACAATTCCAGACTAACCAACAGCAGGTATTTGAAAACGACACAGTTTAATTTCCACACATCACACCCAGGATTGGAGGGAGGTGAATTCCACTCACTGCGCAGACTGAGTCCCATCATCACATCCAGTGCCACATTTGGACAGTGAAATTACTGGTAAACAGGTACAGAAACGGCTGAATTCGATCCTACTCTTTCACATCAGGTATCTGCACCCCCAGTGTCAATCTAACTCGGACATATATACAGGGAGAGGATCGTGCAGCGTCCAAAGTACAAGAGATGCAAGTTCTCATTTCCGATATAGTGTCAGCTTGGCTCTGTTGGAAATACTTTAATCTCTAAAGAACCAGTCTCGGATCAAATGGAGTTTGACTATTGTCCCTCTCCAGCTGTAGTGACAGAGGCTGTTTCACTGTAACTCGCAATAATAGAACCAAAGTGTTTTCTTTCAGCGCTAGAATCAGAAGCAGTGTGAAACTTAGTGTCACATTCACTGCGGTACTCGTCAGACTGACAGGGACAGAATAAATCTCTCACTCTCATCTAGTAACAGACAGATTTCAATCACTGATTCAGCAATCGCTGACACAATAATCAACACATCCGTCACCTTCTGGGTAATGGAAGTCAGACCGAGTAAGTGTTGTGGGAGGATGAGACTGTAAATAACACTTAAAATAATTGCTCGAACACAATAGAGTGCGTCTTGTTGCCGATGATCAAACTCACCAGTTATTTCTGTATCCCACCCGCCCAGTTTAATGAACTGATTATTTGTCTCATTTTCCATACAATCTGTATATTTCAACCTATTGGAGGTTGGCGAGTACTGAAACAGATCATTTGTATTTAACAAGCGATCGTTAGTTTGGAACTAACGGGAGGCAGTTAGATCCAGAATCGGAATCAAGGAACGTGAAATCACCAGATCTGAAACAGATTGTTTATTATTAAATTAATTTCTGACTCCGTTCAAACAGTATCCAGCCCTTTCATAGATACAGTGGGTGGCTCTGAAAAGAGCCTTTGTGTTATCAGATTAATTCTTGGCCGCTTTACTTGCTCTTGGAGCTCACATTGCTGGTTTTCTTCGGCAGCAGCACGGCCTGGATATTAGGCAGCACCCCGCCCTGGGCGATGGTCACCCGCCCCAGCAGCTTGTTGAGCTCCTCGTCGTTGCGGATGGCCAGCTGCAGGTGTCTGGGGATGATGCGGGTCTTCTTGTTGTCGCGGGCCGCGTTGCCGGCCAGCTCGAGGATTTCAGCCGTCAGATACTCGAGCACAGCAGCCAGATAGACCGGGGCTCCGGCACCCACACGTTCAGCATAGTTCCCCTTTCGCAGGAGCCTGTGAACACGGCCCACAGGGAACTGCAGTCCGGCCCGGGATGAGCGAGACTTGGCCTTGGCCCGAGCTTTCCCGCCGGTTTTTCCTCTTCCAGACATTTCCAAAATCTCACAAACACTTTCACAAAGAAGGAAGAATGACTGCTGTATTTGCCCTTCTTATGGACTGAAAGATCACCTGATTTGTTGTTCTCTAATACACCTCATTTGCATATTTCATTAACCAATCAGATAGCTGAGAAACAGAAGAGGGCGAGATTTATCGGCCTCAACGGTCAGACCAGGAATTTTATGAATTTCAAGAAGCCCGCCAATTTCAGTCCAGTAAACCACCGGATTTAGATCAATGTCGCCCTGAGCACAAGATTTTAAACCCGTTCTTTTTACCTTGTCTTATTCAGCGCTACACGTCACCAATCGCTGGCGCTATTTTAAAACCTGCTTTAAATTATAGCTCATTCTGTCATCGCTTTCAAACAGTATCGGACTGGACTAAATCCCCATTCACAGCATTCCGTGAAGGGACACATTTCAATTTAATCTTTATAAAAGTGACACGTTATAGATTGGCCCCTTCTCACAGAGCCGGGTGTGCTTCTGTGAAAAGAGGGACCCGGACGGAGTTCTCATTCTGCCCCTACTCCGCTGTTTTACTGCAAGGGGTGTGGTTGCTGTTAATATGGGGATTTTCACATCAGTTGGTAAACATTTCGGAGACTGAATTCAAAGAGATAATAGCACTGCTAAGGTGGTCATTCAGGGTGTGTTCGTGGCCGGAATAATAACGCTTTTAGAACAAAGCGAATGGGAAGGAGCGGATCATAAACTCGCGTTCAGTTCATGTGTCAGAAATTTCAATGGCGTAGTTACAGTATCAGTATTGGATTGGAACAATATCGCGGTATTAAAAAGATACTAAGAAAATATATAAGAAATGCAGCACTTTCAGAGAGGTTGTGGGTGGCTCTTAAAAGAGCCGTTGTTTTTTTTTTCAGTACATTGTGGAGTTTTACTTGGAGCTGGTGTACTTGGTCACCGCCTTTGTCCCTTCCGACACGGCGTGCTTGGCCAGTTCCCCGGGCAGCAGCAGGCGCACGGCGGTCTGGATCTCCCGGGAGCTGATGGTCGCCCGCTTGTTGTAATGGGCCAGGCGGGAAGCCTCACCCGCGATGCGCTCGAAAATATCGTTCACAAAGGAGTTCATGATGCTCATGGCCTTGGAGGAGATGCCGGTGTCGGGGTGAACCTGCTTCATCACTTTGTAGACGTAGATGGAGTAACTCTCCTTCCTCGACTTTCTCCGCTTCTTGCCGCCCTTGGCTGGTGCTTTGCTCAAGGTTTTCTTGGCGCCCTTCTTGGGAGCTGCTTTCTTGTCCTCAGGCATTTTCAAACTCAATTTCAGAAACAGAAATGAACCAAATCCGCTCCAAGTTCGGCTTAAATAGGCAGCCCCACAGCCCAATGGTAATGAGGGATGGGGAAGGCAATGATCATGATTGGGTCACTGGGAATGATGTAACAATAATTATTCACTGTATCTCTCTGATTGGATACCTGAAGAAACCAATCGGATTTCATACCTGCCACCAATCACACTGCACATTGTCCGGTTTCAGCAATTTGTTCCGAACTGTTGCAATTCTGCTTTCGGCCAGTAGATGTCCCCAAACCCCGGGACATTGAAGTTTGCAGATGAGAGAGGGACAGAAGATGAACTCATTCTTCACATTATATTGCACGAGTGAGATTTGGAAAAACTTGGAATGGAGATGAGATGCAAGCACATTTTTTTTAGACCATACGTTAGTTGTAATGCTGTGTTAAATTATTGTAATTGATTTCGGGACTATAGTCAATACTGAGGAAGACTGCGACAAAATCAGCTTGCAGAACGGTCGTGTCAATGTGCATTGAATTTAAATATAGAAAGTTGTGATCTGATTAATTTTGTTAGGGGGAATAAGGAGGCCACATACTGCTTGGGAAATACGAGTCTAAATGGGGTAGAGGAGCAATGTAAATCGTGTCCTGAGAAATCAGAGAGAAATACTGTGCAACGTAAGTGCAAAAATAAGGGGGTAAATTCACAACTATCGAATGAGTAAAACAAAAACTTTATTATGAATTAATTGTCTTCATTTTCCAATAAGAAAACGTGCAAAAATATGAGAGTAGAAATTGCAGACTGAAACTTTTTTTCATCTTGCACATTGTCCTGTCACTGTCACCACGACAGATAATGTGAATTTGTTCCGCTCTTTTACAGTTCTCGCCTACGTCCAGTAGAGGCCAGTCTCTAGTACTGTGTATGAGAGCGGGATTTAATCTGTATCTGTCAATCTCTGATACTGTGTGTGTGGGATTCATTCTGTATCTGTCATTCTCTGATACTCTGTGAGTGTGGGATTCATTCTGTATCTGTCATTCTCTGGTACTGTGTGTGAGTGTGAGATTCATTTTGTATCTGTCAGTCTCTGTTTGTGAGTGTGAGATTCTTTCTGTATCTGTCAGTCTCTGGTCCTGAGTGTGGGTGTGGGATTCATTCTGTATCTGTCATTCTCTGGTACTGTGTGTGAGTGTGAGATTCATTTTGTATCTGTCAGTCTCTGTTTGTGAGTGTGAGATTCTTTCTGTATCTGTCAGTCTCTGGTCCTGAGTGTGGGTGTGGGATTCATTCTGTATCTCTCAGTCTCTGTCACTACATATGAGCTTGGGATCATTCTGTATCTGCCAGTCTCTGGCACTGTATTTGAGAGTGGGATTAATTCTGTATCTGCCAGTCTCAGGTACTGTGTGTAAGTGTGGAATTAACTCTGTAACTGTCAGTCTCTGGTCCTGTCTGTGAGTGTGGGATTCATTCTGTATCTGCCATTATATGCTAATTTATCTCAGTGTGGCATTCATTCTGTAATTCAATCCCTGAGACAAAGTGCAAATCTGGATTCATTCTGTATTCTTATTTCAGTTCCCACTATTTTACTTCAAACTGCAGCCTTAATACTTTAAAGTATAAGCAGTTTTTCGTCAAGTATTTAATTTGTAACCATGGATATATTTTTCGATTTTCTTCAATCAAACAACGTGTGTGAGTTTTGGACTTTTGTTACATCTTAATCTCTGAACGATATTGTGAATGATAATGTACCTTTTAATATGTTCATTGTGAAATTATTGGACTGGTGTGTAATATGTAGCTCAGATCTGCAATAATGTCTGTGTGTGAGTGTGGGATTCATTGTGTTCCTGTCAGTTTCTGGTACTGTGTATGAGTGTGGGATTTATTCTGTATCTCTCAGTTTCTGGTACTGTGTGTGAGTGTTGGATTCATTCTGCATCTGTCAGTCTCTGGTACTGTGTATGAGTGTGGAATTCATTCTGCATCTGTCAGTCTCTGGTACTGTGTGTGAGTGTGGGATTAATTCTGTATCTGTCAGTCTCTGTTACTGTACGTGGGTGTGGGATTCATTCTGTATCTGTATGTGGGTGTGGGATTCATTCTGTATCTATCAGTCTCTGGTACTGTGTGTGAGTGTGGGAATCACCCTGTATCTGTCAGTCTCTGGTACTGTGTGTGAGTGTGGGAATCACCCTGTATCTGTCAGTCTCTGGTACTGTGTGTGAGTGTGGGAATCATCCTGTATCTGTCAGTCTCTGGTACTGTGTATGAGTGTGGGAATCATCCTGTATCTGTCAGTCTCTGGTAATGTGTATGAGTGTGGGATTCATTCTGTATCTGTCAGTCTCTGGTAATGTACGTGGGATTGGGATTCATTCTGTATCTATCAGTCTCTGTTACTGTACGTGGGTGTGGGATTCATTCTGTATCTGTATGTGGGTGTGGGATTCATTCTGTATCTATCAGTCTCTGGTATTGTGTGCGAATGAGGGTTTCATTCTGTTCCCGTCAGTCTCAGCTGCTATATGTGAGGGAGTCATTCATTCTGCATCCATCAATTTCTGGTACTGTATGTGAGTGATATAAATTTTGTCTCTTTCAGTCTGTGCTACAGTGTGTGAGTGCAGGAATCATTCGGTATCTGTCATTCACTGTTAGGTTGTGTGAGTGCTGATTTCACTCTGTGTGTCAGTCTCTGGCCCTTCATCTGAGTGTGAGATTCATTCTTTATCTATATGTAATTTGTATCTTCGTTTACAGTATGTTGTTCAAAACTCTATTTGTAATACCTCAATGTATCAATATTTTTCCCAGTGTTTCAATGGTTGATAATGATACATTTTAAAATGTAATGTTGTTGGTTATAATCAGAGAATGTGGACCTTTTTGGACTTCTATTAAATCTGTATTGTGAATTAGTTTATCTTCCAAAATGATATGGTGACTTTTTTGACCTTGTATATAATGTGTAGGTCAGTCTGCATGAAAGGAATACTGTGTATTTCAGTCTGAATTGGTATCAGTTTTTTGTAGTGGTTTATAATGTGTAGATCAGTCTGCACTAATGGAATTGATACTGTATCTTTCAATCTGACACTATGAGATTTTTGGACTGATATGTAATGTGTAACTCAGACTGCATAAATGTGTGTGACTGTGAGATTCATTCCGTATCTGTCAGTCCCCAGTACTGTGTGTGAGTGTGGGATTCATTCTGTATCTGTCAGTCCCTAGTACTGTCTGTGAGTATGAGATTCATTCTGTATCTGTCAGTCCCCAGTACTGTGTGTGAATGTAGGATTCATTCGGTATTTGTCAGTCACTGTTATATTGTGTGAGTGCTGGTTTCATTCTGTGTGTCAGTCTCTGGCCCTCTATCTGAATATGTGATTCATTCTTTATCTGTATGTAATTAGTCTCTCCGTTTTCAGTATGGTGTTCAAAACTGTATCTTTAATACCTCAATTTGTGCATATTTTCCCCAGTGTTTAATTGGTTGATAATGAAATGCTGTAGAATATAATCAGAGAATGTGGGCACTTTTCGGACTACTATTAAATCTGTATCGATGTGAACACAATTGTGCATTAGTTTATCTTCCAAACTGATATGTTGACATTTTTGAACTTATATATGACGTGCAGCTCAGTCTGCATCAATGGAATACTGTACATTTCAGAGTGAATTTGCATCAGTTTTTTGTAGTGGTTTATAACGTGCAGATCAGTCTGCAATAATGTAATTGATACTGTATCTTTCAATCTGATACTTCTTTAACTGGTAAGTAATGTTACTCAGCCTGCACTAATGTGTGATTCATTTTGTATCTCTCAGTCTCTGGAACAGTGTGTCAGTGTGGGATTCATTCTGTATCTGTCATCTCTGGTACCATATGTGAGTGTAGGATTCACTCTGTGTCTGTCAGTCTCTAGTATTGTATGTGAGTTTGGGATTCCTTCTGCATCTGTCAGTCTCTGGTACTGTACCTGAGTGTGAGATTCATTCTGTATCTGTATGTAATTATTCTCTAAGATTGCATTATGGCGTTCAAAATTGTACCTTTAATATCTTCATGTTTAGATCTTATTTCTCATTAACTGGTATATATGGGTCCTCTGTAGGATTTGACGCTGTAGGTTTTAATCACATAATTTGTCTGCTTTTTGAGCTACTATTAAATCTGTATCTCTGTGAGTACTGTTGTGAATGATAATGTATCTTTCAAATTGATTTCGTGACACTTTTCAAATGGTGTATAATGTGTAGCTCAGTCTGTGCTAATAGAATTGATACTGTATCTATAAATCTCATACTATGAGTGTATTATAAACTGATATCTAATTTGTTTCTCAGGTTACACTCTCACAGCATTTCTCAATCTGATACTGTACATGAGTTTTGGACACGTATGCAATTTGTATCACATGATACATGCAATATCCATTCGAACAGTGTATTAAACTCACGTGAGTGTGTGAGTTCTGGGCAATTATTCAATTGGAATCTCAGGGTAAATTATTGGGTTTCATTCTGTCCCTTTCAATCGAGTACCATGTGTGATTTCGATCTGGTATTTAATTCGTAGCTTATGTTGCCCTATTGTGAGATTGACACAGTGCCTTTCAATCTGATAGTGTGATATTGGACTGGGATTTCTGTATCTACCTGTCAGCGGGACTCAGCTCGGGGGAAATGGAACAGTGTCTGCCTCACCTGCTTTGTTTGAATGTTGGATTGAAAATGTGTCTGTGGAACTTGGGTCAGTGCTTCTACTGTCTGAGACTGTGGAACTGATGACCTGTCTGTGTCTCTGTGCGCTGTGTGTGATAATGTACTTACTGTGTGGGAGAAGGAGTTGGCTGCACTGTTCCTTGTGCCTCGAGTGCAGGAAACATAACACTGATTCTGGGTCCTTCAGGGATTTGCCTGTAGGAAGAAATTTTTCTCTTGTAACTCAAGAACCAGTGAGGTAGGAAATACAAAAGTGTTCGAATTAATATCTTTGTTAATGATTATTTTGATTATCCACAAAACCAGCAACACAAACAGTGTCAGTATCTGACTCCACTGCAGTACTGCAGCATTCAGCTTCTGCACACCACGAGTGGTGGGCTGTTTTACAACAATTTAGTGACATCCAGACACAACACAACCATAAATGGGACTACCCGATGTGGCAGGGTCCTTTGTGCAGGTCAGGTTTCCACTCCCCTCTCACATGGGACTAACCGTTCAACCGAAACAAAACAGCCGCTGCTTAAAATGTGCCCTTCACACTTCTCACCTAGTGCCTGCAATAGATGCTCTTTGGATAACTCCCCACATCCTTACTGTCCGGCTCCGTTCCACTCTTCACTGTCGAATCACAATAAACATGATGTGGAGATGCCGGTGATGGACTGGGGTTGACAATTGTAAACAATTTTACAACACCAAGTTATAGTCCAACAATTTTATTTTAAATTCACAAGCTTTCGGAGGCTACCTCCTTCCTCAGGCTACCTCCTTCCTCAGGGTGAGACTGGACCTAAACCAGGAACATTCCCTACTGGTCTGGCGAGAGCAAGCAGCAATGATTTTAAATAGCAGGTTCTTCTCATTCTGACTCCCTGACCCTGGACACACGCTGTGCACACACAGCCCGAGAATGACCTCTCCCTTCCCCCGCTCACTCCATGTTCCGGGACCAGTTCCTGATCCACTCTGCCTCTTACAAACAGCCCCCGGACCTTCCCCCGGACTCAATGCCGATCTCTGAGCCCATCTGCGGACACGGTCCCGAAGCGATGAGCTGCTGTAACGAGGCTGCTCTTTGCTCCCTTCCCCCGGGGGCCGTGATCTCTCCATTCCCGGCTGTTTTAAACCATCTTCTTCCGCTCACTGAGGGAATGGCGCCCACAGGCCGAGCTGGGGGAGGGGAGCGCGCATGCGCTCTTCTACTCACCAACAATCAGCGCTGGGGGCGGGGCTGAGTCACGCATGCGCAGATATCTGGTTTAATTCCCAATGCACAAATCGATGGAAACTTTCCCCAATTGGAATTTTTCAGAGTCTGAGAAAAGCAAGTGGGGCTGAGGGAAAGGTCAGAGGGAATGGCGTCCACAGGCAGTGCAGGAACAGGCACCAGAATGGGAAACAGATGGGATTCCACCAGTGACTAACGCTGGAATTCAGACTGACTTTACAATCTCTAACTATTAAACTAGATGTTTTCATCCCTGCTGTTTCTCTCGGTATCTTTTGATGGTAAATAGTCTTTCATAGATAAAGTGGGACATTTTGAAATGAACCAATGGATTCTGTTCATACTTGGCCCCTTTACCCATTAAGTAACGTGTGACTCCGAAACTGGATGCAGGAATTCTCAAACCAATCCTAGAGAAAAATGGGAGGAAAGTCGGAGTCCGTGTATTTGCTGGGAGCGTGTAGGATTAATATCTGACAGCAACAGTCCCATATTAATATATGATGTATTAATATAATCAGAGTGAAACTCTCGGTCACTGAGAGTAATAGCGAACGGCCCTGATCTGCAAAACCGAATGTAGTACAACAGGCAAGAGAGGGTTAAATTCGGCCCACATTGTTTTTGTCACTCTCTGCACTGTCCCTGAGTGTGGGATTAATGGTGTGTCCGTCTCTGGTATATCAGTGAGAGACAAGACTGCATCTTCTGTCTCTACAACGGGAATTTCTGGATAAAACGCAACTTTACAAGTCAGTCTGGAACTGATACTGTTGCACTGTGCCTCTCCGCTCGCTCTGTCACAGTATCGGTCTCCCTTTCTCTCTCACTCTCTGGTGCTGCATATGAAGGTTGGATACTGCTATTGAGCGTGATATGAACATACTGATAGGAAGTGTAAGACTGACAGTGTGTGTCTTGCTTTCTCTCTCGAGTGCTGTTTTTGAAGGTGGAATACTGTCTGATATAAAACAGAGAGAATGGGGTGTCCAGGCCACACCGTAACTGGGGATGTGTTCGGCTCCAGTCCCAGTTCATGGTCATAACCTTTTTACAGATTCAGGGTGAGAGTCTCTGTGAGACGGTAAAACTGGCGGAGAAAATCCGCTTCACAATTCAAACCCCAACACATGCGATTCTACAAATCAGCTGGAATAAGAATTTTGTAAACTGCTAATTAAGAGAGTGGATTTTCCGCTTTGGCGGTGGAGTAAGTCGGCGATAGCGGATCGGGCCCCCATTGTTCACTACGCCTGATTTTACTATCCATTGACACCAATGAGTTCACTGAAGTAACTGATATCAATCCAATACTTCAAATAAATTTGGAAATAGCAGACAGGAATTATATTTTATCCAACAAATGCTTTTTGAGAAATAATACAAGATTTGATTCTAACATGAAAAGGTTTGCTGTTATTCGTCGGGAAATAATATGATTTCAATATTAAATGTTTAATCCTGTAATGAATAAAATCAAATGCTCCATTTCGGTTGATGATTATTCCCCATCACACACACTGCCCGCTGGGATGGACTGAGGGTGAGCTGTCAGGGTCAGACAGCGTCCTGTTCATTGGGACATTTGTTTTGACCAGAACAGAATAACTCATAAAATATTCTTGTAATTTCTAACTCCAGTGGGGAGTTCCGGAGATCGTTTCCTCTCTGAGCTGCTGTGCAGCAATGTTTACTCACTGCAGGGAGTTTAATGAGACATGAGGCTGGGCCTCGTTGCACAGATCGAGAAGGAAACCTCCTGATACATTTCTGAGACGATCAGAGGGCGGGAGATTTCACACGGCCGCAGCAGGCCAAGGGAAAGCTCTCCTGCTGCTCCTTGCCTCACAAAATATGAGTTAAAAAGAAACTTCTCAGTTTTCTCGACCACTCAATGCCCATCGAAAGGGCGGCTCCTCCACCGATTTTTCACCAACATTAAATGGTTTCCCCTGTACGTCATAATAATCTGATTTACATATTACAAGTGGCCTGACCGGAAACAGGTGGGTGTTGCTCTGGCCGCTCTTCTCAGGACACGACCCACGATGGTGGAGGCAGGAACGCCAGTGTTAAAGGGGCGGTAAGTGACCTGATACCATTTACTCGCCTCGACCACCCCATTTCTGCCAGGCGAGTATACTTAAAATCGGCCACACCATTCCTGACCTCCGCGCTAGAATCAATCTTCGAAGCCCACAAGCTGGTCCATTTTCTCAAATTGCATCGGTTCATAACACATGGAGGGAAATTTTCACCATCGCTGGGAACTGAACTGGTAGAGCCGATCACCCGCCCCTTATAGAACCGGCCAGATTTTAATTTTTGCTCAGTCAGTTTACCGCCCAAGATGTGAAGGTGAAAATACCCCCTACGTCTCTGACCCCAAGGTTCGAAAGGTGTGTGAAAGACATCAGACAGTGTTTGCCGAACACGAACATGAATGTGTGCGAATGGATCCGCGTATTCAGGTAAAAGGTGATAACCTCATCCACGGAGAATGAACCCCGACACCGTGGTGTCGAAGAGGAGTTCATCCCAACAGCTCGGTAACACAGGTCGCTGTCCTCTATGGGCAGTTGTCCAAGATGCACAACGAGACAGATATCAACAGCTGCTGGAAGACCATCAATTCGGTCAAGGAGGCCCTTTGTTCCCCCGAAACCAGCAGGTCTTCCAGCCGAGGGAACTGTCCGCGGCCAAGTGTTGGCCACTAGCAGAATCCAAGGTCCAGTATTTCATGCTGAGGTGCACACTGAAGCGAGGTGCGGCCTACACAAAGGCTTTATGGGGAAAGGCAACCGTGTAACGCTATCCCACCTTGCATTGTACAGCATGTGTTAGAAGATATTTACTGTGTTTTGACTTGTAATAATGGAATCGTATGATGTGTATTGTATTTGTTTTGAATTGTAATTGTAATATTTACATTGAACTGTGTCTATTCATGAATTTTATGAAATAAAGTATATTTTGAAATATTAAATAAAGTTCCAGTCTCACTATGTCTCTTCTTATTGGACACTGAAGAGTGGAAACAGACCCGAATCGTAAAGATGTTTGTAAACAATTTTACAACACCAAGTTATAGTCCAGCAATTTTATTTTAAATTCACAAGCTTTCGGAGGCTTCCTCCTTCCTCAGGTAAATGTTCAGGAGCTCCTCGAAGCCTACGCATTTATACATATAGAACAATACATGGTGTTTACAGAATGCCCCTGCAACTGCCCGTTGCCAAGGCAATCACCGTGTTCAGACAGAGAGGTGTCACCTGCAGAACCCCCGAATACACATTCAACCGTGTATTCAACCGTGCATTCAACTGTGTATTCGGGGGTTCTGCAGGTGACACCTCTCTGTCTGAACACGGTGATTGCCTTGGCAACGGGAAGTTCCAGGGGCATTCTGTAAACACCATGTATTGTTCTATATGTATAAATGCGTAGGCTTCGAGGAGCTCCTGAACATTTACCTGAGGAAGGAGGAAGCCTCCGAAAGCTTGTGAATTTAAAATAAAATTGCTGGACTATAACTTGGTGTTGTAAAATTTTTTACAATTGTCAACCCCAGTCCATCACCGGCATCTCCACGTAAAGATGTTGGAAGTTATACAAATATCATTTATTGCAGGCATCAGGTGAGAAATAGGGAGTATTTTCTTAAGGGTGAGAAACTAGGGACTGTGGAGGAGCAGAGGGGTTTGGGTGTCCAGGTACACCAATCAATAAAAATAAGTGCACAAGTGTAAAAAATGAATGAAAGATCCCAATTTCTAGGCTGTCATATCCCAAGGTAGCGCTATCAGGTACTTTCCCAACTCTGTGGAATTTGCTGATACAATCAGGCCCCACTGCCTCCCTTGCTGGTCCATTCCATACATCCAGCGCACTCTGCATTAAAAAATATAGATTCAAGCATTCTGCTCATAATGTGCCCCAGGTAGAGAAGACTGAGAGAGGCAGGAGAACCCAAACCATCAGCCTTATGTGAGTTTGGACATTTCTGTTTTTAATTCAGATTGTTGAATTTGTAATTTATCCACTTTTTTTGTACATTTCAATTTTTATTTTTTAATCAAATTCTCCAAACCCTGTGCGCAGTGAGTGCTGACTCCGGGCCCTTTGATTGACAGCCCTCACCTCCGCCGGCCTTCGTCCTGGGCTGACTCCTCCTATCACGTGACACGCGGCACCGTCTCTCACCTTTGCGCGCTGACATCGCGATGCGTGCATGCATCTCCGGCCCGAGGGACGCCGCGCGGTCCCTTTGCCGCTTTCCCTTCGCAACAGGCGCCTGCCGGGAGGATGATGATGGCAGCCTCCGGTCGGAGGGCGGGCGGCCGCTGCTGTGGGCGGGGTCGAGACTGACAGAGGGAGGGTCCGCACCTGGAAATGGCCTGGGCCCCGGGGACTTGGAATGGCGCAGTGAGGGCGGTCCGAGCAACAGCTCCTCCGACTTCAGGCCCGAGCGGCGTTAATGGGGTTGCAAAGCCCGGGACGGAGGGACCGACAGCCCGGGACGGTGGGACCGAGACCACGGGATGCAGGGACCGAGACCCTGGAACGGTGGGACTGAGACCCCGGGACGGAGGGAACGCGACCCCGGGATGGTCGGACCGCGACCCCGGGATGGAGGGATGCGACCCCAGGGACGGAGGGACTGCGACCCCGGGACGGTGGGACCGCGACCCAGGGAAGGTGGGGACCGCGATCCTGGTACAGTGGGATACTGACCCCGGGACGGAGGTGCTGCGACCCCGGGAGGGAGGTTTTTTTTTAATTCGTTCACGGGATGTGGGCGTCGCTGGCAAGGCCGGCATTTATTGCCCATCCCTAATTGCCCTCGAGAAGGTGGTGGTGAGCCGCCTTCTTGAACCGCTGCAGTCCGTGTGGTGACGGTTCTCCCACAGTGCTGTTAGGAAGGGAGTTCCAGGATTTTGACCCAGCGACAGTGAAGGAACGGCGATATATTACCAAGTCGGGATGGTGTGTGACTTGGAGGGGAACGTGCAGGTGGTGTTGTTCGCATGCGCCTGCTGCCCTTGTCCTTCTAGGTGGTAGAGGTCGCGGGTTTGGGAGGTGCTGTCGAAGAAGCCTTTTCGAGATGCTACAGTGCATCCTGTGGATGGTGCACACTGCAGCCACAGTGCGCCGGTGGTGAAGGGAGTGAATGATTAGGGTGTTGGATGGGGTGCCAATCAAGCGGGCTGCTTTATCTTGGATGGTGTCGAGCTTCCTGAGTGTTGTTGGAGCTGCACTCATCCAGGCAAGTGGAGAGTATTCCATCACACTCCTGACTTGTGCCTTGTAGATGGTGGAAAGGCTTTGGGGAGTCAGGAGGTGAGTCACTCGACGCAGAATACCCAGCCTCTGACCTGCTCTCGTAGCCACAGTATTTATATGGCTGGTCCAGTTCAGTTTCTGGTCAATGGTGACCCCCAGGATATTGATGGTGGGGGAATCGGCGATGGTAATGCCATTGAATGTCAAGGGGAGGTGGTTGGACTCTCTCTTGTTGGAGATGGTCATTGCCTGGCACTTATCTGGCGCGAATGTTACTTGCCACTTATCAGCCCAAGCCTGGATGTTGTCCAGGTCTTGCTGCATGCAGGCTCGGACTGCTTCATTATCTGAGGGGTTGCGAATGGAACTGAACACTGTGCAGTCATCAGCGAACATCCCCATTTCTGACCTTATGATGGAGGGAAGGTCATTGATGAAGCAGCTGAAAATGGTTGGGCCTAGGACACTGCCGTGAGGAACTCCTGAAGCAATGCCCTGGGGCTGAGATGATTGGCCTCCAACAAACGCTACCATCTTCCTTTGTGCTAGGTATGACTCCAGCCACTGGAGAGTTTTCCCCCTGATTCCCATTGACTTCAATTTTACTAGGGCTCCTTGGTGCCACACTCGGTCAAATGCTGCCTTGATGTCAAGGGCAGTCACTCTCACCTCACCTCTGGAATTCAGCTCTTTTGTCCATGTTTGGACCAAGGCTGTAATGGGGTCTGGAGCCGAGTGGTCCTGGCGGAACCCAAACTGAGCATCGGTGAGCAGGTTATTGGTGAGTAAGTGCCGCTTGATAGCACTGTCGACGACACCTTCCATCACTTTGCTGATGATTGAGAGTAGACTGATGGGGCGGTAATTGGCCGGATTGGATTTGTCCTGCTTTTTGTGGACAGGACATACCTGAGCAATTTTCCACATTGTCGGGTGGATGCCAGTGTTGTAGCTGTCCTGGAACAGCTTGGCTGGAGGCGCAGCTAGTTCTGGAGCACAAGACTTCAGCACGACAGCTGGGATGTTGTCAGGGCCCATAGCCTTTGCTGTATCCAATGGTACCGCGATCCCGGGAGGGAATGGCCGTGAACTCGGGATGGAGGGACCGCGACCCCAGGGACGGAGGGACCGCGACCCCAGGGACGGAGGGACCGCGACCCCGGGATGGTGTGACCACGAACCCGGGATGGAGTTACCGTGACCCCGGGAGGGAGGTGGTCTTTCAGACCCTCCATGCTCTGTTGTGAGACCTCTGTGTGTGTCTTGTTCTGTTCGTGTTCCATTGCATTGGCTCCCGGTGTGGCAATGCCTCGATTTTAAAATTATCACCCTCGTGTTCAAATCCCTCCATGACAATCTCTCTCTCCCTATCTCTGTAACCCCCTGCAACCGATTTAATCTCTACCGACAACCGCATGTCTCGCCACCCTTAGTGCTCGGACACTCAGTCCTGCATAACACACAGTCAGTGCTGGGACACTCAGTCCTGTTATATGCAGAGTCAGTGCTGAGGCACTCAGTGCTGTTATCGACACAGTCAGTGCTGGGACACTCAGTCCTGTTATACACACACTCAGAGCTGGGACATTCAGTCCTGTTATACACAGTCAGATAAATAAATAACTGCAAACTAAGAATGAAATCTCCAGGACCTGACGGTTTACACCCCAGAGTTTTAAAGGAAACAGGTGGGCAAATTGCAGATGCATTCATCATAATTTCCCAAAGCTCTCCAGACTCAGGAATTGTGCCTTTGGATATGAATGTTGAACATGTCACTCCGTTTATTTAAGAAAGGAGGGAGGGAGAAACCAGGACAATACAGACTTGTCATTTTAACGTCGGTTGTGGGGAACTTACTTAAACCTATCATGAGAGAAAAAAGGAGCTGGTCAAAGAGAGTCAACTTGGATTCGTGAAGAGCAGGTCATGTCTGACTAATTTAGTTGGATTTGTTGAGGAATCTAACAAGGTGGACAGGGGAGTGTCTATGAAGGTTTTCTATATGGACTTACAGAATGCATTTGCAAAGGTTCAGCACAAGAGATTAATAGAATAAATAAAAGGTACAAAATTGAAAGTGACCTTGTGACTTGGGTTGGAATTGGTTGGGAGGTCGGAGAAAAGAGTAAGGAGAAAGGGAATGTTCTTTGATTGGCGGGATATGACAAGTGGTGTCCCCAGGGATCTGTACTGGGGCCTCAGCTTTTCACCATATTTATCAATAACTTGGATGAAGCAATAGAGAGTAATAGGTCCAAGTTTCCAGATGACACTCAGTTATGAAGTACAGTAAGTTGTGTAGATGGAAGCAGGAAGTTACAAAGGGAAAGTTTAAGCGAATGGACAAACTGTGGCAGATGGAGTTCAAATTGGGGAAGTGTGAGATCATTCAATATGGATGCAAAAAGGAAACATTGGAGTATTTTCTGAAAGTGAGAGACTGGGAATGGTGAAGGAGCTCTTTTTCACACAAGGAGAGTGGAAACCTGCTCAGGCTGATTGAAGTGGAACCTGTGATATAATAGAATTTTATGTCCTGTCAGACTTGGATGTCTTGAAGATCCATTTTTAAAAAGGTGGAGGAGCTCAGTTCTAAGACGTATTCCACTCACGTCGTCATAAGTCCTTTAACTGTTACTTTTATCATCGAGATATGAAGGTCAAAAACACTGTGTTTAAAAGAAAGCTGATTTATTTGACACTTGTACAGAATACTAAACTCCAGCCCAGTTAAAGGGAGTCATTAACATCAGAAACAAACTTCCAACTGTCAGAATGAAAGTGGTTTAGTCCTGGATACAGCAATAACAGCAGAATCGAACTCCTGCAGTCACATGTGAACTCGCTGGTGACTCAGCAGGTGGGATGACTGAGTGAATCCCATTCCACACACGGAACAGGTGATCGGAATCTCCTCAATGTGAATACGTTCATGTCTCATCAGATCCCATGTTCTTTTAAAGCTCTTCTCACAGTTTGAACATTTAAAGGGTCTCTTATCAGTGTGAACAAGTTGGTGTTCAATGAGGCCGGATGAACAAGTGAATTCTTTCCCACACACAGAGCAGGTGAATGGCCTCTCCCCAGTGTGAACTCGTTGGTGTGTCAGCAGGGTGGATGACTGAGTAAAGCTCTTCCCACACACGGAGCAGGTGAACGGCCTCTCCCCAGTGTGGACTCGCTGGTGTGTCAGCAGGGTGGATGACTGAGCGAATCCCTTCCCGCACAGGGAGCAGGTGAATGGCCTCTCCCCGAAGTGAACTTGCTGATGTCTCAGGAGGTGGGATGATCGAGTGAATCGCTTCCCACACACAGAGCAGGTGAACGGCATCTCCCCAGTGTGGACTCGCTGGTGTGTCAGTAGGCTGGATGACCGAGGAAATCCCTTCCCACAAACGGAGCAGGTGAACGGCCTCTCCCCAGTGTGAGTACGTTGGTGTGTCAGCAGATCACTTTTTCTTTTAAAGCTCTTCTCACAGTCAGAACATTTAAAAAGACACTTATCAGTGTGAACAAGTTGATGTTCAATGAGGTGGGAAGATTGAGTGAATCCGCTCCCACACACGGAGCAGGTGAACGGCCTGTCCCCACTGTGAATTCGCTGGTGTGTCAGCAGGTTGGATGACTGAATGAATCCCTTCCCACACACGGAGCAGGTGAACGGCCTCTCCCCACTGTGAATGCGTTGGTGTGTCAGCAGATCACTTTTTCTTTTAAAGCTCTTCTCACAGACAGAACATTTAAAAAGTCTCTTATCAGTGTGAACAATTTGATGTTCAATGAGGTGGGATGACTGAGTGAATCCCTTCCCACACACGGAGCAGGTGAACGGCCTCTCCCCAGTGTGTCTGTGTCGATGAGTTTCCAGCCGGGACGAGTAACTGAATCCCCTCCCACAGTCCCCACATTTCCACGGTTTCTCCATGGTGCGGGCGTCCTCGTGTCTCTCCAGGTTGGACGATCAGTACAAGTCTCGTCTGCACAGAGAACATTTGTCTGGTTTCTCCCCACTGTGAATGGTACGATGTTTTTTCAGGCTGTGTAACTGGTTAAAATTCTTTCCACAGTTAGTGCACTGGAACACTCTCACTCGGGTGTGTGTGTCTCGCTGCTATTCCAGTCACAGTGATGTTTGAAATCTTTTCCCACAGATGGAACAGATCAACATTTCTCCTATATTTTAAGGCCGATAATCTTCAGGTGCTGGTGAATCGAGTGACTGTCAGATGTTGACGTGATGTTTGGTTTGAGTTTCTCGTCTGCAAATCCTCCCCTTCTAATACCCTGTAAAAGGAGATAACAAAAGTCCTCACTGTGAATACGGAATAGAAATTCAGAACAGGCAATTCTAGTTTCTATGGAACATTCTACCCGCTCATTCCTCCAGACTGTAAATCCCCGTCCCGCACACTCACCCTCCTCCGTCTGCTGAAACGCAAACCCATCGCACCACTTGCAACAATTTTCCTTCGATTTTATTTTTCTCTCTTGAAGATCCCGACTCGGACTGGTTTCAGTTCTACACTCACTGGTTCCATTCCCTCTCCTCCCCTGAATGTGCTTGCTCTGGCTAGGTTCAGTTCTACACTCACTGCTCCCAACCCTCTCTTCCCCTGAAGGTGCTGACTCTGGCTGGATTCAGTTCTAAACTCACTGGTTCCCCTCCCTCTCCTCCCCTGAAGGTGCTGACTCTGGTTGGATTCTGTTCGACACTCACTGGTTCCTCTCTCCTCTCCTGAAGATGCTCAATCTTGCTGTGTGTATATGGTCTGCCCCTCATTTCGACACTATGTCCCTCCCTATAGCTGCCTGTAAGAAGTCCATATGTAGTACCTCCAAATTTGGCGACGGAATCTCCCTGACAAATCACCATTTCTCCTTCATTTAAAGACTATCCCTGACCTATCACAATTTCTCCTTTATTTGCAGTCACTCCTTGACCAGTCAGCATTTCAGCTTCATTGACAGACACTCCCTGACCCTTCGCCATTTCTCCTTCATTTACAAACTCTCTCTGACCAGTCAGCATTTTCCTTCATTAATAGACGCTCCCTGGCCCATCACTATTTCTTTTTCATTTGTAGACATTACCTGACCTGTCAACATTTCTCCTGCATTCACAGACACTCCCGAACCAATCACCGTTCCTCCTTCATTTACAGACACTCCTTGACCAGTTACTATTTCTCCTTCATTAACAAACGCTGCCTGACAAGTCACCATTTCTCCAACATTTACAGACTCTGCCTGAACTGTCAGCATTTCTCCGTCATTTATAGATACTCCCTATCCCGTCACCGTTTCTCTTTCATTTATAGACACTCCCTGACCTGTCACCATGTCCTCCACCATTTATAGATACTCCCTTACCAGACGCCATTTCACCTGCATTTATAAACACTCCCTGACCCGTCACAATTCCTCCTTCATTTATAGACACGCCCTGACCTGTCACCATTTCGATTTCATTAATAGACACTCCCTAACCAGACACTATTTTTCCTTCATTTACAGACACTCCCTAATCAGACAATTTTTCCATCATTTGCAGACACTCGCTGACCGATCACCATTTCTTCTTCATTTACAGACATTCACTGACCCGTCCCCATTTCTCTTTCATTTATAGACACTCCCTGACCCTTCACCGCTTCTCCTTCATAGAGAGACACTCCCTCACCCGGCACCATTTATCCTTCATTTGGAGACAATCCCGGTCCAGTCACCATTTATCCTTCATTTACAGACACTCCCTAACTAGTCAGCATTTCTCCTTCATTTACAGACACTCCCTGACCGTCCCCATTCCTGCTTCATTTATAGACACTCCCTGAACTGTCACCATTTCTCCTTCATTTACAGACACTCCATGACCAGTCACCATTTATCCTTCAATTACGAACACTCCATGACCAGTCACAATTTCTCCTTCATTTAGAGACACTTCCTGACCAATCACCATTTCTCCTTCATTGACAGACGCTCCATGACCGTCCCCATTTCTACTTCATTTAGACACACTTCCTAACCAATCACCATTTCTCCTTCATTGACAGACGCTCTCTGACCGTCCCCATTTCGACTTTATTTACAGACACTCCCTGACCAATCACATTTCTCCTTCATTTGCAGACACTCCCTGACCGGTTATCATTTCTGCTTCATTCATAGACACTCCCTGACCTGTCACCTCCTCTCACCGCATCTCCCTCCAGATGTCCGTTCACTTGTGAGCAAGGCCCTTGCCATCCACAAACTTATTGCGGATGGCTGCATTTAGGAACATAGGAACAGGAGTTGGCCATTCAGCCCCACGAGCCGGTTCCGCCATTCAATTAGATCATGGCTGATTTATATCTTAAATCTATCTACCCTACTTAGTATCATAGCCCTTAATAATTTGGCCAAACAAAAATCTATCAATCTCAATTTTCAAATTTACAATTGACCCCCAGCCTCAACAGCTTTTTGGAGTGAAGAGAGTTCCAGATTTCCACTCCCCTTTGTGTGAAGAATTGCATCCTGACGTCACCCCTCAATGGCCGAGCTCAAATTTTAAGATGATCCCCGCTTGTTCTGGACTCTCCCACCAGAGGAAATAGTTTATCTCCATCGACTCTATCAAAACCTCTAATCATCTTAAACACCTCAATTTGATCAATCCTTAATCTTGTTTATTCAAGAGAATACAAGCCTCGTCTACGCATCTGTGCTCATCATTTACATAATTCATCACCATAAGTACAGAATAGAAATTCAGAACACACAGTTCGAGTTTCTCTGGAACATTCTTTTCTCCCTTGCCCCTCCTAAGCTGTGAATGCCCTGTCTAACACACTCTCCCTCGCCCCTATTAAGCTGTAAATCCCCGTCCCACACAATCTCCCTCCCTGCCCCTATTAAGCTGTAAATCACCCGTCCCACACTCTCCCTCCTTGCCCCTGTTAAGCTGTAAATCCCCCGTCCCACACACTATCCCTCCGTGACACCTCCTCGCTGTTTGACATCCAGATTCATCGCAGGATCTATTTTTCCTCCTTTTCTCTCCTGAAGGTTCTGTGTGATGTTGGGTTTCGGCCCCAGTCACTGTTTGCCGTCGAGCGCCCGGCCAAGTGGTAATTCTGCACCTGTGAGCCTGTACAGCGAGCTGCCGGCGTTTCAACTACGGGGAGCAGCACAGTCACGGTCCCTGGCTGATTCTGTCCGGCAAAGCTGAGGCCAACGGGAGCAGATCAACAACAACATGCATTTACATTGAACGGAGTCTCAGCAACACCGAGTGCGGCTCAGGCCCCGAATCAGAGCCGGGGGATCGTGCGGGCGGGGGTCCCGGGACTCCATTACACCCATCATCCAGCGCCTCCCCCGTACTACCCACCGCTTCCCGGTATCTTCTCCCGTTTCCACCGAATCCGACTCGCGAACAAAGGAAAGCAGGGATGCCTTCCCAGAATGCACTTCGGGCCTGGGGAGCATGCGCAGTTTGAGCGGGAAGTCAGCGCGTTCGAGAGATAGAGGGGTTTCTGGGGCGCGGGGGATTGTGGGTCCTCCGGCAGCCATTAGTCTCCATGTGTCGGTCAGTGTTTTATTGCACGCGTCGCGCACAGAACCATTTCTCGAAATAAAGACTGAAGAATTCAGAGCCGGTTTGCTAAACAGACACTGACCGTACAATGTAGAACATTTATTTTCAATTTTTTTTCTCGTGACTCGGTGTAAGAAAAACACTTCCCCCAGGGACACAAAAATAATATCTTCTGACTGGAGTTTTCATCAAATCCCAATAAAGGTCAGTCCATGCTCGCTCTTCACTTCACTTCAAGTATTAAATAAAATTAGACATCGACGTTACTTGAAAAACATTTTAATTACAGTATAAATACAGCAAATAAAAGATCAGGTTGAGTTTCACTTAAATAATGTGACGGATGGGTCTGCCTGTTGTTCATGATCTCATTCTAATCTGGATCACAAGATGAAAGCTCGACACGCATATCAGGTGCGCTGTTGAGTCGGTTTCTTTCTCTTGTTTTTAACATTCTCAAATTCGAAAATCCCAGTTCGCACATGTAGGCTGTTGTGAATGGCAGCAAAACAGAACACTAATCTTAGTGAACAGAGGATATTCTTTGAAAGCACTGAGGCAAAAAGAAGATACACTGAATGACTTGTGGCTTGTTTTCAGTGTTCTCACAGGTGAGTCGCACCAGTTCGTTTTCTTGCTCAGCCATCAAGTTTAGTTTAATTTTCTATTCAGGATTTTCGAAAGCAAAAGGATCTTTAACCCAACGCTTTTCCTTCAAATTTTCAAACCCCTCTGCAGGGAAGTAACGACTAAAATTGTCAGACAGAGCAGCGAGATGTAACTGTATGACACATTTCATTTCATTCCCTTTATCTTCATTGAATCTGTTCTCCTCAATGTGTTGTAACAGTGTTGTGAACATGGAATATCTCGGGTGATTATTTTCAGTCAGGCTTGCCACAGTTTTAATGACGTCTGGAATGTTTTTATCTGTTCACAATGTCGAAACAAATCATTGCCTCTTCCTTGTAACTTCAAATTCAGTTCCTTTAAAATTGAGAACATATCAGCCAAGTAAGACAACTTCATTAACCAACTGTCATCATAAAATTGATTTGCAAAATTAAATGTTTCTCTACCAGAACAATGTGAATCTCTTTCCTGAGGTCGTAAACCCTTGTAAGCACCCTGCCCCGTTACAGCCATCGTACTTCAGTGTGAAACAGTAAATTAATAAGCTCAGCTCCCATTTCTGAACATAATGCTTCAAAAAGCCTGCAGTTCAGTGAGCTTCCTTTAATGAAATTAACAATTTTCACTACTTCCTTCAGTACTGCCATGAGATCAGGGGGAATACCCTTGGACGCCAAAGCCTCGTGGTGAATGAAACAGTGATTCCAACCATCATTACCAGCTGCCTCAGATATTCTTCTCACAACTCCACTATTTCTACCTGTCATATTTGCTGCACCATCACTTGGAATTTCTTTGCAATTAGCCCAGTCCAATTTGTATTTTCCATCTACACTGTCATGCAGTGCTTCGAATATTCGAATATCTCTGCTCCTGTTTTATTTGTTGGTAAAGTTAGACAACACAACAAAACTTCCATTAAGTCACCTTGCCCGACATATCTCACGTAAACTAACAGTGTTGCACAATTTGAAACAACAGTACTTTCGACAAGTTGGATAGCAAAATCCCCGGCTAACTGTGACCAAGTAATAAGCTTGGCTTCAAAATGGTCAGCAATAGAACATATTCGCCGAGACATTGTGTTATCACTGAGAGGAATGGTTCTCAATTTTTCAGCAGGCTTCTCGATGAAGATTGTACGCACCATATCCTGAGATGCTGGAAGAATAAGTTTTTCGCCAACTGTATGGGCCATTTTCTCTCTTTCCACACGATATGAGACCAAATATGACACCAGTTGTGCCTTATCATTCAGAGCAGTTGACCGACTAAGAACTTGTGCTGATAACTTTAATCCCCGTTTCTTCCTTTAAAAATATTCAAGCGTGTGATCAACGAGTTCCCCATGTTTTGTCAATAAATGACTTTTTAATTTTGACGAGTTTTAAACTCTTGTTTCCAAGCACCTCGTTACAATTAACACACTGGGGCTTTCCATCTTGGTTTGCGTTTGCACAATTGATGAAACCACATTTCAAAAAAGCCTCACTATACTGCTTCATCCTCGATGTGGTTGGTGGTTCAGAGGTGGTTCAGACCCGGTCGATATGGCAGAAGAGCGTCCATCATTAATTGAACTTTCTGTTGCAGAAGAACTTCTTTCTCTTCTTACAAAACGATTAATTTTGGGGAAATAAAGTTTGATGATTAAGCCGCCCCCGACTCCTTTCCCCTTGATATTGGACTTACGCCAGCACCACACACCGTGGCTTGGAGGCGAGGAAGAGCGTGTCCTGGCAGTTGCTCGGAAAAAGTAAACATAACTGAAGGTGTTTTCCACCAGAAAAAGGCCATCGCTCCACAGAATGAAATGACTGCCTGCCATCTGCCCAACGAAAATTACCTGTGAAATGACTGCCTGCCATCTGCTTAACCGGATATTACCTGTGAAATGATTGCCTGCTATTTGCCCAACGGAAATTACCTAATACAGATGTGAAAGTAAACTTCAGTCCAACATTCAACCAATCAATTTCACGCAATCACAAGTTTTGACGACAAGACTGCATGTGACATATCATCTACTTATGAAATAAATGTTTGCCCTTTTCTTATTTGATGTCCAGTTTTGATTCATTTTATTTTCCTGGGTTTGTATTGTGACCGTACCCATTTAATGGCAGTGAGCTGATATTGTCAATCGGGCTCAGCATTCTCTGGCGAGCAGCTACCGGCCTTATAAGCTCCGCTGATAACCTGATATCTGAAGAATTTCCTTTCCATGTTTCATTATATTTATACTTTTCTATTTAGGTTAAAACGAGGGTGCACAATGTTAAAAACAAAGCAATTTGGCAACATACAGGTCTCCCCAGTAAACGCAAGAGCACGCAGAATGAATCTCAATGGAACAAACCTCTTCTCTTTCACTCCCACTGGAAAAAATCCGAAAAGACCAAACCCTTTCCTATTCCCTCTCATTGCATAGAATCCCAAAGAGAAAAAACTCCTTCTCATTCCAAGCCATTATAGAGAGTGCGGTGCCCAGAACTGAACACAGTACTCTAAATGAGGACTAAACAGAGCTCTGTACAACTGTGATATAACTTCCACTCCTTTTTATTTCCGTTCCCTTGAGATAAAGATCAAAATTTCATCTCAATTTTAACTTCTTTTTAGTGATTTAGTAATCACTGTTGGTGATTTATGTACTTGGATCCCCATATGCCTCGATTCCCCTGAAGTGCAAAAATCTATCGATCTCAGCTTTTAATATATTCAACGACTGAGAATCCACAGCCCTCTGGGGTTGAGAATTCCAAAGATTCACAACACTTTCAGTGAAGAAATTCTCCCTAATTTCGATCCTAAATGGCCGGCCCCTTATCTTGAGACTATGACCTCTAGTTTTAATTCTCCAGCAGGGTAATCAGCCTCTCCTCACCGACCCTGTCAAACCTCCTAAGAATTTTATACGTTTCAATGCGATCACCTACCATTCTTCTAAACTCCAGCGAATATAATCCAATATTACACAATATTTCAACATAGTACAATTGCAGCAAGACCTCCTTACTCTTATATTCCAACACCCTTGCAATAAAGGCTGACATATCATTTGCCTTCCTCACTCTCATTGGACCCTTGGTAACTCACCATTCCCAGTATGTTTTTCCTCTGTTCCTTCTATAGGGAAAAGAAATGAACATTGAAAACATTTCAATATAATTACAGCGGTTTATATTTTGGAAACAATATCCAGCTGAACTGCATCAAATTCGATGACAAACTTCTAGTTTCAAAAGGAAGTGAATTAATAACAATAATTAATTGCGATGGTCGGGAATCGAACCCGGGTCAACTGCTTGGAAGGCAGCTATGCTCACCACTATACCACCATCGCTGACAATCTGCCGCCATAAAATAGTTCCTAAACATTAGACCCTTAACAGACACTGCAGGCTTTTGGATTTTGTCCTTCATTTGAACTGGTTTCTGACGGATCCTTTCTCGCTCTGTTGCAGTTCCCGTTTCCGCCCAGTAGATGCCGCCAACCCCCAATCAATGGAAATTACAGAACAGCCAGTAATTATTGACCTTTTCTCGGACTGAAGAGACAGTCGATACCTGCAATATTTGACCAGTTGGAAATACATTTTGCCGCAGCTCACATCAGCCATTGAGTAAAGTTAAATAGTTACATTAAATCATTACAGAGACCGGACGACCAGCTGGGCACGAGTGGCAGCTTAATATTCAAGCCTATAAGATCTTTTGAAAGGACAGGGAAATAGGGAATGAAGGCAGAGTAGCAATATTACTAAAGGACAATATTACAGCAGTTGAAAGATACAATATCAGTGAGGGTGAGCGGGCAGTGTAAACACTCTGAGAGAGACCCATCACAAGTGGCCCCACTGTACTCCTCCAGAAGGTATAAGAAGGGCGAGTGGGGGAGGATTTCTGAAATCTTTGTGAAAGTATTGTGGAAATGTCTGGAAGAGGAAAAACCGGCGGTAAAGCTCGGCTCCAAGGCCAAGTCTCGCTCATCCCGGGCCGGACTGCAGTTCCCTGTGGGCCGTGTTCACAGGCTCCTGCGAAAGGGGAACTACGCTGAACGTGTGGGTGCCGGGGCTCCGGTCTATCTGGCTGCTTTGTTCGAGCATCTGACGGCTGAAATCCTCGAGCTGGCCGGAAACGCGGCCCGGGACAACAAAAAGACCCGCATCAACCCCAGACAGCTGCAGATGGCCATCCGCAACGACGAGGAGCTCAACAAGCTGATGGGACTGGTGACCATCGATCAGGGCGGGGTGCTGCCTAATATCCAGGCCGTGCTGTTGCCGAAGAAAAGCGCTGTGAGCATCAAAAAGAAGTGAAGCGTCCAAAATTTAATCTAATAACAGGACAAGGTCAGGACCAATCTTATTAAATCCTTTGACTAATTAACAGTAAGAGTAAATAAGGGTAACCTGGTAGATGTAATACATTTGGATTTTCAGATAGCCTTATATAAGGTACCGCATTGTAGAATCATGGCAAAGTTCAGTGTACGTGGAGTCAGGTGACAGGTAGCGGAATGGATAGCAAGCTGGCGACAAAACAGAAAACAGAGAATAGGGGTTACGGTTAGCTGCTTGGAGTGGCAAAAAGTGGGAAGTGGTTTAACACAGGGATCAGTGCTGGGACCACTGCTGTTCACAATTAACATTAACGATTTGGATTCGGGAATCAGAAGTACAATTTCAAAATTTGACGATGATACCAAATTGGGGGGTACAGTTAATACAAGGGAAGAATGTGTCAAAATGCAAGAGGACATTAATAAACTTGCAGAATGAAGAATAAGGTGCTCACATATTGTTTGGATAATAAGTCTAAACAGGATAGAGGAGCAATGGGATCGAGAGCTACAGATATACAAATTACTAAAAGTGGCAAATAAAAGTAGCTTCGCCAGCGTTACCGTCTGACAAAGACACTCGCTCTCAATCTGTGAAAAGATAATGACCATGAACTGGGACTGAAGCCGAACACATCCCCAGTTACAGTGCGGCCCGGCCCGGACATCTCCTTCTCCCTGTTTTATATCTGTAAACAATTTTACAACACCAAGTTATAGTCCAGCAATTTTATTTTAAATTCACAAGCTTTCGGAGGCTTCCCCCTTCGTCAGGCTTCCCCCTTCGTCCCACCTTCATGTCCAGCACTGGAGAGAGAGAAACAGTATCAGTCTTACACTCCGATCAGTGTCTAAATCACGCACACTAGCAATATCCACCTTCATATTCAGCACCAGCGAGAGAGAGGGAGGCAGACACGGTGAGAGAGACAGAGAGCGGTGAGACACAGTGACAGACAGACGTAAACAGTATTAGTTCCAGACTGACCGGTAAAGTGCCGTTTTATGCAGAAAGATCGCGTTGGAGAGACAGAAGATGCAATCTAATCTCTCACTGATATTATACAAGGGACAGACACACTATTAATCCCACACTCAGGGACAGTGCAGAGTGACAAAAACAATGGGCCACATTGAACCCTCTTTTGCCTGTTGTACCATCTGAAGTTTTGCAGCTCAAGGCTGTTCGATATTACTCTTAGTAACCGAGAATTTCACTCCGGTTAAATTAATCTGGGTCTGTTGCTGTCAGATATTAATCCTACACGGTCCCAGCAAATACACCAACTCCCACTTTCCTCCCATGTTTCTCCAGGATTGGTTTGAGAAATCCTCCCTCCAGTTTCGGAGTCACACGTTTATTTATCAGCAGAGGGGCCAAAATTGAACTGGATCCTTTGGCTTATTACACAGCCGCCCACTTTATCTATGAAAGGCTCTTTACCATCAAAAGATATTGACAGGAACAGCAAGGATGGAAACATCTAGTTTAATAGTTAGAGATTGTAAAGTCAGTCTGGATTCCAGCGTTAGGCACTGGTGGAATCCCATCTGTTTCCCATTCTGGTGCCTGTTCCTGCACTGCCTGTGGACCCCATTCACTCTGACCTTTCCCCCAGCCCCACTTCCTTTGCTCAGACTCTGAAAAATTCCAATTGGGGAAAGTTTCCATCGATTTTTGTATTGGGAATTATACCAGATATCTGCGCATGCGTGATTCAGCCCAGCCCCCAGCGCTGGTTGTTGGTGAACAGAAGAGCGCATGCGCGCTCCCCTCCCCCAGCTCGGCCTGTGGGCGCCATTCCCTCAGTGAGCGGAAGAAGATGGTTTAAAACAGCGGGAATGGAGAGATCACGGCCCCCGGGGGAAGGGAGCAAAGAGCAGCCTCGTTACAGCAGCTCATCGCTTCGGGACCGTGTCCGCAGATGGGCTCAGATCGGCATTGAGTCCGGGGGAAGGTCAGGGGGAGTCCGGGGGCTGTTTGTCAGAGGCAGAGTGGATCAGGAACTGGTCCAGGAACATCGAGTGAGCGGGGGAAGGGAGTGGTGATTCTCTGGCTGTTTGTGTACAGGGTGTGTCCAGGGTAAGGGAGAGAGAATGGGAAGAAACTGCTATTTGAAATCGTTGCCTCTTTCTCTCCCCAAACCAGTGATGAATGTTCCTGGTTTATTTTCAGTCTCACCCCATTTATTGTTCCTGGACAGTGAAGAGTGGAAACAGAGCCGGACAGTAAGGATGTGGGGAGTTATTAAAAGAGCAGGCACCAGGTGAGAAGTTGAAGGACACATTTTAAACAACGGCTGTTTGCTTTCAGTTGAACGGTTAATCCCCGGGTGAGGGGCTTAGAAACCTGACCCGAACATCGGGTAGTCCCATTCATGGACCAGTGCAGGGGTTGGGTTGTGTCTGGATGTCTCCAAATTGTTATAAAACAGCCCAACACACCTGCTCTGCAGAAGCTGAGTGCTGCAGTATTGCAGTGTAGTCAGATGCTGATACTGTTTGTATCGCTGGTTTTCAATTGTGGATATTCAAAATAATTATTAACAGATTTTAAATTGATCACTTTTGTATTTTCCACCTCAACTGTTCTTGAGTTACAAGAGATACGTTTCTTTTTACAGGCAAACCCTTGAAGGAGCCAGATTCAATGTGAAATTTCGTCCACCCGAGGCAAAGGAACAGTGCTGCCAACTCCTTCTCACACACAGTATGTATATTATCACTCACAGAGCACGGAGACACAGACAGCTCATCAGTTCCACAGTCTCAGACAGCAGAAGTAGTCAGTCCCACACTGATCCCAAAGTTCCAGAGACACATTTTCAATCCAACAGTCAAACAGAACAGGTGAGGCAGACTCTGTTCCATTTCTCCCGAACTCAGTCCCGCTGACAGGTAGATACAAAAATCCCAGTCCAAAGTCTCGCTTTCAGATTGTCAATTTCACAAAAGGGCAACATTAGCCATGAATTAAATACCAGATACCCCGAGATTCCAATTGAATACTAGCCCAGAACTCACACACACACGTGAGTTTAATACATGCAGTATCCATTCGAATAGTGTACCATTCGAATACAAATTACCTGTCCAAAACTCATGTATAGTATCAGATTGAGAAATGCTGTGACAGTATAACCTGAGAAACAAATTAGATACCAGTTTATACTACACTCATAGTATGAGATTTAAAGATACATTATCAATGCGATCAGCACAGACTGAGATACACACTACATACCAGTCCAAAAATGTTACAAAATAAAATGTAATAATGCAGTATCAATTCATTTAGTGCAGACTGATCTACACATTATATAGCAATTCAAAAATGTCACCATGTCAGTTTGAAAGATATATTATCATTCACAATATTACTCAAAGAGATACAGATATAATAGTAGTCCAAAAGCACACAAATTATCTGATTAAAACCTCCAGCAACAAATCCTGAAGTTTATCCAAATTTACCAATTAAATAATGAAAAATATTATTTAAACATTGAGTTATTAAAGCTACAGTATTGAATACCATAAAGTAATCTGAGAAAATAATTACATCCAGATACAGAATGAATCTCACATTCACACACAGTACCAGAGATGGCAGATACAGAATGAATCTCACACTAACACACAGTACCAGAAATTGACAGATACACAATGAATGTCACACTCACATTACTGCAGACTGAGTTACACATTGCATACCCGTTCAAAGATCTCATAATGTCAGATTGAAAGATACTGTATCAATTCCATTAGTTCAGACTGAGCTACATATTAGATATATTGGTAAATACTCATAGAGTATTTTACTGAAATAAACATTATCAATACCTTTGGTACAGATTGAGCTACACATTATATACTAGTCCAAAAACCTCATAAAAGATCAGACTGGAAGATACAGCTTCAATTCTATTAGCACTGCCTGAGCTGTACATTACATCCCAGACTGAAAATCCCATAAAATATTCGACTGAAACAGAGAGTATCGATTCCATGAGTGCAGACTGAGCCACACGTTATATAGCAGTCCAAGAATCTCATAATATATCAGACTCAAAGATACAACATCAAATTCATTAGCACAGACTGAACTATATGTTACTCAACAGTCCAAAAATCTCATAGAGTAACAGATTGAATGATTCAATATCACTTCCATTATTGAAGACTGAGCTACACATCACATTCCAGTCCAAAAATCTCATACAATATCAGACTTAAAGATACAGTATCAATTCCTTTAGTGCAGGATGAGCTACATATTACATACCAGTCCTAAAATCTCATAGTGTTAGACTCAGATACAGACTTAATCCCATTATTGCAGACTGAGCTACACATTACATACCAGTGCAGTAATTTCAACAGAAACAGACTGAAAAGTACATTATCATTCACAATAAAGTTCAGAGATTAAGATGTGGCATTACTCCAAAACTCACACACGTTGTTTGATTAAAGAAAACCGGAAAGTGTATCCATATTAACAAATTAAATATTCGAAGAACTGTATATACTCTAAAGTATTAAAAATACAGTTTCAAATCCGATACTTTTATCTGAAATAAGAATACAGAATGAATCCAGACTTGCACATTGTCTCAGAGACTGAATTACAGAATGAATACCACACTGAGATAAAATAGCAGAAAATGGCAGATATAGAATGTATCCAACACTCACAGACAGTACCAGAGACTGACAGGTACTAGAGATGGACAGATACAGAATGAATCCAACACTCACAGACAGTACCAGAGACTGACAGGTACTAGAGATAGACAGATACAGAATGAATCCATCACTTATATGTAGTACCTTAGACTGACAGATGCAGAATATACCCTACGCTCACACTCAGTAGTGGAGACTGATAGATACAGAATGAATCCCAAACTCACGCACAGTACCAGAGACAGACAGGTAGAGAATAAACCCCACTCTCACACACAGTCCCAGAGACAGACAGATACAGAATAAACCCCACTCTCATACACTGTACCAGAGACTGACCTCTACTGGACGTAAGCGAGAACTGTAAAAGAACGGAACAAATTCACATCATCTGTCATGGTTGCAGAAACAGGACAATGCAATGTGAGGAATGTCTCTGTCTGTAACAATTACTCTCGTATTTTTGCACATTGTGATAGTGAAAAATGAAGACAATTGATTTATAATAAGGTTTTTGTTTTACTCATTCGATAGTTGTGAATTTACCCCTTTATATTTCAGTGTACATTGCACAGTATTTCTCTCTGGTTTCTCAGGACACGATTTACATTGCTCCTCTACCCCGTTTAGACTCTTCTTTTCCAAGCAGTATATGGCCTCCTTATTCCCCCAAGTGAAACGCACCACCTCACACCTTTCTATATTGAAATTCAATGGGAATTTACACGGCCGTTCTGTATGCTTATTTTGTCACAGTCTTCCTCAGAATAGACAATACCCCCTAAATTAATTAGAAGAATTTAACACAGCATTACAAATATGTTTGGTCTAACAAAATGTACTTGCAGCACGTCTCCATTCCTCGTTTTTATAAATCCCACTCGTGCAATATAATGTGAAGAATGAGTTTATCTTCTGTCCCTCTCTCATCTGCAAACTTCAATGACCCGTGGTTTGGGGACATCTACTGGCCGGAAGCAGAACTGCAACAATTCGGAACAAATTGCTGAAACCGGATAATGTGCAGTGTGAGAGTGTTTGTGATTGGTGGCAGGAATTAAATCTGATTATTCATATCTGCCCATTAACCTTTAGTGTTTGTTATTGAACATTGAACAGAGCCGGACAGTAAGGATATGGGGAGTTAGAAAAAGACCATCTATTGCAGGCATCAGGTGAGCTGTTTGAAGGACAAATTTTAAACAGTGGCTGTTTTGTTTCGGTTTAATGGTTAGTCCCATGGGAGAGGTGATTAGAAACCTGACCTGTACAAAGTTTCCCGCCCCATCGGGTAGTCCCATTCATGGATCAGGGCAGGGGTTGTGTTGTGTCTGGATGTCACTAATTTGTTGTAAAACAGCCCAACTCACCTGGTCTGCAGAAGCTGAGTGCTGCAGTACTGCAGTGGAGTCAGACACTGACACTGTTTGTATCGCTGGTTTTCATTTGTGGATATTACAATGATTATTAACAAAGAGATTCAATTAATCACTTTTGTATTTTAGACTTCACCTGTTGTTAAGTTACAAGCGATATTTTTTCTTCCTGCAGGCAAATCCTTGAAGGACCCACAATCAATGTGATGTTTACTCCACCCGAGGCACGTGGAGCAGTCAGTGCAGCCAGCTCCTTCCCACACACAGTAGGTACATTAACACTCACAGAGCACAGAGACAAGGACAGGTCACCAGTCCCACAATCTCAGACAGCAGAAATAGCCAGTCCCATACTCATCCCAATCCAGCAGTCAAACAGAGCAGGAGGGACTGACTGAATTTCCAATTCACAACAACTCAGTACCGCTGACCGGCAGATAAATAATTCCCAGTCCAAAATCACACCCAGTATCGGATTGAAAGGCTCTGTGTCAATCTCACGTTAGTTCAGCCTTAGCTACAAATTAAATCCCAGCTAGAACTGACACATGGGACCGATTGATAGGTACAGAATGAATCACAATAATGTACCCCGAGATTCAAATTAAGTACCAGCCCACAACTCTCACACATTATGAGTTTAAAGATGCAGTATTTATGACCACATTGTACACTGAGATACAAATTAGATACCAGTTCAGATGTTACCCAAATTTGACTTACATATTTGTCCAAAAACCTCATAGTGTCTGAATGCAATGTCCATTTCAATTCCTTTACTGCAGACTGAGGTACACATTAGATACCAGTCCAAAATTATCATGCAGTATGAGACTGAAAGATATAGTATCAATCCCATTAGTGCAGACTGAGCTACACGTCACATACCAGTCCAAAATTCTCAGTGTCAGGTTGAAAGATACAGAATCAATTCCATCAGTGCAGATTGAGCTACACATTATATACCAGTCCAAAATTCACATAGAGTCTCGTACTGGAAGATACAGTATCAATCCCATTAGTGCAGGCTAAGGTACACATTAGTTACCTGTCCAAAAATCACATTGTGTCAAACTGAAAGGCACAGTATCAATTCCTTTACTGCAGACAGAGGTTCACATTAGATACCTGTCCAAAAATCACGTACAGTATCATAATGAAATATACAGTATCGATTTGATTAGTTCAGACTGATCTGCACGTAACATACCAGTGCAAAAATCTCACACGGTATCAGACTGGAAGATACAGTATCAATCCCATGAGTGCAGACTGAGGTATACATTAGATACCAGTCCAAAAGTTACATTCAGTGTCAAACTGAAAGATACAGTATAAATTCCATTAATGCAGAGTGAACGACACCTTACAAACCAGCCTAAATATATTACACAGTAACAGACTGGAAGGTACAGTATGAATTCCATCAGTGCAGACTGAGCTACACATTATATACCGTGCAAAAATCTCATACATTATCACACTAAAACAATCAATATGAATCCTATGAGTGTAGACAAAGCTACACATTACAAACCAGTCCAAAAATCTCTTGCAGTGTCTGACTGAAAGTTAGAGTGTCAATTCCATTTGTACAGACAGAACCACAGATTACATACCAGGTCAAAAATCTCATACAGTGTCAGCCTGAAAGAAACAATATCAATTCCATTAGCCCAGACTGAGCTACGCAATAAATACGAGTCCAAAAATTTCACAGCAAAAGATTGAAATGTACATTATCTTCAGAGTTTAAGATGTAATCCTACCACAAAACTCACACACGTTGTTAGATGAAAACAAAATCCAATAGTTTATCCATATTGACAAATTAATTCTAGACAAAAGATTTGTATATATCAATGAATTAAACAAACAGTTTCAAGCACTCTACTGTAACCTGAAATAAGAACACAGAACGAATCCAGACTTGCACTTTGCCCGGAGACTGAGTTACAGGATGAATCCCCCACTGAGATAAAATACCAGAGACTGACAGTCACAGAATGAATCCCAAACTCACAGATAGAACCAGAGATTGACAGATACAGAATGAATCCCACATTCACAGACAGTATCAGAGACTGACAGATACTGAATGAATCCCAAACTCACACACAGTACCAGAGACTGACAGATACAGAATGAATCCCACACTCACATTCAGTGCCAGAGACTGACAGATACAGAATGAATCCCAAACTCACACACGGTAGCAGAGACTGACAGATACAGAATGAATCCCACACTCACAGATAGCACCAGAGACTGACAGATACAGAATTAATCCCACACTTACATACAGTACAAGAGACTGACAGATACAGAATGAATCCCACACTCACAGACTGTACTGGAGACTGACAGATACAGAATGAATCCCACACTCACAGACTGTACTGGAGACTGACGGATACAGAATGAATATCACACTAACATACTGACTGACAGACAGAGAATTAATCCCACGCTCTCATACAGTCTGACATCTACTGGACATTAGTGAGAACTGTAACAGAGCGGAATAGTTCACATCATCTGTCGTTGTTACAGATTCAGGACAATGTTCAATGTGAGGAAATAGTTTCTCCCTGTAACTTTTGCTCTCGTATTTTTTTCATATTTTGTCAGTGAAAAATTAGACAATTGATTCATAATAAAGTTTTTGTTTTGATCGTTCGAAAGTTGCCCCATTATATTTCACTCTACATTGCACAATATTTCTGTCTGATTTCTTATGACACGATTTATATTAATTCAAATAAACCGAACTGAAACAGAAATAAAAACTGAGCGCAAATCTGAAAGTTTCAACGGCGACCGTCAAAAGTGAAAGGGATAAAATATAGAAAAAATTAAAACCGAAAATGCTGGAAAGACTCAGCAGGTCCGGCAGCATCTGTGGAGAAGGGAAGCTCGGGTTAACGGTTCAGGTCAATGACCCTTCTATAGATCAGAAAGGTTAATCCGACATAATGTAAATAAGGAACGGGAATCAGCAGAGGGAAAAACTTCAGAAAATCAATTAATTTCACAAATCCGGGCAATTGTGTCCTGTATCCATCGTACAGATCAGGGCAAATAATAATACAAAGGAACAGTTAAATTCAACGTTATGGGGGAAGAAATGAAATTTAAAAGTATTTTTTATATAAATTGGACAAGTTTGGAAACATTATCGCTCTGAACATCATCAAATTCGGTTCCAGTCTTGGTGTTTCTGAATTCAGCGTGCTGGGATTCAAACCTGTTGGAATTAACTGCTTGGAAGGCTGCTATACTCACCATTATAGTGCCTTATTTCACTGGGAGGGAGAAATCGAGTGTTTCTGTGGAATTTCGGACTGAATTGCTCCAATTGGTTTTCTGGCTCTTCAATCACAGACAATAAATCGTTCCCAAACATCAGCCCCTGAACCGACACAACAAGCTGGTGGAATTTCTCATTCATAGATATTAAATAAGGGGATGGCAAAAGCGAATAGGAAGAGGTTAGGAAGAAGTCACAAAAACAATTAGGGAAGCAAACAGGAACCACGAAATCAAATTATCAAGGAATATAAAAAGTAAAAGTAAATTATTCTACAGTCACAAAAATAATAAAATGAATATCAGAATATCTTGAGGGCCACTAAGGGATTCACAAGATAAACTCACAGGTAACGTCAGCGAAATGCCACAAATATTGAATTATTACTTTCCCTCAGTATTTACCCGGGAGATTAACAGGGTGAACATGATATTAGAGGAAGAGGTCAATAAAGATATCAAGGCATTTAAGTTGGAAAGGGTGGTAGAACTCCTGGTCCAGATGGATTGCATCCGCACATATTAAATGAAACAAGGGAAGAGATAGCACAGGCATATATAGGAAAAATCATTGCAGAAAGGAATAGTGCCAGAGGACTGGATGACAGTTAATGTAATTCTTATATTTTGAGACAGGAGATAGATCAAATCCAGGGAACTAAAGACCAGTTAACTAAAGGTCGGTGGTAGGAATGATCACGGAATCTTTTACTCACTGATGCAATCGAAAAACATCTAGAAACCAAAAATATCATATCGAAGAGTCAGCACGGATTTCAGAAAGGGAAGGTTTAATAGTTTGGCAGAAGGTTTGACAGTTTAAATTACAGTACAACATAACTTGTCTACTTTTCAATTCTATTCCTCTAGAATGTGCTGTGTTTGCTTTCTATGGCCTTATCAACCTGTGTTGCTACTTTTAATTATTTGTCAATCTGTACCCCTAAATCCCTTTGCTCTTCCACCCCTGTTATTTTCCAAGCAGTATGTGGCCTCCTTATTCCCCCGAGCAAAATGCACCACCTCACACCTTTCAATATGGAAATTCAATGCCCATTTACACGGCCTTTCAGCAAGCTTATTAAACTCTTTTTTTATTTTTGTATTTTTCCTCAGTATAGGCTATACCCCCTAAATTAATTACAAACATTTAATACAGCATTACAACTACTGCTTTGTCCAATAAAATGTTTTCCATTCCCCGTTTTTCTGAATACCACTCGTGCAATATAATGTGAAGAAAGAGTTTATCTTCTGTCCCTCTCTCATCTGCAAACTTCATTGACCCGGGGTTTGGGGACATCTACTGGCCGGAAGCAGAACTGCAACAGTTCGGAACAAATTGCTGAAACCGGACAACGTGAAGTTTGAGCGAGTTTGTGATTGGTGGCAAGTATTAAATCTGATTGGTTTCTTCTGATATCCAATCAAATCGATAAAGGAAAAATATTGTGTCATCAGTTCCAATCACGATCATTGCCTTCCCTCATCCCTCATTAGCATAGGGCTGTGGGGCTGCCTATTTAATCCGAGCTCGGAGCGGATTTGGTTCATTTCTGAGTCTGAAATTGATTTTCAAAATGCCTGAGGACAAGAAAGCAGCTCTTAAGAAGGGCGCCAAGAAAAGCTTGAGTAAAGCACCAGCCAAGGGCGGCAAGAAGCGGAGAAAGGCGAGGAAGGAGAGTTACTCCATCTACGTCTACAAAGTGATGAAGCAGGTTCACCCCGACACCGGCATCTCCTCCAAGGCCATGAGCATCATGAACTCCTTTGTGAACGATATTTTCGAGCGCATCGCCGGTGAGGCTTCCCGCCTGGCCCATTATAATAAACGCCACACCATCAGCTCCCGGGAGATCCAGACCGCAGTGCGCCTTTTGCTGCCCGGAGAACTGGCCAAACACGCCGTGTCGGAAGGGACAAAGGCGGTGACCAAGTACACCAGCTCCAAGTAAAACTCCACAATGTACTGAAAAAAAAATAAACACAAAGGCTCTTTTAAGAGCCACCCACAGTCTCTCTGGAGAAGCTGTACCGACCCCTCTGTATGGAATCATTTTACTGTAGATAGTTTGATACCAACTGTCTCTCTATAACTCTTGTGCTTTTGTAATTTCTCTTGAAATCTGGAAGATTCTCATAATCACTGCCATGTATAATCTGTGTGTCGCTTTCTATTTAATCCCAATAACCAAAAACGTGTCCCTGATCCTCTCATTCCCGTTCATATTCCGTCCCTTCCTCCACATCTGCCCCTTCAGAGCCGTCTCAAGGCAATGGATTAGACTTCATTTCTTTCTCCTTTTCACGTTTGTTTGTTCATTATTCGGGAATATCACTTTGAGAACCGCAATCCTTTGAAATGCAGCAACCCTGAAAGGGACGTCACACTGAGAACAGAAAAGTCGAAAGACTCTGTCACTGTTCGACTTCTGACACCAGGAGTCTCAGCTCCGGTTTCGATCGCGCTGCAGCTCCTGTGAACAGGGATCAATCCACAATCTGTGGTTTGTTACTTTTACAAAGATTGAGCTGGAAACTGTCCCGTTACAAAATGGGACTTTATTCCCGCCGGATTGAAAGCGAACGGTGAATGGAGCCGGATTTTAAACGGATTGTTAAAGATTCAGGAAGTTTTGACGGGAAATGTGGAATAACAGAGTATAAGCAGAGAGATTTTTAAATCTTTGTCTTAAGGCGACATTATTTACTAAATCCGCTTCTTGTGCTGCAAATATTTTGGCGGGCTTTTCAAATTTCAAAAAAACGGTTCAGTTCGGTATTTTCCGCCCTTTTCTCATTGCCGGCTATTGATTGGCGAATAAAACAGCTCTCTGATTGGGATGTTAGCTAAACCAATGAGATTGACAACAGATTGACCAATTACAAGTGCCCTCACTTTACTCCTCCAGAAGGTATAAGAAGGGCGAGTGCGGGAGGATTTCGTCATTCATCGTGAAATTGTTTGTGAGATTGTGGAAATGGCTGGAAGAGGAAAAACCGGCGGTAAAGCTCGGGCCAAGGCCAAGTCTCGCTCATCCCGGGCCGGAATGCAGTTCCCTGTGGGCCGTGTTCACAGGATCCTGCGAAAGGGGAACTATGCTGAACGTGTGGGTGCCGGAGCCCCGGTCTATCTGGCTGCTGTGCTCGAATATCTGACGGCTGAAATCCTCGAGCTGGCCGGCAACGCGGCCCGCGACAATAAGAAGACCCGTACCATCCCCAGACACCTGCAGCTGGCCATCCGCAACGACGAGGAGCTCAACAAGCTGCTGGGACGGGTGACCATCGCTCAGGGCGGGGTGCTGCCGAATATCCAGGCCGTGCTGCTGCCGAAGAAAACCAGCAATGTGAGCTCCAAGAGCAAGTAAATCGGCCAAGATTTAATCTGATAAACCCAAAGGCTCTTTTCAGAGCCACCCACTGTATCTGTGAAAGGGCTGGTTACTGTCTGAAGAGCCTGACCTATTGATCACAGTTATCCCCGGTCGACGTTAATATATTACATCACTATCGCGGTTAAAGGAATGGGAGCAAATGTAAGTCACCGAGCATATGGGTGACAGGTCAACGGGAGTTGGAGGGAGTTAGAATAGGACAACCGCGATTTGGAGGAGTTCATGTTTACAGAGGAAGGAAGATAGGAAGCTGACCGGGAGAGCATTGGAATAGCCAAGTCTGGAGGTAACAAGGGAATGGATGAGGGTTTCAGCACCAGATCAGCTGAGGCAGGGGCGGTGACGCGCGATGTTTCATAGGTGGAATTAGGTCTTGGTGATCGAGCGGATATGTGGTTGGATGCTCATCTCAGGGTCAGATAGGACACAAAGGTTACGAACGGTAATATTCCGGCTCACACAGTGGCCAGGGACAAGTCTCTGTCCATCCCGGTCCCTGAATCTATCCAGTCCCCAAACAGGACCTGGGTCTGTCCATCCCGGCCCCTGAATCTATGCAGTCCCTCGACAGGACCTGGGTCTGTCCATCCCGGTCCCTGAATCTATCCAGTCCCCACACAGGACCTGGGTCTGTCCATCCCGTTCCCTGAATCTATCCAATCAATCGACAGGACCTGGGTCTGTCCATCCCGGCCCTTGAATCTATCCAATCCCTCGACAGGACCTGGGTCTGTCCATCCCGGTCCCTGAATCGATCCAGTCCCGAAACAGGACCTGTGTCTGTCCATCCCGGTCCCTGAATCTATCCAATCCCTCGACAGGACCGGGGTCTGTCCATCCCGGTACCTGAATCGATCCAATTTCACACTGACTCCAGCTCTAATTCAATTCATAATAGCCACAAATGACCAATCTCCATCCATCCATGTCCCTGAATCTATCCAGTCCCCAATGACCTCAGCTCTGATTAAACACATTGTACCCACACAGGAACTGTCTCTGTCCATTCCGGTCCCTAAATCTATCCAGTCCCCACACAGGACTTGGGTCTGTCCATCCCGGCCCCTGAATCTATGCAGTCCCCTCACAGGACCTGGGTCTGTCCATCCAATACCTGAATCTATCCAGTCCCCACACAAGACCTGGGTCTGTCCATTCCGTTCCCTGATTCTGTCCAGTCCCAATGACTTCAGCTCCAATAAACACATTGTACCCACACAGGAACTGTCTCTGTCCATCCCAGGACCTGAATCTATCCAGTCCCCACACAGGATCATTCTCCATCCATCCCAGTGCCTGATTCTATCCAGTCCCATACTGACCGAAGTACGGAAATGTATAGAGTGCCTTCCACACCGATTTATGTTTATTGGACTATTGGGCGCCTCCTGTCAGCTACAAATCTGAAACTAAAACTGTCCCTCTTCCAACGGTTCCGTAGCGGCATTGATTGATTTTATTATGATAGTGATTGTATTGGAACTGTAGTGTGCCTCATTTATTGAATTTAAATTATATATTCCGCCTTTTTTTCTGGAAATCCTTGAATATCAAGCCGGAGTCTGTAAGGATTGTGTCTGAATTTGTATTTCCTATTTGAGGCTGGTGAAAATTTTATAAAGGACGGTAACTAAATGCTGGAGGCGGAGCTTGAAGTTTCACGTCCGCTTGTCCGTCATTCTAAGCCAGTCTCCTCCTCTCCCGCACTTCATGCTCTGTCTGTCATTCAAACACTCCTCCCCGCCCTCTCGGATATGTGCCTTTCTCAACCAGTTCGGGGCGGGCTTGATAAATACAGAAGAAAGGCGAGAGTCTTTCATTCAGCAGCGATCTGAGTGAAGAATCATCATGTCTGGCAGAGGTAAAGGAGGCAAAGGACTGGGCAAAGGCGGAGCCAAGCGGCACCGGAAAGTGCTTCGTGATAACATCCAGGGTATCACCAAACCAGCCATCCGCCGCCTGGCACGATGTACAAATCTCCAGAGAAAGGGGGGAAAGGCGTGCCCAACGTGGCCCTCATCCTGATGGCCACCTTTGTGTGCGGCTGCATCAAGCTGTGCATAGACCCTCAGTACGCAAACACAAAGTGTCAATACGTGCTGAGGTTCTACCTGTCCCCGGTGTTGAGAAGGATGGGCCTGGCCACGCTGCCACGGAACGCTCCGTCCAGTTGGACCGTTCCGCCCCACCTGTGCTTCGTGGAAAGGTTTGTGCAGGAAAACACCTTTGACCACAAGGCGATCAGCAAGTGGTCCGCACGTAACGTCCTCGAGACCCTGAGGGAAAAGGAGATGGTGGATCCTGTCGGTTGGTTCCCCGAGCAGACTGTCAATGTCATTTGGCAGAACGCCTCATTGCCAGAGCTCTCAAACAAGCACCAAGACCCAGCTTGGCTGGTAGTGAGAAGGGCCCTTCCCGTCAGATCCTTCATGCACTCCCGGGCTCTCAGCGCCACCGCGCGCTGTCCCCAAGGAGGCTGCGGTGGAGACGAGACCGTCACCCATCTCCTTATGGAATGTGCCTTTGCAAAGAAGGTCTGGAGAGAGATGCAGTGGTATCTGTCCAGGTTCGTCCCGAGCAGTTCCGTAACACAGGTTTCTGTGCTCTACGGGCTGTTCCCGGGGACGCACACTGAGACGGACATCAGCTGCTGCTGGAAGACCATCAACTCGGTGAAAGACGCCCCTCGGTCTGCCCGAAACTTGCTGGTCTTCCAGCACAAGGAGCTGTCCTCGACCGAGTGTTGCAGACTGGCACATTCCAAGGTCCAGGACTACGTGCTGAGGGACGCACTGAGGATGGGTGCGGCCGCCGCAAAGGCCCTGTGGGGAAAGGCAACCGTTTAGAGCCTTCCCGCCATTGTAAACCGAGGGGCTGCAATCAGGGAAAAACCCCCTCGGGCAGAATGTAAAATTCAAATTGCTGTAATGTACCTGTAATGAATCTGAAATGGACCAGAAATGAATCTGTAAGCAATAATCTGTGTTGAGTATGATGCAATGAGACACCCTAGAGTGTCATGAACTGCAATGATGTCCAATGTGTTCATTGTACTGCACTTAACGTAACCTGCAAATTGTATAATCTGTATTGTGTACGTTTGGAAAGTGATATGACAACTGTTTTGTATGTACTGCTGCAAATTTTATGAATAAAGTATATTTTTTGGAAAAAAAAATAAAAAATCCGCCGCCTGGCTCGCCGTGGCGGTGTCAAGCGGATCTCGGGTCTGATCTACGAGGAAACCCGCGGGGTGCGGAAGGTTTTCCTGGAGAATGTGATCAGGGACGCGGTCACCTACACTGAACACGCCAAGCGCAAGACGGTCACTGCCATGGATGTGGTGTACGCTCTGAAACGGCAGGGCCGCATTCTCTATGGATTCGGCGGCTGAACGACTCGACCCTTTCTAACCGGACACAAAACAAAGGCTCTTCTAAGAGCCACCCACCGCCTCACAGAGAGAGCACTGACCTGGGAACTGGTGCGGGGTTATGTGGGGCTGGGGAATAGTTTTATAATTAAAGAGTTTTCTGTGACACACAGTACGGTGAAGTGGGATCGGCGGCGAGCGGCACCGGTTACTGAGAGGGAACTTTCCCTTATTGAGTGCACTGAATTGTCCAGGGAACGTTACAAGTGAGTTTACCCCGAGCCGAATTCCCCACTCAGTGAATTGTTCCTTCACTCCAGTCGCTCTGTTTTGGTTCTATTAATCAGTCAGATGTTGTGATGTGTGACCGGGGGTTTCCATGGGAGAACAGGTTGAGCTGAGCCGCTGTGATAAGGGCCCAGCTTGTGATATGGATTTTCCCTCTGACGGTTGTTTCTGACACTGATACTGAGAGGGTTTGTGAAATTGAACCGTTTGAGCTCAGTCATTGGGGACCTGGAATTACCACAGGCCCAACTGGCAAAGCCCGCTCAAAACTGAGGCTACCTCTCATTGGTTACTTTGCTTGAAAACTAATTTCCTTAACCAATCGGAGAGACGACAATAAGAAAACGGAGCAAATTGTTGGCCACAATTGACCGATTTTTTAAAATTTGAAAAAGGCCGCCAATTTCAGTGTATGAAATAAGTGAATTACTCGGACATGTCGTTTTTACACAAAGACTTAAAATCTCTTTGTAATAATGTTATTCCGTATTACACGTCCCAAATTCCGAGCGCTGTTTTAAAAATATATTGTCCACAACTTGCGGAATAAATCCCCATTGATAGATTGCTGATATGGACAAATTTCACTTCTACCTGTAAAAATAACAAATTCCAGGTTATCAATTGATTCCGTTGCAGGGACTGAACAGGAACCATGTGTCCTGAAAACGGAATCATTGACGAAGCCTGAAAATGAGCTAATTCTTTTCTCCAATCGTTCTTTCTGGATTGTGACACTGCGGGGAACGTGCTGCTAATATGCGGGATATTAAGATCAGTAATTAATTATTTCAGAGATTGGCTCCACAGTGAGAAAGAGGAAGGAACTGAATTCTGATCCATAGCCCTGAAAGTGGTGATTCACGGGAAAACCAGGGGCGGTGTAAATCTGAATGAGAGCGATAGCAAAGCAAAAGGGAATTGAACGGACCCCGGATCCGAGTTCACTTTATTGGGCAGTAAATTCAACAGAGACAAACATTAAAATGGAGTAGTTTTACTGACTTTCTTTCAATTTATCTACCAGATTCAAAGGATGATGACAGAGTAAAGCAGCAATTCTGTATCTGTCAGTCTCTGGTGCCGTATGTGAGTGGGATTCATTCTGAATCTGTCAGTCTCTGGTACTGTGTGTGACTGTGGGATTCATTCTGTATCTGTCAGTCTCAGGTACTGTGTGAGTGTGGGATTCATTCTGTATCTGTCAGTCTCTAGTACTGTGTGTGAGTGTGTGATTCATTCTGAATCTGTCAGTTTCTGGTACTGTGTGTGAGTGTGGGATTCATTCTGTGTCTGTAAGTCTCGGGTACTGTGTGTGAGTGTGGGATTCATTCTGTGTCTGCAAGTCTCGGGTACTGTGTGTGAGTGTGGGATTCATTCTGTGTCTGTCAGTCTCTGGTGCTGTGTGTGAGTGTGGCATTCATTCTGTATCGATCAGTCTCTGGAACTGTATTTGAATGTGGGATTCATTCTAAATCTCTCAGTCTCTTGTCCTGTGTGTGAATGTGGGATTCCTTCTGGATCTGTCCGTCTCTGGTACTGTGTGTGAGTGTGGGATTCATTCTGTATCTGTCTGTCTCTGGTACTGTATTTGAATGTGGGATTCAATCTAAATCTGTCAGTCTCTTGTCCTGTGTGTGAGTGTGGGATTCATTCTGGATCTGTCAGTGTGTGGTACTGTGTGTGTGCGTGCGATTCATTCTGTATCTGTTAGTCTCTGGTACTCTCTGTGAGTGTGAGATTCATTCTGTATCTGTCAGTCTCTGGTACTGTATTTGAATGTGGGATTCAATCAAAATCTGTCAGTCTCTTGTCCTGTGTGTGAGTGTGGGGTGCATTCTGTATTTGTCAGTCTCTGGTACTGTGCGTGAGTGTGTGATTTATTCTGTATTTGTCAGTTTCTGGTCCTATGTGTGAATGTGTCGTACATTTTGAACCTGACAATGTCTGCTACTGTATGTGAGTGTGGGATTAATCATTTTTCTATCAGTTTCTTGTCCGGGATGTGAGTGTGGGATTCTTTCTATCTCGGCAATCGCTGGTTATGTATGAGTGTAGAATTCATTCTGTATCTGTCAATCTCTGGTAAAGTATGTGAGTGCTCGATTCATTCTATTTCTGACAGTTTCTGGTGATGTGCGTGAGTGTGGGATTCATTCTGTATCTGTCAGTCTCTCGGACTGTGTGTGAGTGTGGGATTCATTCTGTATCTGTCAGTCTCTGGTGCTGTGTGTGAGTGTGGGATTCATTCTGTATCTGTCAGTCTCTGGTGCTGTGTGTGAGTGTGGGATTCATTCTGTATCTCTCAGTCTCTGGTGCTGTGTGTGAGTGTGGGATTCATTCTGTATCTGTCAGTCTCTGGTGCTGTGTGTGAGTGTGGGATTCATTCTGTATCTGTCAGTCTCTGGTACTGTGTGAGAGTGTGGGGTTAATTCTGTAGTTGTCAGTCTCTGGTACTGTGTGTGAGTGAGGGATTTATTCTGTATCTGTCAGTCTCCTGTACTGTGTTCGAATGTAGGATTCATTCTGGATCTGTCCGTCTCTAATACTGTGTCTGAGTGTGGGATTCATTCTGTATCTGTCAGTCTCTGGTCCTGTGTGTGAGTGTGGGATTCATTCTGTATCTGTCAGTCTCAGGTACTGTGTGAGTGTGGGATTCATTCTGTATCTGTCTCTCTCTGGTGCTGTTTGTGAGCTTGGGATTCATTCTCTATCTGTCAGTCTCTGGTACTGTATGTGAGTGTGAGATTCATTCTTAATCTGTCAGTCTCTGGTCCTGTGTGTCAGTGTGGGATACATTCTGTATCTGTCAGTCTCTGGTACTGTGTGTGAGTGTGCGATTCATTCTGTATCTGTTAGTCTCTGGTACTCTGTGTGAGTGTGAGATTCATTCTGTATCTGTCTGTCTCTGGTGCACTACATGAGCGAGGGAATCATCTGGTTACTGTCATTCTCTGATACTGTGTGTGAGTGTGGGATTGATTCAAAGCCTGTCAGTCCCTGGTACTCTATGTGTCAGTGTGATTCATTCTGAATCTTTCAGTCTCTGGTCCTGTGCGTGAGTGTGTGATTTATTCTGTATTTGTCAGTTTCTGGTCCTGTGTGTGAATGTGTGGTACATTTTGACCCTGACAGTGTCTGCTACTCTCTGTGAGTGTGGGATTAATCATTTTTCTATCAGTTTCTTGTCCGGGATGTGAGTGTGGGATTCTTTCTATATAGGCAATCTCTGGTTATGTATGAGTGTAGAATTCATTCTGTATCTGTCAATCTCTGGTAATGTATGTGAGTGCTCGATTCATTCTATTTCTGTCAATCTCTGTACTATAAGCGAGTGTGGGTTTAACTCAGCATCTGTCAGTCTCTGATACTGTGTGTGAGTGTGGGATTCATTCTGTATCCGTCAGTCTCTGGTACTGTGTGTGAGTGTCGGATTCATACTGTATCTGTAAGTCTCTGGTACTGTGTGCTGGTAAGATTCATTGTGTTTCTCTCAGCCTCTGGTAATGTGTGTGAGTGTGCGATTCATTCTGTATCTGTCAGTCTCTGGTACTGTATGTGAGTGTGGGATTCATTCTGCATCTGTCTGTCTCTGGTACTGTGTGTGGGTGTGAGATTCATTCTGTATCTGTCAGTCTCTCGGACTGTGTGTGAGTGTGGGATTCATTCTGTATCTGTCAGTCTCTCGGACTGTGTGTGAGTGTGAGATTCATTCTGTATCTGTCAGTCTCTGGTGCTGTGTGTGAGTGTGTGATTGATTCAGTATATTTATGTCTGGTGCTGTGTGTTAGTGAGATTCATTCTGTCTCTCAACCTCTGGTAATGTGTGTGAGTGAGATTGCTTCTGTTTCTGTCTGTCCCTGGTAATGTATGCGTGTGTGATTAATTCTGTATCTGTCAGTCTCTGGTACAGTGAGAATCTGGGATTCATTCAGGATCTGTCAGTCTCTGGTACAGTACAAAAGTCTGGATTAATTCCTTGTCTGTATTTTAATTGGAGATCAGTTGACAGTTTGGTGTTTGAAACTCTATCTTGTATATATAAACCTATAAATAGTTTTCCCCATAGTAGTTAATTTTGTAAATATCGTGCACGTTAGAATTTCTTGCTGCAGGTTTTAATGAGAAAAACTGTGTGCTTTTTGGACCGATATTAAACCTGTATCACAGCGAGCACGAATGGAATTAATACTGGATCTCAGTCTCAAACTGAGATTTTTGGATTGCTCTGTAAGGTGTAGCTCAATCTGCACTAATGCAATTGCTACTCTATCTTTCAGGTTGTCACTGTACGAGACTTTAGCACTTCTATGTAATGTGTTGCTCTGGATCTAATCGAATTGAAATTGTAACTTTCAGTTTCATAAAATGAGTGAGTTCTGAACTGGTATCTGATTTTGTTTCTCAGGTTATACTGTCTTTAAGAATCTCTCACTCTGATACTGTATGTGAGTTTTGGACTTGTATGTACTTTGTATCTCAGGTTACAGAATTGTGATGGATACTGCATCTTTTAATGTCATAATGAGTGTGAGTTCTACTCGTTATTTGAGATGAATCTTGGGTTACATTATTGGGGCTAATGCTGTATCTTTCAATTGGACACCGTGTGTCAGTTCTATCTGTTATTTAATTTCTAGCTTAGGCCACACTATTGGGAAATTGACACATTGCATTTCAATCTGATGGTGGGTGTGATATTGGACTGGGATTTATGGATCGACCTGGCAGTTGTACTGAGTTGGGTTGAAATGGAAACAACATCTGCCTCTCCTCTGACTGTTGAATTGAAAGTGTGTCTGTGGTACTTGGGATCAGTGTGGGACTGACTACTTCTACTGTCTGAGACTGTGGAACTGATGACCTGCTGTGCCTCCGTGCAATGTGTGTGATAATGTACCTACTGTGTGTGAGAAGCTGGCTGCACTCTTCCTTGTGCCTCGAGTGGAGGAAACATCACATTTATTCTGGGTCCTTCAAAGATTTGCCTGGAGAAAGAAAAAGTATTTCTTGTAATTGAAGAAGACATGAGTTGGAAAATACAAAGTGATCAATTTAATCTCTGTTAAAAATCATTATGAAAACCAGCCATACAAACAGTGTCAGTGTCTGATTCCACTGCAGTACTGCAGCACTCAGCTTCTGCACACCAGGTTTGCTAAAACAATTTAATGACATCCAGAAACAACCCAACGCCTCCACTGGTCAATGAAAGGGACTGCCCGATGGGGCAGGGACTTTTGTCCAGGTCAGGGTTCTCATCCCGTCTCCCATGGGATCAACCGTTCAACCGAAACCAAACAACCGCTGTTTAAAATGTGTCCTTCACACTTCTCACCTGGTGCCTGCAATAGATGCTCTTTGTATAACTCCCCACATCCTTACTGTCCGGCTCTGTTTCCACTCTTCACTGTCCAATAACAATAAACAGGGTGAGACTGGAACGAAACCAGGAACATTCACTACTGGTTTGGGGAGAGAAAGCAGCAATGATTTTAAATAGCAGGTTCTTCCCATTCTCTCTCCCTTCACCTGGACACACCCTGTACACAAACAGCCCGAGAATGACCTCTCCCTTCCCCCGCTCACTCAATGTTGCGGGACCAGTTCCTGAACCACTCCGCCTCTCACAAACAGCCCCCAAACTCTCCCTGCCGTTCCCGCGGACTCAATGCCGATCTCTGAGCCCATCTGCGGACACGGTCCTGAAGCGATGAGCTGCTGTAACGAGGCTGCTCTTTGCTCCCTTCCCCCGGGGGCCGTGATCTCTCCATTCCAGGCTGTTTTAAACCATCTTCTTCCGCTCACGAAGGGAATGGCGCCCACAGGCCGAGCTGGGGGAGTGGAGCGCATGCGCTCTTCTGCTCACCAACAATCAGCCCTGGGGGCGGAGCTGAGTCGCGCATGCGCAGATATCAGGTTTACTTCCCAAGACAAAAATCGATGGAAACTTTGCCCAATTGTAATTTTTCAGAGTCTGAGCAAAGGAGGTGGGTCTGGGGGAAAGGTCAGAGAGAATGAGGCCCACAGGCAGTGCAGGAACGGGCACCAGAACGGAAAACAGATGGGATTCCACCAGTGCCTAACGCTGGAATCCAGACTGACTTTACAACCTCTAACTATTAAACTGATGTTTCCAAACCAGCTGTTTCTCTCGGTATCTTTTGATGGTAAAGAGCCTTTCATAGTTAAAGTGTGCAACTGTGGAATGAGCCAATAGGTTCTGTTCATTCTTGGACTCTGTGCTGATAATTGAACGTGTGACTCCGAAACAGGGGGGAGGATTCCTCAAACCAATCCTGGAGAAATATGGGAGGAAAGTGGGAGTGGTGTATTTGCTGTGACCGTGTAGGAATAATATCTGACAGCAACAGACTCAGTTTATTTTAATCGGAGTGAAACTCTTGGTTGCTGAGAGTAATACTGAGCTGCAAGATTGCTGAGGGTACAAATGGAAGAGAGGGTTAAATGTGTGACACTGTCCCTGAGAGAGGGATGAATAATGTGTCTGTCTCTGAAATAATATCAGTGAGAAATGAGACTGCAACTTCTGTCACTCCACTGTTGTTAGCAATTGGAATGGAATATCTCCCTATTTGTTATTGGATGAAAACAAGCAATTACAGGTCAGTTTCTCTCTCTCTCTTTTGTACTGTAAATGGAGGTGGGATACTTATCTTGAGCGTGATACAGACACACTGAAAGGAACCGTAAGGCTGATACTGTGCCTGTCTGCATCTCTCTGTCTAGCGCTGTACGTGAAGATGTGATACTGTTTAAAATGTGTGAAACGGACACACTGATGGGAAGTGTGAGACTGGTACTGTGTCTGTCTGTCTGTGTCTCTGTCTGTATCACTCTCTCTCTAGCGCTGTACGTGAAGGTGGGATACTGTTTACTGTGTGTGAAACTGACACACCGATGAGAAGTGTGAGACGGATACTATGCCTGTCTGCCTTTGTGTCTCTGTCTATCTGTTTATCTGTCTGTCTGTCTTTCTCTCTCTCTAGTTCTGTACGTGAAGGCGGGATACTGTTACTGAGCATAATATGGACACACTGAAACAAAATGAAAGACTGATTCTGTGTCTGTGTGGTGTTGTTGAGACGGTCACTGTCCTTTTACTATGTATGAGCCGGCCTGACGGTGCACTTAACTGTCTCCAGTCCTGTAAAGAAAGATGGAGAGAAACAGCCTCAGTAACGAGCCGTCTCTGGGTGTTGAGAATGGGATGGATAGGACACTAGTTACTATTGTCTGTCAGTTAGTTTAGGAGGAGAGATAAACACAGAGAGACTGGAGGAGCCCAGAGCGGAAAATTATTATTATCGTCAGAACCAAACATATTCCTGTGTGCGAACAATCTAATAATGTAAAACCAGATGTGGATTATCACAGCCACAGTTGTGATTGGCTCCTGCCCCTGAATCTGGGGACCAGACACTGTGAGGAGCGCCGGCCTCAGAGTGTTTAACAGTTACTGAGCTGGGAAACTACAACTAACCCCCGAGAATCTGCAGCACAGGGCGAGCGGGGAGCAAAGCCTGTCCCTGGAATTGTCAATCTGGAGAACAGTTTATCCTGTGAATGTGAAGATGTGAACATTGTGTCAGAGAGAGTGTGTTAAAGGGGCGGGCGGGCTAGATTAATGTCACTGTGTTTGTGTGGCCGGTCTCATCGCCGGATTTCCGAGACCCTTTTGAGTAAACTTAAAAAAAAATCACCGTTAAGCGATCGCCTTCCTCCCCTGCCGAGTTCCGAAGTGGAAATTTAAGGTTAAGTTTCAGTTCAATTCAAGATTTCAGCCGAAAAATGGAGATCATGTCAGCGATCGGGTGAGAGAGCGCGATCAGTGCAGCAATGAAACGGGTTAAAATCGAAACTGGTGCTTTTAATTCGGGTGAAAGTTTTTCGACAGCAAACATTCCGGTGTTAGAGAAAGGAAGGGGCTAGTCTGGGACTCTGGAGTGCCGGATTTTAATTGGAATTGGGAAGTTTCAGAGGAGAGAGAAACACAGAGAGGCTGGAGGGGCCGGGAGCTGACAGCAGGATGTCTCCGCCCCGTCCGCTCTGTGCCTTTAAGTTGCTCTGTGCCGCCGCCTCTCGTTTCATTTCTGACCCAGCTCTGACTGTCAGAGAGATTTTCTACAGAGTCCCGGACATGACAGACACTGCAGCCGCGGAAACGGCTCCTCCTGCCGCCGCCGCCGCTCAAACCAATGCTCCGAAGAAGAAGAAGGCGGTTCCCCGACCCACCGGTCCCAAATTGGGCGAACAGGTCCTCAAGATTGTGGCGGATTGCAAGGATCGCAAGGGGATATCCCTGGCCGCGATAAAGAAGGTTCTGGCTACCAAAGGCCTGGATGCGGAGAAGCTCCGGTCCCAGATCAAATAAAGTATCAAGAGAAATGTGGAAAAAGGCTCCCTGGTGCAGATCAAGGGCACGGGCGCCTTCAGAGTCGCTAAGAAGGAAACCCAGGCAAAAGTGGTAAAGAAGGTGAAGAAACAAGTAACCTAGAAATCTCCCGGAAAGAAACCAGCGGCCAAAAAAACAGCCATCAAGAAATTAACGGCCAAGAAACCAGCGGCCAAGAAACCAGCGGTCAAGAAATCGACCACGAAAAATGCGGCGAAATCACCAATTAAGAAGAAAGCGGCGGCTAAGAAGCCCAAGACCCCCAAACCAGTGAAGGCGAAGGCGAAGAAGGTGGAAAAACCGAGGGCCAAGCCCAAGCGGAAGTCAGCAAAGCCTGAGAAAGCAGCGGGCAAAAAGAAATAAAAAATCAAGTGCAACTTGTGACCATCTGAACCCAACGGCTCTTCTCAGAGCCACCCACGTCTCTCAGAAAAGAGCTGATCCCGGAATCAGATGATTCCTGTCCCGGGGCCGGGCTCAGATTTCTGATAGAAATCATTTCAAATAAACCCAGGGTCCTGGTGACTCGCTGACATTCACAACCCACGCCCCAAGCCCACTGTCTGAAATAAAATAGAGAGAATGGGATGTCCGGGCCGCGCCTCACTGTAACTGGCGTGTGTTCGGCTCCAGTCCCAGTTCCTTTTTTCACCCAGATTCAGGTCGATACTCCGTATCAGGGTAAAACTGGCGGAGATCCGCCGCTATCACAATTCAAACCCCAAATCATGAGATTCTTCAAATCAGCTGGAATCCAGTGTTTGTGAACTGCTGAAACCGTATTGGGGTGCGAATTTGGTCCCCATGGCTGTTCCGTGTGTTTGGGTAAAGAACTGGTTATCGAAGGTGAAGACATTGTGATCCAGGATGAAGCGGATGAGTTGTAGGATGGCGTCCGGAGATTGGCTGTTGTTGGTGTTGAGTATTGATGCTGTCGCAGCGATGCCGTCATCGTGGGGGATACTGGTGTATCGTGCCGAGACGTCCATCGTGGTGAGAAGTGTTCCTGGTTCAACTGGTCCGTGGGTGCTGAGTTTTTGTAGGAAGTCTGTAGTGTCGCGACAGAAGCTGGGGGTTCCCTGTACGATGGGTTTCAGGATGCCCTCGATGTATCCAGAGAGGTTCTCACACAGGGTTCCGTTGCCTGATACGATAGGACGTCCGGGTGTGTTGGCTTTGTGTATCTTTGGGAGGCAGTAGAAGTCTCCCACACGGGGAGTACGTGGGATGAGAGCGCGTAGGATGCTTTGAAGGTCTGGATCGAAGGGCTTGATCAGTTTGTTGAGCTGGTGGGTGTGTTCTTTGGTCGGGTCTGCGGGTAACCGCCTGTCGTGTTCCTGGTTGTCCAGTTGTCGGTATGCTTCTTTGCAATAGTCCGTTCTGTTCTGTATGACTATGGCTCCTCCATTGTCCGCTGGTTTGATGACGATGTTGCGGTTGGTCTTGAGAGCGTTGATGGCGTTACGTTGTGCTCGGGTGACATTCTGGACTGTCTTCTGAGTGCGGCTGATGAATCTGGCATTGACGCATTTCCTGACAGCTTGAGCATACATGTCCAGCTGAGGGCAGCGACCCTCTGGAGGAGTCCAGTTTGACTCTTTCCTCTTCGGTTGCTGAATGTCGGTGGCTGAATGTCCTTGACATTCAGCCACCGACATTCAGCAACCGAAGGGTAAGCGTACTCCAAGGCGGCCTTCGAGACACACGACAACGCAAAATCGTCGAGCAGAAATTGATAGCCAAGTTCCGCACCCATGAGGACGGCCTCAACAGGGATCTTGGGTTCATATCACGCTACACGTTACCCCACCAGCGATCAAATGTTATCTGTTTTTAATATAACGGGTCAGTTGCTGTCTTTTCTATGTTTCTACCTCTCTATCTCTGTTTTTTTTTTGTTTGTTGTTTTTTTTGGTGATTTGTATATTCTGAGACCTGGCAGGTAACACCTGTCTGTCTGCACACTGATTGCCTTGGCAACGGGCAGTTGAAAAAACTGTCTGTTATCACCAAGATTGTTCTGTGAATTATAAATGCGACTTCAATTCGAGGACTTCATTTCCACATCGTTCACCTGAGGAAGGAGGAAGCCTCCGAAAGCTTGTGAATTTAAAATAAAATTGCTGGACTATAACTTGGTGTTGTAAAATTGTTTACAATTGTCAACCCCAGTCCATCACCGGCATCTCCACATCACTTTCTAAAGAACTTATAGACTTGCATATTAAGCAGCCAGTCGTGCCCAGCTGATAGTCAGGTTACCGTAATCATTTAATGTAATCATTTAACCTCACTGAATGGGTGATGCGGCCGATATTCGGTGAAGGATTCCTGGCTGTTGTGTAATTTCCATTGATTGGGGTTGGCGACATCTACTGGGCGGATACGGGAACTGCAACAGAGCGAGAAAGGATCCGTCAGAAAGCAGTTCAAATGAAGAACAAAATCCAACAGCCTGCAGTGTCTGTTCAGGGTCTGATGTCTAACAACTATCTTAGCATCCTGCATTGTCAGTGATGGTGGTATAGTGGTGAGCATAGCTGTTTTCCACGCAGTTGACCTGGGTTCGATTCCCAGCCATCGCAATTAAGTGTTTTTATTTGTTTATTTCCATCAAAAACTCTTGAGTTTGCAATCGAATTTGATACAGTTCAGTTCGACATTGTTTCCAAAACATAAACGGGTTTAATTATAGTAGAATGATTTCAGCCTTCATTTCTTTTCCCTCCAGAAGGAATAGAGGAAAAACATGCTGGAAATAGTGAGCTGCAAAGGGTGTAATGAGAGTGAGGAAGGCAAATGATATGGTAGCCTTTATTTTAAGGGTGTTGGAATATAAGAGTAAGGAGGTCTTGCTGCAATTGTAGTATTAGGAAATATTGTGTAAAATTGGCCTATATTCTGTGAAGATAGAAGAATGAGAGGTGATCTCATTGAAATGTGTAACATTCTTAGACGGCTTGACAGGGTAGATGCTGAGAGGCTGATTCCCCTGGCTGGAGAGTCAAGGACTGAAGCTTATCGTCACAAGATAAGGGGGACGGCTATTTAGGATCGACGTGAGGAAAAATTTCTTCACTCAGAGGGTTGTGAATCTTTGGAATTCTCTACCCCAGAGGGCTATGGATGCTCACTGGTTGAGTATATTCAAAGCTGCGATCGATAGATTTTTGGAATCTCGGGGAATCAAGGGTTATGGGGATCGGGAGGGAAAGTGAAGTTGAGGTCGAAGATCAGCCCTGATCTGATTGAATGGCAGAGAGGGCTCGTGGGGCCGTATAGCCTACTCCCGCTCCTATGTCTTACGTTCTTGTGTAGAGAGCCTTATATCCAAATGTGCTGATGATACTAAGTTAGGTGGCACAAATAACATTGTAGATGGGAGCAGATAGTTGCAAAGGGACATTGATAGATTCATTTGTAGGCAAAACTGTGGCAGATGGAGTTCAACGTGGGGACGTGTGAGATCATCCACTTTGGATCATAAAAATATAGATCAGAGTATTTTCTAAATGGCAAGAAACTAGGAACTGTGGATGAGCAGAGCAATTTATGGGACCAAGTACAGAATTCACGAAAAGGTGCAAAAATTTTTTAAATGGTAATGGAATTTTGATCTTTATCTCAAGAGATCTGGAATAAAAAGGAGTGGAAGTTATGTCACAGTTATACAGAGCTCTGGTTAGACCTCATTTAGAGTACTGTGTTCAGTTCTGGGCACCGCACCCCTGACAGGATAAGAATACATTAAATATGAGTAGGAATAGATGCCTCGAGCCTGCTCCGCCATTCAATAGATGATAGCTGATCTTGAACCTCAAATCCGCTTTACCGCCCTATCTCCATATCCCTTGATTTCCTTGTCCAAAAATCTATCAAACTCAATCTTGAATACACTAAACAACTGAGCATCCACAGCCCTCTGGGGTGGAGAGAACAGCATCGATGAAGATAAAGGAAATGAAATGAAATGTGTCATACAGTTACATCTCGCTGCTCTGTCTGATCATTTTCGTCGCTATTTCCCTGCAGAGGGATTTGAAAATTTTATGGAAAAGCGTTGGGTGAAAGATCCTTTTGCTTTCGAAAATTCTGAATCAATAATGAAGCTAAACTTGATGCTTGAGTAAGAAAACGAGCTGATGCGACTCACCTGTGAGCACACTGAAAACACGCCACACGTCATTCAGTTTGTCATCTTTTTCGATCAGTGCTTTCAAAGAATATCCTCTGTTGAGTAAGATTAGTGTTCTGTTATTGCGGCCGTTCACAACAACCTACATCTGCGAACTGGGATTTTCGACTTTGAGAACAAGAGAAAGAAACCGACTGAACAGCGCACCTGATATGCGTGGAGAGCTTTCATCTTGTGATCCAGATTGGAAATAGATCATGAACAACAGGGAGGCCCACCCGTCACATCAAGTAATGAAACTCAACCAGACCTTTTTTTTACTGTATTTATACTGTATTTTTAAAAAAATTCAAGCAACGTCGATGTTAATTTAAGTTGTGACTTGAAGTTGAATTAGTGAAGTGAAGAGCGAGCATGGATTCACCTTTATTTGGATTTGCTGAAAACTCCAGTCAGAAGATATTATTGTTTTGGGTCCCTGGGGGAAGTACTTTCCTTCCACTGGCTCCCGATGAAACCAGTTTGAGAAACACTGTTCCACATTGTACGGTCAGTGTCTGTTTCGCAAACCGGTTCTGAATTCCTCAGTCTGTATTTCTCGACACTGTTCTGTGGGCGACGCGGGCAATAAAACACTGACCGACAACCGGCGAGTAATGGCGGCCGCAGGCCCCACAATCCCCCGCACCCCAGAAACCGCTCTGTCTCTAAAAAGGTGCTCATTTCCTGATCAGACTGCGCATGCTCCCAGGCCCGCCTTGCATTCCACAGCGCCTCGGCCTTGTCGCTTGTCGCGAGTCCGACTCGGTGGAAACGGGAGAAGAAACCAGGAAGCGGCGGGTCGGACGGGGGAGGCGCTGGGTGATGGGTTTAATGGAGCCCGGGGATCCCCGCCCGCCCGTCCACCCGCCGGGTCCCCCGGCTCTGATTCGGGGCCTGAGCCGCACTCGGTGTTGCTGAGACTCCGCTCAGTAAATGCAGTTTGTTGTTGATCTGCTCCCATTGGCCTCAGCTTTGCCGGACAGAATCAGCCGGGGACTCTGGCTGTGCTGCTCTCCATGGTTGAAATGCCGATAGCTCGCTGTGTAGGCTCACAGGTGCAGAATTACCACTTGGCAGGGTACTGGAGGGCAAACAGTGGCTGGGCCCGAACCCCACCATCACGCAGCACCTTCAGGAGAGAAAGGGAGAAAAATCGAGGATGCGATGAATCTGGATTTCAAACATTGAGGACGTGCCAAGGAGGGAGAGTGTGTGGGATGGGTGATTTACAGCTTAATATGGGCAAGGAGGGAGAGTGTGTGGGACGGGGGATTTACAGCTTAATAGGGGCAAGAAGGGAGAGTGTGTGGGACGGGGGATTTACAGCTTAATACGGGCAAGGAGGGAGAGGGTGTGAAACAGGGCATTTACTGCCTAATTGGGGCAAGGAGGGAGAGTGCAGGACGGGGGATGTACAGCTTAATAGGGGGAAGGAGGGAGAGTGTGTGCGACGGGGCATTTACAGATGAATAGGGACAAGGAGGGAGTCTGTGTGCGACGGGGGATTTGCAGCTTAATATGGGCAAGGAGGGTGTCAGTGTGCGACGGTGGATTTACAGATGAAAAGGGACAAGGAGGGAGAGTGTGTGGGACGGGGGATTTCCAGATGAATAGGGGCAAGGAGGGAGAGTGTGTGGGACGGGGGATTTAAAGCTTCATATGGGCAAGGGAGAAAATAATGTTCCACAGAAACTAGAAATGTTTGTTCTGAATTTCTCTCCTGTACTTGCAGAGATCACTTTCGTCGATGATGAGGACAGATTGCATGGACTAGGCTTGTATTCTCCTGAAAACACAAGATTAAGGGGTAATCTAATTGAGGTATTTAAGATGATTAAAGGATTTGATAGGGTAGATCGAGAGAAACCACTTCCTCTGGTGCGACAGTCTGGAAAAAGGCGGGGATCACCTTAAAATTAAATCTCGGCCATTCAGGGGTGATGTCAGGAAGCAATTCTTCACACAAAGTGCAGTGGAAACCTAGAGCTCTCTTCACTCGAAAAAGCTGTTGAAGCTGGAGGTCAATTGAAAATTTGAAAATTGTGATTGATAGATTTTTGTTTGGACAGAGTATTAAGGGTTATGATACCAAGGAGGGTAGATAGAGTTAAGATACAAATCAGCCATGGTCTAGTTGAATGACGGAACAGGATCGTGGGGCTGAATGGCCTACTGCTGTTCCTATGTTGCCAATGGCAGCCATCAGCAATAAGGCTGTCGAAGGCAAGGGCCTTGTTCACAAATGAACCGACGAGGGAGATGTAGAGAGAGGTGGTGACTAGTCAGGGAGTGTCTGTAATTGAAGGAGAAATGGTGATGGGTCAGGGAGTGTCTGTAAATAAAGGAGAAGTGATGATTGGCCAGGTCGTGTCAGTAAATGAAGGAGAAATGGTGACTGGTCAGGGAGTATCTATAAATGAAGGAGAAATGGTGACGGGTCAGGGAGGTCTGTAAATGAAGGATAAATAGTTACAGGTCAGGGAGAATCTGCAAATGAAGGATAAATTGTGACAGATCAGTGACCGTCTTTAAATGGAGGAGAAATGGTGACTGGTCAGAAAGATTCCATCGCCAAAATTGTGAGATATCACAGATGGACTGCTTACAGGCAGCAATAGGGAGGGACATAGTATCGAAATGAGGGGTCGAGGATATACACCCAGCTAGAGTCAGCATCTTCAGGGGAGGAGAGGGATTGGAACCAATGAGAGTAGAACTGAAACCAGTCAGAGTCAGCACCTTCAAGGGAGGAGAGGGATTGGAACGAATGAGTGTAGAACTGAACCCAGACAGAGCCAGGACTTTCAGGAGAGGAGAGGGTGGGCAACCAGTCAGTGTAGAACTGAAACCAGCCAGAGTCAGGACCTTCAGGGGAGGAGAGTGAGGGGAACCTGTGAGTGTGGAACTGAACCCAGTCAGAGTCAAGGCTTTCAGGGGAGAGAAAAAGCTTAAAAAGAAGGGAAAATGTTGGAGATGGTGCGATAGGATTGGATTTCAGCAGAGGGTGGAGGGTGAGTGTGTCGGACGGGGATTTACAGTTTGGGGGAATGAGCGGGAAGAATGTTCCATAGAAACTAGAATTTCCTGTTGTGAATTTCTATCCTCTGTTCACAGTGTAAACTCCTTTTACAGGGTATTAGAAGGGGAGGATTTGCAGACGGGAAACTCAAACCAAACATCACGTCAAGATCTGACAGTCACTCATTTCACCGGCACCTGGAGATCATCGAGCTTTGAATATAGAAGGAGAAATGTTTGTCTGTTCAGTCTGTGGGAAAAGATTTCAAATATCAGTTTAACTGGAAAAGCACCGAGAAACACACACCCGAGTGAGTGTTCCAGTGCACTGACTGTGGAAAGAGCTTTAACCAGTTACACAGCCTGAAAAAAAAATCACACCATTCACAGCAGGGAGAAACCATACACGTGTTGTGTGTGTGGACGAGGCTTCTACTGATCGTCCAACATGGAGAGAGACAAGGACAGCCATACCATGGAGAACCCGTGGAAATGTGGGGACTGTGGGAAGGGATTCAGTTCACCGTCCCAGCTGGAAACTCATCGACGCAAACACACTGGAGAGAGGTCGTTACCCGGCTCCGTGTGTGGGAAGGGATTGAATGCGTCATCCAGCCGACTGAAACACCACCGAGTTCACACTGGGGAGAGGCCGTTCACTTGCACTGTGTTTGGGAAGGGATTCACTTGTTCATCCAGTCTTCTGACACATCAACTTGTTCACACTGATAAGAAACCTTTTAAATGTTCTGACTGTGAGAAGAGCTTTAAAAGTACAAAGGATCTACTGGCACACCAACGTATTCAAACAGGGGAGAGGCCGTTCACCTGCACTGAGTGTGGGAAGGGATTTACTCTGTCATCCAACCTGCTGACACATCAACGTACTCACACTGGAGAGAAGCCGTTCACCTGCACTGAGTGCGGGATGAGATTCACCCAGTCAGCCCACCTGCTGACACACCAGCGAGTTCACACTGGGGAGAGGCCGTTCACCTGCTCCAAATATGGGAAGAGATTCACTCGTTCATCCTACCTCATTGAACATCAACTTGTTCACACTGGTAAGAGACTTTTTAAATGTTCTGACTCTGAGAAGAGTTTTAAAAGTAAAAGGCATCTTCTATCACACCAACGCACTCACACTGGGGAGAGGTCGTTTACCTGCTCTGTGTGTGGGAAGGGATTCACTCGGTCATCCCACCTCATTGAACACCAAATTGCTCACACTGATAAGAGACCCTTTACGTGTTCTGACTGTGAACAGAGTTTTAAAAGAATGGGGGAGCTGCTGAGACACCAACGCACTCACACTGGAGAGAGGCCGTTTACCTGCTCTGTGTGTGGGAAGGGATTCACTCGATCATCCCACCTGCTGATACACCAGAGAGTTCATGAGTGACTCCAGGGGTTGGACTCTGCTGTTAATCACATCCAGGACTGAACCACGTTCATTCTGACGGTTGGGGTTTCTTTCTGATGTTAATACCCCCTTTAACTGGGCTGGAGTTAATATTCTGTACAAGTGTTAAATAAATTAGCTTTCTTTTAAACACAATGGGCTCAAAATTGGGTCGTGTAGCGCCCGTTGTTTCTGCGCTACGTGGCATCTCGAAGTGCCAAGATAGCTCCGTGCGGACGTTCCCAGCGTGACGTGCACCGGTCGCCAACTTGGACTAGGTATTAGCACGTGCGCAAATACCGAACGCCGGCAGCTTGTAAAGTAAGGAGATAATGGATACAATCAGTGTGCAACGCTGATTTAAAGTGACAGACACCATTTTGGATCTTAAGGTTCAACTCAATGCAGTCCTACCCATTGACCATCTGATCATGTCTTAGAGTGCCTGGAGGACCCCCGACCAGCGCTTTTTAAAGTGACCATGCAGGATGTACAGGATAGCGGGTGGATTATTGGTCGTGGCTGCTGATGCATTTGTGACTGTTTTTGGAGGTATCCTAAGCTGGGACATAGCCTAACAGTTAGAGCCAGGACTTGCAGGAGTGAAGTTAGGAATCACTTCTACACGCAAAGTGTGGGAGAAGTTTGGAACGTTCTTCTGCAAATGACAGTTGATGCGGGCTCAATTGTGAATTCTAATTCTGAGATTGATAGATTTCTGTGAATCAAGGGTGTGAAGGGATATGGGGCTCAGGCCGGTATACGGAGTTAGGCCACAGGTCCATCATGATCTCATTGAAAGGCGGAACAGGCTCGAGAGGCTAAATGCCACTTCCACTTATTGCCTCCTGTTATGAGCCACCTTCTCCTGCATGAAAGCGAGACATGTATCTGGGTGATGTGCTTGTCATGGGTGAATAGCTATCAGTGAGTGTGTCCTGTGGCTTGCAACAGTGGTAATGTGTAATGGTGAGAGGAAGCATCTGACTGAAAGAGTTGAGTAATGATTGTTGAGTTTGTTGGCATGTGGGCGATGGGGGGAGGAGTGGGTGTACAATGCCTGGTGCAGTTGGTAGGAGACGACACTTGACAGTTGACCTTACTCAACTTTGACCACTCGTGTCAAAGTATTGAATTTCTTCCTGTAAGGCATCCATGTTCATGGTGCTGTGCGCCTGGCATTGACTTCGTCCCCTGGTGGCTCCCACTGCCTTTTGGTCATTTGTCTGGAGGGCGTCTTGACCCCTTGCGGATATAGGATGTCCCTTTGTCTGACCACCTCCTGCACCTCTGCAGAGAGCCATGTTGCACGCACTCTTGCAGGCTCAGATTGGCAGATTGGAGAGGTCTGGCATACAGATTGTCGGATGTGAGATTTCGTAGTGTGCAACCTTTATTCAATGTTTAACACAACTCATCAGTTTGTAAACATAGGGTAAGGGTAAAATAGTGTAAAGCATCTGTGCTTTACATGTGTGATGTGTGATCTCCGTGCTTACATTAGGCTTAGTTTTATCTTCAAAGAGATTTGAAGAGAAACACTCTCCCTTTAAGAGATTGGAGCCACCCACCACTCCCCCAACCCCCCCACCCCCCATGCTGGTCGAAAATGAGCATTTCTATATCTACCCTATCGAATTCCTTTATAATTTTAAATATCTGTTTCAGATCACCCCTCAACTTTCTAAACTCAAGGGAATGCAAACCAAGTTAATACAACCGGTCCTCATAATTGAACCATTCAAGCCCCAGTACCATTCTGGTGAATGTACACTGTCCCCCTTCCAAGCCCAATATATCCTTGGTGAGGATCAGTACTACAGATGGGCTCTGACCAAGGCTCTGTAGAACTGAAGCATCACTTCCTCCCCGTTTTATTCCAGCCCTCGATATAACGGCCAACATTCCATTCGTCTATGGTTATTTTTTGTATCTGTGCATTAGCTTTCAGCGACTTGTGTACATGGACATCCAAATCCCTTTGCTCCTCCACCGTCCCCAGTCTCTCACTTTAAGAAAATACTCCAATGTTTCCTTCTTGCATCCAAAGTGAATGATCTCACACTTCCCCACACTGAACTCCACCTGCCACAGTTTGTCCATTCACTTAAACTGTATCTTTGTAAATTCCTACTCCCATCTACACCACTTACTGTGCCTCCTAACTTAGTGTCACCTGGAAACTTGGATCTACAACTCTCTATTCCTTCATCCAAGTTATTGATAAATGTGAAAAGCTGAGGCCCCAGTTCAGATCCCTGGGGACAACACTTGTCATATACCAACAATCAAAGAACTTTCCATTTGTCCCTACTCTCTTCTCCAACCTCCCAAACAATTCCAACCCAAGTCACAAAGTCACTTTCAATTCTGTGCATTTTTATTTATTCTATTAATCTGTTGCGCTGAACTTTATCAAATGCCTTCTGGAAGTCCATACAGACAAAATCCAAAGACATTCCCCTGTCCACCTTGTTAGTTACCTCAAAAAATCCAACTAGATTAGTCAGACATGTCCTGCACTTCATAAATCTATGGTGACACTCTTGAATCAGCTCAGACTTGTTAAAGTGCTGAATCATTTTGTAACTTCCCCACAACTGACCTTAAACAGACAGGTCTGTATTTTCCTGGTTTCTTCCTCCCTCCTTTCCTAAATAACGGAGTGACGTTTTCAATTTTCATCTCCAAAGGCACAATTCCTGAGACTAGAGAGATTTGGGAAATTATGACTAATGCATCTGCAATTTCCCCACCCGTTTCCTTTTATACCCTGGGGTGGAAACCATCAGGTCCTGGAGATTTCATTCTTTGTTTGCAGTTATTTATTTATCCGATTGTGTATATCAAGACTGAGTGTCCCAGCACTGACTGTATACATTACAGGACTGAATGTCCCAGCACTGACTATGTACATAACAGGACCGAGTGCCCAGCACTGACGGTGTATGTAACAGGACTGAGTTTCCCAGCACTAACGGTGGAAATAACAGGACTGAGTGTTCCAGCACTGACAGTGTATATAACAGGACTGAGTGTCCCAGCACTGACGGTGTATATAACAGGACTGAGTGTTCCAGCACTGACGGTGTATATAACAGGACTAAGTGTCCCAGCAGTGACTGTGTGAATAACAGGACTGAGTGTCCCAGCACTGGCCAGATAACAGGAATCTGTATCCCAGCACTGACTGTGTGCATAAGAGGAGTGACTGTCCCAGCACTGACTGTGTGTCTGAGAGAACTGACTGTCCCAGCACTGACTGTGTGTCTGACAGGACTGAGTGTCCCAGCACTGACTGTGTGCCTGACAGGACTGACTGTCCCAGCACTGACTGTGTGTCTGACAGGACTGACTGTCCCAGCACTGACTGTGTGTCTGACAGGACTGAGTGTCCCAGCACTGACTGTGTGTCTGACAGGACTGACTGTCCCAGCACTGACTGTGTGTCTGACAGGACTGAGTGTCCCAGCACTGACTGTGTGTCTGACAGGACTGACTGTCCCAGCACTGACTGTGTGTCTGACAGGACTGACTGTCCCAGCACTGACTGTTCTTCCAGTGTACATGGTCTGTGGTGGAGATAAATGGGTGGGGTGGAATCCATGATAGGGTGGAGTGACATGCGGTTGTCGGAGGAGATTAAATCTGTTGGAGGAGGTTACAGAGATAGAGAGGGGGCGAGGACCATGGAGGGATTTGAACACGAGGATGAGGATTTTAAAATCGAGATGTTGCCGGGTCGGGAGCTAATGCAGTAACACACGAACAAAAACTGACGGTTCACTTCCCGGCGAGTTCGGAGAATCCGCCAGTCAGGTCACAGGTGCAAATGGGAACTGCTGGAAGAAGACACACATACACACTCACACAGATCTTACAACAGAGTACGTGACGGTTTCAAAGACCATCTCCCTCCCTTGTCTTAATCCACGATCACCGTCTTCTCCATCACCCAAAATCAATCTGCGGACTTATCCTCCCACTGCTTTCTACTCACCGAATTACAGCTTCCAGATCCCCAGCGCAACACACTTAATAAAAAATAATAATTGTGGAGACAACAGATAAGTTGAGATTTCTCTCTTTGGAGCAGAGAAGGTTGAGGGACGATTTACCAGAATGGTATCGGGGATGAGGGACTTCAGTTACATGGAGAGACTGGAGAAGCTGGAATTGTTGTCCTTAGAGCAGAGACGGTTAAGGGGAGATTTAATAGAGGGGTTCATAATGAGGAGGGGTTTTGATGGAGTCGATGGGGAGAAACTGTTGCCACTGGCGGGAGGGTTGGCAACCAGAGGACACAGATTGAAGGGAATTGAGAAAAGAGCCAGAGGGAGATGAGGAGAATGTTTTTAGGCAGCGAGTTGTCCTGATCTGGAATTCACTGCCTGAAAGGGCGGTGGGAGCAGATTCAATAATAACTTTCAAAAGGGAATCGGATTAATCCTTGAAGGGGGGAAATTTGCGGAACTGTGGGGAAAGAGCAGGTGAGTGGGATTAATCGGATCGCTCTTTCAAAGAGTCAGCACGGGCGCGATGGGCCGAGCGGCCTCTTTCACAGAGCCGGCACTGGAGCGATGGGCCGAGCTACCTCACTCTGTGCTTTTTGATTCTCGCTCACTTTTGGGCTGCGACCCACTGCCCGTTTGAATGGGAGGCGGCAGAATGACTCCCCCCACCCAGCCCCGAGCCCAGCCTGACACCGGGCGCTGCCAGAGTAGAGATTCACGGAGCCCGCAGGAGGCTCCGAGTAACTCCGCCCTTCTCCACCACGACCGGCCCCGCTCTCCCCTCTCAGGCCACTCCCGGGTGCGGACCCTCCCTCTGTCGGCCTCGCCCCCGCCCACAGCAGCTCCCTCCTGCCCGCCGGCCCAAGGCCGCCAACATCTTCCTCCAGTGGTCGGCCTGTTGCTAAGGGAACGTGGCACAGAGACCGCGCGGCGATATGTGGCATCCCTCGGGTCGGAGCAGCACGTACGCGTCGTGACGACAGCGCGCAAAGGTGAGTGACGCTACCAGGTGTCACGTGATGGGTGGAGTCAGCCCAGCAGCATGGCGGGGGGAGGTGAGAGCGATCACTCAAAGGGCCCGGAGTCAGCACTCACTGCGCACAGGGTTTGCAGAATTTGTTTTAAAATGAAAAATCTGCAAGAATGAAATTAAAATAGAATTGAACAAAAAAAGGAAAAAACTCTAAATGCAAAATTCGGAATTAAAAGCAGAAATGTCCAAACTCACATAAGGCTGATGGTCTGGGTCGTCCCGCCACTATTAGTCTTCTCTACCTGGGGCATAGGATGAGCCGAATGTTTGAATGTAACTTTTTTGATGCAGAGGGTTCTGGATGTATGGAATGGACGAAGAAGGGAGGCAATGGGGCCTGATTTTAGCAGCAAATACCAGAGGGTTGGCTAAATACCTGATAGCGGTAACTTGGGATATGACAGCCTCGAAATTGGGATCTTCAAAATTATTTTGGTACATGTGCACTAGTTTTTAGTGATTGGTGTACCTGGACACCCAAACCCCTATGCTCCTCGACAGTTCATAGTTTCCCTCTATTAAGAAAATACTCCTATTTCTCACCTGGTGCCTGCAAAATGTGCTCTTTGTATAACTCCCCACATCTTTACTGTGCGGCTATATCTCCACTCTTCACTGTCCAATAATAACAGACACGGTGAGACAGGAACATTTTTTTAATACTTCAAAATATAGTTTATTTCATAACATTGATGGATACACACAGTTCAGTGTAAATATCAGAGTTCCAATTCAAAACAATACAATACAGATCCTACACACTACCATTCCATTATTACAATTCAAAACACAGTACATATCTTCTAACACGTGCTGTACAATACAAGGTGAAATCGCCTTGCACGGTGGCCTTTCCCCATAGAGCCTTTGCAAAGGCCGCACCTCGCTTCAATGTGTCCCACAACACTTACTCCTGGACCATGGAGTGTACCAGTCGGCAACACTCGGTCGTGGACAGCTCCTTCAGCTGGAAGACCAGCTTGTTTCTGGCGGAAAAAAGGACCTCTTTCACCGAGTTGATGATCTTCCAGCAGCAGTTGATATCTGTCTCAGTTTGCGTCCCAGAAAACAGCCCGTAGAGCACAGCGCCCTGTGTCACCGAGCTGTTGGGAATGAACTAGGACAGATACCAACGCATCTCTCTCCACACATTCTGCAGGGAGGGGCAGTCCCCCAGGAGATAGCCGATGGTATCGCTCCGCTGCAGCCTCGAGGGAAGCTCAAGGTGGCGGTGCAGCAAAGACAGCACTGGGAGGGCCCTTCTCACCACCATCCAGGCTATATCCTGGTGCCTGTTGGTCAGTTCCGGCGATGAGACGTTCCAATAAATAGTTTCTGGTCGGGGAACTGACCAACCGGATCTACCCTCCCCTTTCCCTGCAGGACACTCAAAACGTTCTGTGCCGTCTACTGTTTGATGACCTTGTGGTAGAAAGGGTTAACTTCACGACAAATGGTGGGGTACGGTCTAGCTGGACGAGACATCCTGCATCTGCTCGGCCAGCGTGGCCAGACCCAACTTTCTCAGTGTGGGGACTGTCACTACCATTGTTATCAAACCTCAAACTTGTTCCATTTGATCAGACGGCTTGAGGGTGTAACAGGCAGAGCTGCAGCGTTTCAATTTACATTCATCTGAAGTTCCCTTGAATCACTCATTTATATAACTATCTTGGCTCAAATTTGGAATCTGACTACTTTCTGTGAGATATAAACCTTTTTGGATCCGGGTCAGTAAAAATTCTCCGAACATCTTCTGCTGGTGGGACCTCAAGGGTATCGGTGGACAATCGGTGATTCGGGCCAATCAGTGATTCGGTTACGAGACATATTTCCCTCTTTAATTCGGTCTTTTGTTTGGAAGAGCCCTGGACTGTGCTGTGTGTAAACTTTAACCTTCTGACCTCCAATGATGTGGAGTGACTTAGAGAGGGCGCAGTACAATGGAAGTACCTGCGTCTCTCTTTCTGTTTAGTTTAGCCCAGCTCCCCGGAGACGAGTTGATGTAAAATTAATTGAATTAGTCTTACCATGATAGACCGGTCTAAGCATGGTGACGGAACTCTCTGATGGGAAGGGGTAAAGGGCACAGTACTTTGAATAATGGGGGCGGCAAGCATCGGACCAGTAACAAGTCTAGTATTAAGGGTGGTGATGATGTTGATGTGCCTCTCTGTCCACTGCCGTTCAACTCCCTGCCGGAGTAGCCCATACAGGGGAGCAGCAATTTCTGTATCGTCAGAGATACAATCCCCACACAATCCTGTCATACCCAGAAACAAGTGCAGGGAGGTCTCATCAGTGGACCGTGGTAAGGAGGTGATAAGCTTGACTTTATCTTGGTCCACAGACCGGGACCCTGCCTCTAGGATGACACCAAGGAACGTGATCTGAGTTTTCATCAACTGCAGCTTTGTAACATTGATTCTAATTCCAGAGGACTCCAGTCGATGAAAAACCTCACTCACCATTCGCAGGGGATCTTCCCGTGTCTCGGTCTGTATTCGGATTTCATCCACAAAGTGGATCACAGCCTGGGGATTCACAGCCCTATCAAAGCTCCTTTCATGTGAGCAGGGAAAATAGCGGGGCTGTTGTGGGAACCTTGAGGGAGGACGGTCCAAGTGTACTGATGTCTTTCGAAAGTAAAGGCGAGTTGATACTGCGAATCTGGATGGAGCGGCAGGTTCCAGAACCCGTTCGAGATATCTCTCACAGAATATCAGTGAGACCGATGGACCATTCGAGATATCTCTCACAGAATATCAGCGAGACCGATGGACCATTCGAGATATCTATCACCGAATAACAATGAGACCGATGGACCGTTCGAGATATCTTACTGTCGCTCACAAGCTCTCCACCGCCTCTCTCAGATAGGGGTCCTGTCTCTATGGAGGGGGGTTATCACTTATTACACGAATAGACGAATCCATTCGCCCACATTCATGTCAGTGTATGGGAAATACTATCTGATGTATTTCACACACCTGTCGAAACTTGGGATCAGAGACGGAGGGGGGTAATTTCACCTTCACTGCTTGGGCGGTAAACTGAAAGAGCAGAAATTAAAATCAGGCCGGTTCTGTAAGGGGCGGGTGATCCGCTCTATCATTTCAGCCCCCAGCAATGGTGAAAATTTCCCTCCACGTGTTTTGAACCGGTGCAGTTTGAGACAATGGACCAGCTTGTGGGCTTCGAAGATTGATATGAGGGCGTAGGTCAGGAAATGTGTGGCCGATTTTAAGTATCCCCGCCTGGCGGAAATGGGGTGGTCGAGGATAGTAAATAGTACCAGGTCATTTAACGCCCCTTTAACACTGTCGCTCCTGTTTCCGCCATCGTGGGTAGGGTCCTGAGAAGAGCGGCCGGAGCAACACCCACCTGTTTCCGGTCAGGCCACGTGTAATATGTAAATCAGGGTATTGTGACCTACACGAGACATCATGTTGGTTACAAATCGGTGGAGAAGCCGCCCTTTCGATGGGCATTGAGTGCTCCAGAATACTGAGAAGTTTCATTTTAAATTATATTTTAAGTGGCAAGGAGGAGCAGGAAATCTTTCCCTTGACCTGCTGCGGCCGTGCGAAATCTTCCCGTCCCTGATCGTCTCAAAAATGTATCAGGGGGTTTCCTTATAGATCTGTGTAACCAGGCCCAGCCTCGTGTCCCATTAAACTCCCTGCAGTGAGTGAACATTGTTGCACAGCAGCTCAGAGAGGAAACGATCTCCGGAACTCCCCACTGGAGTTTGAAAATACATTAATATTTTACCAGTTAGTAACGGTCCGCGTGTTGGTCCATTATTATTCTGTTCTGGTCAAAATAAATATCCCAATCAACAGGACGCTGTCTGACCCTGACAGCTCACCCTCAGTCCATCCCAACGGGCAGTGTGTGTGATGGGAAATAATCATCAACCGAAAAGGAGGATTCGATTTTATTAATTTCAGGATTTAAACATTTAATATTGAAATCATATTCTTTCCAGACTAATAACAGCAAACCATTTCATGGTAAAATTACATCTTGTATCATTTCACAATACCGTATTTGTCGGGTAAAATATAATTCCTGTCTGGTATTTCCAAATTTATTTAAAGCATTGGATTGATATCAGTTACTTTAGTGAAATCATTGATGTCAATGGATGTTAAAATCAGGCGCGGTGAAAAACGGGCACCCGACGTGCAACCGCCCGACGTACGCCATCGACAAGCGTGTAAATCTACTCGAATTGACTTTAATTTTTGATGAAAAGTCTTCAGAAGTTTCTATGAATTAACGAATGTAACAATTAGATTTAGTGGGTATTTCACCCCGTTCTTCAGCTCCTCTCTAAATTTACTCTGGGCCACAGCATAAATACACGTGTTGGTGCAGGAACTGAGAAGTTGAAGCATAAATCCGGCTGACTCAATGTCACTGGCCCTGTAGTACTGTACATTTGTTGTATGCACAGAGATAATATAAAAAACTGCTGTGCTCCATAATAATATAAAACTGCCTGATACACTGAAGAGTAAAATGATGGATTTCCTTCGGTTCTCCATCTCTTGATCCTGGTGATTGTCTCCATTGCTGCGGCCCCGGAGTCCCCTGCGGACTCGACTGGCCGCCAAAATGTGCTTGGCGGTGAGAACATTGAACAACAAAATTAGAATGAATGGGAGACAAGGCATTAACACAAGATAAATCAATTGAAACGCTGCCCATGATGGTGAAGTGAAAAGGGTCGGTTTCCAGGCACAACCCCGGGGTAGATTGTCCATTATATATTCCGGGTCAAATGAAAAGTACAAGGGAATGTTTAGTAAACAGCTCAGCGCACTCACCACCCCGATAACAACAGCCGCCGTTTTCTCGGTGCAATATTTTGTTTTCAGCTTCTGACAACTAATGGCCACAAATCGATCAAAGGTGAAAGCGACTGTGAGCCAGACAGAGGTCGATATGGCCGCAAAACTCAGGGTGAGAATGAGGCTGCACACGGGGGTAATGTTCAAAAATGAAACTGGGATGTAAATAACAACAATGCGCCACATTATGACATCAGTGATAACGACCAGGAGATCGGCCGCCGCCATTCCCATCAGGTAGCGAGTGATACATTTGGAGAGTCCGCACTTTCCTCGGGACAGGATCACAATCGCCACCAAGTTAACTGTAAAAGAGAGAAACGGAAGCAGAAAAATTATTAATCAGACCTGGAGCCAAAGCAGCAGTTTGACAGGATATGGGGTAGAATTTCCAGTTTTGTTGCTGCATCAAACGGTGGAAACTGATTAACTGACTTGTGCAGCGCTTTCGGGCAGAGAAATGTTTGTAAACACAATTATCAATAATGAATTGGGAAATTGATACAGAAAGTGAATAAAGTGAACACCGGATCAACTGGAAGGGTGGAGTGAGGGTGCAGTGCCGGTGGGGAAGGGAGAAACATAGAAACATAGAAAATAGGAGCAACAGTAGGCCATTCGGCCCTTCGGGCCTACTTCGCCATTCAAAATGATCATGGCTGATCACTCGGTACCTTCTTCCCGCATTTTCGCCATATCCCTTGATCCCTTTCGCATTAAGAAATATATCTCTTTCCTTCTTGAATACATCTAATGACTTGGCCTCCACTGCCTTTTGTGGTAGAGAATTCCACAGGTTCACCACTTTCTGAGTGAAGAAATTTCTCCTAATCTCGGTTCTAAATGGCAGACCCCGTATCCTGAGAATGTGACCCCTGGTTCAGGACTACCCAGCCATCGAGAACATCCACCCTGCATCTAGTCTGTCTAGTCCTGTTAGAATTTTATATGTTTCGATGAGATCTCCTCTCATTCTTCTATACTCGAGTGAATATAGGCCTAGTCGACCCAATCTGTCCTCATACGTCAGTTCTGCCATCACAGGAATCAGTCTGGTCAACCTTCGTTGCACTCCCTCCATGGGATGGACATCCTTCCTCAGATAAGGAGACCAAAACTGCAAACAATACTCCAGTTGTGGTCTCTACAAGGCCCTGTATAACTGCAGTAAGACATCCCTGCTCCTGTACTCAAACCCTCCTGCAATGAAGGTCATCACGCCATTCGGCTTCCTAACTGCTTGCTCCACCTGAATGCGCGCTTTCAGTGACTGGTGTACAAGGACACCCAGGTCTCGTTGCACCTCTCCTTTTCCCAATCTATCACCATTCAGATAATAATCTGCCTTTCTGTTTTCAGAACCAAATTGGATAACCTCACATTTATCCACGTTATACTGCATCTGCCATGTTCTTGCCCAGTCACCCAACTTGTCGAAATCACATTGGCGCCTTTTTGCATCCTCCTCACAGCTCACATTCCACTCCAGCTTTGTGTCGTCTGCAAACTTGGAAATATTACATTCCGTTCCCGCATCCAAATCATTGATATATATTGTGAATAGTTGGGGCCCAAGCACTGATCCCTGCGGTACACCACTAGTCAATGCCTGCCACTCAGAAAAAGAGCAGTTTATTCCTACTATATGTTTCCTGTCTGTCAACCAATCCTCAATCCATGCCAGTATATATCCCCAATCCCATATGCTTTAATTTTGCAAAATAACCTCTTGTATGTGACCTTATCAAAAGCCTTCTGAAAATCCAAGTATACCACATCTACTGGTTCTCCCTTATCGATTCTACCAGGTTGCATCCTCAAAAAACTCCAGTAGATTTGTGAAGCATGATTTCCCTTTCATAAACCCATGCTGACTTTGTCCAATCCCGTTAATGCCTTCCAAGTGTTCTGTTATCACATCGTTTATGATAGACTCTAGCATTTTCCCCACTATTGATGTTGGGCAAACTAGTCTGTAATTCCTTGTTTTTTTCTCTTCCTCCTTTTTTAAATAGTGGAGTTATATTTGCCACCCTCCAATCTTTAGGAACTGTTCCAGAGTCTATAGAATTTTGGAAGATGTTCACCAATGCATCCATTATTTCCAGGGCCACTTCCTTTCGTACTCTGGGATGTAGATTTTCAGGCCGTGGGGATTTGTCAGCCTTTAGCCCCATTAATTTCCCTAGCACTATTTTTTTTCACTAATACTGGTTTCCTTCAGTTCCTCCCTCTCACTGGACCCTTGGTTCCCTAACATTTCTGGGAGGTTATTTGTGTCCCCCTTTGTGAAGGCAGAACCAAAGGATGTGTTTAATTGTTCTGCCATTTCATTGTTCCCCATTATAATTTCCCCCATTTCTGACTGTAAGAGACCTACATTTGTCTTCATTAATCTTTTTCTCTTGACATATTTATAGAATCTCTTACAGTCAGTTTTTAGGTTTCCTTCTAGTTTACTCTCATACTCTATTTTCCCCTCTTATTAAATCTCCTTGACCTCCTTTGCTGAATTCTGAACTGCTCCAAATCTTCAGGCTTACCACCTTTTCTGGCAATTGTATATGTCTCCTCATTGGATCTAATACTATCCCTAATTTCTTTTGTAAGCCTCGGTTGAGCCACCTTTCCTGTTTCATTTTTGCGCCAGACAGGAATGAATAAGTGTTGTAATTCCTGCATACGTTCTTTAAATATTAGCCATTGCCTATCCACCATCATCCCTTATAGTAATGTTCCCCAATCTATCATAGCCAACTCGCACCTCATACTTTCGTAATTTCCTTTCTTTATATTCAGGATCCTAGCTTCGGATTCAGCTTCTTCACTCTCCATCTTAATGAGGAATTATATCATGCTATGATCGATCTTCCCTAAGGGACCCCCCGCACATCAAGATTGTTAATTAATCCTTTCTCATTGCACAGTACCCAGTCTAGGATCGTCTGTTCTCTAGTTGGTTCCTCAACGTATTGGTCTAGAAAACCATTACGTACACACTCCAGGAATTCCTCCCCGACAGTATTATTACTAATTTGTTTGACCAATCTATAAGTAGATTAAAGGCAACCATGATTATAGTTGTACCCTTTTTGCATGCGTCTATAATTTCCTGTTTACTCCTCTCCCCTAAATCTCCAGGGGTCTTAAAGACCGGAATCCAACGGAATAAATCAGGATTTGGGCTCTAGTGGATGGGAAAGTGAGCGAGGGCCGGGCAGATTAGGAGCAGGGGAAGGTGCTGCTGGTTTGTTGCTCTGGGTTAAGAGAACCGACACGGGCCGGCACAAAACGGGACAGACTGAGATCCGCGGCCTTGAATTTGAAGCTTCGGATTGGATTGGAAGAGGCAGCTGGACGCCGAGCCAGTGAGCAAGATTGGGAGGGAGACAAAGAAAAGGTCATGTAGGAGGTGGAGGGGAGTCAGGAGTAGATGGTTTGGGAAAGTGGATAAAGTGAAGCAATTGATGAGGAGACAGAGGATTGAATGCAGTGGGAGGAGAGGCTGGGATTCAAAGGGAGAGACTGCAGCAGAGTGTTAGAGGAAATCTCAACTATAAGTCCCAGGAACACAACGCAATTGATGAATTCAACCTTAATGTCTGTGGTTATTGATATCAGGGATCAGCTCGTTGGTTCAATAACGTGTTCAACAAATTTACTTTGAACATTCAATTAAAATTAAACTAAAATGCATTCATTAAATTAGCCTCGTTCTTTATTGAAAGAAGCTGTACCATAGCTTCTAGAATAAAATATTCTGATAATTCATTGCGATCAATAAATCACTGATTTTATTCTTTAAATACATTTCAATTCTGTTTATGTTTTCAGTCAGTAAACAAGTCAAACGAACATTCACATAAACAGACTGAGGACCTCACAGTGATAAACACACCAGGAGAGAGTACAATAAAACTCTCACAATCTGACAAATCCTAATAACACCTTCAATTCACATTTCCTCTTCATAATTGTACTTGAAGTTTCAACAGTTCATTCAGATGAATTATTCACACCGCTGCTGCTCCTCCTCTCTCCTCCCCTCTCTCATTCTCTGTCTCTCTCTCTTCCCCTCCATACTTCTCCCCCTCCCTCTGGTTTTCCTTCCCAGTCACATTCTACATCTCTCCTCTCTATCTCTCTGCACTCTCTCAACTCTTTTCTCAATGTCCCTTTTCACATCCGAGGAAATCCTCACATCCTGCGCCTGCTTTCTCTTCTCCAGCCCCATGTTTCAATGATCCTATTCTTAGTGTCAACTCGTCAAATGGTGAAGCCTCTGTGAAAAGTTTATTGTTTCTACAGATTATCCAAGTTCCAACTGTTCAACTACACTGTTCACTTTATCTGTACTATATGGAATAAACGGAATAGAATGCATCTTCCAGACACACCTCACAATAATTGAAATTCCTTCTCCTGTAATTATAAATTACAGCGTTAGATGGCGGCATTGTTCAATTAACAAAACGTCAACATCACCACTGCCACTGATAACCGACAGATAAATAGAAGGGCTCATGATTCCAACAGACAAAGTGCAAACTTAAACAACATAACCTCAACACATTGCATTTTACAGTGAATTCATCCACAGTGAAGCAGGAAATGAGATGTGAAAGAATCAGCAAGAAGCTTAGATCAGTAACCAGACCTCTGGAGCTACGTCAGATAAACACATAATGAAATAATATTTCATAACAGTGACAACCAATAAATACACTGAAATCCCAGTTAAACTGAACCATGTTATTGTGGAGGGAGGACATTGCGCTGCCTCCGTGAGCTGTCTCATTATCAATCACTGAAAGCAAATTGATGAAAAGATATTCCAGGACGGGTTAGTTCCACAACATGAAATTGTTAACAGCTCCTGATGGTCTGATACCAGCTCTTAGCCCAGACATCTGATTCCAATATATTCATTACAGTGAATAATCCAGTAACAATGCCAGGGATGGACATTCAACCGTCACTACAGAAATAACACAATTGCTGCAATACCGACGGAGCAGAGATTATAAACAACTCATCATTAAGCTAATAGAACTGAACAGGAGGCTGTGTTGTTTTTGTTAAACATGGTGGGAGAAAAAATAATTTGTCAAGTACAGCAGCACTTTTAACACCGATTTACAATATTCACAGATAAGTTAATGGCATACCGGGCACTCCAAAGACTGCAAGAACAGGATAGTAAATGCGTTCTATCTGAAACATTAATAAATATCCCATTTCTGTGAGAGACAGTGACTTCAGTTGATCTGAAAACCGCAGCTCCAGCAGGCACTCTGAACTGATACATTGCAACAAGCCCTGATTTATACAGGGGATAAATCTCCACTGACACGGTTATACCCCTGATCATTGCTATTAGTTACAGTCACCTGAACAAACACATTACATCAGCAGCTTTCTTTCCAATGTAAATAATCTCGTGGCTGTATTACAAATATCTCAAAGTTCAGGACATTATCTTAATGAGACCGCTCTCAGCAATAAAGTTAAAAGCTGTGTTCAGAAAGGACTCGTCCAACAACTATGAGTGGCTTCATTTACAGTTTTCATATAATTGTATTGACCATGTTCACTCCTGCCGATTCATTTATAAATTGTACCGATTTCTCCGCGTGGACACTGAATCCAGGGACAAAAGCAGACCCGTTTCACTCTGTTCCTGCAGTTTCCCAGTTAAAATATGATCACTGAGTCTCTGACACGGGGATAGTTAAAGGCCACGTTGAGGATTGCAGCCGAGAAATGACTGTGGGTGATATTAGTGGTCGGACACTGAACGAGCTTCATTGCCATTCCTCTCTCCGTTATTTTACTGCAGATGTTTACCCGTTTAATTTACATTGGTTGACGGCTCCAGTAAAATTGCTCTCCTGCAAACCCTGCTTCCCTCAGCCGCCTCCTTTCCTTCCTCAGCCCATTGTCATTGAAACCCTCATCGATGCATTTGTCCCCTCCAGACTCCATCCCTCCAATGCACTCCTGTTCGGCCACTCATTCTCCAACTTCCAACCGGCACCAGGTCCTGCTCGGCCTCATTGACCTTCACTGACAACCAGTTCCCCATGGCCTAACATTTTACATTTTCATCCTGGGGTTCAAATACCTTCATGGCCCAACCCTCCCTATCTCCACCCTCTCCACCCCCCGACAGGAAACCCATCAGTGACCTCCTCATTCATCGATCACTGGCCTCTTTTGGTGGGACTACCCTCACTTGGTTCCACTCACCTATCTGATCCGAGCCAGGAGAAGCGTCTCTTCCCACCCCACCACCGTTATATCTGATGTCTGAAAAGGTCCAATCCTTTTCTCCCTCCTCTTCCTCATCAACATGCTGCCCTTTGGTGACATTGTCCGCAGACATGGACCAGCTTTCAGAAGTACTTTGACCCTTAAAATGCATTTGTTTGTCAGACCGACACACTGTTTTAGATTAGTCACATTTTCCTCTCGTTTAAAATTGGGAAGTCATGATCTTTGTCCCCACAATCTGCACAACCTGGCAAAAGAGTCCATCACCATCCTTCTCTTTTCGATTGGTTAGTATCTCACCAATCACCCAAGTCCTTACTGACCTGCATTACTTTCCAGCCTTCAAAAGCCAGTAGTTTTTTTTAATTCGTTTTTGCATTTAAATCCAACAGGGCCTCATCCCTCCCTTTTTCAGTTACTTTCTCCAGCGCTGCAGCCCCTGTCAAACACTCCGCTCCTCCACCTCTGGCCGCTTGTGCAACCGCAGTCCATTTGCCCTACTTTGACAGCCGTGCCTTCAGCAATATCCACGATTCAGAATGCCCTCTTTAAGGACCTCCTTATCTTCCCCCACTTTCAGGTATCAGGCGTGGTTAGAAGTTTGTGAGTTCAAATCCTACTCCAGAGACTTGAACACGTAATCCAAGCTGAGAATGCAGTTCAGTACTGAGGGAGCGATGCACTGCCGGAGCTGCCGACTTACACAGGACACGTCAAACCGAGGGCCCATCTGCGCTCTGAAGTAGATGTGAAATATCTCACGGCAATATTCGATGAAGAGCAGGGGAGTTCTCCCTGGTATACTGGGCAATATTTATCCATCAATCATCAATACCAAAACCGATTTTCTGGTCATTTATCTCATTGCAGTTTGTATGAGCTTGCCGTGTACAAATTGGCTGGTACATTTCCTACATTACCACAGTGGCTACATTTCAAATTTCACTTCATTGACCGTAAAGCGTTTTGGGGCGTCCTGAGATTTGGAAAGGCGCTTTTAAAGGCCAGCTGTGTCCTTCTTTCATACCTTCCATGAAAGCCATTTCTTGCTTCATGAATTTGTCATCCCTCCTAATATCTCCTTCTTTGGCCAGAGGTCCATTTTTTACTCATTATAACTCAGTAAATCGGCTCAGGATATTTATCTATGATAAACGCGCTAGATAAATACAAATAGTTATTGTTATATTTTATCATCCTCCACTCTCTTCATCCCACCATTGGTCGCCATTTGTTCAGACATCTGAATTCTACTCTCGAAAAACAGCCTTATCCCCTCCTCCTTAAGCCCGCTCTTTGATCAAGGCTTTCGCCAGTCCCCCTGACATCATCATATTCCTTTCGTGCCCGTTTTTACAAACTCCTCCGTGAAGCCACTTGGGAATGTTTATTACATTAAAGGCGGTCAGTGGGTGGGAGTTGTTGTTGACGTTCATTGGAATGTGTTCATTAGTTGTCCACTGTATGAGCAAAAATAATTTCTCGGCTAATATTCTTGTACCAGAAAGAGATTTATACAATAGACGGAATTATTGATATTAATTAACATTGGCAGATACTCATGGACACTGTTTCGCTCGAACAACATAACTCGGTTTATCTTCAGACATGACACTGAAATAAGTTTGTACAACTGTGAGACAGCCTTTAGGGAGTCCTGTATCTAAGATGAGACCAGCTGCAGTGAGCAGGATGAAGGTTTAATGTTATTTATCTTTTTTCTCTTTGGTTATAACCCATTTTACTGCTTTCTTGGGCTGATGGCAAGGATGTAGCTTAATTATTTATTCTCTTTGGTTAAAGCCCGTAGATCCAGAGTATAGTGTGCAGTTTTGAACGCACCATTACAGAAACAACATTAAACCCATAGCGAGCACAGTGCAGATTCTCTCGAATGAGGTCAGGCAAGGGAAACTGTATGAGGAAAGATTTGAAATACCTGGATTATTGCCAACGACAATGACGAAGTTGTTTGATAGAGTAATAGAGAATCACTGTATCATCTGGTTGTGAGGATCAACGATAGAGTAATAGAGAATTAATGAATCCTCTGGTTGTGAGGATCAGCGATAGAGTAATAGAGAATTACTGTATCTTCTGGTTGTGAGGAACAGTTATAGAGCAATAGGGAATTACTGTATCCTCTGGTTGTGAGGATCAGTGATAGAGCAATCGGGAATTACTGTATCCTCTGGTTGTGAGGATCAGTGATAGAGCAATAGAGAATTACTGTATCCTCTGGTTGTGAGGATCAGTGATTGTGTAATAGAGAATTACTGTATCCTCTGGTTGTGAGGATCAGTGATTGTGTAATAGAGAATTACTGTATCCTCTGGTTGTGAGGATCAGTGATTGTGTAATAGAGAATTATTGTATCCTCTGGTTGTGACGATCAGTGATTGTGTAATAGAGAATTACTGTGTCCTCTGGTTATGAGAATCAGTGACAGAGTAATGGAGAATTACTGTATCCTCTGGTTGTGAGGATTCCTGGCAATTGATCATCAATTTCAGCTCATCATGTAAGAATTTAAGTCTAAATTCTTCACGCAGAGATTTTTTGGAGCATGGAATGTTTCACCACACGGAATGGAATAAAACAGAAAAGAGACAATTGCAACTTTTACCATTGCATCATTTAAGAGAAAATTGAATATATATTTGAAATTGATGAAGATAAATTGCATTTAGAAGAAAGTTTGCCATGACATACGTTTTTAATTGCTTTAACCATGAACTGGCACTGACACCATTGGCGAAATTGCCTCCCGCTGTTCTGTAAACCACTAATCTTCTTGTTTTTCCTAGATTGAGATTTGTGATGTGCTTGAATGATCCTGGACGCCGGTGTACTGCCCCTTATCTAACAATACAGTACTGTAACCTATCGCTGTAAAGGAGGTTTTTCTTTATTATCTTAACTGAATATTCCTGTGTCTACATTGCCCAATATCGAGCAATACGATAGCATAACCCAGGGATGTAACAATAGTTCCCATTTCTAATCTGAAGTTGGCGTTCCTATTTCTGCTCTGTCCAATACCTAACAATACGAGAGTGTAACCCGGGAATGTAACAATAGTTTCTTCTTGATAATCTGAACCGGATATTTCTGTTTCTGCACTGTCCAATATCTAAGATTGCGATAATGTAACCCAACGCTGTAAAAAAACACTTCCCCTTTAAAATCTGAACCAGATATTCATGTTTCTGCATTGGCCAATAACAATGTGACAGAGTAACCCAGGGACGCAACAATAGTTCCCCCTATAATTTGAAGTGGATATTCGTGTTTCTGCACTGTTTAATATCTACCAATATTATAGTCTCACCCAGGGACGCATCAAGGGTTCCCGTTTTAATCTGAACTGGATATTTGTGTTTCTGCACTGCCCCATATCAAACAGTACGACAGTGTAACTCACTGATGTAACAACAGTTCCCTTTTATAATCTTAACTCTATATTCAAGTCTCTGCACTGCCCAATATCCAGCAAAATGACAGCGTAACCCAACGATGCATCCATTGTTCCTTTTTTTATTCTGTCCTGGATATTCATATTTCTGCACTCTCCAAGTTCCAACGATATGAAAGTGTAACACGGGAATGTAACAATAGTTGCCCCTTATAATCAACTGGATATTCGTGTTTTTGCACCGCCCCATATCTAACAATGCGATTGTGTAACCAGGGGATGTAGCAGGTACTAGATATTCGTGTTTTTTTACAATCTTTCAATATTCAGACACAGGAAACACTTGGTAAGATGAAACTGATTCCAATCGATAATCTGCTTCATCCCACGCCAAGCAAACTTACAAACCAATCGGTATTATTGGGTTCACACATTCTATCAGTACGATTTAACTGTACCTTTTAATATAAAATAAAGTATATGCCGCATTTCCCCACATCAGCGGGTCGTTTTGATTGACCAAAACAAAATGCCTTCTACCTGTCCTCCTGTTGTGTAACCTTCTGAGTCTGTGAAGGCTTGTCCTCCCCGGAGATCACTCTAACTCTGATAATTCTACACAGTACTTAGCTTTTGGATGAAGTGAACACCTCCCCAGCCAGAAACAAGTCCAGCTCTCGCTTGAAGGAATTCAGAGGATCAGCGTCCACTCACAGCTGACAACCTGTTCCAGAGGTTCACTATTCTCTGGGAAAAGAATCACTTCCTGACATCTAATCTGGACCTGGCTTTGCACAGTTTCAAATTGTGACCCGTGGTCCTCCCTAACCTATTTAGTTGGCACAAACTGCCTACTCGAGCACAACCTACTCCCTTCATAATCTTATACACCTCGATTAAATCACCCCCTAAGTCTATGCTTGTCTATCGTGTTGAGTCCCGGCTCTTTCAGCCTATCTTGATAACTAAGAGGTTTCAAACTGGGAATTAATCGAGTGGCCCTCCCCTGCACCCTTTCCAAAGCCTCAATATCGATCACCATGTGGGGAGATCAAAACTGGACAAAGTATTCAAACTGAGGCCTGACCATGCCTTGTACAAGGAGAAAATAGTAGGTGTTGTTTTGTAATAAATTGGAGCTCAATGTGGGAAAGTGGGGGTCATCCACTTTGGACCTAAGAAATATTGATCGGAGTATTTTCTAAATGGCGAGAAGCTAGGAACTGTGGAGGAGCCGAGAGGATTAGGGACCATGTACTGGAATCAATAAAAGCTAGTGGAGAGTTACAAAAAATAATTTAAAAGCCTAAGGGAACGATGGCCTTTATCTTAAAGGGGCTGGAATACAAACGGGGTGCAAGTTATGTTACAGGTGTACAGAGCTGTGATGAGACCCCATCTGGAGTACTGCTTTCAGTTCTGGGCATTGAACCTCAGGAAGTATATATTGGCCTTTGAGGTGGTGCAGCGCTAATTCACCAGAATTATACCGTGGATAAAACGCTTAAATGACGAGGACAGGTTCCATAGACCAGGTTTGTATACCCTTGAACATCGGAGATTAAGGGGAGATCTAATTGAGGTGTTTAAGATGATTAAAGGATGTGATATGGTAGATAGGCAGGAACGATTTCCTCTGGAGTGGGAATCCAGAACAATGCTGCAAAACCTTAAAATTAGAGCTAGGCCATTCAGGTTGATGTCAAGAAGCACTTCTTCACAAAAATGGTGGTGGAAATCTGGAACACTGTTCCCCCATAGAGCTGTTGAGGATGGGAGTCAATTAAAAATTTCGAAACTGAGATTGACAGAATTTTGTTAGGTAAGGGTTACAAAACCAATGCGGGTAGAAGGGATTAAGATACAGATCAGTCATAATCTAAATGATTGGCGGAACAAGCTCACCGGACTGATCGGCCGACTCCTGTTCCTTTGTTCCTCTGTTCCAATGTCCAAAAATGCACCCCAGTACCCTATTCGTTTTCGCTATCGTATCACAGCATTGCTCATGAACCTTTAAAGCTCTATGCACTAAAACACTCAGATCTACTTCTTTCTCCACCTGCTTTAATGCTTTTCCCTGAAGTATGTATGTATGTTCAGCATTCACCCAACTCACATGCACAAAACAGCACTTTTCCAAGTTAAACATCATTGGTCAGTCACGAACCCAAAACCCCAACGCATCAAGATTCTCCTGAAACAGACGAGAATCATCGACAGTCCTGACACTCGCACAAATCTAAATATCATCTGAAAACTTGCCGACCTTACCCTCAACACCGACATCTACATCATTAATAAAAATAGTAAAGCGCAGTGGTACTTACACCGATCCCTGCGTGACACCACTGGTGACTGGTCTGCAAACAGATCGAAATCAATGTATAACTACTTTCTGCCTAAGGCCTTCCAGTCAGTTCTTAATCCAGCTGAATATATTATCACCAATACCAGAGGCTTCGATCTTGCAGAGCAGCATCTTGTGCAGTACCTTGTCAAAAGCTTAATGGATGTCCAAGTAAAGAATGTTTATTGGGCTTCCCACATCCAACATCTTGGTGACTTCTTCAAAAAATACGTTCAAATTTGTAAGACATGACCGCCTTTCTTTAAAGCTATGTTGGTTGGCCTAAATATGTCGTTCTCTATCGAAGTAGTCATACATTGCATCCCTAATGATGTCCTGAAGCATATTCTCTAATACGGCCGTCGAACAGTTACCTGGGTCCGTCTTGTCACTTTTTTTAAAGATGGGAACTTTTAGCCTCCTTCCAGTCTGAGGAAACCGTCCCAGAGTGCAACGAGCTATTAAAGACGAGGACAAGGGGTTCGCACCGTGCCTGCCCCATCGCCCTAAGGACTCCCAGGTGGATATTATCCGGATCGGCTGCCCTAGCTATTTTAAGCTTCGTGATTGCATCTAAAACAATATGTTCATCTACGTCAATATAAACCGTTTGATTATTACAACGTTATTATATTCTTACAGTCGAGCATTGTCTTCAAGAGTGAAGATCGAGGCAAAGTTCTCATTTCATATTTCCGCCATACCCGTGAGTCCTTCGTAACCTGTCCTTGATCATCCCGCAATGGCCCAATACAGTCTTAAATGTTATGAAATAAAGCATATTTTGAAATTTTAATAAAATCTTGGGGTACAAATACAGCAATCACTAAAAGTAGGTTTACAAAAGGCGAGTCAAGAACTGGGATTCAATTCTAGAGGGATAGAATTGATAAGCAAAGAAGTTATGTTAAACTTGTATGGAGCCTTGGTTAGGCCACACTTGGATTATTGTGCACAGTCTGATCTCCATATTATAGAAAGGATAGACAGGAATTGGAGAGGGAGCAAAAAAGTTTCACAAGGTTGATACCAGAACTGAGGGGATATCCTTATCAGGAAAGGCTGAACAGGCTGGGATTCTTTTCTCTTGAAAAGAGAAGGCAAAGGGGTGACCTAATGGAGGTCTTTAATATAATGATAGGGTTTGATAGGGTAGACGGAGAAAAAATATTTCCAATTGTGAGGGAGTCCAAAATTAGAGATGATAAATGTAAGATAGTTACAAATGAATCCAAGAAGAATTCAGGAGAAACTTCTTTATCCACAGAGTGTTAAGACTGTGGAACGCGCTGCCGCAGGGAGTAGTTGAGGGAAATAACGTAGGTGCATTTAAGGGGAAGCTAGATAAGCACAAGAGGGAGACAGTAATAGGGTATCCTGATAGGGTTAGATGAAGTATGGAGGGTGGTGGATCGTGTGGTGCACAAAATCTGGCATAAACCAGTTTGGCCGAATGGCCTGTTTCTGTGCTGTAGTTTAGAAGTAACTCCATGAACTGAATGTATTATTTTTGGGGGTGGTGGAAGAGCAGAGGGACCTGGGGGCGCATATTCACAAATCTTTGAAAGTGGCAGGACAAGTTGATAAGGCGGTGAAGCAAGCGGATGGGATACATGGGTTTGCAAAGAGTAATATAGAATACACCAATAGGGAGTCATGTTAAACCTTTACAAAAGGCTGGTTAGGACTTAGCTGGATTATTGTGTATAATTCTGGGCACCACACTTTAAGGAGAATGTCAAGGCCTTGAAGAGGACACGGAAGAGATTTACCAGGGTGATGCCAGGGACGGGGGACTTCAGTTATGTGGAGGGATTGGAGAAGTTGGGATTGTTCTCCTTCGATCAGAGAAGATTAAGGGGAGACCTAATCGAGGTATTCAAAATAATGAGGGGTTTTTATGGAGCAAATAAGGGAAACCGTTTACTCCAGCAATTGGATTTGTAATCAGAGGTCATAGGTTCAAAACAATTGGTAAAACAACTGGAGGGGAAATGAGGAAAACATTTTTCACACGGAGGGTTGTTAAGCACTGCCTGGAAGATGGGGTCCCGTTTAAAGTCTGTCCTCGTATCAAAATTCATATTTTAACTGGGACTCTGCAGGAACAGATTGAAACGGGTCTGCTTGTGTCCCTGGATTCAATGTACAATGTGGAGAAATCGGTAAAATGTATGAATGAATCGGCAGGAGTAAACATGGTCAATACAATTATATGAAAACTGGAAATGAAGCCGCTCATTGTTGTTGGACCAGTCCTTTCTGAGCACAGCTTTTAACTTTATTCATGAGAGAGGTCTCAGTAAGATAATGTCCTGGATTTTGAGGTGTTTGTGATATATCCACGTCATTAGTTACATCGGAGTCAAAGCTGCTGATGTAATGTGTTTGTTCAGGTGACTGTAACTAATAGCAATGATCAGGGGTATAACCGTGTCAGTGGAGATTTATCCCCTGTATAAATCAGGAATCTCTGCCATGAATCCGCTCACAGTACCTGCCGGAGCTGCGGTTTCCAGGCCAACAGAAGTCATTGCTACTCAAAGAAATGGGATATTCAGTAATATATCAGATAGAATGTATTTATTATCCTGTTCTTGCAGCCGTTGGAGTTCCAGGTAAGCCGTTATCTCAGCTGTTAATGGCGTAAATCGATATTATCTCTGCTGCTTTACTTGGCACTGTTTTTTCTCCCATCGTGTATTACACAGTGGAATGTTTTGTTCTCAGTCTCTGCTCTTTTGGTCTTGTAGTAGTTGCATTACATGCGTTACCATCTTCTACATCCAACCCTGGCATTGTTGCTGGATTATTCTCTGTACTGAATGTATTGGAATCAGGTCTCTGGGCTAAGAGCTGATATCAGACCATAAGTAGTTGCTAACAGTTTCATGTTGTTGAATATACCCGCGCTACAATATTTTTTCATAAATGTGTTTTCAGTGATTGATAATGAGATATCTCACGGCCTCAGTTTTAAAAGGAGGCAGCGCAATGTCCTCCCTACGCAATAACATGGTCCAGTTTAACTGGGATGTCAATGTATCTGTTGGTTATCACTGTGATGAAAGATTACTTAATTGTGCCTGCATCTGACGCCGCTTCTGGTTCAGATATCTGGTCACTGAAATGATTTTGCTGCTGATTCTTTCACATCTCATTCTCTGCTTCACTGTGGATGAATTCACTGTAAAATGCAACGTTTTGAGGTTATGCTGTATCAGTTTGCAGTTTATCTGTTGGAATCATGAGCCCTTCTACTTATTTGTAGATTATAAGCAGCAGCTGTGATTTTGGCGTTTTGTTAATTGAACAATGCCGCCATCTAACGCTGTACTTTAAAATGTCTGGAAGAGGCATTCGATTCTGTTTATTCCATGCATTGTAGATGAAGTGAACAGTGCAGGTGAACAGGTGGAGACTTGGATGATCTTTAGAAACATTAAACTGTTCACAGAGGCTTCACCATTTAACAAACTGACACTAAGAATATGATCGTTAGAACACTTGGCTGGTGTAGAAAAAGCAGGTGCAGGATGTTAGAATTTACTCGGATGAGAAAAGCGGCATTGAGAAAGAGAGTAAAGACAGAGCGGAGAGATAGAGAGGAGAGATGGAGAACGCGACTCAGAAGGAACACAAGAGGGGGAAGAATTAAAGAGAAAAAAAGACAGACAGAGACGAAGAGAGACCAGAAATTGAGCCGGGCTGGGGGAGAGCGCCAGCGGGGTGAATAATTAGAACATAAGAACATAAGAAATTGGAGCAGGAGTAGGCCAATCGGCCCCTCGAGCCTGCTCCGCCATTCAATAAGATCATGGCTGATCTGATCCCAACCACAAATCTAAAGAACACAAGAAGTCGGAGCAGGACCCGGCCACATAGCCCCTGGGCCCTCTCCGCCACCCACAGGGCATTGACCGATCCGAACTCAGCTTCATGTCCAATTTCCTGCCCGCTCCCCATAACCCCTAATTCCCTTTACTTCTAGGAAACTGTCTATTTCTGTTTTAAATTTATCTAATGATGTAGCTTCCACAGCTTCCTGGGGCAGCAAATTCCACAGACCTACCACCCTCTGAGTGAAGAAGTTTCTCCTCATCTCAGTTTTGAAAGAGCAGCCCCTTATTCTAAGATTATGCCCCCTAGTTCTAGTTTCACCCATCTTTGGGAACATCCTTACCGCATCCACCCGATCAAGCCCCTTCACAATCTTATATGTTTCAATAAGATCGCCTCTCATTCTTCTGAACTCCAATGAGTAGAGACCCAATCTACTCAACCTCTCCTCATATGTCCGCCCCCTCATCCCCGGGATTAACCGAGTGAACCTTCTTTGTACTGCCTCGAGTGCAAGTATGTCTTTTCTTAAGTATGGAGACCAAAACTGTATGCAGTATTCCAGGTGCGGTCTCACCAATACCTTATATAACTGCAGCAATACCTCCTTGTTTTTATATTCTATCCCCCTAGCAATAAAAGCCAACATTCCGTTGGCTTTCTTGATCACCTGCTGCACCTGCATACCAACTTTTTGATTTTCTTGCACTAGGACCCCCAGATCCCTTTGTACTGCAGTACTTTCCAGTCTCTCGCCATTAAGAAAATAACTTGCTCTCTGATTTTTCCTGCCAAAGTGCATAACCTCACATTTTCCAATATTATATTGCATCTGCCAAATCTCCGCCCACTCACTCAGCCTGTCTATATCCCCTTGCAGGTTTTTTATGTCCTCCTCACTCTCTACTTTCCCTCCCATCTTTGTATCATCTGCAAATTTTGATATGTTGCACTCGGTCCCCTCCTCCAAATCGTTAATATAGATTGTAAAGAGTTGGGGACCCAGCACCGACCCCTGTGGAACACCACTGGTTACTGGTTGCCAGTCCGAAAATGAACCATTTATCCCAACTCTCTGCTTCCTGTTCGATAACCAATCCTCCACCCATGCCAGAATATTACCCCCAATCCCGTGATTTTTTATCTTAAGTAATAATCTTTTATGTGGCACCTTGTCGAATGCCTTCTGGAAGTCTAAATACACTATGTCCACTGGTTCCCCTTTATCCACCCTATACGTTATATCCTCGAAGAACTCAAGCAAATTTGTCAGACATGAGTTCCCCTTCATAAAGCCATGCTGACTTTGTCCTATTAAATTATGCTTATCTAAATGTTCCGTTACTGTCTCCTTAATAATACACTCCAAAATTTTACCCACCACAGATGTTAAGCTAACTGGCCTATAATTTCCAGCCTTCTGCCTACTACACTTTTTAAATAACGGTGTTACATTAGCAGTTTTCCAATCTGCCGGGACCTCTCCTGAGTCCAGGGAATTTTGGAAAACTATCACCAAAGCATCCACAATCCCTACTGCCACTTCCCTCAAGACCCTAGGATGGAAGCCATCAGGTCCAGGGGATTTATCCGCCTTGAGTCCCATTATTTTACTGAGTACCATCTCCTGAGTGATTTTAATCGTATTGAGCTCCTCCCCCCCGAGAGTCCCCTGTTTGTCCAGTGTTGGGATATTCTTAGTGTCCTCTACTGTAAAGACTGAAACAAAATATTTGTTCAGCATTTTTGCCATCTCCATGTTTCCCACCATTAATTTCCCGGTCTCATCCTCTAAGGGACCTATGTTTGCCTTAGCCACCCTTTTTCTTTTTATATAACTATAGAAACTCTTGCTATCTGTTTTTATATTTTTTGCTAATTTCTTTTCATAATCTAACTTCCCTTTCTTAATCAATCCTTTAGTTACTTTTTGCTGTCTTTTGAAGAATTCCCAATCTTCTATCCTCCCACTAAGTTTGGCTACCTTATATGTCCTTATTTTTAGTCGGATACTATCCTTGATTTCTTTACTTAGCCACGGATGGCTGTCATTTCTTTTACACCCTTTTTTCCTCAGTGGAATATATTTATTTTGAAAGTTGTAAAATAACTCCCTAAATGAACACCACTGCTCATGTACCGTCTTACCCTTTAATCTATTTTCCCAGTCCACTTTAATCAATTCCGCTCTCATACCATCATAGTCTCCTTTATTCAAGCTCAGTACGCTTGTTTGAGAAGCAACCTTCTCACCCTCTAATTGGATATGGAATGTAACCATGTTATGGTCGCTCGTTCCAAGGGGATCCTTAACTAGGACATTATTAATTAATCCTGACTCATTACACAGGACCAGGTCTGACGTTGCCTGCCCCCTTGTAGGATCAGTTACATACTGCTCAAGAAATCCATCCCTGATGCACTCAATGAACTCGTCCTCAAGGCTGCTCTGCCCAATTTGATTTGTCCAGTTAATATGATAATTAAAATCCCCCATAATTATGGCTGTTCCCTTATTACATGCCCCGACTATCTCCTGATTAATACTTCTTCCAGCAGAGTTGCAACTATTAGGAGGCCTATATACTACGCCCACTAGTGTTTTTTTTCCCCTTATTATTCCTTATCTCCACCCAAACTGTTTCATTATCTTGATGCTTTGTCCCAATAACATTTCTCTGTATTACAGTGATTCCTTCCTTTATTAACATAGCCACCCCACCTCCCCTTCCTTCCTGCCTGTCCTTCCTGATTGTTAAATACCCTGGCATATTTAATTCCCAGTCGTTGTCACCCTGCAGCCATGTTTCTTTCATGGCCACAAGATCATACCCATACGTAGTTATTTGTGCCGTTAACTCGTCCATTTTATTACGAATGCTACGTGCATTCAGATAAAGAACTTTCAAATCTGTTTTGTGACGCTTAGTTCCTGCTTTTTCCTTTTTTAACACTTTACCTATTACTCCATACCTTCTGTCCCTTCCTGTTACGCTTTCCTCTCTCTCCCTGCTCAGGTTCCCAACCCCCTGCCACTTTAGTTTCAACCCTCCCCAACAGCACTAGCAAACACTCCTCCGAGGACTGCGGTCCCGGCCCTGCCCAGGTGCAGACCATCCGGTTTGTACTGGTCCCACCTCCCCCAGAACCGTTTCCAGTGTCCCAGGAATTTGAATCCCTCCCCCTTGCACCATTCCTCTAGCCACGTATTCATTTGAAATATCCTCCTATTTCTACTCTGACTAGCACGTGGCACTGGCAGCAATCCTGAGATTACTACCTTTGAGGTCCTATTTTTTAATTTACCTTCTAACTCCCTATATTCTGCTTTTAGGACCTCATCCCCTTTTTTAACCTATATCGTTGGTGCCTATGTGCACCACGACAGCTGGCTGTTCGCCCTCCCCCTCCAAAATGTTCTGTAGCCGCTCCGAGACATCCTTGATCCTTGCACCAGGGAGGCAACACACCATCCTGGAGTCTCGGTTGCGGCCGCAGAAACGCCTGTCTATTCCCCTTACAATTGAGTCCCCTATCAATATAGCTCTGCCACTCTTTTTCCTCCCAGCCTGTGCAGCAGAGCTACCCGTGGTGCCAGGAAGTTGGCTGCTGCTGCCTTCCCCTGATAAGTCATCCCCCCCAACAGCATCCAAAGTGGCATATCTGTTTGAGAGGGGGATGGCCACAGGGGACCCCTGCACTACCTGCCTGCATCTCTTACTCTTCCTGGTGGTCACCCATTCACTTCCTGCCTGTATACCCTTTACCTGCGGTGTGACCAACTCGCTAAACGTGCTATCCACGAGTTTCTCTGCATCGCGGATGCTCCACAGTGAGTCCACCCGCAGCTCCAGCTCCGAGATACGATCGGTCAGTAGCTGCAGGTGGACACACTTCCCGCACACATGGTCGGCAGGGACACTGGTAGTGTCCATGACTTCCCACATCTTGCAGGAGGAGCATATCACTGGTGCGAGGTCTGCTGCCATGACTTGCCTTAGCTGAGTTACCCCTTTTAAATTACGTTGAAATTAGAAAATGTTAACTATACTAGGGACCTAGGTTCACTAAAAAAAAACACTATCTGCTATAAAACCTGCAGATCTTCCCTTTCTTATTACTTTACTTACAGTAAAATGGTAGAAATACTCACCTGAACCTACTCACCAATCAGCTGCCTCCCCTGTGCCGCGTCACTTTCTGACTGGTGACGTCACCCCGAACTGCCGCTGGTCTCAGAGTCTCGCTCTCAGAGTAAGCTCTGGTCTCACTCTCTCCGCGCTGTTTATATCTCCGCTCTGGTCTCGCTCTCTCCGCGCTGTTTATATCCCCGCTCTGGTCTCACTCTCTCCGCGCTGTTTATATCTCCGCTCTGGTCTCGCTCTCTCCGCGCTGTTTATATCCCCGCTCTGGTCTCGCTCTCTCCGCGCTGTTTATATCCCCGCTCTGGTCTCGCTCTCTCCGCGCTGTTTATATCCCCGCTCTGGTCTCACTCTCTCCGCGCTGTTTATATCCCCGCTCTGGTCTCGCTCTCTCCGCGCTGTTTATATCCCCGCTCTGGTCTCACTCTCTCCGCGCTGTTTATATCCCCGCTCTGGTCTCGCTCTCTCCGCGCTGTTTATATCCCCGCTCTGGTCTCACTCTCTCCGCGCTGTTTATATCCCCACTCTGGTCTCACTCTCTCCGCGCTGTTTATATCCCCGCTCTGGTCTCGCTCTCTCCGCGCTGTTTATATCCCCGCTCTGGTCTCACTCTCTCCGCGCTGTTTATATCCCCGCTCTGGTCTCGCTCTCTCCGCGCTGTTTATATCCCCGCTCTGGTCTCACTCTCTCCGCGCTGTTTATATCTCCGCTCTGGTCTCACTCTCTCCGCGCTGTTTATATCCCCGCTCTGGTCTCGCTCTCTCCGCGCTGTTTATATCCCCGCTCTGGTCTCGCTCTCTCCGCGCTGTTTATATCCCCGCTCTGGTCTCGCTCTCTCCGCGCTGTTTATATCCCCGCTCTGGTCTCACTCTCTCCGCGCTGTTTATATCCCCGCTCTGGTCTCTCTCTCTCCGCGCTATTTATATCCCCGCTCTGGTCTCGCTCTCTCCGCGCTGTTTATATCCCCGCTCTGGTCTCACTCTCTCCGCGCTGTTTATATCCCCGCTCTGGTCTCGCTCTCTCCGCGCTGTTTATATCCCAAACAGTTAATTCCAACAGGTTTGAATCCCAGCACGCTGAATTCAGAAACACCAAGACTGGAACCGAATTTGATGATGTTCAGAGCGATAATATTTCCAAACAGGTCTAATTTATATAAAAAATACTTTTAAAATTCATTTCTTCCCCCATAACGTTGAAATTAACTCTGTTCCTTTGTATTATTATTTGCCCTGATCTGTACAGTGGATACAGGACACAATTGCGCGGATTCATTGAAATTAATTGATTTTCGGAAGTTTTTCCCTCTGCTGATTCCCGTTCCTTATTTAAATTTTGTCGGATTAACCTTTCTGATCTATGGAAGGGTCATTGACCTGAACCGTTTACCCGAGCTTCCCTTCTCCACAGATGCTGCCTGACCTGCTGAGTCTTTCCAGCATTTTCGGTTTTAATTTTTTCTATGTTTTTTCCCTTTCACTTTTGACGGTCGCCATTGAAACTTCCAGATTTGTGCTCAGTTTGTATTTGTGTTTCAGTTCGGTTTATATGAATTAATATAATGGGGCAATTTTCGAATGAGCAAAACAGAAACTTTATTCGGAATCAATTGTCTAATTTTTCACTGACAAAATATGAAAAAAATACGAGAGTAGAAGTTACAGGGAGAAACTATTTCCTCACATTGCACATTATCTGAATCTGTAACAACGAAGATAATGTGAATTTGTTCCACTCTGTTACAGTTCTCACTTATGGACAGTAGATGTCAGACTGTATGAGAGTGTGGGATTAATTCTCTGTCTGTCAGTCAGTATGTGATTGTGATATTCATTCTGTATCCGTCAGTCTCCAGTACAGTCTGTGAGTGTGTGATTCATTCTGTATCTGTGAATCTCTGGTGCAATCTGTGAGTGTGGGATTCATTCTGTATCTGTCAGTCTCTGGTACTCTATGTGAGTGTGGGATTCATTCTGTATCTGTCAGTCTCTGGTGCTATCTGAGAGTGTGGGATTCATTCTGTATCTGTCAGTCTCTGGTACTGTATGTGAGTGTGAGTTTCATTCTGTATCTGTCAGTCTCTGGTACTGTATGTGAGTTTGAGATTCATTCTGTATCTGTCAGTCTCTGCTACTGTGTGTGAGTGTGGGACTCATTCTGTGACTGTCAGTCTCTGGTATTTTATCTCAGTGGGGGATGAATTCTGTAACTGCCTTTGGGCAAAGTGCAAGTCTGGATTCGTTCTGTAGTCTTATTTCAGGTTACAGTATGATGCTTGAAACTGTATCTTTAATTCATTAATATATACAAATCTTTTGTCTTGCATTAATTTTAAATATGGATACACTTTTGGATTTTCTTTTAATCTAACAACGTCTGTGAGTTTTGTTGTAGCATTACATCTTAATCTCTGAAGATAATGTACATTTCAATCTTTTGCTGTTAAATGTTTGGACTCGTATTTATTGCGTAGCTCAGTCTGGGCGAATGGAATTGACATTGTACCTTTCAGTCTGACACTGTATGAGATTTTTGGACTGGTTTGTAATATGTAGCTTTGTCTACACTAATAGGATTCATACTGTATGTTTTAGTTTGATAAAGTATGAGATTTTTGGACGGTATATAATGTGTAGCTCAGTCTGCACTAATAGAATTCATACTGTACCTTTCAGTCTGATACTGTGTAATATATTTAGGCTGGTTTGTAAGGTGTCGTTCACTCTGCACTTTTGGAATTGATACTGTATTTTTCAGTTTGACACTGAATATGACTTTTGGACTCGTATCTAATGTGTACCTCAGTCTGCACTAAAGGGATTGATACTGTGTCTTCCAGTCTGATACTGTGTGAGATTTTTGTACTGGTATGTTACGTGTAGCTCAGTCTGTACTAATCAAATCGATACTATATATTTCAGTATGACACTGTACGTGATTTTTGGACAGGTATCTAATGTGAACCTCAGTCTGCACTAATGGGATTGATACTCTATCTTCCAGTACAATACTGTATGTGAATTTGGGACTGTGATATAATGTGTAGCTCAATCTGCACTGTTGGAATTGATTCTGTATCTTTCAACCTGACACTGAGATTTTTGGACTGGTATGTGACGTGTAGCTCAGTCTGCACCCCGTTTATCAGATCCTCCCTAAATTTAGTCTGTGTCACAGCATAAATACACGTGTTGGTGCAGGAACTGAGAAGTTGAAGCATGAATCCGGCTGACTCAATGTCACTGGCCGTATAGAACTTGGCTTTTGTTATACGCAGAGAGATAACATGAAAAACGTGTGTGCTGCATTACAATTTAAAACTGCATGATATACTGAAGAGTAAAATGATGGATTTCCTTCGGTTCTCCATCTCTGGATCCTTGTGATTCTCTCCATTGCTGCGGCCCCTGGGTCTCCGGAGGATTCTAATGGCCGCGAAAATGTGCCTGGCGGTGAGAACATTGAACAGCAAACTCAGAATGAATGGGAGACAAGGAGTTAACACAAGATTGAACAAGTCAAACGCTGCCCATGCAGGTGAAATTAAAAATAATCAGTTTCAAGACACAACCCCAGGGTACATTGTCCATTATATATTCCGGGTCAAGTACAAAGTACCAGGGAATGTTTAGTAAACAGCTCAGCGCACTCACCACCCCGATAACAGCAGCCGCCGTTTTCTCGGTGCAATATTTTTTTTCAGCTTCTCACAACAAATGGTCACAAATCGATCAAAGGTGAAAACCACTGTGAACCAGACAGAAACCGCAGTGGATACAAAAATCAGGAAGTCAATGAGTCTGCACAGGGAGTAATTCTCCGGAATGAAACTGGGAAATAAATAATACCAATCCATTTCAATATCGGATTGGTGATAACGACCAGGAGATCGGCCGCTGCCATTCCCACCAGGTAGCGAGAGATACATTTGGAGAGACCGCACTTTCCTCGGGACAGGACCACAATTGCCACCAAGTTAACTGTGAGAGAGAGAAAAGGAAACAACGAAATTACTGATCAGACCTGGCGACAAAGCAGCAGTTTGACAGGATCTGGGGTGAAATTTCCAGCGTTGTAGCTGCTTCAAAGGGTGGAAACTGATTCACTGACCTGGGCAGCGATTTCGGGCAGAGAAATGTTTTGAAACACAATGATCAATAATGAATTGGGAAATGGATACAGAAACTGAATAAATTGAGCACCGGATCAACTAGAAGGGCCGAGTGAGGGGCGCAGTGCCGTTGGGGAAGGGAGAAGTGGTTTTACTGAGCGGGAATCCAACGGGTTAAATCCAGATTTGGGCTCCAGATGAATATGGAAGTGAGCGAGTTCCGGGAAGGTAGGAGACAGGGGGAGGTGCTGCTGGTTTGTTGCCCTGGGTTAAGAGAGCAGATAGGGGCTGGCACAATACGGGAAAGACCGAGATCCGCGACGGTGTGTTTGAGGCTTCGGATCGGATTGGACGAGGCAGCTGGATGCCGAGCCACTGAGTGAGATTGGGAGGGAGACAAGGAAAAGGACATGTTGGAGCTGGAGTAGAGTCAGGTGCAGATGGTTTGGAAAAGCGGATAAGCTGAAGCAACGGATGAGGAGACAGAGGATTCAATGCAGTGGGAGGACAGGCTGGGATGCACAGAGACTGCAGCAGAGTGTCAGAGGAAATATAATCTATAGGTCCCAATAACACAAAGCAATTGATGAATTCAACCTTTCATGTCAGGGAAAATAACGTGTTCAAGAAATTTGCTTTGCAAATTCAATTAAAGTTAAATTAAATTGCATTAATTAAGTTAGCCTCGTTTTTATTGAATTATGCTGGCATCAGCTGCTCGAACACAGTATCCTATTAATTGAATGCGATCAAGAAATCACTGATTTTATTCTTTAAATATATTTCAATTATTTGTATGTATTCAGTCAGTAAATAAGTAAAATGAATATTCACATAAACTGCCTGAGGATCTGATAGCGATAAACACACCCGGAGCGAATAAAATAAAACTCACAATCTCACAACATCTTAAGAACACCTTCAAATCAGATCACCTCTTCATAATTGTACTGGAAGTTTCAGCAGTTCATTCCAATCAGTAATTCACAACACTGCCACGCTCTCTCTTCCTCTCTCGCTTTCGCTCTCATTCTCTCTGTCACTCTTTCGCTCTCTCTCCCTGCCTCTCCCTTTGTCTCGTTCCGTCTCCCCCATGATTCCAACAGATAAAGTACAAACTAATACAACTTAACCTCCAAACATTGCATTTTACGGTGAATTATTTCACGGTGAAGCAGACAAGGAGATGTGAAAGAATCAGCAGCAAACTCCGTTCAGTAGCCAGACTTCTGGAGCTGCGTCAGATACACAGATAAGGGAATAATATTTCATAACAGTAATAACCAGTCAATACATTGAAATCCCAGTTAAACTGAATCATGTTATTGTGGAGGGAGGACATTCCGCTGCCTCCTTGTAACACTGGGACCGTGAGCTGTCTCATTATCAATCACTGAAAGCGGATATATGAATAAAATGTCCCAGGACAGGTTGGCTCCACAACAGGAAACTGTTAACAGCTCCTGACGGCCTGACACCAGCTCTTAGCCCAGACACCTGAATCCAATATATTCAGATGTAACGAGTCGCACGACACCAGGTTACAGTCCAACAGCTTTATTTGATATCACAAGCATTCGGAGCTTTGCTCCTTCGTCAGGTGAAGTGAAGATATGCATATAAGCACAGCATATATAGTCAGAGAACAATGCCTGGTGATTACAAATAATCTTTCTAACTGCCCTTTATCACACCTCGGCAGAGAGATAATCACAGCAATCAAAGAAGTGAATGATATTCAAACAGGTTAGTCAGGGAAGCATTACATCCAAGAATACTGAGGTGGGGTCACAAGGGATCAAATGTAGCAAATGCTGGGGTTTGTATTGAAAACAGATAACTTTTTTTTGCTGGAAATCGCAGCAGGTCCGGCCGCATCTGTGTATGGAGAAAAGGCCAACTACGACTTGAGTCTGGATCACTCTACTTCAGGTGGGGTTACATGTAGCGTGACATGAACCCAAGATCCCGGTTGAGGCTGTCCTCATGGGTGCGGAACTTGGCTATCAATTTCTGCTCGACGATTTCGCGTTGTCGTGGGTCTCGAAGGCCGCCTGGGAGAACGCTTACCCGAAGATCGGAGGCTGAATGTTCTTGAATGCTGAAGTGTTCCCCGACTGGGAGGGGATCTTCCTGCCTGGCGATTGTTGTGCGGTGTCCATTCTTCCGTTGTGGCAGTGTCTGCATGGTTTCCCCGATGTACCATGCTCCGGGGCATCCTTTCCTGCAACGTATGAGTTGGACAACTTTGGCCGAGTCACAGGAGTATGAACCATGTAACTGGTGGGTGGTGTCCTCTCGTGTGATGGTGGTAGATGTGTCGATGATCTGGCATGTCTTGCAGAGGTTACCGTGGCAGGGTTGTGTGGTGTCGTGGTTGCTGTTCTCCTGAAAGCTGGGTAATTTGCTGCGAACGTGGTCTGTTTGAGGTTAGGTGGCTGTTTGAAGGCGAGTAGAGGAGGCGTGGGGATGGCCTTAGCGAGGTGTTCGTCGTCATTGATGACATGTTGAAGGCTGCGGAGAACATGGCGTAGTTTCTCCGCTCCGGGGAAGTTCTCTCCCGTGTTTGTCTTCTGAGGAGGTCTATGGGATTTTTCGCTTTGTCCCGTCGGAACTGTCGATCGACGAGTCGAGCGTCATATCACGATCTTCCGAGGGCGTCATTCAGCGTCTGTTGGTGTCCATCGCGTTCCTCATCGTCTGAGCAGATCCTGTGTATTCGCAGGGCCTGTCCATAGGGGATGGCCTCTTTGACGTGGTTAGGGTGGAAGCTGGAAAAGTGGAGCATCGTGAGGTTGCCCGTGGGCTTGCGGTAGAGTGAGGTGCTGAGGTGCCCGTCTTTGATGGAGATTCGTGTGTCCAAGAAAGAAACTGATTCTGAGGAGTAGTCCATGGTGAGTTTGATGGTGGGATGGAACTTGTTGATGTTTTCGTGTAGTCTCTTCAGTGATTCTTCGCTGTGGGTCCATAGGAAGAAAATGTCGTCGATGTATCTGGTGTATAGCGTTGGTTGGAGGTCCTGTGCAGTGAAGAAGTCGTGCTCGAACTTGTGCATGAAAATGTTGGCGTATTGGGGTGCGAATTTGGTCCCCATGGCTGTTCCGTGTGTTTAGGTAAAGAACTGGTTGTCGAAGGTGAAGACATTCTGAACCAGAATGAAGCGGATGAGTTGTAGGATGGCGTCTGGAGATTGGCTGTTGTTGGTGTTGAGTACTGAGGCTGTCGCAGCGATTCCGTCATCGTGGGGGATACTGGTGTAGATTGCCGAGACGTCCATCGTGGTTCAAATGGTCGATAGGTGCTGAGTTTTTGTAGGAAGTCTGTAGTTTCGCGACAGAAGCTGGGGGTTCCCTGCATGATGGGTTTCAGGATGCCCTGGACGTATCCAGAGAGGTTCTCACACAGGGATCCGTTGCCTGATACGATAGGACGTCCAGGTGTGTTGGCTTTGTGTATCTTTGGGAGGCAGTAGAAGTCTCCCACGCGGGGAGTACGTGTGATGAGAGCGCGTAGGATGCTTTGAAGGTCTGGATCGAATGTCTTGATCAGTTTGTTGAGCTGGTGGGTGTGTTTTTTGTCGGATCTGCGGGTAACCGTCTGTAGTGTTCCTGGTTGTCCAGTTGTCGGTATGCTTCTTTGCAATAGTCCTTTCTGTTCTGTATGTCGATGGCTCCTCTTTTGTCCGCTGGTTTGTTGACGATGTTGAGGTTGGTCTTGAGAGCTTCGATGGCGTTGCGTTGTGCTCGGGTGACATTCTGGACTGTCTAGTGAGTGCAGCTGATGAATCTGACGTTGTCACATCTACTGACAGCTTGAGCATACATGTCAAGCTTGGGGCAGTGACCCTCCAGAGGGGTCCAATTTGACTCTTTCTTCTTCGGTTGCTGTACCGCGGATCCCTCTGTCTGCTGTTCCGGATCATTGATTGTCTCATTGGGTTCGCTGCTGACATCTTAGGATTTGTGGAAGAATTCCCGGATCCTCATTCTCCTGATGAATTCCTCTGTGTCCGCCGCGAGACTGATGGGGACAATTTTGGTGTTGGGGCAGAAATTGAGCCCTCGGCTGAGAACTTCGATTTCGTCTGGTTGAAGGGTGTGGTCGGACAAGTTGGCGATGGACTTCCCTGTGGTTGCAACCGTGGTACCGGGGGAGGCTTGGTTGATGCTTGTGGTGATGCCGAGTTTCTCAAGCTTCCTGCTCTTGGTTTGCATGCAGGCAGCGTAGTTCCGTTGCCTCGTGAACTATTGTCTTTTGTGAAGCATTGACGAGAAGTTAGCAGTTCATTATCTCTATAAAAGTAGATATGACCGCGATATTTTCGGGTCCCGGTGCCGGTTATGGTGACCGTTTCTCCTTCTAATTACATCCCAGTCGATTATACAAGAGATAGTGGATCTTGGTAAGATGAATGGAAAGAACATTAAATGAACAACTGAACAATGGCAGGCCTTCCAGGAAGAGATGGTTCGGGTACAGTGTCGAAACATTTCTACGTGGGGTAACGAAGTGCATCCAAACTTAGAGCTCCCTGGATGACTGAAGATATAGAGAATAAAATGAAACAGAAAAGGAGGCTTATGCCAAATGTATAGTTCATAATACAGTAGGCAGCCAAGCTGAATGCAGAAAGTACAAGAGGAGATCTAAAAATGGAAATAAGAGGGGCAAATAAAGAGTATGAGAATACTTTAGCGACTATTATAAAAGGTAACCCAAAAATCCTTTCGAAACATATAAATCGAAAAAGGATAGTCAAAGGAAGGGTGGGACCAATTAGGGAAAATGGAGATCTTCGTGTGGCGGCAGAGGGCATGGCTGGCGTACTAAATGAATATTTTGCATCCGTCTCCACTGGAGAAGAAGATGCTGTCATTGCAGCAGTAAAGGAGGAGGTAGTAGCGATATAGGATAGGATAAAATAGATAAAGTGGAGATACTTAAAAGATTGGCAGTTCTCAAAGTAGAAAAGTCATTTGGTCCAGATGGGATGCATTCTCGGTTACTGAGGGAAGTAAAGGTGGAAATTGAGGATGCTCTCGCCACAATCTTCCGTTCCATCTTAGGTATGGAGACGGTGTCAGAGGACTGGAGGATTGCAAATGTTACACCCCTGTTCAAAAAAGGCGAGAGTAATGAACCCGGAAATTACAGACCAGTCAGCCTAATGTTGGTGGTGTGGAAACTTCGAAAGACAATAAACCGGAATAGAATTAAATGGCACTTGGCAAGATATGGGCTAAATTAAATCAGAACTGATTTGTTAAAGGCAAATCGTGCTTGACTAATTTGACTGAGTTATTTAATGAATCAATAAAGAGGGTTGATGAGGGCACTGCGGTTGATATTGTGCATATGGACTTTCCAAAGGTATTTAATAAAGTGCCCACGTAATAGACTGGTTAGCAGAATTACAGCCCGTGGACTTAAGGGGACAGTGGCGGGGGATAATACGTTGAATGTGGAGGTTGGTGGCATGGAACTTGTTCTTTTGTTGAACAACTTTTCCTTTCACTCCACTCAATTCCTCCAAATAAAATGCGTCGCTCTGGGAACCTGTACGAGTCCGAGCGATGCCTGCCTTTTTGTGGAATATGTGGAACATTCCTTGTTCCAGCCCTGCTCAGGTCCCCTTCCTCACCTCTTTTTCCAGTACATCGATGACTGTATCGGTGCCGTTTCCGACTACCTCCAGAACTGGAAAATGTCATCAACTTTGCTTCTAATTTCCAGCATTCACTCAATTTCAGATGGTCTATCACCGACTCTACCCTTTCCTTCTTCGACATCGCTATATCCATTTTTGAGGATAGGCTGTCAACCAATATCGATTATAAGCCCACTGACTCTCACAGCTACGTTGATTACACTTCCTCCCACCCCGCTTTCTGTAAGGTCTCGATTCCCTTCTCCCAGTTTCTCCATCTCCATCGCATCGGTTCTGATGATACCACATTCTTCAACAACACGACCGATATGTCTTTCTTTTTCCTCAACCGAGGATTCCCCTACACTCTAGTTGACAGGGCCATCGACCGTGCCTGTCTTATTTCCACCCCTCCCCCCCGCCTATAAGAACCATGTCAGAGTCCTCATTTACCACCCCACCAGCCACCAAATTCAACGCATCATCTTCCGCTATTTCTGCCGCCTCCAGCACGAACCCAACACCAAATACATCTTCCCCTCCCCTCCCCTTTCAGCATTCCGAATGGACCGCTCCCTCTGTGACAACCTGGTCCACTCTTCTATCACCCCCAACACCCGCTCTCCTCCCCATGGCACTTCCCCGTGCGAGCGCAGGAGATGCAAGACATGCCCTTTCAACTGCTCCCCTCCCACCGTCCAGGGCCACAAACTCTCCTTCCAGGTGAAACAGTGATTTACTTGTACTTCTTCCAATTTTGTCAACTGTATTCGCTGCTCACGATGCGGTTTCCTCAACATTGGGGAGACCAAACGCAGATTGGGTGATCCCTTTGCTGAACACGTCCACTCAGTCTGCAAGCGTGATACTGACCTGCCGGTCGCTTACCATTTTAATTACTCGTCCCATTCCCACTCTGACCTCTGTGTCCTCGGCCTCTTACACTGTTCCAATGAAGCTCAACGTAAGCTCGAGAAACAGCACCTCATCTTTCGATGAGGCACTTTCCAACCTGTATGTGCACAAATCTTTGAGAATGGCAGGGCAGGTTGAGGAAGCGGTTAAAAAAGCATACTGGATCATTGGCTTCATAAATAGAGGCAAAGAGTACAAAAGTATGGAAGTCATGATGAACCTTTATAAAGCAATGGTTCGGCCACAGCAGGTGCATTGTGTTCTGTTGTGGGCACCGTACTTTAGGATGGATGTGAAGGCCTGAGAGATTTACTGGAATGATTCCAGGGATGAGGGACTTTAGTTAAGTGGATTGACTGGAGAAGCTGGGGTTGTTCTCCTTGGAACAGAGACAGTTCCGAGGAGAATTGATCGAGGTGAAATCATGAAGGGTCGAGACCGAGTTGATAGAGAAAAACTGTTCCCATTGGCTGAAGCGTCAAGAACCAGAGGACATAGATATAAGGTGATTGGCAAAGCAACCAATGGTGACATGAGGAAAAACGTGTTTACACAGCGAGTGGTTAGGATCTGGAATGCACTGCCCCAAGGGGCGGTGGAGGCAGATTCAATCTTGGCCTTCAAAAGGGAACTGGATATGTACTTGAAAGGAAAAAATTGCGGGGCTACGGGGATGGGGCGGGGGAGTGGGACTAGCTGGATTGCTCTTGCATGGAGCCGACACAAACTCGATGGGCCGAATGGCCTCCTTCCGCGCTGTGACCTTTCAATGGTTCTCGGATTCTTTCTCCAGATGCTGCCTCACATCCTGAGTATTTCCAACATATTGTGTATTTATCAGAAGCCATCTTTTTTTCTTTTATTGGAGGAGGATGTTGTGGTCAACCGTCTCAACGGCAGCAGATTGGTTGGGAAGGATGAGGAGGTATAATTTACCACGATCACATTCATCGAGGATGCCATTTGTGACTTCGATTAGGGGCGTTTCAGTCCTGCGGCAGGGGCGGTCACCTGATTGGAAGAGTTCAAAAATGGAGTCGCGGGAAAGATAGGCACTGTAAGAATTCTGGGAATTCCACCTTTTCCCTGAGTATGGAAAACTTTGGCCATTGACTAAAATCCTAAGATGGAAGGATAGGTGAGAGGTCACCAGACGAATCAACAACACACACAGTGGAATGTGGGAGAATTACTGCTTCAGACATGTTTCTGTTTTAATGTCAAACCTACAGCAGGTGATCAACACTCAGCACTAATTCGAGAGGCAGTCGGCCATTGAGAGAGGCAACTGCTCCAGACGTGGTGGGGCCATGTCGTTGTTTTAAAGCAAAACGGATCAACACCAAGGACGTTGGCTACAAAAGGAGCTCTGTATACCAGGTGATCAACAAATCGGAATTAACAATGGCCCATCGAGAAAAGCAATTGCAACATGATGAGGGACAATCAAAAGACACCAACGATTCTTAAGGACTTTGTAAGAACTGCTTAAACAGACATCAAGTGCCTCATTTAAGTGACGAAGACCATTGTAAGAGAGGGGTATATAAGTGGAAACTCGAAACCTCTCTCTCTCTCTGGCTCTTGTTTGCTCTTGTGTTCTGCTCCTTTTGTTCTGCCTATCTCTTGGAGGAGAGCAGCTTCCAGCGAAACCAATGAACCCTACGTGAGAGAACCGGTCAGCCAGACCTGCAAGAGCAGAGGAATAGTGAGCCTCGACCATACGTGTGTGTGTGTGATAGGTGTCTCCAGGGTCACCACCAATCTCTTAGTTTAGCGGGATAAAGTACTGTAGTGAGTGTGTGTAACCCAATGTACTGTGTAGGACCGTTTGTGTCGTTATCTTGTTCGTGTTGACGGTATAATAAAACAAAAATTCAAATTCAATTCAAACACCGAGTTTGTGTGTTCTTTCTGCTATTCGATTGCGTGATCCATCACCGGGTGTGTTAGCGTAGGACCTGTTTTCCTGGACCCCCGATCCGCGAGCTATAAGTCTTCCTTGGCTAGACCGGTGACCAGATATCTTCATCGATCAATAAGTTGAGAACAACCCCAAAACACCCTACAAGGAAATGGTAAGTCAGGCAGGAGTAACAGGCAGTGTGCCCGTTGGATCACTGAGGATTGAAAGGGATGGAAAGGCGGATTAACAGCTATGCTTACACGAAGATTAATGTGGCTAAACAGTGGGTTCTGGACGTGGTACACTCCAGCAGCCCGCAACAGAGTGCGGCGGTGGGGACGGGGTCCAAAGACCGTAAGAAGTCTAAGGAGAAGGCCGTTTGGTTGCTGTGTCCAGTGAAACAAGTCCAGCTGTGAAGAGAGCAGCTGGACCGGCGAGAGCAGGAAATAAAGGCAGCAGATAGGGTAGCAGAAGCAAGGGGTGTAGTGTCGAGCCGGTTGTTAGAAAGGTTCCACTACACAGAGCGTGAGATGAGTAACCAAGGAAAAGCCTCCCGGACTGAGGTAGTATTCCTCAGGGGTGAGCTGACCGAGGCAAGAACCCTGGTTAGGAACAGTCGGGATGAAATACGGGCATTAGAGTATGAGAATGCAGAGAGAGAAGAGCGCCTTTGGGATACGAGGGCCGCGTATATGGTGATGAAAGAAACGACCCAAGGAGGGACAGATCACAGTCTGTGCCAGGAAAAGATTCAGGAGTTAACCCAAGCTCTGTCCAACGCCAGAGGAATGATGTGTCTTGCAGCGCCGGGGGCAGCCTCGTTGGCCAAGGATGGGAGAAAATGGGAAGGTAGCACAGCGGAATCCGAGTTAAGTGTGGCCGTAGGGACCCAGGGTGGGACTGACGGGGGGAGACTACCCCAAAGGACGGTGTTGAGCATCCCCGATGGTCCGACGGGGCGAGGGAGACTAAGGAACATGGGAAGTCCGTAGTGTCCAGGGGGGCTTGAGGATCCCATGGTTGCGGGGAACCTGGAAGGCCCGACGAGATCCGGGTACCCCGGGTATGCGAGAGACCCCAATGGTCCAGTGAGGCCAGGGAATCTCAGGGACATGGGAAGTCCGGAGGGTCAGGGGAGGCTCGAGGATCCCATGGGTAGGGGAGCTCTGGAAGACCCGAATTGGTCTGGACACTCCGCTGGGAACAGAGGGAGGCCTCTGGTCCATCCAGTGAGGGCAGGGGAGCTCCAAGGAAAGGGAAGCCTCGAGGGTCCGGTCAGGCCGAGGCTACCCATGTGCCCTGTGCGACAGCAGAAGTTTGGCCCGCCGACAGATAACGGCGTCCGAGGGCAGTTGCAGAGTGACTACCTGAATTCCATTCGACACGCAGCAATTACAGGCAATGGTGGAGAGAAGGGGATGCCTCCGTCCGTTTTGCTACGACAGAGCAGGTTGGTGGGGTCCACGGGTGTAATGAGGAGGAGATCAACAAGCTCATGTTGTTCTCCGTAGATGGGCGTCTGTACGGAAGCCTCCCGTCCGCCGTTAAGCACCGGGGCGGACGTACAGAAGAGCTGAATGAAGAAATCCTCAGAGCCATGGGTCATCATAAGAGTAGTCCGTTTGCCCAGGTTGAAAGGACGAAGCAGCTACCGGACGTGATTCAGTTGTGGTCGGTGTACAGCAGGGCCACGGTAGGAATAGTGGGAGACAGGCGAGCGCATCGACAACTGGATCGATGGGGAAGGCCCCAATCTTACCGAGGAAGTGGTGGTGCGCCGGCTCACAGCGGCGGACCAGAATGACACCGGGGATGTGCCAAAGGGGAAGGGGAAACTCCATGAGGCTCATCACGCTGAGAAAAGGAGAGAATGGCGTCATGAAGGGGGTAGTGGGCCCCCGATAGAACTTAAAAGGAAGTGGCGCACCGATGGGGGTAATGGGCCCTCAAACGTAACATGCTTCGGGTGCGGGAGACTGCCCTCGGCCGGATCGGCTGGTGGAGAGAAACTGCCAGGAGCGCATACAGGACGGCGATGCTCAGGAGCTCGCACTGTTGATACGTGCCATGAGACAGGTCCTGGCGCAGCGGAAGAGGAAGCTCGACGCAGCCGTGCCTAGACCCTGTTGCACCCCCATAGCCCTGACTAGAGAGCGCCAAGCCCGTACTCCTGTGTCCTGTGCACTATGACGAATGGGGCAGACACTGCGTGGACATGGAGGTGGAAGGGGTCAAGGGGGAGTATCTGATTGACACCGGGGCATCGAGCACTGTGATCATGGAAGATAACCCGGCCACTTCACTCCTGTCCAGCGTGAAGCTATTCGACCTAGTGGGCTTCACAGGAGACGAGCAGGCAGTCGCGATTATCAAGCCACATGATGTCCACCTGGGAACGCTTCGCACACGGTGGAAGGTGGGGCTTCTCAGGTGGAAGCAGACGGGATCCAGTGTCCTCGGGGCCGAAGTCATGTTGGCGCACAGAGTGATAGTGGATCTCCGGAACAACTGCTTGTGAGGAGCAGGGGGTTCCGAGAAGGCAGAAGAAGTGTTAGTTATCCCAACAGCTAGGGATAGCGAAGGGAGCTGCTGTGCCTTGCGGCAGAAGGGGAGCTACGACCTGGCGGATCTGGTCACAAGCAACCCGGCCCCGTTCCATGATCGTGGCCGAATGATGGAAATGGAGGTCTGGATCGAGGGGGACCCGATGTCACGGCCACAGAAGCAGTACGGCTTCCTGAAGGAAGCCGAGACGGACCTGCAGACAGCACTGGGATCCTTTGTAGAGCAGGGGGTGTTGAGAACGATAGCCATCAACGTGAACTCGCCATTGTGGCCGGTTAAGAAACCGGACGGGTCGTGGCGAGCCATGGTGGACTATCGCATCCTCAACAAAAATATCCCAGCGTGCGCACCCACGGTCGCAGCCGTCGCCGAGTTGATAGGGAGAATTCCAGCCACCGCTGGAGTGTTTACGGTGCTGGACATTTCCAACGGGTTTTGGTCCATACCACTGAAAAGGGAGGACCAGTACAAGTTCGCGTTCACGTTCAAGGGACAGCAGTATACTTGGAAGTGCCTGCCCTAGTGGTTTCATAATAGCCGCTCCATTTTCCACCAGAGCATGGCTGAAGACCTGAAGGCGTTCAGCCAATCCCACCAGTTGGTACAATATGTAGATGAACTCTTGCTCTTCTCAGTAGGGGAGGAGGAGCATGGGGCCCTATTAGACGAGTTAGTTGGGTTGCTCAAGGAGGCGGGGTTGAAGGTAACCTCAAAAAGGCCCAGGCTGGTCTGGAGGAGGTCAAGTTCTTGGGTCTGACCATATGGCAGGAGAGAGAGCGATAGATGAGGCAAGTAGGGAAGCGGTAAGGGAGTTGCCAGAGCCAAAGGACATTACGGGGGTAAGGTCTTTTCTGGGACTTACCGGGTACTGCCGATACTTTATTGACGGCTACGCTGCCACAGCAGGCCCAGAATGGGAGTGGAATTCCAACTCCAAGGAAACGTTTGAGCGCCTCAAAAGGGATCTCCTGACAGCGCCAACACTAGGGGCTGTGAATGGGTGGGAGGACTTCTCTCTGGAGGTGGCTGCCGGCGAGGACAGCTTGGGGGCCGTGCTGCTGCAGGAGTGGCATGACAACCTGAGGCCCGCAGTGTACGCCTCCCGAGTCCTCACGGATGTCGAGGGGGGGTACTCCAACCGCGACTGGCACCTCTTGGCCATGCATTGGGCCGTGAAGAGTTTCCATCTCTTCACGGGGTTATCCCCGATAACTCCATTAACCCATCACACCACCACTCAGATGCTGCTGAACGGCAGGATCAAGCACGGCACAGTGAACAGTGCTCGCATTGCGCGCTGGACCTTGCTCAGCTAAATCTGAAAGTGCAGGGACGCACGGAGCCCCGCTTGGCGCTGAACCTCCTTTATACGGGAGAGCCCCATAGGTGCTCGGTCGAGGGGGTTTGGGACCAGGATATAGGTTTCAAGACCGGTATTTGTCCTACCAGCCGGGATATCTATGTTGATGGGTCCAGTTCGGTGGTGAAGGGCGAGAGGCTCACAGGTTGCAGGATTTATGACCCTGAGAACCAGATGGAAAGGGCGATTAAACTCCCGGCAAAATTGAGCGCCCAACAAGCTGAACTCATGGCGGTTGCATAAGTGGTCACGCACCCCGCTCTGTTTCTCCCTCCTTACACCATTTGCTCAGACTAGATGTTCAAGTGTAACTCGTGTCCTGAGTATCTGGCGATCTGGAGCCGGCGTGGTTTCAGAGCGGCGGATGGGAAGCCCCTAGTAACAGCACCATTATTGAGGAGAATCCTGAGCGCCGTTGAGGGGAAGGAAGGATTCTGTATCAATAAGATTAAGGCCCACTCAAAGAATGAGCCCCGATGGAAGGGGAATTCTAGCGCAGACGAGCTGGCCAAGAAGGGGGACAGAGAGGGAGAAGTATGGGACCCCTATCCGATAGGCCCGGTAGGGGCGATTCGAGACAAAGGAGGGACACAGGGGGTAGTGTTAGCCCCAGACTTGCAGCGGGTGCAGGAGCAGGACCTCGAGATCAAGGCGGTCATACGGGCGTTGAAAGAAGGAAAGAATGTACAAGGGCGTAAGGAGGGTCCAATTTAACTTTGAAGCAAGGAATGCTGTTTAAGGGGGACAAATGGGTCGTCCATGAGCAGAACCCGGAGGATTTCCTCCAGCTGGCACACGGGGTCCAGGAGCGGGGCACCCTGGGCCAGAGACAACGTGGAAGCGGGTAGAAGAGGCTGGGTGGTGGCCTCAACTTAGAGGGGACGTACGCAATTACTGCACTCACTGTTTGGTGTGCGCGACGAACAACCCCGATCCCCAGCGAAGGAAGGCAGTTTTGGGCCACGTTGGAAGGGTAGAGGGGCCATGGCGGTCCCTGCAAATCGATTACATCAGGCCGCTGCCGACCACGAGGTCGGTGGACAGGCATTGTTCAGTGGTGGTAGACGTGTTTTCGAAGTGCTGGTCGGCCACAACATTAGCAACCGCGAGGTTGATGGTGAGGGAGGTGTTCTCCCGGTGGGGGTTGCCACATGTGGTGGAGTCCGACCAGGGGAGCCACTTTACCGGAAGGGTAATGCAGGCCAGGCTTCAGCTTTTGGGAATACAGGGGAAGTGGCATGTGTCCCACAAATCCAGTCGTCGGGAATTGTGGAATGCATGAACGGGACCCTGAAGGAGAGATTAAGGAAGGATATTGGCGCTTTTTCCAGGCTGTGGGATGAGGCCCTTCCTACGATCGTCATGGGAGTACAGGCCAGGCCGTCCCAGAGCACCGGGTATTCCCCACATCAGTTAATGACGGGGAGAGAGATGAGGACCCCCACGCATTTGTTGGCACTAGGCTTGAATGAGTCGCAGTTCAGGGAAGTGAAGCGAGACCGGTTTGTCAGTAACCTTCAAGAGACACTGCTGGCGATTTAGCTGCAAGCTGCAGGTAATATAGGGGGGCAGCACAGGCAGAATCAGTTACTGCTGGAGCCACAGCGCTGCCAGGAATGGAAGGTCGGGGACCAGGTGATGGTCCGTAACTACGGCCGCGTAGGGGAGTTCGAGCCACTGCACATGGGGCCATTTAACATCGTATATAAGGCTAGCCCCATGGTTTATGCAGTGAAGCTCCCCAGGAGGACGAGATGGCTGCACATCAATCAGTGCAAGCTATATACTCCTAGGGAGGAGAGAAGGGCAGCCAACGTGAAGGACGGCACAGGTCAGGTGTCCTCGTTGGCGTGCCGTGGTCTTCCACTGATCATGTGGGATCACGTGGTTGAGGCCAGGGTAGGGGGGAAAGGAGCGACCGGGTGCGTCGGCCACCGGAGCGGTGGACGCCACCAAGCTCACCCCCGTGACGTCGCAAAAAAACCCGGCTAGTTCCCCTGCAGTCGTGGGTGGCTTTGTCGACAACCATGTATATAATCGTTTCAGTTTGTGTTGTACAGTTTCGCAATCATGTTTGTTTTATAATCATGGAACTGTGGACGTAGTCGCCTCAACCGAGGATTATGGTGGAGTTTGTTTGTTTTTTGGGTTTCAGAGGGCATGAAGGCCCAGCGGAAAGGGGCAGCACACGGCGCCATGTTGACAATGGCATTCATCCTGGGAATGCTTCAGACCGTGAGCGCAAAGAGGACAGATATCGAAGCATCCTTCGTGTACGGATGTCCTGGAGGACTCGGACCGACGGTGACTAATGGGGGCGCGGGCAGAGTGGACGGACAGGGTCAGTATTCCTATGTGGGGCGGTGGTCTGGGTGGGTAGGGTCGAATTCGACGCGCTCCCTGAATGAGACTGGGTACACCTTCGGGGAAGCATCCGTGCCATGTCTCCGGACTCGGATAGTCACCAACAGGGTCAGGGTAGCTGAAGGCAAGCGCGTCTGCCTCAGATGCGCAGGACACAATTCCCTTGGAAGATCATAGGGAAACAAGGGGGTGCAGAAGTGTATTGGAACAAGTGATGGAGGGCAGAACAAGGAATTTATTTGTGTGTGTGGGGATCGTTGTGGGTCTGTCCGAAGGGTGTGTCGAATGCCTTCCAGAGGCAATGGCAGGACGAAGGGACAGGTATGGGATGGTACAGGAGTCACATTCCCTGTGTGTCCCTGGATCCCTACAACACAATAAATGCCGCCAAATTTTGTGACACAGGAGAAGAGGCCCAACACCCCGATCGGTTAGGGAAGATGAGATAGGTTGTCCGCACACCACACCGGGTCCCGAGAATCGGTCAGTGTTAGTGCCCTCGGGAAGGGTATTATACCACGAGGTACACCATCAGATCGCCTCAGTGATTCTGAGCCTCATGAGACTCCAGTTACCGTCATGGTGCCCGGTAGAGACGGAGCAATTTTACGAGACATCGCTCAGAACCATGTACCATCAGTTCTATGAATAAAGCTAAGGTGAGGATCATTCAAATGTTGAGAAATGCGCCAGGGAAGGCACCGATTATAGTCGGTCCAAGCGCGGACTGATAAACAATGCTGCGACTGCGTTCAGTACTGGAACGTCGGTGATGAACAGTCTGGATAATGCTGAGTTACAGGTGCAGATAAACACCCTCAGGAACCAGTTGCGAAAGGTCCTGGGGAACGGGAACGAGATTGTTACGAATGAGTTGCATGAGGACCAAGCAATGACCATTTACTTGCTTGAAGTGATTGCTCAGTTTGAGTCTCATGCTCGTACCATAAACGATTTAATGATGGAAGATAAGAATGCCTCTTCTCAGGGGGCGCGGAACGACGTTTGCATCTTTTACGGTGCCTGGATGTGTCGCTGATAGTGAAGAGGATAGCTGTAGACTCCAAGAAGATATCAATGAGTTGGTGGAATGGCTGGTAAAGTGGCAAATGGAGTTCAACCCGGAGAAGTGTGAGGTAATACAGTAAAAGGGAATACGCATTAAATGGGAACATATTGAGAGGGGTCGAGGAAGTGAGAGACCTTGGAGTGCATGTGCACAGGTCCCTGAAGGTGGCAGTACAGGTAGATAAGTTATTGAAGAAGGCATACGGGACGCTCTCCATTATTAGCCGAGGTATAGAAGACAAAAGTAGGTATGTAATGATGGAACTGTATAAAACGCTGGTAAGGCCACAGCTGGAGTATTGTGCGTAGATCTGGTCAGCACATTACAGGAAGGACGTAATTGCTCTGGAGAGAGTGCAGAGAAGATTAAAAGAATGCTGCCAGAGCTTGAAAGTTGCAGCTACGAGGAGAGATTTGATAGCTTGGGGTTGTTTTCCCTGGAGCAGAGGAGGCTGAGAGGAGACTGGATTGAGGTGTATAAAATTATGAGGGGCCCAGATAGTGTAGACAGGAAGTACCTGTTCCCCGAGCAGAGAGTTCAAGAACTAGAGGACATAGATTGGCGCAAGGATTAGTGGGGACATGAGGATAAACTTTTTTACGCAGAGAGTGGTGGGTGTATGGAATTCGCTGACCGAATTGGTGGTAGAGGCAGGGACCCTCAACTCTTTTAAAAAGTACCTGGACCTGCACCTAAAGTGCAGAAAGCTGCAGGGCTACAGACAGGGTGCTGGAAGGTGGGATTAGAATGTGCACCTGGTTGTGCTTCGAGCCGGCGCGGACATGATGGGACGAATGGCCACCTTCTGTCTGTATCTTTTCTATAGTTCAATGGTTCTATGACAACACAAAGACATTGGAAGGGTCAAGAGAGGCAATGTTTTTGTCAGCGTACATCTGAAAGCTGGTCCATGTCTGTGGACAATGTCACCAAAGGACAGCATGTAGATGAGGAAGAGGAGGGAGTCAAGGGTTGAACCTTTATGGACTTCAGGTATAACGGTGATAGGGTGAGAAGAGAAGCTTCTCCTCGCTATGATCACATAGTTGAGTGGAACCAAGCGAGTGTAGTCCCACCAAAAGAGGAAAAGAGGCCAGTGTCAGATGAATGATCAGTTCACGGGAGGTTGTTCTCTAGGTGTGGAGGAGAGAGCGGAGATGGGGAGGGGTGGATCATGGAGGTATTTAAACACCAGGATGAAAATTTTCATTGTTAGGCATTAGGGAACTGAGATTCAGTGAGGGTCAGTGAGGCCGAGAAGGACCTGTTGCTGGTTGGAAGGTGGAGGTTGGGTGGCAGGCCAGGATTGCATTGGAGGAATGGAGGGGACAGAGGTATTGATGAGGATTTCAATGGCAATGGGCTGAGGAAGGAATGCAGGCGAGTGAGGGAAGCACGGGGCCTTTGTGATTGAGGTCAAACCGGGTCATTAGTTCAGCGCGGGGATACATGGGATCAATTTTATTGGAGCTGTCAATCAATGTAAAATAAACGGGTAAAAATCTGCAGTAAAACAATGGAGAGAGGAATGGCAATGAAGCTCGTTCACTGCCCCACCCCTAATATCACCCACAGTCACTTCCCAGCTGCAATCCTCAACGTGGCCTTTAACTGTCCCCTGGTCAGAGACTCAAAATTTATATTGTAACTGATAAACTGCAGGAACAGAGTGAAACGGGTCTGCTTGTGTCCCTGGATTCAATGTACACGCGGAGCAATCGGTAAAATTTATAAATGAATGGGCAGGAGTGAACAGTCAATATAATTATCTGAAAACTGTAAATGAAGCCGCTCTGAATCCTTTCTGAGCACAGCGTTTAACATTATTCCTCAGAGAGGTCTCATTAAGATAATGTCCTGGACTTTGTGATGTTTGTGATATCTGCACATCATTGTTTGCATTGGATACAAAGCTGCTGATGTAATGTGTTTGTTCAGGTGACTGTAACTAATAGTAATGATCAGGGGTATAACCGTGTCAGTGGAGATTTATCCCCTGTATAAATCAGGCTCATTGCAATGTATCAGCACAGAGTGCCTGCCTGAGCTGCCGTTTTCAGATCAGCAAAAGTCACTGCTTCTCAGAGAAATGGGATATCCAGTAATGTTTCAGATCGAATGCATTTACTATCCTGTTCTTGCAGCCATTGGAGTTCCGGGTAAGCCGTTAACTCATCTGTGAATATTGTAAATCGGTGTTACCTGTGCTGCTCTACTCGGCACTTTTTTTCTCCCACCATGTTTTACACAGCCGCCTGTTCTGTTCTATCAGTTGAATGATGAATTGTTTAAAGTCTGCGCTTTTGGTCTTGTTGGAGCTGCATTATACCTGTAATGAATGTTTTATATCCGAAACTGGTATTATTACACGATTATTCCCTGCACTGAAAGTATTGTAGAGTAATGCTACTTCCTCAACTTCAAAGCATTTGTTCTTTTAGCAGCTGCATTATACCTGTTATCTTTGTATCCCAACCCTGGCATTGTTACTGGGTTATTCACTGCCCTGAATGTATTGTTGAATAATGGTACGTCCTTAACTTCTAAAAGTTCGGTCTTGTAGCAGTTGCATTATATTTGTAGTGAACTTTGTTTATCCAACCCTGGCATTGTTACTGGATTATTCTCTGTACTCAATGTATTGGAATCAGGTGTCTGGGCTACGAGCTGGTATCAGACAATCAGGAGCTGTTAACAGTTTCATATTGTTGAACTAATCCATCCTGGGATATATTTTCATAGATGAGTTTTCTGTGATTGAGTGGTGATTCTCAGTGTTACAAGGAGGCAGCACAATGTACTCTCTCCACAATAACATGGTTCAGTTTAAATGCGATTTCAATGTATTTATTAGTTGTCACTTTTATGAAATATTATTTCATTACGTTTGTGTCAGACGCAGCTCCAGATGTTTGGCTACTGAACTGAGTTTGCTGCTGATTCTTTCATAAACCATTGTCTGCTTCACTGTGGATGAATTATCTGTAAAATGCAATATTTTGAGTTGATGTTGTATCAGTTTGCACTTTATCTGTTTGGAATCATGATCCCTTCTATTAATCTGTAGATTACAAGCAGCAGTAATGTGGCGTTAAGTTAATTGAACAATGCTGCCATCTAACGCTGTACTTTTAATTACAGGAGAACGAATTTCAATCATTGTGAGGTGTGTCTGGAAGAGGCATTCGATTCTGTTCATTCCATGCATTGCAGATGATGTGAACAGTGTAGGTGAACAGGTGGAGACTTGGATGATCTGTAGGAACATTAAACTGTTCATAGAGGCTTCAACATTTAACAAACTGTTACTGAGAATAGGATCATTGAAACACGGGGCTGGGGAAGAGAAAGCAGACGCAGGATGTTTGGATTTACTCGCATGTGAAAAGGGGCATTGAGAAAGAGGGTAGGGAGAGCACAGAGAGATGGAGAGGAGCTATAGAGAACGCGACTCAGAAGGAAAACGAGGGGGAGGAGGAGAAGAAACGAGAGAGAGACAGACAGAGAGAGAGACAGACAGACAATGGGCAACAGCGAGATAGAAATAGAGACACACGCACAGAGAATGAGTGGGAGAGACAGAGAAAGAGGGGGATCCAGCGGCAGCGGTGTGAATAATTCATCGGAATGAACTGCTGAAACTTCCAGTACAATTATGTCGAGGAAATGAGACTTGAAGCTGTTCTTAGGATGTTTTCAGATTGTGAGAGTTTTATTATACACTCTCCGGGTGTGTTTATCGCCATCAGAGCTCTGTTTATGTGAATGTTCCATTTACGAGTTTACTGATTGAAGACATAAATATAATTAAAATGTATTGAAAGAATAAAATCAGTGATTTCATGATCGCATTCAATTATTAGGATACTGTATTCTAAAAGCTTAATTCAATAAAGAACGAAACTAACTCAATTACTGCATTTGGCTTAATTTTAATTGAAAGTGCAAAGTAAATTTATTGAAAACATTATGTAACAAATGAGCTGTTCCTTGATACCAATAACCACAGAAATTAAAGGTCGAATTCATTAATTTCGTTGTGTTCCCGGGACCTATCGATTAGATTTCCTCTGACACTCTGCTACAGTCTCTCCCTGTGAATTCCAGCCTCGCCTCCCACTCCGTGACTCCTCCCTCTCCTCACCTGTTTCTTCTGTTTATCCGCATTTCCAACCATCTGCTCCTGACTCCCCTCCAGCTCCGACATGCCCTTTTCCTTGTTACCGTCCCAAGGTCAATCAATGGCTCGGCCTTCAGCTGCCTCTTCAAATCCGATCCGAAGCCACAAACTCACCACCGCGGATCTCGGTCTTTCCCCGTATTGTGCCAGCCCCTGTCCACTCTCGTCACCCACAGCAACAAACCAGCAGCACCTCCCCCGTCCCCTCACTTTCCCGGCCCTCGCTCACTAACCCGTCCACCTGCAGCCCAAATCCGGAATTAATCCGTTGGATTCCAACTCACTGAAAACCCTTCTCCCTTCCCCACCGGCACTGCGCCCTCATTCGGCCCTTCGAGTGGATCCGGTGCTCACGTTATTCACTTTCTGTTTCAAGTTCCCAATTCATTATTGATAATTGTGTTTAAAAACATTTCTCTGCCCGAAAGCGCTGCCCAGGTAAATGAATCATATTCAATCTTTGATGCAGCAACAAAGCTGGAAATTTCACACCAGATCCTGTCAAACTCCAGCATTGACTCCAGGTCTGATCAGTAATTTCTCTGCTTCCGTTTCTCTCTCTTACAGTTAACTTCGTGGCGATTGTGATCCTTTCCCGAGGGAAGTGCGGACTCTCCAAATGTATCACTCGCTACCTGGTGGGAATGGCGGCGGCCGATCTCCTAGTCGTTATCACTGATGTCATAATGTGGCGCATTGTTGATATTTATTTTCCAGTTTCAATCTTGACCATTACCCCCGTGTGTAGTTTCATTGACACTCTGAGATTAGCAGCCACAGCGGCCTCTGTCTGGTTCACAGTGGTTTTCACCTTTGATCGATTTGTGGCCATTACTTGTCAGAAGTTGAAATCAAAATATTGCACCGAGAAAACGGCGGCTGCTGTTATCGGGGTGGTGAGTGCGCTGAGCTTTTTACTAAACATTCCGTGGTACTTTTTAATTGGCTCGGAATATATAATGGACAATATACCCCGGGGTTGTGTCTTGAAACCGACATTTTTCACTTCACCCACGTGGGCAGCGTTTGAATTCATCTATTTCGTTTTAATGCCTTGTCTCCCATGCATTCTGATTTTGCTGTTCAATGTTCTCACCGCCAAGCACATTTTAGCGACCAGTAGAGTCCGCAGGGGACTCCGGGGCCGCAGCAATGGAGAGAATCACAAGGATCCAGAGATGGAGAACCGAAGGAAATCCATCATTTTACTCTTCAGTATATCAGGCAGTTTTATATTGTTATGGAGTGCACTCGTTTTCTATGTTATCTCTCTGCATACAACGAACGTCCAGTACTATACGGTCAGTGACATTGAGACAGCCGGACACATGCTTCAACTTCTCAGTTCCTGCACCAACACGTGTATTTATGCTGTGACCCAGACTAAATTCAGAGAGGAGCTGAAGAACGGGATGAAATACCCACTGAATCTAATTGTTACATTAGTTAAATCATAGAAACATCTGAAGACTTTTCTTCCGAAATTAAATAAAATGTCAATTGAAGCAGATTTTCACATTTGTTGGTGGCGTAAGACAAAACGGTACCGGATCGGGCGTCTGTTATTCACCGCGCCTGATCTTACTATCTATTGCCATCAATGAGTTCACTAAAGTAATTGATATCAATCCAACACTTTAAATACATTTGGAAATACCAGACAGGAATTATATTTCACCCGACAAATGCCTTGTTGTGAAATGATACAAGATGTGATTCTAACATGAAATGGTTTGCTGTTATTAGTCTGGAAATAATATGATTTTAATATTAAATGTTTAACCCTGAAATGAATAAAATCAAATCCTCCTTTTCGGTTGATGATTATTTCCCATCACACACACTGCCCGATGGGATGGACTGAGGGTGAGCTGCCAGGGTCAGACAGCGTCCTGTTCATTGGGACCTTTGTTTCGACCAGAACAGAAAAATTATGGACCAGCACCCGGACCGATACTAACTGGTAAAATATTAATGTAATTTCAAACTCCAGTGGGGAGTTCCGGAGATCGTTTCCTCTCTGAGCTGCGGTGCAGCAATGTTTACTAACTGCAGGGAGTTTAATGGGACGTGATGCTGGACCTTTTTACACAGGTCAATAAGGAAATCTCCTGATACATTTCCAAGACGATCAGGGGTCGGGAGATTTCTCACGGCGGCAGCAGGACAAGGGAAAGTTCTCCTGCACCTCCTTGACCCACAAAATATAAGTTTAAAATAAACTTCTCAGTGTTCTGGACCACTCAATGTCGATCGAAAGGGCGGCTCCTCCACCCATTTGTAACCAGCATTAAATGGTGCCCCGTATAAGCCTTGACCGGAAACACGTGGGTGTTGCTCCTGCTCTGCTCTTCTCAGGACTTCAACATCGATGGCGGAGGCAGGAAGGCCAGTGTTGGAAGAGCGGTAAGTGACCTGACACCATTTACTAGCCTCTATCACCCAATTTCCGCCCGGCGCGGTTACTTAAAGTCGGACACACCTTTCCTGTCCTACTCCCTAGTATCAATCTTCGAAGCCCACAAACTGGTCCATTGTCTCCAACTGCCTCTATTCACAACACGTGGTGGGAAAATTCCACCATCGCTGGGGGCTGAACTGGTGGAGCGGATCACCCGTTCTTATAGAACCAGCCCGATTTTAATTTCTGCTCCGTCAGTTTACCGCCCAAGCAGTGAAGGTGAAATTAGCCCCTGCGTCTCTGACCCCAATGTTCGACAGTTGTGTGAAAGGCATCGGACAGTGTTTGCCAAACATTGACATGAATGCGGGCGAATGGATCCGTGTACTCAGGTAAAAGGTGATAACCCCTCCACAGAGACAGGACTTCTATACCACGGAGTCGAAGAGGTGTTCACCCCCAACGGTTCAGTAAAACAGGACGCTGTGCTCGACAGACTGTTCCCCGGGACACACACTGAGACAGTTATCAAATGGTGATGGAAGACCATCAACTCGGTGAAGGAGGTCCTTTGGTCAGCCCAAAACCAGCTGGTCTTCCATCTGAAGGATCTGTCCATGACTGAGTGTTGCCGATTGGCACACTCCAAGATCCAGGAGTACGTGCTGTGGGACGCATTGAAGCGAGGTGCAACGGCTTTATGGGGAATGGCCACTGTGTTCGGCCATTTCATTTTGTATTGTATAGCATGTACTAGAAGATATGTATTGTGTTTTGAATTGTAATAATGGAATCATAGTGTGTACGATCTCTATTGTATTGTTTTGAATTGGTAATTTGATATTTACAATGAACTGTGTGTGTCCATAAATTTAATGAAATAAAGTATATTTTGAAATCTAAAAAATGTTAAAAGTCTCACCGTGTCTGTTATTATTGGACAGTGAACAGTGGAAACAGAGCTGGACAGTAAAGATGTGGAGAGTTATACAAAGAACATTTATTGCAGGCATCAGGTGAGAAATAGGAGTAATTTCTTAATGGTGAGAAACTAGGGACTGTAGAGGAGTAAAAGAGTTTGGGTGTCCAGATACAACAATCACTAAAAATTAGTGCTCATGTCTAAAAAATAAATTAAAGATCCCAATTTCAAGGCTGTCATATCCCAAGGTACCCCTATCAGGTACTTCGCCAACTCTCTGGAATTTGCTGATACAATCAGGCCCCACTGCCTCCCTCGTTGGTCCATTCCATACATTCAGCACACTCTACATTAAAAAAGTTACATTCAAGCATTCTGCTCATCCTATGCCCCAGGTAGAGAAGACTTATAATGGCAGGTGGGCCCAGACCAAAAGCCTTATGTGAGTTTGGACATTTCTGTTTTAAATTCAGATTATTGCATGTGCTGTGTTTTTCCCTTTTTTGTACATTTCTGTTTTTATTTAATTGTTGCAGATTTTCCATTTAAAACAAAATCTCCAAACCCTGTGCGCAATAAGTGCTGACTCCAGGCCCTTTGATTGACAGTTCTCACCTCCCCTCCCACCATACCCCCGCATCCTCCTGGGCTGACTCCTCCCATATAGGTGACACCCGACATCGACAGGAAGCGTACTTGCCGCCCCCTCGCGAGGGACGCCGCGCATGCGACGCGCGGTCCCTGTGCCGCGTTCCCATAGCAACAGGCCGGCGCCAGGAAGATGATGATGGCGACCTCGTGCCGGCGGGCCAGCGGGCGGGGGCGTGACCGACAGAAAGAGGGCCCGCACCCCGGAGTGGTCTGGGCCCCGGGCCTGGGAATGATGCGGTGAGGGCGGCCGAAGCTACAGCTCCTCCGACTCCAGGCCCAAGCTGCGTTAATGGGACCTCGACCCCGGGACGGAGGGACCTCGACCCCTGGACAGACGCACCGCGACCCCGGGACGGGGGGACTGCGACACCGGGCCGATTGGTCAGTGACCGCCGGGACGGAGGGATCGCGACCCCAGGACGGAGCGACCTAATCTCCAGACGAAGTAACAACAAAAATAGCGACTTGGAAAATTAAGGCAGGTAACGAGAGTGGGAGGGTCTGAGGGCGGAGAGGTGGGGACACGGGGAGGGGAGGGATTTGAGTGAGAGTCGGAGATGGACGGGAGGGTAAAGTTCTGAGGTGGATACATGGCGACACCGGAATGGGAGGAACTGAGGGGGTTTACCGGGGGAGGGACTGAAGGGGAGAGGGAGGGTCTGATGGCGGAGATGTTGATAGACTGGGAGGACAGGGACTGAATGGGAGACGGGAGGAGGGATTCTTGGGGGAGTTGGAGGTTCTGAGGGCAGAGAGGTGGGGAGACTGGCAGGGGAGGGACTGAAGGGGGAGACGGGAGAAGGGTTTGAAGGGGCAGGCGTAGGGTCTGATGTCGGAGATGTGTGGAGACGGGGAGAGTAGGGACTGAAGGGGGACACGGGAGAAGGGACTGACGGTGGAAGGGGCGGGTTTGAGTGCGTAAATGTGGGGAGATGGGGAGTTGAGGGACTGAGGGGGAGACGGACGGAGGGACTGATCGGGGTTGGGAGGATCTGACCGGGGAGACGGGGAGGAGAGGGACTGAGTGCGGCAACACGGGATAGACTGATGGGGGATGGGGAGAGACTGAGGTTGGAGAAGTGGGGAGACGGCGAGGGGAGGCACTGAGGGGAGTAACCGGGGGAGTGATTGTAGGGGGAGATGGGAGGAGGGCCTGACGGGGGAAGGTGAGGGTCTGAGGGCGGAGAAGTGGGGTCACGGGGATGGGAGGGACTGAAGGGGTAGACGGGAGAAACGACTAATGGGTGAGTTGGAGGGTCTGAGGGCGGAGAGGTGGGGAGACGCGGAGGGCAGTGACTGAGGTTGGAGATGGGAGAAGGACTTGATAGGGGAGGGGGAGGGTTTGAGGACGTGGAGGTGGGGAGACGGGGAAGGGAATGTCTGAAGTGGGTGACGGGAGAAGGGACTGATGGGGGAATTGTAGGGTCTGAGGGCGAAGAGGGGCGGTGACGCGGAAGGAAGTGACTGATGTGTGAGATGGGAGCAGGGACTCAGGGGGATTGAGAGGGTCTGAGGACGGAGAAGTGGGGAAACGTGGAGGGCAGGGACTGAAGGAGAGAAGGGAAAAGGGACTGATGGGGGAGTGCGAGGGTCTTTTTTTTTATTCGTTCACGGGATGTGGGCGTCGCTGGCGAGGCCGGCATTTATTGCTCATCCCTAATTGCCCTCGAGAAGGTGGTGGTGAGCCGCCTTCTTGAACCGCTGCAGTCCGTGTGGTGACCGTTCTCCCACAGTGCTGTTAGGAAGGGAGTTCCAGGATTTTGACCCAGCGACAATGAAGGAACGGCGATATATTTCCAAGTCGGGATGGTGTGTGACTTGGAGAGGAACGTGCAGGTGGTGTTGTTCCCATGCGCCTGCTGCCCTTGTCCTTCTCGGTGGTAGAGGTCGCGGGTTTGGGAGGTGCTGTCGAAGAAGCCTTGGCGAGTTGCTGCAGTGCATCCTGTGGATGGTGCACACTGCAGCCACAGTGCGCCGGTGGTGAAGGGAGTGAATGTTTAGGGTGGTGGATGGGATGCCAATCAAGCGGGCTGCTTTATCTTGGATGGTGTCGAGCTTCTTGAGTGTTGTTGGAGCTGCACTCATCCAGGCAAGTGGAGAGTATTCCATCACACTCCTGACTTGTGCCTTGCAGATGGTGGAAAGGCTTTGGGGAGTCAGGAGGTGAGTCACTCGCCGCAGAATACCCAGCCTCTGACCTGCTCTCATAGCCACAGTATTTATATGGCTGGTCCAGTTAAGTTTCTGGTCAATGGTGACCCCCAGGATGTTGATGGTGGGGGATTCGGCGATGGTAATGCCGTTGAATGTCAAGGGGAGGTGGTTAGACTCTCTCTTGTTGGAGATGGTCATTGCCTGGCACTTATCTGGTGCGAATGTTACTTGCCACTTATGAGCCCAAGCCTGGATGTTGTCCGGGTCTTGCTGCATGCAGGCTCGGACTGCTTCATTATCTGAGGGGTTGCGAATGGAACTGAACACTGTGCAGTCATCAGCGAACATCCCCATTTCTGACCTTATGATGGAGGGAAGGTCATTGATGAAGCAGCTGAAGATGGTTGGGCCTAGGACACTGCCCTGAGGAACTCCTGCAGCAATGCCCTGGGGCTGGGATGATTGGCCTCCAACAACCACTACCATCTTCCTTCGTGCTTGGTATGACTCCAGCCACTGGAGAGTTTTCCCCCGGATTCCCATTGACTTCTATTTTACTAGGGCTCCTTGGTGCCACACTCGGTCAAATGCTGCCTTGATGTCAAGGGCAGTCACTCTCACCTCACCTCTGGAATTCAGCTCTTTTGTCCATGTTTGGACCAAGGCTGTAATGAGGTCTGGAGCCGAGTGGTCCTGACGGAACCCAAACTGAGCATCGGTGAGCAGGTTATTGGTGAGTAAGTGCCGCTTGATAGCCCTGTCGACGACACCTTCCATCACTTTGCTAATGATTGAGAGTCGACTGATAGGGCGGTAATTGGCCGAATTGGACTTGTCCTGCTTTTTGTGGACAGGACATACCTGGGCAATTTTCCACATTGTTGGGTAGATGCCAGTGTTGTAGCTGTACTGGAACAGCTTGGCTGGAGGCGCAGCTAGTTCTGGAGCCCAAGTCTTCAGCACTACAGCTGGGATGTTGTCGGGGCCCATAGCCTTTGCTGTATCCAGTGCACTCAGCCATTTCTTGATATCACGTGGAGTGAATCGAATTGGCCGAAGACTGGCTTCCGTGATGGTGGGGATATCGGGAGGAGGCTGAGATGGATTATCCACTCGGCACTTCTGGCTGAAGATGGTTGCAAACGCTTCAGCCTTGTCTTTTGCACTCACGTGCTGGACTCCGCCATCATTGAGAATAGGGATGTTAGCAGAGCCTCCTCCTCCCGTGAGTTGTTTAATTGTCCACCACCATTCACGACTGGATGTGGCAGGACTGCAGAGCTTTGATCTGATCCGTTGGTTGTGGAATCGCTTAGCTCTGTCTATAGCATGTTGCTTCCGTTGTTTAGCATGCATGTAGTCCTGAGTTGGAGCTTCACCAGGTTGGCACCTCATTTTTAGGTACGCCTGGTGCTGCTCCTGGCATGTTCTTCTACACTCCTCATTGAACCAGGGTTGATCCCCTGGCTTGTTGGTAATGGTAGAGTGAGGAATATGCCGGGCCATGAGGTTACAGATTGCGCTGGAATACAATTCTGCTGCTGCTGATGGCCCACAGCGCCTCATGGATGCCCAGTTTTTAGCTGCTGGATTCTGTTCTGAATCGATCCCATTTAGCACGGTGGTTGTGCCACACAACACGTTGGATGGTGTCCTCAGTGCGAAGACGGGACTTCATCTCCACGAGGACTGTGCGGTGGTCACTCCTACCAATACTGTCATGGACAGATGCATTTGCGACAGGTAGATAGGTGAGGACGAGGTCAAGTAAGTTTTTCTCTCGTGTTGGTTCGCTCACCACCTGCCGCAGGCCCAGTCTAGCAGCTATGTCTTTCAGGACTCGGCCAGCTCGGTCAGTCGTGGTGCTACCGAGCCACTCTTGGTGATGGACATTGAAGTCCCCCACCCAGAGTACATTTTGTGCCCTTGCTACCCTCAGTGCTTCCTCCAAGTGGTGTTCAACATGGATTCATCAGCTGAGGGAGGACGGTTGGTGGTGATCAGCAGGAGGTTTCCTTGCCCATGTTTGACCTGATGCCATGAGATTTCATGGGGTCCAGAGTCAATGTTGAGGACTCCCAAGGCCACTCCCTCCTGACTGTATATCACTGTACCGCCACCTCTGGTGGGTCTGTCCTGCCGGTGGGACAGGACATACCCAGGGATGGTGATGGAAGAGTCTGGGACGTTGGCTGAAAGATATGTTTCTGTGAGTATGGCTATGTCAGGCTGTTGCTTGACTAGTCTGTGGGACAGCTCTCCCAATTTTGGCACAAGTGCCCAGATGTTGGTAAGGAGGACTTGCAGGGTCGACTGGGCTTGGTGTTTTGCCGTTGTCGTGTCCGGTGCGTCGTGGTCCGTCCGGTTTATGACTTTTCGTAGCGAGATTTTTACAACTGAGTGGCTTGCTCGGCCATTTCAGAGGGCAATTAAGAATCAACCACATTGCTGTGGGTCTGGAGTCACATCTTGGCCAGACCGGGTAAGGGCAGCAGGCTTCCTTCCCTAAAGGACATTAGTGAACCAGATGGGTTTTTACGACAATCCGGTAGTTTCATGGCCATCATTACTGATACTAGTATTTCAATTCCAGATTTTTTATTTAATTAATTGAATTTAAATTCGCCAGCTGCCGTGGCGGGATTTGAACTCATAATTCTGGATTTTTTAGTCCAGGCCTATGGATTACTAGCCCAGTAACATAACCACTATGCTACCGTACGCGTCTGAGGGCAGAGAGGTTGGGAGAAGGGGAGTGGTGGGAGTGAATTGGGATGCGGGAGAAGGGCCTGATGGGGGAGTGGGACGATATAATGGCGTGGAGGTGTGAAGACGGGGAGAAAAGGGACGGAAGGTGGTGACGGGAGAAGGGACTGATGGTGGAGGGGTTGGTTTGAGGGCGGAGATGTGGGGAGACGGGAGTGGAGGGACTGAGGGGGAGACGGACGGAGGGACTGATGGGGGATGGGGAGGGACTGAGGGGTGAGTGGTGGCAAGACGGGGAGGTGAGGGACTGAGGGTTGTAATCGGGGGAGGGACTTACGAGGAGGTGGGAGGGCCTGAGGGGGGAGAAGTGGGTGGAGTTATTTGGGCCTCCTGCAAGCCCTGTGAATATCGACCCTCACAGCGCCCGGTTTCCAGCTGGTGTTATCGCTGGACAGCCACGTGGTGAAGGATAGAATACGAAAGCCTGGTCTTACGTTGCTTCCAAGCCTTTTTGCACAGACAGCAACACAACCCACCCCCTGGATAAGCTCTCGTAGAAATGGATGCAAGAGAGTCCCCAATTGATGCGCACCAGCTGAATATAAGTAACACTAATTGATATAAATCACATGGATACAATTAACAGATGGGCTCGGGGGAGGGGCGGTCACTCTGCCGCCTCCCAGTCAAATGGGCTGTGGGTCGGAGTCCAAAAGGGACCGAGAATCAGACAGCGCCGAAAGAGGCCATTCGGCCCATCGTGCCAGTTCCGGCTCTGTGAAGGCGTGAGCCAATTAGTCCCACTACCCTACTGTTTCCACACAGTCCTGGAAATTTTCCCCCTGCAAGGATTGATCCAATTCCCTTTTGAAAGATATTATCGAATCTGCTTTCCACCACCTTCGTCTCCTCACCTGGCTCTTTTGCCGATTATTTTAAATCTGTTTCCTCTGATTACCGACCCTTCTGCCACTGGGAGCAACCCCACCTTCTCCAGTCTCTCCACAAACTGATGTGCCCCATCCCTGGTAACATTCTGGTAAATCTGCTCTGCACCCTCTCGAAGGCCTTGACATCCTTCACAAAATGCAGTGTCCAGAATTGGACGTAATACTCCAGATGGGGCTTAACCAGTGATTTATAAAGATTTATCATAACTTCCTTGCTTTTGTATTCTGTGCCTTTATTTATAAAGCCAAGGATCCCGTGCATTATTTAACAGCATTAACACCACCCTGCCATCATAAAGTCTCTCTATTCCTGCACCCCATTCAAAATTGTGCAACAAAAAAACGTAATTGTTCCTTTTTATTAAGTGTGTTGTGCTGGGTCACTGGAAGCTGTAATTCGCTGAGTAGAAAGCAGTGGGAGGATAAGTCTGCAGATTGATTTTGGGAGATGGTGAAGAAGGCAATCGTGGATTCAGATAATGGAGGGAGGTGGTCTTTGGCACCGTCCGTGCTCTGTTGTAAGGTCACTGTGTGTGTCTTGTTCCAGCAGTTCCAATATGCACTTGTGACCTGACTGGTGGAGTCTGCGAACTCGACTGCTGCTGTGACCCTGACTGTTTCCCCGGGGACATCAATGTCTTCTCCACCTGTCTGCCGGGCAGTGAACAGTAAGTTTCTGTTCGTGTGTTACTACATTGGCTCCCAGTCCGGCAATGCCTTGATTTGAAAATCCTCATTCTCGTGTTCAAATCCATTCCTGGCCACGCCCCTCCCTAATTCTATAACCTCCTCCACCCCAACGACCCTCCGAGATCGCTGCGCTCCTCCAATTCTGGTCTCCAGAGCATCCGTCGTTTTGATTGCTGCAACATTGGCGACCGTGCCTTCAGCTGTCTTGGCCCTAAGCTCTGGAATTCCATCCCTAAATCTATACAGCCTCTCCCTCTCCTCCTTTATGATGCTCCTGACAACAGACCTCTTTGCTCAGTTAGCTGATCTCACCCGGTGTGGAACTGAGCCCCAGAAAGTTTGTATATATAATAACTGAGACCTGGGAGCGAGTTATAGACTGGAATCTATTCGAGGGGTTCAGGTGGTGTATATATATAATAACGGATTCCAGGGAGAGAGTTACCGGCTGGAATCTAACCGTGTTGTTCAGGGGTGGGGGTGGGGTGGGCATAATGGATCGCCGGGAGTAAGTTACAAGCTGGAATCGAATTGGACGAAGTGCAGGGGAGTTCTCTCCGGCCAAGTGGGTTCTGGAAGGCTATGAACACTCTCCCCTACAATGAACTCTACCCACCCATTTAATCTCTTCCCAAAGCCCATGAACACTCTCCGCCTTCATGGACTTTACCCACCCATTTAGTTTGCACCCACACCCCATGTACACTCTCCCCTATCAGTGATTTTACCCACCCATTTAATCTCCTCCCACAGCCCATGTACACTTTCCCCTATCATGGACTCTACCCACCCATTTAATCTCCTTCCACAGCCAATGTGCAGTTTGCACTACCGGTCTCCATGTCTCCATATTATAAAAAATAAAGAGAGGCACTGGACAAGTTTCAAAACAGTTTGACTCGGAGGATACCACAACTGAGAGTTGATATGTATCATGAAAGATTGAGCAAGTTGGGCACTTTTTTTTCGAGAAAAGATAAGACTGAGGGGAGACTTGAAAGAGGTCTTTAACATTAGGAAAACGTTTATTCGGGTTGCATTAGAAAATATGTTCCCAATTGCAGGGATACCAGAGCAAGGGGCCACAAATAAAAGATAGTCATTAATAAATCCAATATGAAATTCAGGAGAAACTTCTTTACCCAGAGAGTGGTTAGAATGTGGAACTCACTACCATGAGGAGTTGTTGAGGTGACGAGCATAGATGGATTTAATGGGAATTTAGATAAACACATGAGGAAGAAATAAATAGAAGGATATGCTGATGAGGTTAGATGAAATAGGGCGGAAGGAGGCTTGTATGGAGCATAAACACCGGCATGGACCTGTTGGGCCGAATGGCCTGTTTCTGTGCTGTACATTCTATGCAATACCCTATCATGGACTCTACTCACACATTTAATCTCCTCCCTCACCCGATGTACACTACATACAATCATGAACACTACCCACATTTAAACTTGTCGCACAGACCATGCAATCTCCACCTTTCATGGATTCTACCCATCCATTTAATCCCCTCCCACAGCCCACGTACAATCTAGTTTATCATGCAATCTGCTCCACCCATTTATTCTCCTCCCACAGCCCATGCACACTCCTCTACCATGAACTCTACCCACCCATTTAGTATCATCACACGGCCCCTGTACACTCCCACCTATTATGGACTCTACCCACCCTTTTAATCTCCTTCCACAGCCCATGGACACTCCCCTCTCATGAACTCTACCCACCCATTTAATCTCCTCCCACAGCCCATTTACACTCTCCCCTATCATGGACTCTACCCACCCATTTAATCTCCTCCCACACCAAACGAACACTCGCCCCCGTTGTGGAGTTCACCCGCCCTTTTAATATTCTCCCACAGCCCATGCGCACTCTACAGTTCTGGTCTCCATATTATCATAATAAAAGAGAGGGAATTGACAAGGTGCAAAAAAGATTGACTAGAACGGGGTTGTTTTCCTTGGAGCAGAGGAAGCTGAGGGGAGACTTAGGAAAATAGGAACATAGGAACAGGAGTAGTCCATTCAGCCCCTTGTGCCTGCTCCGCCACTTGATAAGATCATGGCTGATCTGTGATCTAACTCCATATACCTGCCTTTGGCCCATTTACAATAATACCTTTGATTGCCAAAAAGCTATCTATCTCAGATTTAAATTTAGCAATTGAGTTACTATCAATTGCCGTTTGCGGAAGCGAGTTCCAAACTTCTACAACCCTTTGTGTGCAGAAATGTTTTCTAATCTGGCTCCTGAAAGGTCTGGCTCTAATTTTTAGACTGCAACCCCTTGCTCCTGAAATCCCCAACCAGCGGAAATATTTTCTCTCGATCCACCCTATCTGTTCCCCTTAATATCTTATAAACTTCGATCAGATCACCCCATAACCTTCGAAACTCGAGAGAATACAACCCAAATTTGTGTAATCTCTCCTCGTAACTTAACCCTTGAAGTCCGGGTATCATTCTAATAAACCTACGCTGCACTCCCTCCAAGGCCAATATGTCCTTCCGAAGGTGCGGTGCCCAGAACTGCTCACAGTACTCCAGGTGCGGTCTAACCAGGGTTTTGTATAGCTGCAGTATAACTTCTGCCCCCTTGTACTCTAGTCCTCTGGATATAAAGGCCAGCATTCCATTAGCCTTATTGATTAATATCTGCACCTGTTCATGACACTTCAATGATCTATGTACCTGACCCCCTAAGTCCCTTTGGACATCCACTGTTTTTAACTTTTTACCATTTAGAAAATACCCTGTTCTATCCTTTTTTGATCCAAAGTGGATGACCTCACATTTGTCTACACCGAATCCCATTTGCCACAGTTTTGCCCATTCACCTAATCTATCAATGTCGCTTTGTAATTATATGTTTTCATTTACACTGCTTACAATGCCACCAATCTTTGTGTCATCGGCAAACTTAGATATAAGACTTTCTATGCCTTCATCTAAGTCGTTAATAAATATTGTGAATAATTGAGGCCCCAAGACAGATCCCTGCGGGACTCCACTAGTCACATCCTGCCAATGTGAGTACCTTCCCATTATCCCTACTCTCTGTCGCCTTTCGCTCAGCTAACTTCCTAACCAAGTCTGTACTTTTCACTCGATTCCATGGGCTTCTATCTCAGCTAACAGTCTCTTTTGTGGGACCTTATCAAATGCCTTCTGGAAGTCCATATAAATAACATCCATTGACATTCTCCTGTACACTACTTTAGTCACCTCTTCAAAAAATTCAATCAGGTTTGTCAGACACGACCTACCTTTCACAAATCCATGCTGGCTCTCTCTGGTTAACTGAAAATTCTCGAGGTGTTCAGTCACCCTATCCTTAATTATAGACTCCAGCATTTTCCCCACATCCAGATTTTAGACTTGATTGAGGTATACAAAATTATGATGGGCCCTGATGGAGTAGACAGGAAGTACCTGTTTCCCCTAGAGGAGTTCAAGAACTAGAGGACATAGATTTCAGCTGATTGGCAGAAGGATTATCGGGGACATGAGAAAAAACATTTTTACCCAGAGGGTGGTGTGTGTATCGAATTCGCTGCCCGAATTGCTATAGAGGCGGGGACCCTCAACTCTTTTAAAAAGTACCTGGACCTGCATCTAAAGTGCTGTATGCTGCAGGGCTATGGACTGGCTGCTGGAAGTTGGGATTAGAATGGGCAACTGGTTGTTCTTCGAGCCGGTGCGGACACGATGGGCTGAATGGCCCCCTTCTGTGCTCTATCTTTTCTTTGGTTCTATTGTTCTAACTGTGAGATTATACCCAAAAGAGAAGAATAAGGGGTGACCTGATAGAGGTCGTCAAGATTAGGAAATTGTTTGATGGTGTAGACGTAGAGAAGATGTTTCCGTTTGAAGGGAGAACAGAACTAGCGCCCAAAATATATAGTTACTATGAAATCCAATCGGGAATTCAGGAGAAACTTCTTTACCCAGAGATTGGTTAGAATGTGGAACTCGCTACCACAAAGAGTAGTTGAGGTGACTAGTGTAAAGGCGTTGAAGGAGATAACCACGTAAGAGAGGAAGGAAAAGATAGGGTTCGATGAAGTATGGAGGGAGGAGGCTCGTGAGGGGTATGAAGATCGGCATGGACCTTTTGGGCTCAGTGGCCTGTTTCTGTGCTATACATTCTATTTAATACCCTTTCATGGACTCTTCCCACCCATTTAATCTCCTCCCACAGCCCATCTACACTTTCCCCTAAAATGGACTCTACCCACCCAATTAATTTCTTCCCTCACCCCATGTACACTTCACCCAAGCATGAGCTCTACTCACATTTAACTCGTCCCACAGCCCATGTACGCTCTACTATATGATGGATTCTACTACCCATTTACTCATCTCCCACATCCAATGTACACTCTAACATATCATGGATTCTACCCACCCATTTAAACTCCTCCGACAGACCATGTACACTGTACCCTATCATGGACTCTACCCACCCATTTAATATCATCCCACAGCCCCTGTACATCCCCACCTATTAGGGATCCTACTCACCAATTTAATCTTCCCCTACAGGCCAAGTGCACTCTCCCGTATCATGGACTGTACCCACCCATTTAATGTCCTCTCACAACCCATGTACATACTCCCTTAACACAGACTGAACCCACCCATTTAATCTCCTCCCACAGCCCATGTACATACTCCCTTAACACGGACTCGACTCACCCATTTAACCTTCTACCACAACTCTTGTACACTCTCGCCAATCATGAACTCTATCCACTGTGTCTGTCAGTTCTATGTTACAGCAGAAGTAATTTCCAGAAACAATCTTCGGTTGCATAAAGCTCTAGTTAGTTCCCATCTGGAGAACTGCGTTCAATCTGGAACCGCCTCCCCCAAAAATCTGTTGAGGCTGGGGGTCAATTGAAAATTTCAAAACTGAAATTGATACGTTTTTGTTCATTAAGTTTATTCGGGGATATGGAACCAAGGCAGGTAAATTGAGATAAGATAGAGATCAGCCATAATCTTATTAAATTAGGGAGCAGGCCCGATTGGCTGAATGGCCTCCTCCTGTTGCTGTAAATTTTTACAACGACTTAACATCATTGTAAGAAAGTTATCAATCCCATCACTGCCCATCGCCCGTGCAGCCTGTTCTCTGGGACGTAACCACGTGGAAAACTGTTATTGCATTCCAGCGCATCAAGTCATTGGATCCTCAATGAAGCCCAAGGGTTTTGGTCAAACTCTGTTTCATCAAGGTGAGGCCCCTTTAATTGGACGGGTCACACCGTGAGATCACAGAGCTAGCCTCACCCTCGCACAGCGCATCACAGTGAGATCAGACATCACAAAAGGTTTGTAAACTGGGTCAATTTGAGGCAGGAGGCTGCACACTCAGTTTAAGTGAAGGGAAGGGAGCCTCACTGAATGTGACGAACTGGCTGATATATCTAGGAGTTAATACGGTCGGGTAGAAGATCTGAACTGGTTCACTTTGTGAAGGAAGCGTGAACAATTGAAATATCACCAGCCAGCTGACAGTCGGAAGGTTATTGCTGTGGAAGGTTTGTTTAGACCTGGAGTTCCAGCTTGTGTCGTTCCCTGTGAAAGTCAGAGTGAGTAACAGTAAAATCCGCTGTCGTGACTCTGCAGATGTAATGGCTCAAATCCTGGAAACTGAAACCAGGTCAGTGCATGATGGTTGTTCTGATCAACTTGTCCCGGACCCTGGGATGGTCTGTGGGACAGCTCAGCTTGTATGGACAATTTGGACAGTGGAGGGAGTCAGCCCGAACCGACCAATTAAACAGTGGAGGGAGTCAGCCCGAACCGACCATTTAAACAGTGGAGTTTGTCAGCCCGAACCGACCATTTAAACAGTGGAGTTTGTCAGCCCGAACTGACCATTTAAACAGTGGGAATCAGTTCGAACCGTCCAATTAAACATTCACGAGTCTCTCTATTAAAACTCAGACAGCAGTTTTGGGACTGAATGAACGGGACTTAAATAAAAGGAAATGCTGAGAGTGGGAGAGAAGAACTGAATAATCAGCCGCTCAAAGTGTCCTGGGAGCTCAGGGTGAAGACTGGAAGAATGAAGGGGGGAGGGGCTGAAGAAATTCTTCACACCGAGGGTTATTAGAACAAGTGGCAATTGAGGCAGAAACTGTAAAATCATTTAAATAAGAATTGGATATTTGACAAGCAAAAGTGAAAAACGACCCAAAAAAGGCAGGGATTAGGTGGCATCAGTTGAAGAGCCGTCACTGTGCACAGGTGGACAGTCCAATGTGTCCCCTACTGTGCTGCAATTGAGCAGCAGGTGATGGGGAATGGGCTGGAATGGTCAGCGGGCTACAGTCATCATTTGTTCCAGTGGGCAAATCGAGCGGATTCTACCGTGTGATCATTAAACAGATCCAGTAACACTCGGGACACAGCAGGGTCGAGTGATTCATTTGTTGTCACTGCCAGATCTCCTGTGACTTTCCCCACAGGTAGGCCGAGGCCTGGACTGCGGTTTTTGATATTTACTGGTGTCCCCAAGACGACACAGAGGGCTTGGATGTTCCTCCTCGGCAGTAATCACATTGGAGCTGCGTTGACTGAGCTTGGGACCTGCCCGACCGCCACCGGCCCTCTCCCACCGCTCCTGACACCAGCCCAGATGTAACTTTCAAAAGAGAATTGGACATATACTGAAAAAGGAGACATTTGACATTTGCAGGACGATGGGGAAAGAGCAGTTGAGTTGGAATAATTGGGTATCTCTTTCAAAGAGCCGGCACGGACACGAGGGGCCGAATGGCCTACTTCGTGCTAAATGATTCTATGATTCGAGGTACTGCAGCGTCAACCGATATTCGAAAACTGAAAATTAATTTTCCTCATTGGAAAACCGATTACAAGTGTTCGAAATAGAATCGGCCGAGCAGCAGAGTGGGAGAAAATAGACGTCTTGGAGAGGGAGAGAAGATATTGGGAGAGGAAGATTTGGAGATAGGGAGTGAATACAGAGAAAGAGAAAAGAGAATATGAAGAGAGATCATAGACGGAGCTGCGAAAACCTCCACAAGATGGAGAAACTCGCACAGAGGTAGCTTTTGCAGCAAACAGGAACGGGACCAATTCCTCCGATTCTATTGAGCTGTAGGCAATATTTGAAACACTGAAAATACTGTATTCGCTCCGATCTTCACTCAATGTCGTCCTCTCCCCATTGTTAGATGGTTCAATATAGGAGGGGGCTATAAAATGCCTGTTGTTGTCCTTGTTGCAATCCAGTGATTTTTGGGTGTGATTTCTTCTTCTGCCACAGGTTGTTCTCAGGATGAGCGAGAGGAAATGGGGCTTTTTATCAAACCACCCACAGACTAGTCAGAAAAAAAACACACAAAGAACAAGTGCACCTAATACAAGAGAGTGTGCATCCCCACCGGAATCGAATCAATGGCAGCAGAGATACTGCAAAGGAGGGAGCAGTGGAACCGAAACTCTCCTCACGCCCTCCCTCTGTATCCACCCATTTCTCAGTGTCAAATCTACATATTTTTAATTGTTTTTTTAGTTGACGGCCAATAACCAACCACCGTCCCCCACCCCCCAACACACACACGCACAGATTGATCTGAACACGCAGCCAATGACTGGAGAAGGTGTTAAACCCACTCACTTCCTTCTGGAGCATTTCTTTCCCGTCCCAAACACCCAGTTTGAACAAAATATGAGGGTCCCTCTCCCCCCGACTTTTGTGGACTTTGTGCACCTCCCAGGGTGAAGTGATTCACATGGAGTCCAAAAAATGAGCAGAATCAAATCAGACCCGAATTCTCAACACAAATAGTTGTCAGAGTGAGGAACTAATCACAGAATTAAACGTTCAGAGATCGTCCATCGATTCTGATGATTGAAGCAAGGAAAGTGCCCGAGAGACCCTTCACCCCTTCCTCGATTGGCTAAGCCTCATCCACAGGCCCATCTGCGGAGTCATTGAAGGGGAGCAACAATTTAAACCTTTCACTGAGAGTGAGTAGAGAGGTCAGGGGAAGTTTATTTCCAGATGTTTGGACTATGGAATGATTTTCCACAGGGAGTGGTTGAGGAAAAGACCATTGGATGCTTTAAGGGAAAGTTAGAACAATATTTGAAGCAGAGGAAGACACTTGTTGGCCAGATTGCAGAGGCTCGCAGAGACCGCCTATATTCTGCGGACCATAGTTTGGACACTGCGTCTGTTATCCCCACCAGCTCCGCCTTGACTTATTCTGACATCTATTTGTATTGTTAATTTGTTCCCCCTCCCCCTTCCCTGGGCTGGACTTCACATCCGGCCATCTTCTCCCTGCATCGGCATCAAGCACCAACCCTGCTCCAACTCAAGACTCAGTTGGGCACTGTTCAGGGTTAACTGCACCGGTGCTGGAGAGGGCCCAGTGCATCAAGTCATCTCCGACCGATGTCGGCTGGAGCTCCACCTTGGGACGCAACAGGAAAGTCTCGAGGTGGTGGGGGGGAGGGGGGGTGTGGTGGGACTCTCCGGTTGCAGCTCAAAGTTACGCGCCAACCAGTCTCTGCCATCCCAGTCCACACCATCGGGTGAAGCCCCGGTACCAACTTGCACCGAGGCCTCCCTGGATAAAGAGGAAGAGTCCTCCTCTGGCACCACATGGCTCTGAGGTGTCCGTGCCTGCTGGTGGCAGAATCAGGCTGGTTCCCAAAGGGCCGCCAGCTACTGTTCGCGTGTCCTTCACCAGAGGCATCCGTCGTACCATCTGGTGAAACTGACCCAGCCCCGTGACATTAGTCTCCAATTGGCGCCAGCTGATTTGGGGACACCAGCCTCGGAGGACCCAACCCCGCTCAGGGTCACCTATGCTGAAGGTGAGTTCCACTTTGGTGAGGGCCGTCACAAGTCTCCGTTCACTGTTTATAGATCTGTGCCTCTCCCCCACCACTATGGTGCCACCATTAGCCGCTCCCTCCAACTCCTGTGGGGCAACCAAGATCCAAATTCTCTCAGTCCCGTGGAGTTTATGAGTGCCTCAGTGGCAACTCCCCCGAGTGGCGGGTCTCATATCTCGATCAACGCTTGTATTCATGAGCCCGTCGCTGATATAGCCGCCCTCATCCCTGTTCCCAGCAGCAAACTATCAAATTTCCCAGTCGGCTCAGCCCGAGGAAGCTGCCCGGAGGCTTCCCAACTTTGAAATCCCAGTTGGGAGCCTGAGTCAGAGCACGACCTCCAGTCATTGAGACTTCTTCATATCTTCAACACAACAGTGACACAGAGTCTGAAACTGTTGGTTCCGGGAGTCCCTAAACCGGGGATGGGGGTGGGGGTGGGGGGATTGAGCCTTTACTTGGGGTCTTGCAAAGACCTTTGGAATCGATCTTTGCTGCTTTCGACCTACCAATGTCCAGGGCAGATTAGATGGACTTGATAAGTCCCCTTCGGTTATGGCCTCCACCACCCTGCTTCACACCTTGTAGTTCACTGATCCAGCTGGTGAACTTCAGTCGTGAAAGTATCAGAAGGAAGGTCACCGCCCAGGGAACTGGTCCTGTTCCACCCACCACAATCCAAATGGTAGCACATGTGGGTCTGGTGGACCTTTCTGCAGGGTTTGGCGCATATCCCGTGTTCCCTTCCACCAAATCCATTGGGGCCAGCTTCACTTACTAGCAGGTAAATGACTTGCAGGTGAGTTGAGGGAGCAATCCCTGTCACAGTGTGCGACCACCTTCAGAGGGCATCTACTGCAGCAGCAGGCTTTGTGGGTGCCCTCAATGTAGGAGCAGGGTCCATCGTCCAGTTGATCTTGTATCGCCAATTACTTTGGCTGCACACCGTGTGGGTTCCTTCAGGAACTGCAGCAGCAACGACTGCAGCTGTCGTTTGATGCTGAGGGCTTCTTTGGCGAGCAAGTGGAGGAGCTGCTCCAGGGCTACAAGCTTCACCAGCTGAACTTTCAGGCATTCTCCGATTGACACCCAAGATGGGGACACTGTCACAATTTGTAGCTTCGCCCATCCACCATCCACAGGCACCTACAGGGACCGCACCCTTTTCAACGCTGTAGCGGGACCCCAATGTCCTTTGTAACAGGCCAGCCCACCATTCCAGATTAGGAGCTGGAATGTAGGGAGCTCGCAACAAGTCACCTTCGAGACCCTATCCAGCTCCATCTCCCCAAGCAGTGATCCTGCCTTGATGGTCCATCACAGATCGGGATGGGCCATTTCCAGTCCTTCGATCTGGACGTGGATCACTCTGGACCCTTGGGTCCAGGGGACCAGGAGTAGTGAGAATCCTCGGCATTTGTAGCTTGAGTCTCCATGTTTTCACAATGTGGTTTGGTTTGACCATCAGAGGAACCATCTACTTGTGGGTGAACTGGTAGGTGAGATCATGATCTTCTAACATCCACACTGAGAGTGAGTGATCGTCATCCAGAAGGACCAACTGTTGGGGCCATTCCTCCACTTGAGCCTCGCTCCACCAGTAATGATTCCAAAGGTCTCCTTTTTCACCGCATCTGAACTGAGGTGGTGGTTCTGAAAGCAGTGTTCTCCAGGCGTTGGTGCAACAGCCATCAGGCTCTGCAGCTAATGTTTCGAAACATGGGCGGGAGGCCACATTCATGATCAATGGGCTTCTAGGCCAGTGGACATGCGTGGGTTCACTTGGCACTTCAACAGGCTCGAGGTGTGAACGGTCCAAAAGAACATTATTTACCTTCAGACTAGGTGTGAGGTTAGTCAGTATGTCTCCAGACAGAAAATATGACAGTCGTTCGGTATGTCTGAAACAGGGCGGGACTCCCTCCTGGGTCCTTCTGTCATGAAGACACGTTGCTTCCCATAAGTGCTTGAATGACGGGGTGACACTCTTGGTGCCTCGTTTGGCCTGGGTGAACAACACTATAGTCCGCACACCCAGCTGCTCTGTAGCCCAACCTGACGAGTGGGTGACCCACACCCAGCTGCTCTGCAGCCCACCCTGACCAGTGGGTGACCCACACTCAACTGCTCTGTAGCCCATCCTGACCAGTGGCTGATCCATACTTTACTGCTCTGTAGCCCATCCTGACCAGTGGGTGATCCACAATTAGTTGCTCTGTAGACCACTCTGACCAGTGTGTGACCCACACTCAACTGCTCTGTAGCCCACCCTGACCAGTGGGTGATCCACACTCAACTACTCTGTCGGCCATCCTAACCAGTGGGTGATCCACACTCAACTACTCTGTAGCCCACACAGACCAGTGGGTGATCCACATTCAGCTGCTCTGTAGCCCACCCTGACCAGTGGGTGATCCACACTGAGGGAGTCCAGAATATCTTCAGAACTTGGGGGGTGACCAAACCGATTGACTTGCTCACATCACCGGATTAGCACCAATCTGCTCGAGGACCTCAGGCAGTCAGGGTGGAGGCTGGGACATTCTTTCCTTCTTTTGTTTCTAGATTCTCTTGCTCAGGGTTGCCTGATCTCCACGATGCTTCAGAAAACAGCAGCAGAAGGTGGCTTTGGTTAAGCCTTTAGTGGCCTCACAAACTGCTTCGCAGAACCCCGGTGTTGAATGCTGCCAGTCTGACTTCGGGAGCCCACGGGAGAACGCCAAGTCATTTGAAGATTAAAGACGTCCCTACTTTTTTTAGGGAAACTTTATGCTTCATTCCGACATCCTCCACACACTGCTGGACTCTGTGTAACTGGTACTCAGGGTGAGAAGGGTGGACCCTGCAATGGAACAGAATCTGGCTCCCAGGACAAGTACCTCCATCCTTCCTCTCATTAGTACTAATTTGTTAGTCCCGAGCATAGTGTGAAGAATGCCTGAATGAAGATCAGCTCCTTTGTAAGCTGCTCCCTTGTAAGGTCCTCTTCATTCTTCAATTAACACGGCATCCACCTCCCCCCACCACCCCCCCCCCCCCCCCCCCCCCCACCCAGCCCCCGACATACACCCGGTTGTCACTTGGGTCGTATGGGGAGTGTTTGGTCTATGTATTTTCCTCGTTCTGTGTTGATGCCTTTTGGGTGTCAATGAACTGAGTTCTGGGGTGTGCTAAAAGTGAACACTGCACGGGAGAGGGGGAGGGAGGGAGGGAAGGAAAATATGTGGGCATCTTTTCCAATGTTAGGACGTCTACAAAATGTCTTAAAATGAATGTCATGCCTTAAGAGGTTTTCCCCGGGAAAATTGCGCAGATGTTTCCCGATAATTCAGTCCACATTCCCCCCATTCGGCCAGTCAATCTTTAGGATCTGATGTTTCATCCAATCAATGCTGACTCGGGAACTGAATTCAAATCCATTGAGCCCAGCACGGCCGAAAGGAATGGGATCAAATCCCAGTGAATTGAAGGAAGGGACCAGATCCCGGTAAATTAAAGGAACGGGATCAGATCCCGGTTAATTAAAGGAACGGGATCAGGTCCCGGTTAATTAAAGGAATGGGATCAGATCCCGGTGAATTAAATGAACGGGATCAGATCCCGGTGAATTGAAGGAACAGGACCAGATCCGATTTAATTAAAGGAACGGAATTAGATCCCAGTGAATTAAAGGAACGGGATCGGATCCCGGTGAATTAAAGGAATGGGATCGGATCCCAGTGAATTAAAGGAACGGAATCGGATCCCAGTGAATTAAAGGAACGGGATCGGATCCCAGTGAATTAAAGGAATGGGATCGGATCCCAGTGAATTAAAGGAACGGAATCGGATCCCAGTGAATTAAAGGAACGGGATCGGATCCCAGTGAATTAAAGGAATGGGATCGGATCCCAGTGAATTAAAGGAATGGGATCGGATCCCAGTAAATTAAAGGAATGGAATCGGATCCCAGTGAATTAAAGGAATGGGATCGGATCCCAGTGAATTAAAGGAATGGGATCGGATCCCAGTGAATTAAAGGAATGGGATCGGATCCCAGTGAATTAAAGGAATGGGATCGGATCCCAGTGAATTAAAGGAACGGGATTAGATCCCAATGAATTAAAGGATGTTACAGTTGGCATTTTAAAAGCAATTTTGGGGAGAGTTTTTGTTCAAACTCCAAAGAGACAGAAGTGGGAACTCTGGACAAGCCACCGACCGATTTCAAATCATCGTCGAATGTTCGGGGAGTGGCTGCTGGTCCAGAGATGGACTAGACATCGTTACACACCAGGCTCGAGACCATGTGTTCAGATGGTGTCAGCAAAGTAGGAGTCGAAAAGCAATCGCCTTTTAATATATGTCCTTATCGAGGCCTGAGTGATCTCCTGGATGAAGGGGATTCGAAGAGGAATTTCCCGGGTTTCCACTGCCCCACTCCCACCACACCACACTTCAAATTGAACTGGGTTTTTACTCTGGATTTCGCCTCGCCCAGGAGATCACATGGTCTCGGATGGGGTGGGGAGTCTATAAATTGTGATGCACTATTGTGTGTGACAGGCTGGATGGACCAGAGGGTCTTTTCCCATCTGGCCGTTTTTGCATGTTGTAAGAGTCACCTTATTTCAACGATTTAAGTGTGAGAAGTTTAACAGCTGGAAATAAACGTGGGAAGGAAAATTAACCAACTTTCTGTGTGTTTTTTGATTTGTGTACAGGTCATAGCAAGGAACAGAAAGGGGAAGAGATGAGTTCTGCGAGGGGGATTGCAGACTGGTGATTGACACTGGGCTAAGCTACTGACTGGGTGAACTCTCTGATCCACCCACCAGGCAGGGCCCAGAGATAATCCCCAATCTGCAGATACACATACACACAAAAAGGGCAAGTAAAGACTATCAGGACCATCAAGGTCGCCCCATCCAGGAGACAGTAACCTCCAATAACCTCGCAAGCCGCCGTCCCAAGTTTTTGGAACACCGTCTCGTGGAACAGACAACAAAACGTGGACAATCCAGGAAAAACTCTCGGCAATTCCTCTTCGACTCTCTGAGGCTCCAGGAGAGACATGTCACAATCTAAACTAACCACTGACTCCCTGTGACTGGAGAAATGTCACAATCTAAACGAACCACTGATTCCCTGTCACTGGAGACAAGTCAAAATCTAAACTAACCACTGACTCCCTGTGACTGGAGACAAGTCACAATCCAAACTAACCACTGACTCCCTGTGACTTGAGACACGTCACAATCTAAACTAACTACTGACTCCCTGTAACTGGAGAAACGTCACAATCTAAACTAACCACTGATTCCCTGCAACTGGAGACATGTCACAATCTAAACTAACCACTGACTCCCTATGACTTGAGACACGTTACAATCTAAACTAACCACTGGCTCCCTGTAACTGGAGAAACGTCACAATCCGAACTAACCATTGACTCCCTGTGACTGGAGACAAGTCACAATCTAAACTAACCACTGACTCCCTGTTACTGGAGAAACATCACAATTTAAACTAACCACTGGCTCCCTGTAACTGGAGACACGTCACAATCTAAACTAACTATTAACTCCCTGTAACTTGAGACAAGTCACAATCTAAACTAACCACTGACTCCCTGTTACTGGAGAAACATCACAATTTAAACTAACCACTGAGTCCCTGTAACTTGTGAAATGTCACCATCTAAACTAACCACTGACTCCCTGTAACTTGAGACAAGTCACAATCTAAACTAACCACTGACTCCCTGTAACTGGAGAAACATGACAATTTAAACTAACCACTGACTCCCTGTAACTTGTGACATGTCAAAATCTAAACGAACCTCTGACTCCCTGTAACTGGACAAAGATCACAATCTAAACTAACCACTGATTCCCTGCATCTGGAGACAAGTCACAATCCAAACTAACCATTGACTCCCTGTGACTTGAGACACGTCACAATCTAAACTAACGACTGACTCCCTGTGACTTGAGACACGTCACAATCTAAACTAACCACTGATTCCCTGCAACTGGAGACATGTCACAATCCAAACTAACCACTGACTCCCTGTGACTGGAGACACATCACAATCTAAACTAACCACTGACTCCCTGTGACTGGAGACAAGCCACAATCTAAACTAACCACTGATTTCCTGTGACTGGAGACACATCACAATCTAAACTAATTACTTACTCCCTGTAAGTGGAGACACGTCACAATCTAAACTGACCACTAACTCCCTGTAACTGGAGACACGTCACAATCTAAACTAACTATTAACTCACTGTAACTTGAGACAAGTCACAATCTAAACTAACCACTGACTCCCTGTTACTGGAGAAACATCACAATTTAAACTAACCACTGAATCCCTGTAACTTGCGACATGTCACAATCTAAACTAACCACTGACTCCCTATAACGTGAGACAAGTCACAATCTAAACTAACCACTGACTCCCTGTAACTGGAGAAACATGACAATTTAAACTAACCACTGACTCCCTGTAACTTGTGACATGTCACAATCTAAACGAACCTCTGACTCCCTGTAACTGGATAAAGATCACAATCTAAACTAACCACTGATTCCCTGCAACTGGAGACAAGTCACAATCCAAACTAACCACTGACTCCATGTGACTTGAGACACGTCACAATCTAAACTAACGACTGACTCCCTGTAACTGGAGAACCGTCACAATCTAAACTAACCACTGATTCCCTGCAACTGGAGACAAGTCACAACCCAAACTAACCACTGACTCCCTGTGACTGGAGACAAGTCACAATCTAAACTAACCACTGACTCCCTGTGACTTGAGACACGTCACAATCTAAACTAACCACTGACTCCCTGTAACTGGAGAAACGTCACAATCTAAACTAACCACTGACTCCCTGTAACTGGAGAAACTTCACAATCTAAACTAACCACTGATTCCCTGTGAATGGAGACAAGCCACAATCTAAACTAACCACTGATTTCCTGTGACTGGAGACACATCACAATCTAAACTAATTACTTACTCCATGTAAGTGGAGACACGTCACAATCTAAACTAACTATTAACTCCCTGTAACTTGAGACAAGTCACAATCTCAACGAACCACTGACTCCCTGTTACTGGAGAAACATCACAATTTAAACTAACCACTGACTCCCTGTAACTTGTGACATGTCACAATCTAAACTAACCACTGGCTCCCTGTAACTTGAGACAAGTCACAATCTAAACTAACCACTGACTCCCTGTAACTGGAGAAACATGACAATTTAAACTAACCACTGACTCCCTGTAACTTGTGACATGTCACAATCTAAACGAACCTCTGACTCCCTGTAACTGGACAAACATCACAATCTAAACTAACCACTTACTCCCTGTAACTGTAGACATGTCACAATCTAAACTAACCACTTACTCCCTGTAACTGGAGACATGTCACATTCGAAACTAACCACTTACTCCCTGTAACCGGAGATACGTCACAATCTAAACTCACCTCTAACTCCCTGTAACAGCCAACGTTCTCTCAGGAACTTGACCCGTTCCTTTTTCGAGGACTGTAGTGAGCCCACACTCATCACATTTTGTGTACGTTTGTTCCAGAGGGTGATGACTCTGTGACAAGTAATCCCATCTGGTATCGAGAGGCACGATCTCCAGTCCTCCCATCCCTTCCATTTCAAATAACCACTTTGCATCCAATCCCTTCATCAGTTCAAAAACATCAATCATATCCCCGCTCAGCATGCGCTTCACCACAGTAAATAATCCCAACTCTCACAGACTCCTCATAAGTAAAAGCTCGAAGATTTGGTGTCATCCTGTTCCTCCTTCTGCACCTTCTCCAACGCGTCAATATCCTTCATCAAGTGCAGGCTCCAAAACTGGTCGCAATGCTCCAAATGCGGATGTACCAGCTCAACAAACTGATCAAGACATTCGATCCAGACCTTCAAAGCATCCTACGCGCTCTCATCCCACGTACTCCCCGCGTGGGAGACTTCTACTGCCTCCCAAAGATACACAAAGCCAACACACCCGGACGTCCTATCGTATCAGGCAACGGAACCCTGTGTGAGAACCTCTCTGGATACGTCGAGGGCATCCTGAAACCCATCGTACAGGGTACCCCCAGCTTCTGTCGCGACACTACAGACTTCTTACAAAAACTCAGCACCCACGGAGCAGTTGAACCAGGAAAACTTCTCAACACGATGGACGTCTCGGCACTCTACACCAGTATTCCCCACGATGACGGCATCGCTGCAACAGCCTCAGTACTCAACACCAACAACAGCCAATCTCCAGACACCATCCTACAACTCATCCGCTTCATCCTGGATCACAATGTCTTCACCTTCGACAAACAGTTCTTTATCAAAACACACGGAACAGCCATGGCGACCAAATTCGCACCCCAATACGCCAACAATGTCATGCACAAGTTCTAGCAAGAATTCGTCACTGCACAGGACCTCCAACAAACGCTATACACCAGATATATCGACGACATTTTCTTCCTATGGACCCACGGCGAAGAATCACTGAAGAGACTACACAATAACATCAACAAGTTCCATCCCATCATCAAACTCACCATGGACTACTCCTCAGAATCGGTTTCTTTCTTGGACACACGAATCTCCGTCAAAGACGGGCACCTCAGCACCTCACTCTACCGCAAGCCCAAGGACAACCTCACCATGCTCCACTTCTCCAGCTTCCACGTCAAAGAGGCCATCCCCTATGAATGGGCCCTGTGAATACACAGGATCTGCTCAGACGAGGAGGAACGTGATGGACACCTACAGACGCTGAAAGAGGCCCTTGTAAGGACGGGATATGACGCTCGACTGGTCGATCGACAGTTTCGACGGGCCACAGCGAAAAATCGCACAGACCTCCTCAGAAGACAAACACGGGACGCAACCAACAGAGTACCCTTCGTCGTCCAGTACTTCTCAGGAGCGGAGAAACTACGCCATGTTCTCCGCAGCCTTCAACATGTCATCAATGATGACGAACACCTCGCTAAGTCCATCCCCACGCCTCACTTCTCGCCTTCAAACAGCCACCCAACCTCAAACAGACCATCGTTCGCAGCAAATTACCCAGCTTTCAGGAGAACAGCGTCCACGACACCACACAACCCTGCCACGGTAACCTCTGCAAGACATGCCAGATCATCGACACAGATACCACCATCACACGAGAGGACACCACCCACCAGGTACATGGTTCCTACTCCTGTGACTCGGCCAACGTTGTCTATCTCATACGTTGTAAGAAAGGAAGCCCCGCAGCATGGTATATTGGCGAGACCATGCAGACACTGCGACAATCGAAAAACGGACACCACGCAACAATCGTCAGACATGAGGGTTCGCTCCCAGTCGGGGAACACTTCAGCAGTCAAGGACATTCAGCTACCGATCTTCGGGTAAGCGTTCTCCAAGGCGGCCTTCGATACACAAGACAACGCAAAATCGTCGAGCAGAAATTGATAGCCAAGTTCCGCACCCATGAGGACGGCCTCAACCGGGATCTTGGGTTCATGTCGCGCAACACGTAACCCCACCAGGGGAAAAAATGTTATCGGTTTTTAATACAACTGGTCATTCTCTCTCTTTCTCTTCATTTCGGATATTTGTCTCTCTCTCTCTCCCGCTCTGTCTTTGGTTCTGGCCGTTTGTATATTCCGTTTTTTGGTTTCTGAGGTTTCTCTGTCTGCACACTATTCAATTCATTTGATGGTCTTGATAACGGGCAGTTGGAAAGATTATCTGTAATCACCGGGCATTGTTCCATGACTATATGTGCGGTAATTTTCAACGAATCTCGACACTCACCTGACGAAGGAGAAAGCCTCCGAAAGCTTGTGATTTTCAAATAAAACTGTTGGACTATAACCTGGTGTTGTAAGATTCCTTCCATTTGTACACCCCAGTCCATCACCGGCATCTCCACATTATGTAGCCTTAGTATGGTATTCTTCATTTGCCCTCAGTGATCCTACCAATGCAACCTGAAATTCTTTTTCCTTTCCATTTGGCGATCTCCCACTTCTTGTGCACCTTTATCATTGATCAACTATTACCCCCAGACCTCTTTCCTGATCTGTTCCGTTTAGCCCACACTTTTGCTCAGCACAGACGTTCCTGGGGTTTCTTAGTCCCATGTACAGGACGCTACCCTCCCTCTGATTGACTCCCAAATTTGGTACAGTCCCCTCCCTCTGATTGACTCCCCCATTGGGTACAGTCCCCTCCCTCTGATTGACTCCCCCATTGGGTACAGTCCCCTCCCTCTGATTGACTCCGCCACTTGGTAGAGGCCCCTCTCTGACTCCCCCACTGTATAAACGCCCCTTCCCTCTGTTTGACTCCTCCACTGGGTCCAGGTCCGCCCTCGGATTCGCTCCCCCATTGGGAACAGGCCCCACCCTCGGATTCGCTACCCCATTGGGAACAGGCCCCACCCACGGATTCGCTCCCCCACTGGGTACAGACCCCTCCCTCTGATTGACATATTCACTGAGTACAGGCCCCTCCCTCTGATTGATACCTTCACTGGGTACAGGCCTCTCCCTCTGATTGACATATTCACTAACTACAGGCCCCTCGCTCTGATTGATACCTTCACTGGGTACAGGTCGTCCCTCTGATTGACACATTCACTGTGTACAGGCCCTTCACTCAGATTTACACCTTCACTGGATACAGGCCCCTCCCTCCGAATCGCAACTCCACTGGTTGCAGGCCCCGAACTCTGACTCCACTACTGGGTACAGGCCCCACCCTCTGACTCCTACACTGGGTACAGGCACCACCGTTTGATTAACACCTCCGCTGGGTACAGGCCTCACCCTATGATGGATACCACCGCTGGGTACAAACCGCACCCTCCGATTGAGACCTCGAATGGGTACAGGCCCCTCCTCCTGATCGGCCCCTCCCTCCAATTGGCCCCTCCACAGGGTTCAGGCGAAACAAGAACGAAATGGCAGCCTGTATATTTTGGTCGAACACAAAACTTTCTCTTTCCCTGGGAAACTTATCGTTGAGAGGTAAGGTACTGGAATCATAGAATCGTACAGCACAGGCAGTGAATTCCAGATAACAACAACGGGGGTGGGGGGGGGGGGGCAGCTCTTCTTCCAATCGTGCTATTGGCCTCTGTTGAACTCCTGAACCAAAAGGCAGCACTTTGTACAATGGAGCACTCGCTTAGGCCTACACTGGAGTGTCGGCCTAGATTGCTGGCATGGATGGTGGTGAGGCCCACCAGAAGACAGGTGATACAGGCTAACCCAGCTTGTAATTTACCCACCTCCTTCTCCCTGCCCTTTTCTTCGATTGATAGCGAAATGGCCGAAATCTATTCACTGTCTCATCAGAGCAATGTGATTGAGATGGGAATTCAGTGACCTGCAGGAATTGGATGTCATGAGTCAGTGCTGGGAATCACCGTACCACATCGCTGGATTTCGAGAGCTAATGAATAAGTCGAATTTGATTAATAATGGTTACTAATTCAACCAAACCCTCTGTCAGAGGTTTGTCTGATTAAAAATGTTATGTTGCCTTGTTAGACCTGATCTCATTTACTTAATGCAGTAAATCAACTGACAACCCTTGCATCAATGGTGGCACTCTCACCTCTGAGTCAGAAAGTTGGTTCAAATCCCACTGTGGTTTAACGTCTCATCCAAAAGATGGCACCTCTGACAGTGCAACACTCCCTCAGTACTGGCACCGAAACTGTCAGCCTGGATTATGTGCTCAAGCCTCTGGAGTGGGGCTTGACCCAAAGGTGAGAGTGCAACCCTCTGAGCCACGGATAACACAAGTGATGTCCTTTGGGATGTCCTGAGGCTGTGAAAGCTGTGATATGAATCCAAGTTCTTTCTTTTCTTTGACCTTGACTGTAAAATAAACAAATATTTTGTATCCGTTTCAGAGTAGAAGCCACGAAAAGCATACCAGAAATAGTTGGGAATCAAGAGGTAAATGAGAGCGAGGAAATTAAAACAATTAATATCACGACAGGAAAAGTACTGGACAAACTAATGGGACAAAAAGCCGACAAATCCCGCGGACCTGATGTCCTACATCCTAGGGTTCTGAAAGAGGTGGCTGCAGAGGTGTTGGATGCATTGGTTTTGATCTTCCAGAATTGACTAGATTCTAGAACGGTCCCAGCGGACTTGACGGTAGCAAATGTTACCCCGCTATGCAAGAAAGGATGGAGAGAGAAAACAGGGAGCTACAAATCAGTTAGCCTGACTTCAGTCGTCGGAAAAATGCTGGAATACATTATTATGGAAGTGCTATCAGGGAACTTAGAAAATCATAATATGATTGGGCAGAGTCAACATGTTTTTATGAAAGGGAAATCGTGTTTAACAAACTTATTAGAGCATTTTGAGGATGTAACTAGCAGGGTGGATAAAGGGGAACTAATGGATGTTGTATATTTGGATTTTCAAAAGGCATTCGATAAGGTGCCACATAAAAGGTTGTTACAAAACGTAAGGGCTCATGGGGTTGGGGGTAACACATTTTCATAGAAAGAGGATTGGTTAACGGAAAGAAACAGAGAGTAGGGATAAATGCGTCATCCTCAGATTGGCAGGCTGTAACTATTGGGGTCCCACAAGGATCAGTGCTTGGGCCTCAGCTATTTACAATCTATATTAATGATTAGATGAAGAGACCGAATGTAGTGTATCCATGTTTGCTGACGATACAAAGCAAGGTGGAAAATGTAAGCTGTGAGGAGGACACAAAGAGTCTGCAAAGGGATACAGAGAGATTAAGTGAGTGGGCAAGAAGGTGGCAGTATAATGTGGGGAAATGTGAGGTTATTCACTTTGGTGGGAAGAATAGAAAAAAAACGAATTTGTTTTAAATGGTGCGAAACTATTAAATGTTGGTGTTCAGCGAGACTTGAGTGATCTGGTACAAGAAGCATAGAAAGTTAGTATGCAGGTACAGCAGGCAATTCGGTTGGAGTACAAGAGTAACGAAGTCTTACTATAATTGTACAGGGCTTTGGTGATACCTCACCTAGACTACTGCATAAAGTTTTTGTCTCCTTATCTAAGGAAGCATATACTTGTCTTAGCGGCGGTGCAACAAAGGTTCAATAGATTAATTCCTGGGATGAGAGGGTTGTCCTATGAGGAGAGGTTGAGTCGAATGGGCCTTTACTCTCTGGAGTTTAGAAGAATGAGAGGTGATCTCAATGAAACTTATAAGATTCTGAGTGGGCTTGACAGGGTAGATGCTGAGAATTTGATTCATCTGGCTGGAGAGTCGAGAACGAGAGGGCAATTTCACAGGATAAGGGGTCGGCCGTTTAAGACTGAGATGAGGAGGAATTTCTTCACTCAGAGGGTTGTGAATCTTTGGATTTCTCTACCCCAGAGGGCTGAGGATGCCGAGTCGATATTCAAGACTGAAGTTAATATACTTTTGGACTCTAAGGGAATCAAGCTATATGGGGATCGGGCGGGATCGTGGAGTTGAGGCGGAAGATCAGCCACAATTTCAGTAAATGGTGGACCAGGCTCGAGGGGCCTCATGGCTTACTCCTGCTCGTATTTCTTAAGTTCTTATATAGGGGAGAGTGTATATGGGCTGTCGGAGGAGATTCATTGGGTGGGTAGAGTCTATGATAGGGGAAAGTGTACATGGGGTCTGGGAGGAGATTACATGGATGAGTAGTGTCCATGATAGGGGAAAGTGCACATGGGCTTTGGGAGAAGATGAATTGGTTGTTCGAGTCCATCATACGCGAGAGTGTTCATGGGCTGTGGAAGGAGATTAAATGGGTGGGTAGAGTCAATGATAGGGGAGAGTGTACTTGGACGGTGACAGGAGATTAGATGGGTGGGTAGAGTCCACGATAGGGGAGAGTGTACATTGGCTGCGGAAGGACATTAAATGAGTCTGTCGAGTCCATGATAGGGGAGAGCCTACAATGACTGTGAGAGATTTAATGGGTGGGTAGAGTCCATGATAGGGGAAAGTATAAATGGTCTGTACGTGGAGTATAAATGGGTTTGGTGAAGTTCATGATAGGGGAAAGTGTGCCTCCCACTGCCTCTCTCACCAGGGTCTCCATGGTTAGCAGGGTGTGGTTCACATTTGGAGTGAATATGATGCCTGGCATCTCGCAACATTAATTCCATTGTTTCCATAGAGACCAAACCCAATTTCAGGACTGGAGGAAAGAAAAGTTTGCGTTGATACATTGCACTTCACGACCTATCTCCAGGGTATCTGTTATTCCATATATAAAATCCCCACACCCCTCGATTTGATTCCAGCCTGTAACTCACGCCTGGGTATCCATTATTTTATATAAATGTAAAGCACCCGAACCCCTCGATTAGATTCCAGGCTGTAACTCAGTCGCGGGTATCTGTTATTCGATATATAAAACCCCGAACGCCTCGATTAGATTCCAGCTTGTAACTAACACCCGGGTATCTGTTATTCTATATATAAACAAACCAAACCACTCGATTAGAATCCATCCTATAACCCACTCCCGGGTATCTGTTATTCAATGTATAAACCCCCCGACCCCGTCGATTTTATTCCAGCCTGTAACTCAATGCCACATAACTGTTATTCGATATATAAACGACCTGAACCTCTTGATTAGATTCCAGCATGTATCTCAGTCCCGGATATCTGTTAGTCTATATTTAACACCCCCTCCCCCCCCTCCCAATGAACCCCTCGATTAGATTCCAGCCTGTAACTCACTCCCGGATATCCATTTTTCGAAATATGAAACCTCCAAGCTACTGGATTGGATTCCAGCCTGTAACTTACTCCCGGGTATCCATTATTCTATATCTGTCTGGGGCTCAGTCCAACACCCGGTGAGATCGGCTACCTCAGCAAAGAAGTTGGTTTTAAAGAGCTTCTTAAAAGAGGAGAGAGAGGTTGATGGAGGGAATCCCAGAGCTTAGGGCCAAGGCAGCTGAAGGCACGGCCACCAATGGTGCAACGATGAAAATTGGGGATGCGCAAGAGACCAGAATTGGAGAAGCACAGAGATCTCGGAGGGTCATAGGGCTGGAGGAGGATAGAGATAGAGTGGGGGTGAGGCCATGGAGGGATTTTTATTATTCGTTCATGGGATATGGGCGTCGCTGGCGAGGCCAGAGTTTATTGCCTATCCCTAATTGCCCTTGAGAAGGTGGTGGTGAGCCGCCTTCTTGAACCGCTGCAGTCCGTGTGGTGACGGTTCTCCCACAGTGCTGTTAGGAAGGAAGTTCCAGGATTTTGACCCATCGACGATGAAGGAACGGCGATATATTTCCAAGTCGGGATGGTGTGTGACTTGGAGAGGAACGTGCAGGTGGTGTTGTTCCCATGTGCCTGCTGCCCTTTTCCTTCTAGGTGGTAGAGGTCGCGGGTTTGGGAGGTGCTGTCGAAGAAGCCTTGGCGAGTTGCTGCAATGCATCCTGTGAATGGTACACACTGCAACCACTGTGCGCCGGTGGTGGAGGGAGTGAATGTTTAGGGTGATGATTGGGGTGCCAATCAAGAGGGCTGCTTTGTCCTGGATGATGTCGAGCTTCTTAAGTGTTGTTGGAGCTGCACTCATTCAGGCAAGTGGAGAGTATTCCATCACACTCCTGACTTGTTCCTGATTTGAAAACGAAGATGCTAATTATATGGCTGGAGGAGGTTAACGAGAAAGTGAGGGGTGAGGCCGTGGGGGGATTTGAACAGGAGGATGAGGATTTGAAAATGGAGGCATTGCCGGACTGGGTGCGAATACAGCAAAACACGAACGGAAACTTACGGTTCACTGCCCAGCAACCAGGTGGAGAAGACATTGATGTCCGCGGCAGAACAGTCAGGGTCACAGCAGCAGTCGAGTTCGCAGACTCCGCCAGTCAGGTCAGAGGTACAAATGGGAACGGCTGGAACAAGACACACACAGAGAGATCGTTCAACAGAGCACGGATGGTCTCAAAGACCACCTCCCTCCCGGAGGAACGGTCCGACCGCCCCTGGGTCGGGGCCCCATTAACACCGCTCGGGCCTGGATTCGGAGGAGCTGCAGCTCGGACCACCCTTAGCGCGCCATTCCCAGGCCGTGGACACAGGCCACTCCCGGGTGCGGGCCATCACTCTGTCTGTCTCGCCCCGGCGCACCGCAGCGTCCGCCCGCCGTCCCGAATCCGCCATCATCATTCTTTCTGCGCCGGACTGTTGCGAATGGAACGCGGCACAGGGGCCGCGCGCGCATGCGTGGCGCCCCACGGGCCGGAGGGGCACGTACGCGCCGTGACTTCAGCGCGCAGAGCGGTGGGTGACGCTTTCGCTTATCATGTGATGGGAACTGGGGTCGGGGGAGGAGGTCAAAGTTGTCAATCAAATGCCCCGGAGTCAGCACTCACTGCGCACAGGGTTTGGAGAATTTGCTTAAAAATGCACAATCTACAAGAATGAAATAAAAATAGAAATGTACAAATCAAAGGGGAAAACTTTAAATGCAAAATTCAGAATGAAAAGCAGAAATGTCCAAACTCACATAACGCTGATGGCCTGGGACCTCCCGCCACTATTCGTCTTCTCGACCTGGGGCATAGGATGAGCAGAATGATTGCATGTAACTTTTTTAATGCAGAAGGTGATGGATGTATGGATTTCACCAGCAAGGGAGGCAGTGGGGCCTGGTTGTATCTGCCAATTCCAGAGAGTTGGCCATAGCGATATCTTGGGAAATGGCAGACTAGAAATTGGGATCTTGAAAATTATTTTTGCGACATGTGCACTAACTTTTATTGATTGGTGCAACTGGACACCCAAAACATTTTGCTCCTCTACAGTCCCTTGTTTCTCACTATTAATAAAATACTCTTATTTCAAACCTGATGTCTGCAATAGATGCTCTTTGCATAACTCCACACATCTTTATTTTCTGCGCTTGGTTCCACTCTTCACTGTCCATTAACAACGGATATGGTGTGACTGGAACATGTGTTTAATATTTCAAAATATACTTGATTTCAAAAAAATTATCGATACACAAAGTTCAATGTAAATGTCACAGTTGCAATTCAAAACAATAGAATGTATATCGTACAAACTACGAATCTATTATTACAATTCAGTACATTACAAAGTGAAATGGCCTTTCCCCTGAGAGCCGCGGAGGAGCAGGAGAGCTTTCCCTTGGCCTGCTGCGGCCGTGAGAAATCTCGCGACCCCTGAACTTCTCGGAAATGTTTCCTTATAGATCTGTGTAACCAGGCCCAGCCTCATGTCCCATAAAACTCCCTGCTGTGAGTAAACATTGCTGCACAGCAGCTCAGAGAGGAAACGATCTCTGGAACTCCCCACTGTAGTTTGAAATTACATTAATACTTTACCAGTTAGTAACGGTCCGGGTGTTGGTCCATTATTATTCTGTTCTGGTCAAAACAAATATTCCAATGAACAGGACTCTGTCTGACCCTGACAGCTCACCCTCAGTCCATTCAACCGGGCAGTGTGTGTGATGGGAAATAATCATCAACCGAAAAGGAGGATTTGATTTTATTCATTTCAGGATTAAACATTTAATATTGAAATCATATTATTTCCAGACTAACAACAGCAAACCGTTTCATGTTAGAATCACATCTTGTGTCATTCCACAACACCGCCTTTGTCGGGTAAAATATAATTCCTGTCTGTTATTTCCAAATGTATTAGAAGTATTGGATTGATATCAGTTATTTTAGTGAACACATTGATGTCAATGGATAGTAAAATCAGGTGCGGTGAATAACGGGCGTCCGATCCCTACCGCGAGTCTCACATCACCGCCAAACGTGAAAACCTACACTGATTCACGTTTTATTTAATTTCGGATGAAAAGTCTTCAGATGTTTCTATGATTTAACTAATGTAACAATTAGATTCAGTGGATATTTCATCCCGTTCTTCAGCTCCTCTCTGAATTTAGTCTGGGTCACAGCATAAATACACGTGTTGGTGCAGGAACTGAGAAGTTGAAGCATGACTCCGGCTGACTCAATGTCACTGACCGTATCGTTCTTGATGTTTGTTATACGCGGAGAGATAATAAAGAAAACGAATGCGCTCCATAACAATATAAAACTGCCTGATATACTGAAGAGTAAAATGATGGATTTCCTTCGGTTCTCCGTCTCTGGATCCTTGTGATTCTCTCCATTGTTGCGTCCCCGGAGTCTCCTGCGGACTCTATTGGCCGCTAAAATGTGTCTGGCGGTGAGAATATTGAACAGTAAAATCAGAATGAATGGGAGACAAGGTATTAATACAAGATAAAACAAGTCAAACGCTGCCCAAGCGGGTGAAGTGAAAAGGATCAATTTCCAGACACAACCCCGGGGTACATTGTCCATTTTATATTCCGGTTCAATTACAAAGTACCAGGGAAGGTTTAGTAAACAGCTCAGAGCACTCACCACCCCGATAACAGCAGCCGCCATTTTCTCGGTGCAATATTTTGTTTTCAGCTTCTGACAACAAATGGCCACAAATCGATCAAAGGTGAAAACCACTGTGAACCAGACAGAGGCCGCTGTAGCTGCTGAAATCAGGATAGCAATGAGGCGGCACACAGGGGTAATGGTTAAAAATGAAACTGGGAAATAAATCTCACTAATCCCCCTCAATAAAACATCGGTAATCACGACCAGGAGATCGGCCGCTGTCATTCCCACCAGATAGCGAGTGACACATTTGGAGAGTCCGCACTTTCCTCGGGACAGGATCACAATCGCCACCAGGTTAACTGTAAGAGTGAGAAACACATGCAGAGAAATTACTGATCAGACCTGGAGCCAAAGCAGCAGTTTCATCAGGGGGTGAAATTTCCAGCTTTGTTGCTGCATCAAACGGTGTTAACTGATTATCTGGCCTGTGCAGTATGTTCGGCAGAGAAATGTTTTAAAAGGTAATTATCAATAATGAATTGGGAAATTGATACAGAAAGTGAATAAAGTGATCACTGGATCCACTGGAAGGGTCGAGTGAGGGCGCAGTGCCGGAGGGGAAGGAGAATGGGTTTTGAAGACCGGGAACCCAAAGGGTTACATCCGGATTTGGGCTCCAGATGGAAGTGAGCGAGGAGCGGGTAGGTGAGGGGACAGGGGGCGATGCAGCTGGTTTGTTGCTCTGCGTGAAGTGGGCCGACAGGGGCTGGCACAAAACGGGAAAGAACGAGATTCGCGGCGGTGATTTTGAGGCTTCGCATCGGGTTGGAAGAAGCAGATGAAGGCCGAGCCAGAGAATGAGATTGGGAGGGCGACAAAGGAAAGAACACGGAGGAGGTGGAGGGGATAAACTGAAGCCATGGACGAGGAGACCGAGGATTCAATGCACTGGGAGGAGAGGCTGGGATTCACAGGGAGAGACTGCAGCAGAGTGTTAGTGGAAATCTAATCTATAGGCCCCAGTAACACAATCCAATTAATAAATTCAACAGTTCATTTCTATGGTTATTGGTGTCAGGGAACAGCTCGTTGGTTACATAACGTGTTCAATAAATTTACTTTGCGCATTCAATTAAAATTAAATCAAAATGCAATCATTCAATTAGCCTCATTCTTTATTGAATTAAGCTGACACATAGATTCTAGAATACAGTATCCGAATAATTCAATGCGATCTATATATCGCCGTTCCTTCATTGTCGCTGGGTCAAAATCCTGGAACTCCCTTCCTAACAGCACTGTGGGAGAACCGTCACCACACGGAATGCAGCGGTTCAAGAAGGCGGCTCACCACCACCTTCTCGAGGGCAATTAGGGATGGGCAATAAATGCTGGCCTCGCCAGCGACGCCCACATCCCGTGAACGAATAAAAATAAAATCAAGGAATCACTGATTTTATTCTTTAAATATATTTCAATTATGTTTATGTATTCAGTCAGTAAACAAGTAAAATTAACATTCACATAAACAGACTGATGACCTGAAAGCGATAAACACACCCGGCGAGAGTACAATAAAACTTTCACAATCTGAGAACATCCGAATTACACCTTCAAGTCACATTTCCACATCCGGCAGTTCAATCCGATCAATTATTCACCCCGCTGGCGCTCTCCCCCAGCCCCGCTCAATTTCTGATCTCTCGTCGTCTCTGTCTGTCTTTTTTTCTCTTTAATTCTACCCCCTCTTGTGTTCCTTCTGAGTCGCGTTCTCTATCTCTCCTCTCTATCTCTCCGCTCTGTCTTTACTCTCTTTCTCAATGCCGCTTTTCTCATCCGAGTAAATTCTAACATCCTGCACCTGCTTTATCTACACCAGCCAAGTGTTCTAACGATCATATTCTTAGTGTCAGTTTGTTAAATGGTGAAGCCTCTGTGAACAGTTTAATGTTTCTAAAGATCATCCAAGTCTCCACCTGTTCACCTACACTGTTCACTTCATCTACAATGCATGGAATAAACAGAATCGAATGCCTCTTCCAGACATTTTAAAGTACAGCGTTAGATGGTGGCATTGTTCAATTAACAAAACGCCAAAATCACAGCTGCTGCTTATAATCTACAAATAAATAGAAGGGCTCATGATTCCAACAGATAAACTGCAAACTGATACAACATAACCTCAAAACGTTGCATTTTACAGTGAATTCATCCACAGTGAAGCAGAGAATGAGATGTGAAAGAATCAGCAGCAAAATCATTTCAGTGACCAGATATCTGAACCAGAAGCGGCGTCAGATGCAGGCACAATTAAGTAATCTTTCATCACAGTGATAACCAACAGATACATTGACATCCCAGTTAAACTGGACCATGTTATTGCGTAGGGAGGACATTGCGCTGCCTCCTTTTAAAACTGAGGCCGTGAGATATCTCATTATCAATCACTGAAAACACATTTATGAAAAAATATTGTAGCGCGGGTATATTCAACAACATGAAACTGTTAGCAACTACTTATGGTCTGATATCAGCTCTTATCCCAGAGACCTGATTCCAATACATTCAGTACAGAGAATAATCCAGCAACAATGCCAGGGTTGGATGTAGAAGATGGTAACGCATGTAATGCAACTACTACAAGACCAAAAGAGCAGAGACTGAGAACAAAACATTCCACTGTGTAATACACGATGGGAGAAAAAACAGTGCCAAGTAAAGCAGCAGAGATAATATCGATTTACGCCATTAACAGCTGAGATAACGGCTTACCTGGAACTCCAACGGCTGCAAGAACAGGATAATAAATACATTCTATCTGATATATTACTGAATATCCCATTTCTTTGAGTAGCAATGACTTCTGTTGGCCTGGAAACCGCAGCTCCGGCAGGTACTGTGAGCGGATTCATTGCAGAGATTCCTGATTTATACAGGGGATAAATCTCCACTGACACGGTTATACCCCTGATCATTGCTATTAGTTACAGTCACCTGAACAAACACATTACATCAGCAGCTTTGACTCCGATGTAACTAATGACGTGGATATATCACAAACACCTCAAAATCCAGGACATTATCTTACTGAGACCTCTCTCAGAAATAAAGTTAAAAGCTGTGCACAGAAAGGACTGGTCCAACAACAATGAGCGGCTTCATTTACAGTTTTCATATAATTGTATTGACCATGTTCACTCCTGCCGATTCATTCATACATTTTACCGATTTCTCCACATTGTACATTGAATCCAGGGACAGAAGCAGACCCGTTTCAATCTGTTCCTGCAGAGTCCCAGTTAAAATATGAATTTTGATACGAGGACAGCCTTTAAACGGGACCCCATCTTCCAGGCAGTGCTTAACAACCCTCCGTGTGAAAAATGTTTTCCTCATTTCCCCTCCAGTTGTTTTACCAATTGTTTTGAACCTATGACCTCTGATTACAAATCCAATTGCTGGAGTAAACGGTTTCCCTTATTTGCTCCATAAAAACCCCTCATTATTTTGAATACCTCGATTAGGTCTCCCCTTAATCTTCTCTGATCGAAGGAGAACAATCCCAGCTTCTCCAATCCCTCCACATAACTGAAGTCCCTCGTCCCTGGCATCACCCTGGTAAATCTCCTTTGTGTCCTCTTCAAGGCCTTGACATTCTCCTTAAAGTGTGGTGCCCAGAATTATACACAATAATCCAGCTAAGGCCTAACCAGCCTTTTGTAAAGGTTTAACATGACTCCCTATTGGTGTATTCTATATTACTCTTTGCAAACCCATGTATCCCATCCGCTTGCTTCACCGCCTTATCAACTTGTCCTGCCACTTTCAAAGATTTGTGAATATGCGCCCCCAGGTCCCTCTGCTCTTCCACCACCCCCAAAAATAATACATTAAGTTCATCGAGTTACTTCTAAACTACAGCACAGAAACAGGCCATTCGGCCAAACTGGTTTATGCCAGATTTTGTGCACCACACGATCCACCACCCTCCACACTTCATCTAACCCTATCAGGACACCCTATTACTGTCTCCCTCTTGTGCTTATCTAGCTTCCCCTTAAATGCACCTACGTTATTTCCCTCAACTACTCCCTGCGGCAGCGCGTTCCACAGTCTTAACACTCTGTGGATAAAGAAGTTTCTCCTGAATTCTTCTTGGATTCATTTGTAACTATCTTACATTTATCATCTCTAATTTTGGACTCCCTCACAATTGGAAACATTTTTTCTCCGTCTACCCTATCAAACCCTATCATTATATTAAAGACCTCCATTAGGTCACCCCTTTGCCTTCTCTTTTCAAGAGAAAAGAATCCCAGCCTGTTCAGCCTTTCCTGATAAGGATATCCCCTCAGTTCTGGTATCAACCTTGTGAAACTTTTTTGCTCCCTCTCCAATTCCTGTCTATCCTTTCTATAATATGGAGATCAGACTGTGCACAATAATCCAAGTGTGGCCTAACCAAGGCTCCATACAAGTTTAACATAACTTCTTTGCTTATCAATTCTATCCCTCTAGAATTGAATCCCAGTTCTTGACTCGCCTTTTTGTAAACCTACTTTTAGTGATTGCTGTATTTGTACACCAAGATTTTATTAAAATTTCAAAATATGCTTTATTTCATAACATTTAAGACTGTATTGGGCCATTGCGGGATGATCAAGGACAGGTTACGAAGGACTCACGGGTATGGCGGAAAAATGAAATGAGAACTTTGCCTCGATCTTCACTCTTGAAGACAATGCTCGACTGTAAGAATATAATAACGTTGTAATAATCAAACGGTTTATATTGACGTAGATGAACATATTGTTTTAGATGCAATCACGAAGCTTAAAATAGCTCGGGCAGCCGATCCGGATAATATCCACCTGGGAGTCCTTAGGGCGATGGGGCAGGCACGGTGCGAACCCCTTGTCCTCGTCTTTAATAGCTCGTTGCACTCTGGGACGGTTTCCTCAGACTGGAAGGAGGCTAAAAGTTCCCATCTTTAAAAAAAGTGACAAGACGGACCCAGGTAACTGTTCGACGGCCGTATTAGAGAATATGCTTCAGGACATCATTAGGGATGCAATGTATGACTACTTCGATAGAGAACGACATATTTAGGCCAACCAACATAGCTTTAAAGAAAGGCGGTCATGTCTTACAAATTTGAACGTATTTTTTGAAGAAGTCACCAAGATGTTGGATGTGGGAAGCCCAATAAACATTCTTTACTTGGACATCCATTAAGCTTTTGACAAGGTACTGCACAAGATGCTGCTCTGCAAGATCGAAGCCTCTGGTATTGGTGATAATATATTCAGCTGGATTAAGAACTGACTGGAAGGCCTTAGGCAGAAAGTAGTTATACATTGATTTCGATCTGTTTGCAGACCAGTCACCAGTGGTGTCACGCAGGGATCGGTGTAAGTACCACTGCGCTTTACTATTTTTATTAATGATGTAGATGTAGGTGTTGAGGGTAAGGTCGGCAAGTTTTCAGATGATATTTAGATTTGTGCGAGTGTCAGGACTGTAGATGATTCTCGTCTGTTTCAGGCGGATCTTGATGCGTTGGGGTTTTGGGTTCGTGACTGACCAATGATGTTTAACTTGGAAAAGTGCTGTTTTGTGCATGTGAGTTGGGTGAATGCTGAACATACATACATACTTCAGGGAAAAGCATTAAAGCAGGTGGAGAAAGAAGTAGATCTGAGTGTTTTAGTGCATAGAGCTTTAAAGGTTCATGAGCAATGCTGTGATACGATAGCGAAAACGAATAGGGTACTGGGGTGCATTTTTGGACATTGGAACAGAGGAACAAAGGAACAGGAGTCGGCCGATCAGTCCGGTGAGCTTGTTCCGCCAATCATTTAGATTATGACTGATCTGTATCTTAATCCCTTCTACCCGCATCGGTTTTGTAACCCTTACCTAACAAAATTCTGTCAATCTCAGTTTCGAAATTTTTAATTGACTCCCATCGTCAACAGCTCTATGGGGGAACAGTGTTCCAGATTTCCACCACCATTTTTGTGAAGAAGTGCTTCTTGACATCAACCTGAATGGCCTAGCTCTAATTTTAAGGTTTTGCAGCATTGTTCTGGATTCCCACTCCAGAGGAAATAGTTCCTGCCTATCTACCATATCACATCCTTTAATCATCTTAAACACCTCAATTAGATCTCCCCTTAATCTCCGATGTTCAAGGGTATACAAACCTGGTCTATGGAACCTGTCCTCGTCATTTAAGCGTTTTATCCACGGTATAATTCTGGTGAATTAGCGCTGCACCACCTCAAAGGCCAATATATACTTCCTGAGGTTCAATGCCCAGAACTGAAAGCAGTACTCCAGATGGGGTCTCATCACAGCTCTGTACACCTGTAACATAACTTGCACCCCGTTTGTATTCCAGCCCCTTTAAGATAAAGGCCATCGTTCCCTTAGGCTTTTAAATTATTTTTTGTAACTCTCCACTAGCTTTTATTGATTCCAGTACATGGTCCCTAAACCTCTCGGCTCCTCCACAGTTCCTAGCTTCTCGCCATTTAGAAAATACTCCGATCAATCTTTCTTAGGTCCAAAGTGGATGACCCCCACTTTCCCACATTGAGCTCCAATTTATTACAAAACAACACCGACTATTTTCTCCTTGTACAAGGCATGGTCAGGCCTCAGTTTGAATACTTTGTCCAGTTTTGATCTCCCCACATGGTGATCGATATTGAGGCTTTGGAAAGGGTGCAGGGGAGGGCCACTCGATTAATTCCCAGTTTGAAACCTCTTAGTTATCAAGATAGGCTGAAAGAGCCGGGACTCAACACGATAGACAAGCATAGACTTAGGGGGTGATTTAATCGAGGTGTATAAGATTATGAACGGAGTAGGTTGTGCTCGAGTAGGCAGTTTGTGCCAACTAAATAGGTTAGGGAGGACCACGGGTCACAATTTGAAACTGTGCAAAGCCAGGTCCAGATTAGATGTCAGGAAGTGATTCTTTTCCCAGAGAATAGTGAACCTCTGGAACAGGTTGTCAGCTGTGAGTGGACGCTGATCCTCTGAATTCCTTCAAGCGAGAGCTGGACTTGTTTCTGGCTGGGGAGGTGTTCACTTCATCCAAAAGCTAAGTACTGTGTAGAATTATCAGAGTTAGAGTGATCTCCGGGGAGGACAAGCCTTCACAGACTCAGAAGGTTACACAACAGGAGGACAGGTAGAAGGCATTTTGTTTTGGTCAATCAAAACGACCCGCTGATGTGGGGAAATGCGGCATATACTTTATTTTATATTAAAAGGTACAGTTAAATCGTACTGATAGAATGTGTGAACCCAATAATACCGATTGGTTTGTAAGTTTACTTGGCGTGGGATGAAGCAGATTATCGATTGGAATCAGTTTCATCTTACCAAGTGTTTCCTGTGTCTGAATATTGAAAGATTGTAAAAAAACACGAATATCTAGTACCTGCTACATCCCCTGGTTACACAATCGCATTGTTAGATATGGGGCGGTGCAAAAACACGAATATCCAGTTAATTATAAGGGGCAACTATTGTTACATTCCCGTGTTACACTTTCATATCGTTGGAACTTGGAGAGTGCAGAAATATGAATATCCAGGACAGAATAAAAAAGGGAACAATGGATGCATCGTTGAGTTACGCTGTCATTTTGCTGGATATTGGGCAGTGCAGAGACTTGAATATAGAGTTAAGATTATAAAAGGGAACTGTTGTTACATCAGTGAGTTACACTGTCGTACTGTTTGATATGGGGCAGTGCAGAAACACAAATATCCAGTTCAGATTAAAACGGGAACCCTTGATGCGTCCCTGGGTGAGACTATAATATTGGTAGATATTAAACAGTGCAGAAACACGAATATCCACTTCAAATTATAGGGGGAACTATTGTTGCGTCTCTGGGTTACTCTGTCACATTGTTATTGGCCAATGCAGAAACATGAATATCTGGTTCAGATTTTAAAGGGGAAGTGTTTTTTTTACAGCGTTGGGTTACATTATCGCAATCTTAGATATTGGACAGTGCAGAAACAGAAATATCCGGTTCAGATTATCAAGAAGAAACTATTGTTACATTCCCGGGTTACACTCTCGTATTGTTAGGTATTGGACAGAGCAGAAATAGGAACGCCAACTTCAGATTAGAAATGGGAACTATTGTTACATCCCTGGGTTATGCTATCGTATTGCTCGATATTGGGCAATGTAGACACAGGAATATTCAGTTAAGATAATAAAGAAAAACCTCCTTTACAGCGATAGGTTACAGTACTGTATTGTTAGATAAGGGGCAGTACACCGGCGTCCAGGATCATTCAAGCACATCACAAATCTCAATCTAGGAAAAACAAGAAGATTAGTGGTTTACAGAACAGCGGGAGGCAATTTCGCCAATGGTGTCAGTGCCAGTTCATGGTTAAAGCAATTAAAAACGTATGTCATGGCAAACTTTCTTCTAAATGCAATTTATCTTCATCAATTTCAAATATATATTCAATTTTCTCTTAAATGATGCAATGGTAAAAGTTGCAATTGTCTCTTTTATGTTTTATTCCATTCCGTGTGGTGAAACATTCCATGCTCCAAAAAATCTCTGCGTGAAGAATTTAGACTTAAATTCTTACATGATGAGCTGAAATTGATGATCAATTGCCAGGAATCCTCACAACCAGAGGATACAGTAATTCTCCATTACTCTGTCACTGATTCTCATAACCAGAGGACACAGTAATTCTCTATTACACAATCACTGATCGTCACAACCAGAGGATACAATAATTCTCTATTACACAATCACTGATCCTCACAACCAGAGGATACAGTAATTCTCTATTACACAATCACTGATCCTCACAACCAGAGGATACAGTAATTCTCTATTACACAATCACTGATCCTCACAACCAGAGGATACAGTAATTCTCTATTGCTCTATCACTGATCCTCACAACCAGAGGATACAGTAATCCCCGATTGCTCTATCACTGATCCTCACAACCAGAGGATACAGTAATTCCCTATTGCTCTATCACTGTTCCTCACAACCAGAAGATACAGTAATTCTCTATTACTCTATCGTTGATCCTCACAACCAGATGATACAGTGATTCTCTATTACTCTATCAAACAACTTCGTCATTGTCGTTGGCAATAATCCAGGTATTTCAAATCTTTCCTCATACAGTTTCCCTTGCCTGACCTCATTCGAGAGAATCTGCACTGTGCTCGCTATGGGTTTAATGTTGTTTCTGTAATGGTGCGTTCAAAACTGCACACTATACTCTGGATCTACGGGCTTTAACCAAAGAGAATAAATAATTAAGCTACATCCTTGCCATCAGCCCAAGAAAGCAGTAAAATGGGTTATAACCAAAGAGAAAAAAGATAAATAACATTAAACCTTCATCCTGCTCACTGCAGCTGGTCTCATCTTAGATACAGGACTCCCTAAAGGCTGTCTCACAGTTGTACAAACTTATTTCAGTGTCATGTCTGAAGATAAACCGAGTTATGTTGTTCGAGCGAAACAGTGTCCATGAGTATCTGTCAATGTTAATTAATATCAATAATTCCGTCTATTGTATAAATCTCTTTCTGGTACAAGAATATTAGCCGAGAAATTATTTTTGCTCATACAGTGGACAACGAATGAACACATTCCAATGAACGTCAACAACAACTCCCACCCACTGACCGCCTTTAATGTAATAAACATTCCCAAGTGGCTTCACGGAGGAGTTTGTAAAAACGGGCACGAAAGGAATATGATGATGTCAGGGGGACTGGCGAAAGCCTTGATCAAAGAGCGGGCTTAAGGAGGAGGGGATAAGGCTGTTTTTCGAGAGTAGAATTCAGATGTCTGAACAAATGGCGACCAATGGTGGGATGAAGAGAGTGGAGGATGATAAAATATAACAATAACTATTTGTATTTATCTAGCGCGTTTATCATAGATAAATATCCTGAGCCGATTTACTGAGTTATAATGAGTAAAAAATGGACCTCTGGCCAAAGAAGGAGATATTAGGAGGGATGACAAATTCATGAAGCAAGAAATGGCTTTCATGGAAGGTATGAAAGAAGGACACAGCTGGCCTTTAAAAGCGCCTTTCCAAATCTCAGGACGCCCCAAAACGCTTTACGGTCAATGAAGTGAAATTTGAAATGTAGCCACTGTGGTAATGTAGGAAATGTACCAGCCAATTTGTACACGGCAAGCTCATACAAACTGCAATGAGATAAATGACCAGAAAATCGGTTTTGGTATTGATGATTGATGGATAAATATTGCCCAGTATACCAGGGAGAACTCCCCTGCTCTTCATCGAATATTGCCGTGAGATATTTCACATCTACTTCAGAGCGCAGATGGGCCCTCGGTTTGACGTGTCCTGTGTAAGTCGGCAGCTCCGGCAGTGCATCGCTCCCTCAGTACTGAACTGCATTCTCAGCTTGGATTGCGTGTTCAAGTCTCTGGAGTAGGATTTGAACTCACAAACTTCTAACCACGCCTGATACCTGAAAGTGGGGGAAGATAAGGAGGTCCTTAAAGAGGGCATTCTGAATCGTGGATATTGCTGAAGGCACGGCTGTCAAAGTAGGGCAAATGGACTGCGGTTGCACAAGCGGCCAGAGGTGGAGGAGCGGAGTGTTTGACAGGGGCTGCAGCGCTGGAGAAAGTAACTGAAAAAGGGAGGGATGAGGCCCTGTTGGATTTAAATGCAAAAACGAATTAAAAAAAACTACTGGCTTTTGAAGGCTGGAAAGTAATGCAGGTCAGTAAGGACTTGGGTGATTGGTGAGATACTAACCAATCGAAAAGAGAAGGATGGTGATGGACTCTTTTGCCAGGTTGTGCAGATTGTGGGGACAAAGATCATGACTTCCCAATTTTAAACGAGAGGAAAATGTGACTAATCTAAAACAGTGTGTCGGTCTGACAAACAAATGCATTTTAAGGGTCAAAGTACTTCTGAAAGCTGGTCCATGTCTGCGGACAATGTCACCAAAGGGCAGCATGTTGATGAGGAAGAGGAGGGAGAAAAGGATTGGACCTTTTCAGACATCAGATATAACGGTGGTGGGGTGGGAAGAGACGCTTCTCCTGGCTCGGATCAGATCGGTGAGTGGAACCAAGTGAGGGTAGTCCCACCAAAAGAGGCCAGTGATCGATGAATGAGGAGGTCACTGATGGGTTTCCTGTCGGGGGGTGGAGAGGGTGGAGATAGGGAGGGTTGGGCCATGAAGGTATTTGAACCCCAGGATGAAAATGTAAAATGTTAGGCCATGGGGAACTGGTTGTCAGTGAAGGTCAATGAGGCCGAGCAGGACCTGGTGCCGGTTGGAAGTTGGAGATTGTGTGGCCGAACAGGAGTGCATTGGAGGGATGGAGTCTGGAGGGGACAAATGCATCGATGAGGGTTTCAATGACAATGGGCTGAGGAAGGAAAGGAGGCGGCTGAGGGAAGCAGGGTTTGCAGGAGAGCAATTTTACTGGAGCCGTCAACCAATGTAAATTAAACGGGTAAACATCTGCAGTAAAATAACGGAGAGAGGAATGGCAATGAAGCTCGTTCAGTGTCCGACCACTAATATCACTCACAGTCATTTCTCGGCTGCAATCCTCGACGTGGCCTTTAACTATCCCCGTGTCAGAGACTCAGTGATCATATTTTAACTGGGAAACTGCAGGAACAGAGTGAAACGGGTCTGCTTTTGTCCCTGGATTCAGTGTCCACGCGGAGAAATCGGTACAATTTATAAATGAATCGGCAGGAGTGAACATGGTCAATACAATTATATGAAAACTGTAAATGAAGCCACTCATAGTTGTTGGACGAGTCCTTTCTGAACACAGCTTTTAACTTTATTGCTGAGAGCGGTCTCATTAAGATAATGTCCTGAACTTTGAGATATTTGTAATACAGCCACGAGATTATTTACATTGGAAAGAAAGCTGCTGATGTAATGTGTTTGTTCAGGTGACTGTAACTAATAGCAATGATCAGGGGTATAACCGTGTCAGTGGAGATTTATCCCCTGTATAAATCAGGGCTTGTTGCAATGTATCAGTTCAGAGTGCCTGCTGGAGCTGCGGTTTTCAGATCAACTGAAGTCACTGTCTCTCACAGAAATGGGATATTTATTAATGTTTCAGATAGAACGCATTTACTATCCTGTTCTTGCAGTCTTTGGAGTGCCCGGTAAGCCATTAACTTATCTGTGAATATTGTAAATCGGTGTTAAAAGTGCTGCTGTACTTGACAAATTATTTTTTCTCCCACCATGTTTAACAAAAACAACACAGCCTCCTGTTCAGTTCTATTAGCTTAATGATGAGTTGTTTATAATCTCTGCTCCGTCGGTATTGCAGCAATTGTGTTATTTCTGTAGTGACGGTTGAATGTCCATCCCTGGCATTGTTACTGGATTATTCACTGTAATGAATATATTGGAATCAGATGTCTGGGATAAGAGCTGGTATCAGACCATCAGGAGCTGTTAACAATTTCATGTTGTGGAACTAACCCGTCCTGGAATATTTTTTCATCAATTTGCTTTCAGTGATTGATAATGAGACAGCTCACGGAGGCAGCGCAATGTCCTCCCTCCACAATAACATGGTTCAGTTTAACTGGGATTTCAGTGTATTTATTGGTTGTCACTGTTATGAAATATTATTTCATTATGTGTTTATCTGACGTAGCTCCAGATGTCTGGTTACTGATCTAAGCTTCTTGCTGATTCTTTCACATCTCATTTCCTGCTTCACTGTGGATGAATTCACTGTAAAATGCAATGTGTTGAGGTTATGTTGTTTAAGTTTGCACTTTGTCTGTTGGAATCATGAGCCCTTCTATTTATCTGTCGGTTATCAGTGGCAGTGGTGATGTTGACGTTTTGTTAATTGAACAATGCCGCCATCTAACGCTGTAATTTATAATTACAGGAGAAGGAATTTCAATTATTGTGAGGTGTGTCTGGAAGATGCATTCTATTCCGTTTATTCCATATAGTACAGATAAAGTGAACAGTGTAGTTGAACAGTTGGAACTTGGATAATCTGTAGAAACAATAAACTTTTCACAGAGGCTTCACCATTTGACGAGTTGACACTAAGAATAGGATCATTGAAACATGGGGCTGGAGAAGAGAAAGCAGGCGCAGGATGTGAGGATTTCCTCGGATGTGAAAAGGGACATTGAGAAAAGAGTTGAGAGAGTGCAGAGAGATAGAGAGGAGAGATGTAGAATGTGACTGGGAAGGAAAACCAGAGGGAGGGGGAGAAGTATGGAGGGGAAGAGAGAGAGACAGAGAATGAGAGAGGGGAGGAGAGAGGAGGAGCAGCAGCGGTGTGATTAATTCATCTGAATGAACTGTTGAAACTTCAAGTACAATTATGAAGAGGAAATGTGAATTGAAGGTGTTATTAGGATTTGTCAGATTGTGAGAGTTTTATTGTACTCTCTCCTGGTGTGTTTATCACTGTGAGGTCCTCAGTCTGTTTATGTGAATGTTCGTTTGACTTGTTTACTGACTGAAAACATAAACAGAATTGAAATGTATTTAAAGAATAAAATCAGTGATTTATTGATCGCAATGAATTATCAGAATATTTTATTCTAGAAGCTATGGTACAGCTTCTTTCAATAAAGAACGAGGCTAATTTAATGAATGCATTTTAGTTTAATTTTAATTGAATGTTCAAAGTAAATTTGTTGAACACGTTATTGAACCAACGAGCTGATCCCTGATATCAATAACCACAGACATTAAGGTTGAATTCATCAATTGCGTTGTGTTCCTGGGACTTATAGTTGAGATTTCCTCGAACACTCTGCTGCAGTCTCTCCCTTTGAATCCCAGCCTCTCCTCCCACTGCATTCAATCCTCTGTCTCCTCATCAATTGCTTCACTTTATCCACTTTCCCAAACCATCTACTCCTGACTCCCCTCCACCTCCTACATGACCTTTTCTTTGTCTCCCTCCCAATCTTGCTCACTTGCTCGGCGTCCAGCTGCCTCTTCCAATCCAATCCGAAGCTTCAAATTCAAGGCCGCGGATCTCAGTCTGTCCCGTTTTGTGCCGGCCCGTGTCGGTTCTCTTAACCCAGAGCAACAAACCAGCAGCACCTTCCCCTGCTCCTAATCTGCCCGGCCCTCGCTCACTTTCCCATCCACTAGAGCCCAAATCCTGATTTATTCCGTTGGATTCCGGTCTTTAAGACCCCTGGAGATTTAGGGGAGAGGAGTAAACAGGAAATTATAGACGCATGCAAAAAGGGTACAACTATAATCATGGTTGCCTTTAATCTACTTATAGATTGGTCAAACAAATTAGTAATAATACTGTCGGGGAGGAATTCCTGGAGTGTGTACGTAATGGTTTTCTAGACCAATACGTTGAGGAACCAACTAGAGAACAGACGATCCTAGACTGGGTACTGTGCAATGAGAAAGGATTAATTAACAATCTTGATGTGCGGGGGGTCCCTTAGGGAAGATCGATCATAGCATGATATAATTCCTCATTAAGATGGAGAGTGAAGAAGCTGAATCCGAAGCTAGGATCCTGAATATAAAGAAAGGAAATTACGAAAGTATGAGGTGCGAGTTGGCTATGATAGATTGGGGAACATTACTATAAGGGATGATGGTGGATAGGCAATGGCTAATATTTAAAGAACGTATGCAGGAATTACAACACTTATTCATTCCTGTCTGGCGCAAAAATGAAACACGAAAGGTGGCTCAACCGAGGCTTACAAAAAAAATTAGGGATAGTATTAGATCCAATGAGGAGACATATACAATTGCCAGAAAAGGTGGTAAGCCTGAAGATTTGGAGCAGTTCAGAATTCAGCAAAGGAGGTCAAGGAGATTTAATAAGAGGGGAAAATAGAGTATGAGAGTAAACTAGAAGGAAACCTAAAAACTGACTGTAAGAGATTCTATAAATATGTCAAGAGAAAAAGATTAATGAAGACAAATGTAGGTCTCTTACAGTCAGAAATGGGGGAAATTATAATGGGGAACAATGAAATGGCAGAACAATTAAACACATCCTTTGGTTCTGCCTTCACAAAGGGGGACACAAATAACCTCCCAGAAATGTTAGGGGACCAAGGGTCCAGTGAGAGGGAGGAACTGAAGGAAACCAGTATTAGTAAAAAAAAATAGTGCTAGGGAAATTAATGGGGCTAAAGGCTGACAAATCCCCACGGCCTGAAAATCTACATCCCAGAGTACGAAAGGAAGTGGCCCTGGAAATAATGGATGCATTGGTGAACATCTTCCAAAATTCTATAGACTCTGGAACAGTTCCTAAAGATTGGAGGGTGGCAAATATAACTCCACTATTTAAAAAAGGAGGAAGAGAAAAAAACAAGGAATTACATGACTCGTTTGCCCAACATCAATAGTGGGGAAAATGCTAGAGTCTATCATAAACGATGTGATAACAGAACACTTGGAAGGCATTAACGGGATTGGACAAAGTCAGCATGGGTTTATGAAAGGGAAATCATGCTTCACAAATCTACTGGAGTTTTTTGAGGATGCAACCTGGTAGAATCGATAAGGGAGAACCAGTAGATGTGGTATACTTGGATTTTCAGAAGGCTTTTGATAAGGTCACATACAAGAGGTTATTTTGCAAAATTAAAGCATATGGGATTGGGGATATATACTGGCATGGATTGAGGATTGGTTGACAGACAGGAAACAGATAGTAGGAATAAACTGCTCTTTTTCTGAGTGGCAGGCATTGACTAGTGGTGTACCGCAGGGATCAGTGCTTGGGCCCCAACTATTCACAATATATATCAATGATTTGGATGAGGGAACGGAATGTAATATTTCCAAGTTTGCAGACGACACAAAGCTGGAGTGGAATGTGAGCTGTGAGGAGGATGCAAAGAGGCGCCAATGTGATTTCGACAAGTTGGGTGACTGGGCAAGAACATGGCAGATGCAGTATAACGTGGATAAATGTGAGTTTATCCAATTTGGTTCTGAAAACAGAAAGGCAGATTATTATCTGAATGGTGATAGATTGGGAAAAGGAGAGGTGCAACGAGACCTGGGTGTCCTTGTACACCAGTCACTGAAAGCGCGCATTCAGGTGGAGCAAGCAGTTAGGAAGCCGAATGGCGTGATGACCTTCATTGCAGGAGGGTTTGAGTACAGGAGCAGGGATGTCTTACTGCAGTTATACAGGGCCTTGTAGAGACCACAACTGGAGTATTGTTTGCAGTTTTGGTCTCCTTATCTGAGGAAGGATGTCCATCCCATGGAGGGAGTGCAACGAAGGTTGACCAGACTGATTCCTGTGATGGCAGAACTGACGTATGAGGACAGATTGGGTCGACTAGGCCTATATTCACTCGAGTATAGAAGAATGAGAGGAGATCTCATCGAAACATATAAAATTCTAACAGGACTAGACAGACTAGATGCAGGGTGGATGTTCTCGATGGCTGGGTCGTCCTGAACCAGGGGTCACATTCTCAGGATACGGGGTCTGCCATTTAGAACCGAGATTAGGAGAAATTTCTTCACTCAGAAAGTGGTGAACCTGTGGAATTCTCTACCACAAAAGGCAGTGGAGGCCAAGTCATTAGATGTATTCAAGAAGGAAAGAGATATATTTCTTAATGCGAAAGGGATCAAGGGATATGGCGAAAATGCGGGAAGAAGGTACCGAGTGATCAGCCATGATCATTTTGAATGGCGAAGTAGGCCCGAAGGGCCGAATGGCCGACTGTTGCTCCTATTTTCTATGTTTCTATGTTTCTCCCTTCCCCACCGGCACTGCACCCTGACTCCACCCTTCCAGTTGATCCGGTGTTCACTTTATTCACTTTCTGTATCAATTTCCCAATTCATTATTGATAATTGTGTTTACAAACATTTCTCTGCCCGAAAGCGCTGCACAAGTCAGTTAATCAGTTTCCACCGTTTGATGCAGCAACAAAACTGGAAATTCTACCCCATATCCTGTCAAACTGCTGCTTTGGCTCCAGGTCTGATTAATAATTTTTCTGCTTCCGTTTCTCTCTTTTACAGTTAACTTGGTGGCGATTGTGATCCTGTCCCGAGGAAAGTGCGGACTCTCCAAATGTATCACTCGCTACCTGGTGGGAATGGCGGCGGCCGATCTCCTGGTCGTTATCACTGATGTCATAATGTGGCGCATTGTTGTTATTTACATCCCAGTTTCATTTTTGACCATTAACCCCGTGTGCAGCCTCATTCTCACCCTGAGTTTTGCGGCCATATCGACCTCTGTCTGGCTCACAGTCGCTTTCACCTTTGATCGATTTGTGGCCATTAGTTGTCAGAAGCTGAAAACAAAATATTGCACCGAGAAAACGGCGGCTGTTGTTATCGGGGTGGTGAGTGCGCTGAGCTGTTTACTAAACATTCCCTTGTACTTTTCATTTGACCCGGAATATATAATGGACAATCTACCCCGGGGTTGTGCCTGGAAACCGACCCTTTTCACTTCACCATCATGGGCAGCGTTTCAATTGATTTATCTTGTGTTAATGCCTTGTCTCCCATTCATTCTAATTTTGTTGTTCAATGTTCTCACCGCCAAGCACATTTTGGCGGCCAGTCGAGTCCGCAGGGGACTCCGGGGCCGCAGCAATGGAGACAATCACCAGGATCAAGAGATGGAGAACCGAAGGAAATCCATCATTTTACTCTTCAGTGTATCAGGCAGTTTTATATTATTATGGAGCACAGCAGTTTTTTATATTATCTCTGTGCATACAACAAATGTACAGTACTACAGGGCCAGTGACATTGAGTCAGCCGGATTTATGCTTCAACTTCTCAGTTCCTGCACCAACACGTGTATTTATGCTGTGGCCCAGAGTAAATTTAGAGAGGAGCTGAAGAACGGGGTGAAATACCCACTAAATCTAATTGTTACATTCGTTAATTCATAGAAACTTCTGAAGACTTTTCATCAAAAATTAAAGTCAATTCGAGTAGATTTACACGCTTGTCGATGGCGTACGTCGGGCGGTTGCACGTCGGGTGCCCGTTTTTCACCGCGCCTGATTTTAACATCCATTGACATCAATGATTTCACTAAAGTAACTGATATCAATCCAATGCTTTAAATAAATTTGGAAATACCAGACAGGAATTATATTTTACCCGACAAATACGGTATTGTGAAATGATACAAGATGTAATTTTACCATGAAATGGTTTGCTGTTATTAGTCTGGAAAGAATATGATTTCAATATTAAATGTTTAAATCCTGAAATGAATAAAATCGAATCCTCCTTTTCGGTTGATGATTATTTCCCATCACACACACTGCCCGTTGGGATGGACTGAGGGTGAGCTGTCAGGGTCAGACAGCGTCCTGTTGATTGGGATATTTATTTTGACCAGAACAGAATAATAATGGACCAACACGCGGACCGTTACTAACTGGTAAAATATTAATGTATTTTCAAACTCCAGTGGGGAGTTCCGGAGATCGTTTCCTCTCTGAGCTGCTGTGCAACAATGTTCACTCACTGCAGGGAGTTTAATGGGACACGAGGCTGGGCCTGGTTACACAGATCTATAAGGAAACCCCCTGATACATTTTTGAGACGATCAGGGACGGGAAGATTTCGCACGGTCGCAGCAGGTCAAGGGAAAGATTTCCTGCTCCTCCTTGCCACTTAAAATATAATTTAAAATGAAACTTCTCAGTGTTCTGGAGCACTCAATGCCCATCGAAAGGGCGGCTTCTCCACCGATTTGTAACCAACATGATGTCTCGTGTAGGTCACAATACCCTGATTTACATATTACACGTGGCCTGACCGGAAACAGGTGGGTGTTGCTCCGGCCGCTCTTCTCAGGACCCTACCCACGATGGCGGAAACAGGAGCGACAGTGTTAAAGGGGCGTTAAATGACCTGGTACTATTTACTATCCTCGACCACCCCATTTCCGCCAGGCGGGGATACTTAAAATCGGTCACACATTTCCTGACCTACGCCCTCATATCAATCTTCGAAGCCCACAAGCTGGTCCATTGTCTCAAACTGCACCGGTTCACAACACGTGGAGGGAAATTTTCACCATTGCTGGGGGCTGAAATGATAGAGCGGATCACCCGCCCCTTACAGAACCGGCCTGATTTTAATTTCTGCTCTTTCAGTTTACCGCCCAAGCAGTGAAGGTGAAATTACCCACCTCCGTCTCTGATCCCAAGTTTCGACAGGTGTGTGAAAGACATCAGATAGTATTTCCCATACACTGACATGAATGTGGGCGAATGGATTCGTCTATTCGTGTAATAAGTGATAACCCCCCTCCATAGAGACAGGACCCCTATCTGAGAGAGGCGGTGGAGAGCTTGTGAGCGACAGTAAGATATCTCGAACGGTCCATCGGTCTCATTGTTATTCGGTGATAGATATCTCGAATGGTCCATCGGTCTCGCTGATATTCTGTGAGAGATATCTCGAATGGTCCATCGGTCTCACTGATATTCTGTGAGAGATATCTCGAACGGGTTCTGGAACCTGCCGCTCCATCCAGATTCGCAGTATCAACTCGCCTTTACTTTCGAAAGACATCAGTACACTTGGACCGTCCTCCCTCAAGGTTCCCACAACAGCCCCGCTATTTTCCCTGCTCACATGAAAGGAGCTTTGATAGGGCTGTGAATCCCCAGGCTGTGATCCACTTTGTGGATTAAATCCGAATACAGACCGAGACACGGGAAGATCCCCTGCGAATAGTGAGTGAGGTTTTTCATCGACTGGAGTCCTCTGGAATTAGAATAAATGTTACAAAGCTGCAGTTGATGAAAACTCAGATCACGTTCCTTGGTGTCATCCTAGAGGCAGGGTCCCGGTCTGTGGACCAAGATAAAGTCAAGGTTATCACCTCCTTACCACGGTCCACTGATGAGACCTCCCTGCACTTGTTTCTGGGTATGACAGGATTGTGTGGGGATTGTATCTCTGACGATACAGAAATTGCTGCTCCCCTGTATGGGCTACTCCGGCAGGGAGTTGAACGGCAGTGGACAGAGAGGCACATCAACATCATCACCACCCTTAATACTAGACTTGTTACTGGTCCGATGCTTGCCGCCCCCATTATTCAAAGTACTGTGCCCTTTACCCCTTCCCATCAGAGAGTTCCGTCACCATGCTTAGACCGGTCTATCATGGTAAGACTAATTCAATTAATTTTACATCAACTCGTCTCCGGGGAGCTGGGCTAAACTAAACAGAAAGAGAGACGCAGGTACTTCCATTGTACTGCGCCCTCTCTAAGTCATTCCACATCATTGGAGGTCAGAAGGTTAAAGTTTACACACAGCACAGTCCAGGGCTCTTCCAAATAAAAGACCGAATTAAAGAGGGAAATATGTCTCGTAACCGAATCACTGATTGGCCCGAATCACCGATTGTCCATCGATACCCTTGAGGTCCCACCAGCAGAAGATGTTCGGAGAATTTTTACTGACCCGGATCCAAAAAGGTTTAAATCTCACAGAAAGTAGTCAGATTCCAAATTTGAGCCAAGATAGTTATATAAATGAGTGATTCAAGGGAACTTCAGATGAATGTAAATTGAAACGCTGCAGCTCTGCCTGTTACACCCTCAAGCCGTCTGATCAAATGGAACACGTTTGAGGTTTGATAACAATGGTAGTGACAGTCCCCACACTGAGAAAGTTGGGTCTGGCCACGCTGGCCGAGCAGATGCAGGATGTCTCGTCCAGCTAGACCGTACCCCACCATTTGTCGTGAAGTTAACCCTTTCTACCACAAGGTCATCAAACAGTAGACGGCACAGAACGTTTTGAGTGTCCTGCAGGGAAAGGGGAGGGTAGATCCGGTTGGTCAGTTCCCCGACCAGAAACTATTTATTGGAACGTCTCATCGCCGGAACTGACCAACAGGCACCAGGATATAGCCTGGATGGTGGTGAGAAGGGCCCTCCCAGTGCTGTCTTTGCTGCACCGCCACCTTGAGCTTCCCTCGAGGCTGCAGCGGAGCGATACCATCGGCTATCTCCTGGGGGACTGCCCCTCCCTGCAGAATGTGTGGAGAGAGATGCGTTGGTATCTGTCCTAGTTCATTCCCAACAGCTCGGTGACACAGGGCGCTGTGCTCTACGGGCTGTTTTCTGGGACGCAAACTGAGACAGATATCAACTGCTGCTGGAAGATCATCAACTCGGTGAAAGAGGTCCTTTTTTCCGCCAGAAACAAGCTGGTCTTCCAGCTGAAGGAGCTGTCCACGACCGAGTGTTGCCGACTGGTACACTCCATGGTCCAGGAGTAAGTGTTGTGGGACACATTGAAGCGAGGTGCGGCCTTTGCAAAGGCTCTATGGGGAAAGGCCACCGTGCAAGGCGATTTCAACTTGTATTGTACAGCACGTGTTAGAAGATATGTACTGTGTTTTGAATTGTAATAATGGAATGGTAGTGTGTAGGATCTGTATTGTATTGTTTTGAATTGGAACTCTGATATTTACACTGAACTGTGTGTATCCATCAATGTTATGAAATAAACTATATTTTGAAGTATTAAAAAAATGTTCCTGTCTCACCGTGTCTGTTATTATTGGACAGTGAAGAGTGGAGATATAGCCGCACAGTAAAGATGTGGGGAGTTATACAAAGAGCACATTTTGCAGGCACCAGGTGAGAAATAGGAGTATTTTCTTAATAGAGGGAAACTATGAACTGTCGAGGAGCATAGGGGTTTGGGTGTCCAGGTACACCAATCACTAAAAACTAGTGCACATGTACCAAAATAATTTTGAAGATCCCAATTTCGAGGCTGTCATATCCCAAGTTACCGCTATCAGGTATTTAGCCAACCCTCTGGTATTTGCTGCTAAAATCAGGCCCCATTGCCTCCCTTCTTCGTCCATTCCATACATCCAGAACCCTCTGCATCAAAAAAGTTACATTCAAACATTCGGCTCATCCTATGCCCCAGGTAGATAAGACTAATAGTGGCGGAAGGACCCAGACCATCAGCCTTATGTGAGTTTGGACATTTCTGCTTTTAATTCTGAATTTTGCATTTAGAGTTTTTTCCTTTTTTTGTTCAATTCTATTTTAATTTCATTCTTGCAGATTTTGCATTTTAAAACAAATTCTGCAAACCCTGTGCGCAGTGAGTGCTGACTCCGGGCCCTTTGATTGATAGCTCTCACCTCTCCCCGCCATGCTGCTGGGCTGACTCCACCCATCACGTGACACCTGGTAGCGTCACTCACCTTTGCGCGCTGTCGTCACGACGCGTACGTGCTGCTCCGACCCGAGGGATGCCACATCTCGCCGCGCGGTCTCTGTGCCACGTTCCCTTAGCAACAGGCCGACCACTGGAGGATGATGATGGCGGCCTTGGGCCGGCGGGCAGGAGGGAGCTGCTTTGGGCGGGGGCGAGGCCGACAGATGGAGGGTCCGCACCCGGGAGTGGCCTGAGAGGGGAGAGCGGGGCCGGTCGTGGTGGAGAAGGGCGGAGTTACTCGGAGCCTCCTGCGGGCCCCGTGAATCTCCACTCTGGCAGCGCCCGGTGTCCAGCTGGACTCGGGGGTGGGGGCGAGTCATTCTGCCGCCTCCCATTCAAACGGGCAGTGGGTCGCAGCCCAAAAGTGAGCGAGAATCAAAAAGCACAGAGTGAGGTCGCTCGGCCCATCGCTCCAGTGCCGGCTCTGTGAAAGAGGCCGCTCGGCCCATCGCGCCCGTGCTGACTCTGTGAAAGAGCGATCCGATTAATCCCACTCACCTGCTCTTTCCCCACAGTTCCGCAAATTTCCCCCCTTCAAGGATTAATCCGATTCCCTTTTGAAAGTTATTATTGAATCTGCTCCCACCGCCCTTTCAGGCAGTGAATTCCAGCTCAGGACAACTCGCTGCCTAAAAACATTCTCCTCATCTCCCTCTGGCTCTTTTCTCAATTGCCTTCAATCCGTGTCCTCTGGTTACCAACCCTCCCGCCAGTGGCAACAGTTTCTCCCCATCGACTCCATCAAAACCCCTCCTCATTATGAACCCCTCTATTAAATCTCCCCTTAACCGTCTCTGCTCTAAGGACAACAATCCCAGCTTCTCCAGTCTCTCCATGTAACTGAAGTCCCTCATCCCCGATACCATTCTGGTAAATCGTCCCTCAACCTTCTCTGCTCCAAAGAGAGGAATCTCAACTTCTCTGTTGTCTCCACAATTATTATTTTTTATTAAGTGGGTTGTGCTGGTTATCTGGAAGCTGTAATTCGGTGAGTAGAAAGCAGTGGGAGGATAAGTCTGCAGATTGATTTTGGGTGATGGAGAAGACGGTGATCGTGGATTAAGACAAGGGAGGGAGATGGTCTTTGAAACCGTCACGTACTCTGTTGTAAGATCTGTGTGAGTGTGTGTGTCTTCTTCCAGCAGTTCCCATTTGCACCTGTTACCTGACTGGCGGATTCTCCGAACTCGCCGGGAAGTGAACCGTCAGTTTTTGTTCGTGTGTTACTGCATTAGCTCCCGATCCGGCAACACCTCGATTTTAAAATCCTCATCCTCGTGTTCAAATCCCTCCATGGTCCTCGCCCCCTCCCTATCTCTGTAACCTCCTCCAACAGATTTAATCTCCTCCGACAACCGCATGTCACTCCACCCTATCATGGATTCCACCCCACCCATTTATCTCCACCACAGACCATGTACACTGGAAGAACAGTCAGTGCTGGGACAGTCAGTCCTCTCAGACACACAGTCAGTGCTGGGACAGTCAGTTCTCCTGTACACAACGTCAGTGCTGGGACAGTCACTCCTCTTATGCACACAGTCAGTGCTGGGATACAGATTCCTGTTATCTGGCCAGTGCTGGGACACTCAGTCCTGTTATTCACACAGTCACTGCTGGGACACTTAGTCCTGTTATATACACCGTCAGTGCTGGAACACTCAGTCCTGTTATTTCCACCGTCAGTGCTGGGACACTCAGTCCTTTTACATACACCGTCAGTGCTGGGCACTCGGTCCTGTTATGTACATAGTCAGTGCTGGGACACTCAGTCTTGATATACACAATCGGATAAATAAATAACTGCAAACAAAGAATGAAATCTCCAGGACCTGATGGTTTCCACCCCAGGGTATAAAAGGAAACGGGTGGGGAAATTGCAGATGCATTAGTCATAATTTCCCAAATCTCTCTAGTCTCAGGAATTGTGCCTTTGGAGATGAAAATAGAAAACGTCACTCCGTTATTTAGGAAAGGAGGGAGGAAGAAACCAGGAAAATACAGACCTGTCTGTTTAAGGTCAGTTGTGGGGAAGTTACAAAATGATTCAGCACTTTAACAAGTCTGAGCTGATTTAAGAGTGTCACCATAGATTTATGAAGTGCAGGACATGTCTGACTAATCTAGTTGGATTTTTTGAGGTAACTAACAAGGTGGACAGGGGAATGTCTTTGGATTTTGACTGTATGGACTTCCAGAAGGCATTTGATAAAGTTCAGCGCAACAGATTAATAGAATAAATAAAAATGCACAGAATTGAAAGTGACTTTGTGGCTTGGGTTGGAATTGTTTGGGAGGTTGGAGAAGAGAGTAGGGACAAATGGAAAGTTCTTTGATTGTTGGTATATGACAAGTGTTGTCCCCAGGGATCTGAACTGGGGCCTCAGCTTTTCACATTTATCAATAACTTGGATGAAGGAATAGAGAGTTGTAGATCCAAGTTTCCAGGTGACACTAAGTTAGGAGGCACAGTAAGTGGTGTAGATGGGAGTAGGAATTTACAAAGATACTGTTTAAGTGAATGGACAAACTGTGGCAGATGGAGTTCAATGTGGGGAAGTGTGAGATCATTCACTTTGGATGCAAGAAGGAAACATTGGAGTATTTTCTTAAAGTGAGAGACTGGGGACGGTGGAGGAGCAAAGGGATTTGGATGTCCATGTACACAAGTCGCTAAAAGCTAATGCACAGATACAAAAAATAACCATAGACGAATGGAATGTTGGCCGTTAGATCGAGGGCTGGAATAAAACGGGGAGGAAGTGTTGCTTCAGTTCTACAGAGCCTTGGTCAGAGCCCATCTGGAGTACTGATCCTCACCAAGGATATATTGGGCTTAGAAGGGGGACAGTGTAGATTCACCAGAATGGTACTGGGGCTTGAATGGTTCAATTATGAGGACCGGTTGTATTAACTTGGTTTGCATTCTCTTGAGTTTAGAAAGTTGAGGGGTGATCTGAAACAGATATTTAAAATTATAAAGGAATTCGATAGGGTAGATATAGAAATGCTCATTTTCGACCAGCATGGGGGGTGGGGGGGTTGGGGGGGTTGGGGGAGTGGTGGGTGGCTCCAATCTCTAAAAGGGAGAGTGTGTCTCTTCAAATCTCTTTGAAGATAAAACTAAGCCTAATGTAAGCATGGAGATCACACATCACACATGTAAAGCACAGATGCTTTACACTATTTTACCCTTACCCTATGTTTACAAACTGATGAGTTGTGTTAAACATTGAATAAAGGTTGCACACTACGAAATCTCACATCCGACAATCTGTATGCCAGACCTCTCCAATCTGCCAATCTGAGCCTGCAAGAGTGCGTGCAACATGGCTCTCTGCAGAAGTGAAGGAGGTGGTCAGACAAAGGGACATCCTATATCCGCAGGGGGTCAAGACGCTCTCCAGACAAATGACCAAAAGGCAGTGGGAGCCACCAGGGGACGAAGTCAATGCCAGGCGCACAGCACCATGAACATGGATGCCTTACAGGAAGAAGTTCAATACTTTGACACGAGTGGTCAAAGTTGAGTAAGGTCAACTGTCAAGTGTCGTCTCCTACCAACTGCACCAGGCATTGTACACCCACTCCTCCCCCCATCGCCCACATGCCAACAAACTCAACAATCATTACTCAACTCTTTCAGTCAGATGCTTCCTCTCACCATTACACATTACCACTGTTGCAAGCCACAGGACACACTCACTGATAGCTATTCACCCATGACAAGCACATCATCCAGATACATGTCTCGCTTTCATGCAGGAGAAGGTGGCTCATAACAGGAGGCAATAAGTGGAAGTGGCATTTAGCCTCTCGAGCCTGTTCCGCCTTTCAATGAGATCATGATGGACCTGTGGCCTAACTCCGTATACCGGCCTGAGCCCCATATCCCTTCACACCCTTGATTCACAGAAATCTATCAATCTCAGAATTAGAATTCACAATTGAGCCCGCATCAACTGTCATTTGCAAAAGAACGTTCCAAACTTCTCCCACACTTTGCGTGTAGAAGTGATTCCTAACTTCACTCCTGCAAGTCCTGGCTCTAACTGTTAGGCTATGTCCCAGCTTAGGATACCTCCAAAAACAGTCACAAATGCATCAGCAGCCACGATCAATAATCCACCCGCTATCCTGTACATCCTGCATGGTCACTTTAAAAAGCGCTGGTCGGGGGTCCTCCAGGCACTCTAAGACATGATCAGATGGTCAATGGGTAGGACTGCATTGAGTTGAACCTTAAGATCCAAAATGGTGTCTATCACTTTAAATCAGCGTGGCACACTGATTGTATCCATTATCTCCTTACTTTACAAGCTGCCGGCGTTCGGTATTTGCGCACGTGCTAATACCTAGTCCAAGATGGCGACCGGTGCACGTCACGCTGGGAACGTCCGCACGCAGCTATCTTGGCACTTCGAGATGCCACGTAGCGCAGAAACAACGGGCGCTACACGACCCAATTTTGAGCCCATTGTGTTTAAAAGAAAGCTAATTTATTTAACACTTGTACAGAATATTAACTCCAGCCCAGTTAAAGGGGGTATTAACATCAGAAAGAAACCCCAACCGTCAGAATGAACGTGGTTCAGTCCTGGATGTGATTAACAGCAGAGTCCAACCCCTGGAGTCACTCATGAACTCTCTGGTGTATCAGCAGCTCCCCCATTCTTTTAAAACTCTGTTCACAGTCAGAACACGTAAAGGGTCTCTTATCAGTGTGAGCAATTTGGTGTTCAATGAGGTGGGATGACCGAGTGAATCCCTTCCCACACACAGAGCAGGGAAACGGCCTCTCCCCAGTGTGAGTGCGTTGGTGTGATAGAAGATGCCTTTTACTTTTAAAACTCTTCTCACAGTCAGAACATTTGAAAAGTCTCTTACCAGTGTGAACAAGTTGATGTTCAATGAGGTAGGATGAACGAGTGAATCTCTTCCCATATTTGGAGCAGGTGAACGGCCTCTCCCCAGTGTGAACTCGCTGGTGTGTCAGCAGGTGGGATGACTGGGTGAATCTCAGCCCGCACTCAGTGCAGGTGAACGGCTTGTCCCCAGTGTGAGTACGTTGATGTGTCAGCAGGTTGGATGACAGAGTAAATCCCTTCCCACACTCAGTGCAGGTGAACGGCCTCTCCCCTGTTTGAATACGTTGGTGTGCCAGTAGATCCTTTGTACTTTTAAAGCTCTTCTCACAGTCAGAACATTTAAAAGGTTTCTTATCAGTGTGAACAAGTTGATGTGTCAGAAGACTGGATGATCAAGTGAATCCCTTCCCACACACAGTGCAAGTGAACGGCTTCTCCCCAGTGTGAACTTGCTGGTGTGTTAGCAGGTGGGATGATCGAGTGAATTCCTTCCCACACTCAGTGCAGGTGAACTGCCTCTCCCCAGTGTGAACTCGTTGGTGTTTCAGTCGGCTGGATGACGCATTCAATCCCTTCCCACACACAGAGCAGGTGAACGGCCTCTATCCATTGTGTCTGCGTCGATGAGTTTCCAGCTGGGACGGGTAATTGAATCCCTTCCCACAGTCCCCACATTTCCACGGTTTCTCCATGGTGCGGCTGTCCTTGTCTCTCTCCATGTTGGACGATCAGTAGAAGCCTCGTCCACACACACAACACGTGTATGGTTTCTCCCTGCTGTGAATGGTGTGATGTTTTTTTCAGGCTGTGTAACTGGTTAAAGCTCTTTCCATAGTCTATGCACTGGAACACTCTCACTCGGGTGTGTGTTTCTCGGTGCTTTTCCAGTTGAACTGATATTTGAAATCTTTTCCCACAGAGAGAACAGACAAACATTTCTCCTTCTATATTCAAAGCTCGACGATCTTCAGGTGCTGGTAATTTGAGTGACTGTCAGATCTTGACGTGATGTTTGGTTTGAGTTTCCCGTCTGCAAATCCTCCCCTTCTAATACCCTGTAAAAGGATTTACACAGTCAATGGAGGATAGAAATTCAGAACAGGCAATTCTAGTTTCTATGGAACATTCTTCTCGCTCATTCCCCCAGACTGTAAATCCCCGTCCCACACAGTCACCCTCCACCCTCCGCTGAAATCCAAACCTATCGCACTATCTCCAACATTTTTCCTTCTATTTAAGCTTTTTCTCTCCCCTGAAAGCCTTGACTCTGACTGGGTTCAGTTCCACACTCACTGGTTCCCCTCCCTCTCCTCCCCTGCAGGTCCTGACTCTGGCTGGTTTCAGTTCTGAACTGACTGGTTCCCCTCCCTCTCCTCTCCTGAAAGTGCTGGCTCTGTCTAGGTTCAGTTCTACACTCATTGGTTCCCCTCCCTCTCCTCCCTTGAAGGTGCTGACTCTGACTGGGTTCAGTTCTACAATCACTGGTTCCCCTCCCTCTCCTCCACTGAAGGTGCTGGTTCTGACTGGGTTCAGTTCTACACTCACTGGTTCGCCTCCCTCTCCTCCCCAGAAGGTCCTGACTCTGGCTGGTTTCATTTCTGCACTGACTGGTTCCCCTCCCTCTCCTCTCCTGAAAGTGCTGGCTCTGTCTAGGTTCAGTTCTACACTAATTGGTTCCCCTCCCTCTCCTCCCTTGAAGGTGCTGGGTCTGACTGGGTTCAGTTCTACACTCACTGGTTCCTCTCCCTCTCCTCCCCTGAAGGAGCTGACTCTGACTCGTTTCAGTTCTACATTCAATGGTTTCCCTCCCTCTCCTCCCCTGAAGATGCTGACTCTAGCTGGGTGTATATCCTCGACCCCTCATTTCGATACTATTTCCATCCCTATTGCTGCCTGTAAGCAGTCCATCTGTGATATCTCCCAATTTTGGCGATGGAATCTCTCTGACCAGTCACCATTTCTCCTCCATTTAAAGACGGTCACTGATCTGTCACTAATTCTCCTTCATTTGCAGACCTCCCTGAACAGTCACCATTTTTCCTTCATTTTTGGATACTTCCTGACCAGTCACCATTTCTCCTTTATTTACTGACACGACCTGACCAATCATCATTTCTCCTTTATTTACATACACTCCCTGACCCGTCACCATTTCTCCTTCATTTACATACACTCCCTGGCCAATCACCACTTCTCCTTCATTTACAGACACTCCCTGACTTGTCACCACCTCTCTCCGCATCTCCCTCGTCCGTTCACTTGTGCACAAGGCCCTTGCCTTCCACAGCCTTATTGCGGATGGCTGCCATTGGCAACATAGGAACAGCAGTAGGCCATTCAGCCCCACGATCCTGTTCCGTCATTCAATTAGACCATGGCTGATCTGTATCTTAACTCTATCTACCCTCCTTGGTATCATAACCCTTAATATTCTGGCCAAACAAAAATCTATCAATCGCAATTTTCAAATTTTCAATTGACCTCCAGCTTCAACAGCTATTAGGAGTGAAGCGAGTTCCAGATTTCCACTCCCCTTTGTGTGAAGAATTGCTTCCTGACATCACCCCTGAATGGCCTAGATCTAATTTTAAGGTGATCCCCACCTTGTTCCAGACTCTCGCACCAGAGGAAGTGGTTTCTCTCTATCTACCCTATCAAATTATTTAATCATATTAAATACCTCAATTAGATTACCCCTTAATCTTGTGTTTTCAAGAGAATACAAGCCTCGTCCATGCAATCTGTCCTCATCATTTACGGAAATGATCTCTGCAAGTACAGGATAGAAATTCAGAACAGACATTTCTCGTTTCTGTGGAACATTATTTTCCCCCTTGTCCCTATGAAGCTTCAAATTACCCGTCCCACACACTCTCCCCCCTTGTCCCTATTCATCTGGAAATCCCCCGTCCCACACACTCCCTCCTTGTCCCTATTCATCTGTAAATCCCCCGTCACACACAGACTCCCTCCTTCCCCCTATTAAGCTGTAAATCCCCCGTCACACACTCTCCCTCCTTGCCCCAATTAGGATGTAAATGCCCTGTTTCACACACTCTCCCCACTTACCCGTATTAAGCTCGAAATGCTGCGTCCCACACACTCTCCCTCCTTGCCCATATTAAGCTGTAAATCCCCCGTCCCACACACTCTCCCTCCTCGCCACGTCCTCAATGTTTGAAATCCAGATTCATCGCAGCCTCGATTTTTCTCCCTTTCTCTCCTGAAGGTGCTGCGTGATGGTGGGGTTCGGGCCCAGTCACTGTTTGCCCTCCAGTACCCGGCCAAGTTGTAATTCTGCACCTGTGAGCCGACACAGCGAGCTGTCGGCATTTCAACCATGGACAGCAGCACAGCCAGAGTCCCTGGCTGATTCTGTCCGGCAAAGCTGAGGCCAATGGGAGCAGATCAACAACAAACTGCATTTACACTGAGCGGAGTCTCAGCAACACCGAGTGCGGCTCAGGCCCCGAATCAGAGCCGGGGGACCCAGCGGGCGGACGGGCGGGCGGGGGTCCCCGGGCTCCATTAAACCCATCACCCAGCGCCTCCCCCGTCCGACCCGCCGCTTCCTGGTTTCTTCTCCCGTTTCCACCGAGTCCGACTCCTGCTTGATATTCAAGGATTTCGAGGAAAATGGCGGAAAATACAATTTAAATTCAATAAATGAGTCCCACTACAGTTCCAATGCAATCACTATCATAACAGAATCAATCAGTGCCGGTACGGAACCGGTGGAAGAGGGAGTTTTAATTTTCAGATTCGTGGCTGACAGAAGGTGCCCAATAGTTCAATAAACATAAATCGGTGTGGAAGGCACCCTATACATTTCCGTGCTTGGGTCAGTATGGGACTGGATAGATTCAGGCACTGGGATGGATGGAGAATGATCATGTGTGTGGTCTGGATAGATTCAAGCACCGGGATGGACAGAGACAATTCCTGTGTGGGTACAATGTGTTTATTAGAGCTGAGGTCATTGAGCACTGGATAGATTCTGGGAACGAAATAGATGGTGTTGCATCTTGTGTAGGACTGGATCGATTCAAGGACCGGGATGGACAGACCCAGGCCCTGTGTGTGGACTGGATCGATTCAGGAAACGGGATGGACAGACCCAGGTCCTTCGTGGGGACTGGATAGATTCAGGAAACGGGATGGACAGACGCAGGTCCTCTGTGGGGAAAGGGCAGGAAAGTGGAGATGAGGTAAAAATCAGTTCAGCCATGATCTCATTAAATGGCGGAGCAGGCTCGAGGGGCCGATTGGACTGCTCCTGCTCTTATCTCTTATGGTCTTATCTGCACCATCACCAAGACCGCCTGCTTCTACCTCCGAAACATCGCCCCTGCCTCAGATGATCTGGTGCTGAAACGGTCATCCATGCCCTTGTTACTCCAGATTTGTCTATTCCAATGGTCCCCTGGTCAGCCCCGTATCTTCCGCCCTCTGTAAGCGTGAACTCCTCCAAAACTCCGTTGCGCTATTCTAACTCCTACCAAGGCCCGATAACCTCTCACACATGTGTTCGGTGAATTACACTGGCTCCTATTCCTTTAACCGCTGTAGCGATGTAATACATTAACGTAGACCGGGAATAACTGTGATCAATAGGTCAGTCTCTTCAGACAGTAACCAGCCCTTTCATAGATACAGTGGGTGGCTCTGAAAAGAGCCTTTTGGTTATCAGATTAAATCGTGTCCACTTTACTTGCTCTTGGAGCTCACATTGCTGGTTTTCTTTGGCAGCAGCACGGCCTGGATATTAGGCAGCACCCCGCCCTGAGCGATGGTCACCCGTCCCAGCAGCTTGTTGAGCTCCTCGTCGTTGCGGATGGCCAGCTGCAGGTGTCTGGGGATGATGCGGGTCTTCTTGTTGTCGCGAGCCGCGTTGCCGCCCAGCTCGAGAATTTCAGCCGTCAGATACTCGAGCACAGCAGCCAGATCGACCGGGGCTCCGGCACCCACACGTTCAGCATAGTTCCCCTTTCGCAGGTGCCTGTGAACACGGCCCACAGGGAACTGCAGTCCGGCCCGGGATGAGCGAGACTTGGCCTTGGCCCGAGCTTTACCGCTGGTTTTTCCTCTTCCAGACATTTCCACAATCTCACAAACACTTTCAAAAAGAATGAAGAAATCCTCCCGCACTCGCCCTTCTTCTACCTTCTGGAGGAGTGCAGTGGGGACAGTTATGATTGGTTCATGTGTTCTCAATCTCATTGAGCTGTTCGTTAAACCAATCAGAGGGCTGTTTTGTTCACCAATCAATAGCCGGCAATGAGAAAAGGGCGTAAAGTAACGAACTGAACCGTTTATTTGAAATTTGAAAAGCCCGCCAAGATATTTGTAACACAAGAAGCGGAGTTAGTAAATAATGTCGCGTAAAAACAAATATTTAAAAATCTCTCACCTTTCCTCTGTTATTCCGCATTTCTCGTTACAACTTCCAGAATCTGTTGCAACCCGTTTAAAATTCGCTTCATTCTCCGTTCGCTTGCAATGGGGCGGGAATAAAGCCTCGTTTTGTCCCGAATAATTTGCAAACAAACGTGAGAAGGAAAAGGAAAGACCGAACTCGAATCCACCGCCTTAAAACAGCTCTGAAGGGTCAGACGCGGGGGAAGGGGCGGAATATGAACTGAAATGAGAGGTTCAGGGACACGTTTCTGTTTATTGGCTCTAAATCGAACAGCGACGCAGATTATACCAGGCAGTTATTATGAGAATCTTCCCGATATTAATAGAAATTACAAAGGCACAAGTTATAGAGAGACAGTTCATGTGAAACTATCTACCGTAAAATAATTCCATACAGAGGTGTCGGTACAGCGTCTTCAGAGAGACTGTGGGTGGCTCTTAAAAGAGCCTTTGTGTTTATTTTTTTCAGTACATTGTGGAGTTTTACTTGGAGCTGGTTGACTTGGTCACCGCCTTTGTCCCTTCCGACACGGCGTGCTTGGCCAGTTCCCCGGGCAGCAGCAGGCGCACGGCGGTCTGGATCTCCCGGGAGCTGATGGTGTGGCGTTCATTATAATAGGCCAGGCGGGAAGCCTCACCCGCGATGCGCTCGAAAATATCGTTCACAAAGGAGTTCATGATGCTCATGGCCTTGGAGGAGATGCCGGTGTCGGGGTGAACCTGCTTCATCACTTTGTAGACGTTGATGGAGTAATTCTCCTTCCTCAACTTTCTCCGCTTCTTGCCGCCCTTGGCTGGTGCTTTACTCAAGGTTTTCTTGACGCCATTCTTGGGAGCTGCTTTCTTGTGCTCAGGCATTTTCAAAATCAATTTCAGACTCAGAAATGAACCAAATCCGCTCCGAGCTCGGATTGAATCGGCAGCCCCACAGCCCTATGCTAATGAGAGATGAGGGAAGGCAATGATTGTGATTGGTACTGATGTCACAATATTTTTCATGATGTGGAGATGCCGGTGATGGACTGGGGTTGACAATTGTAAACAATTTCACAACACCAAGTTATAGTCCAACAATTTTTTTTTTAATTCCACAAGCTTTCGGAGGCTTCCTCCTTCCTCAGGTGAATGTGACATTCACCTGAGGAAGGAGGAAGCCTCCGAAAGCTTGTGGAATTTAAAATAAATTTGTTGGACTGTAACTTGGTGTTGTGAAATTGTTCACAACAATATTTTTCCTTTATCGATTTGATTGGATATCTGAAGAGACCAATCAGATTTAATACGTGCCACCAATCACAATCACGCTCACACTGCACATTGTCCGGTTTCAGAAATTTGTTCCGAACTGTTGCAGTTCTGCTTCCGGCCAGTAGATGTCCCCAAACCCCGGGTCAATGAAGTTTGCAGATGAGAGAGGGTCAGAAGATAAACTCATTCTTCACATTATATTGCACGAGTGGGATTCAGAAAAACGGGGAATGGAGAACATTTTATTGGACAAAGCATTAGTTGTAATGCTGTATTAAATGTTTGTAATTAATTTAGGGGGTATAGCCTATACTGAGGAAAAATACAACAAAATAAAAAAAAGTTTAATAAGCTTGCTGAAAGGCCGTGTAAATGGGCATTGAATTTCCATATTGAAAGGTGTGGGGTGGTGCATTTTGCGAGGGGGAATAAGGAGGCCACGTACTGCTTGGAAAATAAAAGTCTAAATGGGGTGGAAGAGCAAAGGGATTTAGCGGTACAGATTGACAAATCATTAAAAGTAGCAACACAGGTTGATAAGGCCATCAAAAAGCAAACACAGCACATTCGAGAGGAATAGAATTGAAAAGCAGATAAGTTATGTTGAACTGTAATTTAAACTGCCAAACCTTCTGCCAAACTGTTAACCCTTCCCTTCCTGAAATCGGTGCTGACTCTTCTTTATTATATTTTTGGTTTCTAGATGTTTTTCTATTGCATTAGTGAGTAAAAGATTCCATGATCATTCCTACCACCAACTTTTAGTTAACTGGTCTTTAGTTCCCTGGATTGGTTCTATCTCCTGTTTCAAAATATAAGAATCACATTAACTCTCTTCCAGTTCTCTGGCACTATTCCTTTCTGTCATGATTTTTCCTATATATGTAACAGTGCCTCTGCTAACTCTTCCCTTGTTTCATTTAATATGTACGGATGCAATCCATCTGGAACAGGAGTTCTACCACCCTTTCTAACTTAAATGCCTTGATATCTTTATTGACCTCTTCCTCTAAAATCATGTTCACCCTGTTAATCTCCCGGGTAAATGCTGAGGGAAAGTAATAATTCAATATTTCTGGCATTTCGCTGACGTTACCTGTGAGTTTATCTTGTGAATCCCTTTGTGGCCCTCAAGATATTCTGATTTTGCTTTTGCTATTTTTGTGGTCTATGGAATAATTTACTATTACTTTTTATATTCCTTGATAATTTGATTTCATGTTTCCTGTTTGCTTCCCTCATTGTTTTTGTGACTTCTTCCTAACCTCTTCCTATTCGCTTTTGCCATCCTCTTATTTAATATCTATGAATGAGAAATTCCACCAGCTTGTTTTGTCTGTTCAGGGGCTGATGTTTTGGAACGATTTATTGTCTGTGATTAATGTGCCAGAAACCCAAAGGGAGCAATTCAGTCCGAAATTCCACAGAAACACTCTATTTCTCTCTCCTAGTGAAATAAGGCGCTATAATGGTGAGTATAGCTGCCTTCCAAACAGTTAATTCCAACAGGTTTGAATCCCAGCACGCTGAATTCAGAAACACCAAGACTGGAACCGAATTTGATGATGTTCAGAGCGATAATATTTCCAAACAGGTCTAATTTATATAAAAAATACTTTAAAAATTAATTTCTTCCCCCATAACGTTGAAATTAACTCTGTTCCTTTGTATTATTATTTGCCCTGATCTGTACAGTGGATACAGGACACAATTGCGCGGATTCATTGAAATTAATTGATTTTCGGAAGTTTTTCCCTCTGCTGATTCCCGTTCCTTATTTAAATTTTGTCGGATTAACCTTTCTGATCTATGGAAGGGTCATTGGCCTGAACCGTTTACCCGAGCTTCCCTTCTCCACAGATGCTGCCTGACCTGCTGAGTCTTTCCAGCATTTTCGGTTTTAATTTTTTCTATGTTTTTTCCCTTTCACTTTTGACGGTCGCCATTGAAACTTCCAGATTTGTGCTCAGTTTGTATTTGTGTTTCAGTTCGGTTTATATGAATTAATATAATGGGGCAATTTTCGAATGAGCAAAACAGAAACTTTATTCGGAATCAATTGTCTATTTTTTCACTGACAAAATATGAAAAAAATACGAGAGTAGAAGTTACAGGGAGAAACTATTTCCTCACATTGCACATTATCTGAATCTGTAACAACGAAGATAATGTGAATTTGTTCCACTCTGTTACAGTTCTCACTTATGGACAGTAGATGTCAGACTGTATGAGAGTGTGGGATTAATTCTCTGTCTGTCAGTCAGTATGTGATTGTGATATTCATTCTGTATCCGTCAGTCTCCAGTACAGTCTGTGAGTGTGTGATTCATTCTGTATCTGTGAATCTCTGGTGCAATCTGTGAGTGTGGGATTCATTCTGTATCTGTCAGTCTCTGGTACTCTATGTGAGTGTGGGATTCATTCTGTATCTGTCAGTCTCTGGTGCTATCTGAGAGTGTGGGATTCATTCTGTATCTGTCAGTCTCTGGTACTGTATGTGAGTGTGAGATTCATTCTGTATCTGTCAGTCTCTGGTACTGTATGTGAGTTTGAGATTCATTCTGTATCTGTCAGTCTCTGCTACTGTGTGTGAGTGTGGGACTCATTCTGTGACTGTCAGTCTCTGGTATTTTATCTCAGTGGGGGATGAATTCTGTAACTGCCTTTGGGCAAAGTGCAAGTCTGGATTCGTTCTGTAGTCTTATTTCAGGTTACAGTATGATGCTTGAAACTGTATCTTTAATTCATTAATATATACAAATCTTTTGTCTTGCATTAATTTTAAATATGGATACACTTTTGGATTTTCTTTTAATCTAACAACGTCTGTGAGTTTTGTTGTAGCATTACATCTTAATCTCTGAAGATAATGTACATTTCAATCTTTTGCTGTTAAATGTTTGGACTCGTATTTATTGCGTAGCTCAGTCTGGGCGAATGGAATTGACATTGTACCTTTCAGTCTGACACTGTATGAGATTTTTGGACTGGTTTGTAATATGTAGCTTTGTCTACACTAATAGGATTCATACTGTATGTTTTAGTTTGATAAAGTATGAGATTTTTGGACGGTATATAATGTGTAGCTCAGTCTGCACTAATAGAATTCATACTGTACCTTTCAGTCTGATACTTTGTAATATATTTAGGCTGGTTTGTAAGGTGTCGTTCACTCTGCACTTTTGGAATTGATACTGTATTTTTCAGTTTGACACTGAATATGACTTTTGGACTCGTATCTAATGTGTACCTCAGTCTGCACTAAAGGGATTGATACTGTGTCTTCCAGTCTGATACTGTGTGAGATTTTTGTACTGGTATGTTACGTGTAGCTCAGTCTGTACTAATCAAATCGATACTATATATTTCAGTATGACACTGTACGTGATTTTTGGACAGGTATCTAATGTGAACCTCAGTCTGCACTAATGGGATTGATACTCTATCTTCCAGTACAATACTGTATGTGAATTTGGGACTGTGATATAATGTGTAGCTCAATCTGCACTGTTGGAATTGATTCTGTATCTTTCAACCTGACACTGAGATTTTTGGACTGGTATGTGACGTGTAGCTCAGTCTGCACCCCGTTTATCAGATCCTCCCTAAATTTAGTCTGTGTCACAGCATAAATACACGTGTTGGTGCAGGAACTGAGAAGTTGAAGCATGAATCCGGCTGACTCAATGTCACTGGCCGTATAGAACTTGGCTTTTGTTATACGCAGAGAGATAACATGAAAAACGTGTGTGCTGCATTACAATTTAAAACTGCATGATATAATGAAGAGTAAAATGATGGATTTCCTTCGGTTCTCCATCTCTGGATCCTTGTGATTCTCTCCATTGCTGCGGCCCCTGGGTCTCCGGAGGATTCTAATGGCCGCGAAAATGTGCCTGGCGGTGAGAACATTGAACAGCAAACTCAGAATGAATGGGAGACAAGGAGTTAACACAAGATTGAACAAGTCAAACGCTGCCCATGCAGGTGAAATTAAAAATAATCAGTTTCAAGACACAACCCCAGGGTACATTGTCCATTATATATTCCGGGTCAAGTACAAAGTACCAGGGAATGTTTAGTAAACAGCTCAGCGCACTCACCACCCCGATAACAGCAGCCGCCGTTTTCTCGGTGCAATATTTTTTTTCAGCTTCTCACAACAAATGGCCACAAATCGATCAAAGGTGAAAACCACTGTGAACCAGACAGAAACCGCAGTGGATACAAAAATCAGGAAGTCAATGAGTCTGCACAGGGAGTAATTCTCCGGAATGAAACTGGGAAATAAATAATACCAATCCATTTCAATATCGGATTGGTGATAACGACCAGGAGATCGGCCGCTGCCATTCCCACCAGGTAGCGAGAGATACATTTGGAGAGACCGCACTTTCCTCGGGACAGGACCACAATTGCCACCAAGTTAACTGTGAGAGAGAGAAAAGGAAACAACGAAATTACTGATCAGACCTGGCGACAAAGCAGCAGTTTGACAGGATCTGGGGTGAAATTTCCAGCGTTGTAGCTGCTTCAAAGGGTGGAAACTGATTCACTGACCTGGGCAGCGATTTCGGGCAGAGAAATGTTTTGAAACACAATGATCAATAATGAATTGGGAAATGGATACAGAAACTGAATAAATTGAGCACCGGATCAACTAGAAGGGCCGAGTGAGGGGCGCAGTGCCGTTGGGGAAGGGAGAAGTGGTTTTACTGAGCGGGAATCCAACGGGTTAAATCCAGATTTGGGCTCCAGATGAATATGGAAGTGAGCGAGTTCCGGGAAGGTAGGAGACAGGGGGAGGTGCTGCTGGTTTGTTGCCCTGGGTTAAGAGAGCAGATAGGGGCTGGCACAATACGGGAAAGACCGAGATCCGCGACGGTGTGTTTGAGGCTTCGGATCGGATTGGACGAGGCAGCTGGATGCCGAGCCACTGAGTGAGATTGGGAGGGAGACAAGGAAAAGGACATGTTGGAGCTGGATTAGAGTCAGGTGCAGATGGTTTGGAAAAGCGGATAAGCTGAAGCAACGGATGAGGAGACAGAGGATTCAATGCAGTGGGAGGACAGGCTGGGATGCACAGAGACTGCAGCACAGTGTCAGAGGAAATATAATCTATAGGTCCCAATAACACAAAGCAATTGATGAATTCAACCTTTCATGTCAGGGAAAATAACGTGTTCAAGAAATTTGCTTTGCAAATTCAATTAAAGTTAAATTAAATTGCATTAATTAAGTTAGCCTCGTTTTTATTGAATTATGCTGGCATCAGCTGCTCGAACACAGTATCCTATTAATTGAATGCGATCAAGAAATCACTGATTTTATTCTTTAAATATATTTCAATTATTTGTATGTATTCAGTCAGTAAATAAGTAAAATGAATATTCACATAAACTGCCTGAGGATCTGATAGCGATAAACACACCCGGAGCGAATAAAATAAAACTCACAATCTCACAACATCTTAAGAACACCTTCAAATCAGATCACCTCTTCATAATTGCACTGGAAGTTTCAGCAGTTCATTCCAATTAGTAATTCACAACACTGCCACGCTCTCTCTTCCTCTCTCGCTTTCGCTCTCATTCTCTCTGTCACTCTTTCGCTCTCTCTCCCTGCCTCTCCCTTTGTCTCGTTCCGTCTCCCCCATGATTCCAACAGATAAAGTACAAACTAATACAACTTAACCTCCAAACATTGCATTTTACGGTGAATTATTTCACGGTGAAGCAGACAAGGAGATGTGAAAGAATCAGCAGCAAACTCCGTTCAGTAGCCAGACTTCTGGAGCTGCGTCAGATACACAGATAAGGGAATAATATTTCATAACAGTAATAACCAGTCAATACATTGAAATCCCAGTTAAACTGAATCATGTTATTGTGGAGGGAGGACATTCCGCTGCCTCCTTGTAACACTGGGACCGTGAGCTGTCTCATTATCAATCACTGAAAGCGGATATATGAATAAAATGTCCCAGGACAGGTTGGCTCCACAACAGGAAACTGTTAACAGCTCCTGACGGCCTGACACCAGCTCTGAGCCCAGACACCTGAATCCAATATATTCAGATGTAACGAGTCGCACGACACCAGGTTACAGTCCAACAGCTTTATTTGATATCACAAGCATTCGGAGCTTTGCTCCTTCGTCAGGTGAAGTGAAGATATGCATATAAGCACAGCATATATAGTCAGAGAACAATGCCAGGTGATTACAAATAATCTTTCTAACTGCCCTTTATCACACCTCTGCAGAGAGATAATCACAGCAATCAAAGAAGTGAATGATATTCAAACAGGTTAGTCAGGGAAGCATTACATCCAAGAATACTGAGGTGGGGTCACAAGGGATCAAATGTAGCAAATGCTGGGGTTTGTATTGAAAACAGATAACTTTTTTTTGCTGGAAATCGCAGCAGGTCCGGCCGCATCTGTGTATGGAGAAAAGGCCAACTACGACTTGAGTCTGGATCACTCTACTTCAGGTGGGGTTACATGTAGCGTGACATGAACCCAAGATCCCGGTTGAGGCTGTCCTCATGGGTGCGGAACTTGGCTATCAATTTCTGCTCGACGATTTCGCGTTGTCGTGGGTCTCGAAGGTCGCCTGGGAGAACGCTTACCCGAAGATCGGAGGCTGAATGTTCTTGAATGCTGAAGTGTTCCCCGACTGGGAGGGGATCTTCCTGCCTGGCGATTGTTGTGCGGTGTCCATTCTTCCGTTGTCGCAGCGTCTGCATGGTTTCCCCGATGTACCATGCTCCGGGGCATCCTTTCCTGCAACGTATGAGTTGGACAACTTTGGCCGAGTCACAGGAGTATGAACCATGTAACTGGTGGGTGGTGTCCTCTCGTGTGATGGTGGTAGATGTGTCGATGATCTGGCATGTCTTGCAGAGGTTACCGTGGCAGGGTTGTGTGGTGTCGTGGTTGCTGTTCTCCTGAAAGCTGGGTAATTTGCTGCGAACGTGGTCTGTTTGAGGTTAGGTGGCTGTTTGAAGGCGAGTAGAGGAGGCGTGGGGATGGCCTTAGCGAGGTGTTCGTCGTCATTGATGACATGTTGAAGGCTGCGGAGAACATGGCGTAGTTTCTCCGCTCCGGGGAAGTTCTCTCCCGTGTTTGTCTTCTGAGGAGGTCTATGGGATTTTTCGCTTTGTCCCGTCGGAACTGTCGATCGACGAGTCGAGCGTCATATCACGATCTTCCGAGGGCGTCATTCAGCGTCTGTTGGTGTCCATCGCGTTCCTCATCGTCTGAGCAGATCCTGTGTATTCGCAGGGCCTGTCCATAGGGGATGGCCTCTTTGACGTGGTTAGGGTGGAAGCTGGAGAAGTGGAGCATCGTGAGGTTGCCCGTGGGCTTGCGGTAGAGTGAGGTGCTGAGGTGCCCGTCTTTGATGGAGATTCGTGTGTCCAAGAAAGAAACTGATTCTGAGGAGTAGTCCATGGTGAGTTTGATGGTGGGCTGGAACTTGTTGATGTTTTCGTGTAGTCTCTTCAGTGATTCTTCGCTGTGGGTCCATAGGAAGAAAATGTCGTCGATGTATCTGGTGTATAGCGTTTGTTGGAGGTCCTGTGCAGTGAAGAAGTCGTGCTCGAACTTGAGCATGAAAATGTTGGCGTATTGGGGTGCGAATTTGGTCCCCATGGCTGTTCCGTGTGTTTAGGTAAAGAACTGGTTGTCGAAGGTGAAGACATTCTGAACCAGAATGAAGCGGATGAGTTGTAGGATGGCGTCTGGAGATTGGCTGTTGTTGGTGTTGAGTACTGAGGCTGTCGCAGAGATTCCGTCATCGTGGGGGATACTGGTGTAGATTGCCGAGACGTCCATCGTGGTTCAAATGGTCGATAGGTGCTGAGTTTTTGTAGGAAGTCTGTAGTTTCGCGACAGAAGCTGGGGGTTCCCTGCATGATGGGTTTCAGGATGCCCTGGACGTATCCAGAGAGGTTCTCACACAGGGATCCGTTGCCTGATACGATAGGACGTCCGGGTGTGTTGGCTTTGTGTATCTTTGGGAGGCAGTAGAAGTCTCCCACGCGGGGATTACGTGGGATGAGAGCGCGTAGGATGCTTTGAAGGTCTGGATCGAATGTCTTGATCAGTTTGTTGAGCTGGTGGGTGTGTTTTTTGTCGGATCTGCGGGTAACCGTCTGTAGTGTTCCTGGTTGTCCAGTTGTCGGTATGCTTCTTTGCAATAGTCCTTTCTGTTCTGTATGTCGATGGCTCCTCTTTTGTCCGCTGGTTTGTTGACGATGTTGAGGTTGGTCTTGAGAGCTTCGATGGCGTTGCGTTGTGCTCGGGTGACATTCTGGACTGTCTAGTGAGTGCAGCTGATGAATCTGACGTTGTCACATCTACTGACAGCTTGAGCATACATGTCAAGCTTGGGGCAGTGACCCTCCAGAGGGGTCCAATTTGACTCTTTCTTCTTCGGTTGCTGTACCGCGGATCCCTCTGTCTGCTGTTCCGGATCATTGATTGTCTCATTGGGTTCGCTGCTGACATCTTAGGATTTGTGGAAGAATTCCCGGATCCTCATTCTCCTGATGAATTCCTCTGTGTCCGCCGCGAGACTGATGGGGACAATTTTGGTGTTGGGGCAGAAATTGAGCCCTCGGCTGAGAACTTCGATTTCGTCTGGTTGAAGGGTGTGGTCGGATAAGTTGGCGATGGACTTCCCTGTGGTTGCAACCGTGGTACCGGGGGAGGCTTGGTTGATGCTTGTGGTGATGCCGAGTTTCTCAAGCTTCCTGCTCTTGGTTTGCATGCAGGCAGCGTAGTTCCGTTGCCTCGTGAACTATTGTCTTTTGTGAAGCATTGACGAGAAGTTAGCAGTTCATTATCTCTATAAAAGTAGATATGACCGCGATATTTTCGGGTCCCGGTGCCGGTTATGGTGACCGTTTCTCCTTCTAATTACATCCCAGTCGATTATACAAGAGATAGTGGATCTTGGTAAGATGAATGGAAAGAACATTAAATGAACAACTGAACAATGGCAGGCCTTCCAGGAAGAGATGGTTCGGGTACAGTGTCGAAACATTTCTACGTGGGGTAACGAAGTGCATCCAAACTTAGAGCTCCCTGGATGACTGAAGATATAGAGAATAAAATGAAACAGAAAAGGAGGCTTATGCCAAATGTATAGTTCATAATACAGTAGGCAGCCAAGCTGAATGCAGAAAGTACAAGAGGAGATCTAAAAATGGAAATAAGAGGGGCAAATAAAGAGTATGAGAATACTTTAGCGACTATTATAAAAGGTAACCCAAAAATCCTTTCGAAACATATAAATCGAAAAAGGATAGTCAAAGGAAGGGTGGGACCAATTAGGGAAAATGGAGATCTTCGTGTGGCGGCAGAGGGCATGGCTGGCGTACTAAATGAATATTTTGCATCCGTCTCCACTGGAGAAGAAGATGCTGTCATTGCAGCAGTAAAGGAGGAGGTAGTAGCGATATAGGATAGGATAAAATAGATAAAGTGGAGATACTTAAAAGATTGGCAGTTCTCAAAGTAGAAAAGTCATTTGGTCCAGATGGGATGCATTCTCGGTTACTGAGGGAAGTAAAGGTGGAAATTGAGGATGCTCTCGCCACAATCTTCCGTTCCATCTTAGGTATGGAGACGGTGTCAGAGGACTGGAGGATTGCAAATGTTACACCCCTGTTCAAAAAAGGCGAGAGTAATGAACCCGGAAATTACAGACCAGTCAGCCTAATGTTGGTGGTGTGGAAACTTCGAAAGACAATAAACCGGAATAGAATTAAATGGCACTTGGCAAGATATGGGCTAAATTAAATCAGAACTGATTTGTTAAAGGCAAATCGTGCTTGACTAATTTGACTGAGTTATTTAATGAATCAATAAAGAGGGTTGATGAGGGCACTGCGGTTGATATTGTGCATATGGACTTTCCAAAGGTATTTAATAAAGTGCCCACGTAATAGACTGGTTAGCAGAATTACAGCCCGTGGACTTAAGGGGACAGTGGCGGGGGATAATACGTTGAATGTGGAGGTTGGTGGCATGGAACTTGTTCTTTTGTTGAACAACTTTTCCTTTCACTCCACTCAATTCCTCCAAATAAAATGCGTCGCTCTGGGAACCTGTACGAGTCCGAGCGATGCCTGCCTTTTTGTGGAATATGTGGAACATTCCTTGTTCCAGCCCTGCTCAGGTCCCCTTCCTCACCTCTTTTTCCAGTACATCGATGACTGTATCGGTGCCGTTTCCGACTACCTCCAGAACTGGAAAATGTCATCAACTTTGCTTCTAATTTCCAGCATTCACTCAATTTCAGATGGTCTATCACCGACTCTACCCTTTCCTTCTTCGACATCGCTATATCCATTTTTGTGGATAGGCTGTCAACCAATATCGATTATAAGCCCACTGACTCTCACAGCTACGTTGATTACACTTCCTCCCACCCCGCTTTCTGTAAGGTCTCGATTCCCTTCTCCCAGTTTCTCCATCTCCATCGCATCGGTTCTGATGATACCACATTCTTCAACAACACGACCGATATGTCTTTCTTTTTCCTCAACCGAGGATTCCCCTACACTCTAGTTGACAGGGCCATCGACCGTGCCTGTCTTATTTCCACCCCTCCCCCCCGCCTATAAGAACCATGTCAGAGTCCTCATTTACCACCCCACCAGCCACCAAATTCAACGCATCATCTTCCGCTATTTCTGCCGCCTCCAGCACGAACCCAACACCAAATACATCTTCCCCTCCCCTCCCCTTTCAGCATTCCGAATGGACCGCTCCCTCTGTGACAACCTGGTCCACTCTTCTATCACCCCCAACACCCGCTCTCCTCCCCATGGCACTTCCCCGTGCGAGCGCAGGAGATGCAAGACATGCCCTTTCAACTGCTCCCCTCCCACCGTCCAGGGCCACAAACTCTCCTTCCAGGTGAAACAGTGATTTACTTGTACTTCTTCCAATTTTGTCAACTGTATTCGCTGCTCACGATGCGGTTTCCTCAACATTGGGGAGACCAAACGCAGATTGGGTGATCCCTTTGCTGAACACGTCCACTCAGTCTGCAAGCGTGATACTGACCTGCCGGTCGCTTACCATTTTAATTACTCGTCCCATTCCCACTCTGACCTCTGTGTCCTCGGCCTCTTACACTGTTCCAATGAAGCTCAACGTAAGCTCGAGAAACAGCACCTCATCTTTCGATGAGGCACTTTCCAACCTGTATGTGCACAAATCTTTGAGAATGGCAGGGCAGGTTGAGGAAGCGGTTAAAAAAGCATACTGGATCATTGGCTTCATAAATAGAGGCAAAGAGTACAAAAGTATGGAAGTCATGATGAACCTTTATAAAGCAATGGTTCGGCCACAGCAGGTGCATTGTGTTCTGTTGTGGGCACCGTACTTTAGGATGGATGTGAAGGCCTGAGAGATTTACTGGAATGATTCCAGGGATGAGGGACTTTAGTTAAGTGGATTGACTGGAGAAGCTGGGGTTGTTCTCCTTGGAACAGAGACAGTTCCGAGGAGAATTGATCGAGGTGAAATCATGAAGGGTCGAGACCGAGTTGATAGAGAAAAACTGTTCCCATTGGCTGAAGCGTCAAGAACCAGAGGACATAGATAAAAGGTGATTGGCAAAGCAACCAATGGTGACATGAGGAAAAACGTGTTTACACAGCGAGTGGTTAGGATCTGGAATGCACTGCCCCAAGGGGCGGTGGAGGCAGATTCAATCTTGGCCTTCAAAAGGGAACTGGATATGTACTTGAAAGGAAAAAATTGCGGGGCTACGGGGATGGGGCGGGGGAGTGGGACTAGCTGGATTGCTCTTGCATGGAGCCGACACAAACTCGATGGGCCGAATGGCCTCCTTCCGCGCTGTGACCTTTCAATGGTTCTCGGATTCTTTCTCCAGATGCTGCCTCACATCCTGAGTATTTCCAACATATTGTGTATTTATCAGAAGCCATCTTTTTTTCTTTTATTGGAGGAGGATGTTGTGGTCAACCGTCTCAACGGCAGCAGATTGGTTGGGAAGGATGAGGAGGTATAATTTACCACGATCACATTCATCGAGGATGCCATTTGTGACTTCGATTAGGGGCGTTTCAGTCCTGCGGCAGGGGCGGTCACCTGATTGGAAGAGTTCAAAAATGGAGTCGCGGGAAAGATAGGCACTGTAAGAATTCTGGGAATTCCACCTTTTCCCTGAGTATGGAAAACTTTGGCCATTGACTAAAATCCTAAGATGGAAGGATAGGTGAGAGGTCACCAGACGAATCAACAACACACACAGTGGAATGTGGGAGAATTACTGCTTCAGACATGTTTCTGTTTTAATGTCAAACCTACAGCAGGTGATCAACACTCAGCACTAATTCGAGAGGCAGTCGGCCATTGAGAGAGGCAACTGCTCCAGACGTGGTGGGGCCATGTCGTTGTTTTAAAGCAAAACCTATCAACACCTAGGACGTTGGCTACAAAAGGAGCTCTGTATACCAGGTGATCAACAAATCGGAATTAACAATGGCCCATCGAGAAAAGCAATTGCAACATGATGAGTGACAATCAAAAGACACCAACGATTCTTAAGGACTTTGTAAGAACTGCTTAAACAGACATCAAGTGCCTCATTTAAGTGACGAAGACCACTGTAAGAGAGGGGTATATAAGTGGAAACTCGAAACCTCTCTCTCTCTCTGGCTCTTGTTTGCTCTTGTGTTCTGCTCCTTTTGTTCTGCCTATCTCTTGGAGGAGAGCAGCTTCCAGCGAAACCAATGAACCCTACGTGAGAGAACCGGTCAGCCAGACCTGCAAGAGCAGAGGATTAGTGAGCCTCGACCATACGTGTGTGTGTGTGATAGGTGTCTCCAGGGTCACCACCAACCTCTTAGTTTAGCGGGATAAAGTACTGTAGTGAGTGTGTGTAACTCAATGTACTGTGTAGGACCGTTTGTGTCGTTATCTTGTTCGTGTTGACGGTATAATAAAACAAAAATTCAAATTCAATTCAAACACCGAGTTTGTGTGTTCTTTCTGCTATTCGATTGCGTGATCCATCACCGGGTGTGTTAGCGTAGGACCTGTTTTCCTGGACCCCCGATCCGCGAGCTATAAGTCTTCCTTGGCTAGACCGGTGACCAGATATCTTCATCGATCAATAAGTTGAGAACAACCCCAAAACACCCTACAAGGAAATGGTAAGTCAGGCAGGAGTAACAGGCAGTGTGCCCGTTGGATCACTGAGGATTGAAAGGGATGGAAAGGCGGATTAACAGCTATGCTTACACGAAGATTAATGTGGCTAAACAGTGGGTTCTGGACGTGGTACACTCCAGCAGCCCGCAACAGAGTGCGGCGGTGGGGACGGGGTCCAAAGACCGTAAGAAGTCTAAGGAGAAGGCCGTTTGGTTGCTGTATCTAGTGAAACAAGTCCAGCTGTGAAGAGAGCAGCTGGACCGGCGAGAGCAGGAACTAAAGGCAGCAGATAGGGTAGCAGAAGCAAGGGGTGTAGTGTCGAGCCGGTTGTTAGAAAGGCTCCACTACACAGAGCGTGAGATGAGTAACCAAGGAAACGCCTCCCGGACTGAGGTAGTATTCCTCAGGGGTGAGCTGACCGAGGCAAGAACCCTGGTTAGGAACAGTCGGGATGAAATACGGGCATTAGAGTATGAGAATGCAGAGAGAGAAGAGCGCCTTTGGGATACGAGGGCCGCGTATATGGTGATGAAAGAAACGACCCAAGGAGGGACAGATCACAGTCTGTGCCAGGAAAAGATTCAGGAGTTAACCCAAGCTCTGTCCAACGCCAGAGGAATGATGTGTCTTGTAGCGCCGGGGGCAGCCTCGTTGGCCAAGGATGGGAGAAAATGGGAAGGTAGCACAGCGGAATCCGAGTTAAGTGTGGCCGTAGGGACCCAGGGTGGGACTGACGGGGGGAGACTACCCCAAAGGACGGTGTTGAGCATCCCCGATGGTCCGACGGGGCCAGGGAAGACTAAGGAACATGGGAAGTCCGTAGTGTCCAGGGGGGCTTGAGGATCCCATGGTTGCGGGGAACCTGGAAGGCCCGACGAGATCCGGGTACCCCGGGTATGCGAGAGACCCCAATGGCCCAGTGAGGCCAGGGAATCTCAGGGACATGGGAAGTCCGGAGGGTCAGGGGAGGCTCGAGGATCCCATGGGTAGGGGAGCTCTGGAAGACCCGAATTGGTCTGGACACTCCGCTGGGAACAGAGGGAGGCCTCTGGTCCATCCAGTGAGGGCAGGGGAGCTCCAAGGAAAGGGAAGCCTCGAGGGTCCGGTCAGGCCGAGGCTACCCATGTGCCCTGTGCGACAGCAGAAGTTTGGCCCGCCGACAGATAACGGCGTCCGAGGGCAGTTGCAGAGTGACTACCTGAATTCCATTCGACACGCAGCAGTTACAGGCAATGGTGGAGAGAAGGGGATGCCTCCGTTCGTTTTGCTACGACAGAGCAGGTTGGTGGGGTCCACGGGTGTAATGAGGAGGAGATCAACAAGCTCATGTTGTTCTCCGTAGATGGGCGTCTGTACGGAAGCCTCCCGTCCGCCGTTAAGCACCGGGGCGGACGTACAGAAGAGCTGAATGAAGAAATCCTCAGAGCCATGGGTCATCATAAGAGTAGTCCGTTTGCCCAGGTTGAAAGGACGAAGCAGCTACCGGACGTGATTCAGTTGTGGTCGGTGTACAGCAGGGCCACGGTAGGAATAGTGGGAGACAGGCGAGCGCATCGACAACTGGATCGATGGGGAAGGCCCCAATCTTACCGAGGAAGTGGTGGTGCGCCGGCTCACAGCGGCGGACCAGAATGACACCGGGGATGTGCCAAAGGGGAAGGGGAAACTCCATGAGGCTCATCACGCTGAGAAAAGGAGAGAATGGCGTCATGAAGGGGGTAGTGGGCCCCCGATAGAACTTAAAAGGAAGTGGCGCACCGATGGGGGTAATGGGCCCTCAAACGTAACATGCTTCGGGTGCGGGAGACTGCCCTCGGCCGGATCGGCTGGTGGAGAGAAACTGCCAGGAGCGCATACAGGACGGCGATGCTCAGGAGCTCGCACTGTTGATACGTGCCATGAGACAGGTCCTGGCGCAGGGGAAGAGGAAGCTCGACGCAGCCGTGCCTAGACCCTGTTGCACCCCCATAGCCCTGACTAGAGAGCGCCAAGCCCGTACTCCTGTGTCCTGTGCACTATGACGAATGGGGCAGAAACTGCGTGGACATGGAGGTGGAAGGGGTCAAGGGGGAGTATCTGATTGACACCGGGGCATCGAGCACTGTGATCATGGAAGATAACCCGGCCACTTCACTCCTGTCCAGCGTGAAGCTATTCGACCTAGTGGGCTTCACAGGAGACGAGCAGGCAGTCGCGATTATCAAGCCACATGATGTCCACCTGGGAACACTTCGCACACGGTGGAAGGTGGTGCTTCTCAGGTGGAAGCAGACGGGATCCGGTGTCCTCGGGGCCGACGTCATGTTGGCGCACAGAGTGATAGTGGATCTCCAGAACCACTGCTTGTGAGGAGCAGGGGGTTCCGAGAAGGCAGAAGAAGTGTTAGTTATCCCAACAGCTAGGGATAGCGAAGGGAGCTGCTGTGCCTTGCGGCAGAAGGGGAGCTACGACCTGGCGGATCTGGTCACAAGCAACCCGGCCCCGTTCCATGATCGTGGCGGAATGATGGAAATGGAGGTCTGGATCGAGGGGGACCCGATGTCACGGCCACAGAAGCAGTACGGCTTCCTGAAGGAAGCCGAGACGGACCTGCAGACAGCACTGGGATCCTTTGTAGAGCAGGGGGTGTTGAGAACGATAGCCATCAACGTGAACTCGCCATTGTGGCCGGTTAAGAAACCGGACGGGTCGTGGCGAGCCATGGTGGACTATCGCATCCTCAACAAAAATATCCCAGCGTGCGCACCCACGGTCGCAGCCGTCGCCGAGTTGATAGGGAGAATTCCAGCCACCGCTGGAGTGTTTACGGTGCTGGACATTTCCAACGGGTTTTGGTCCATACCACTGAAAAGGGAGGACCAGTACAAGTTCGCGTTCACGTTCAAGGGACAGCAGTATACGTGGAAGTGCCTGCCCTAGGGGTTTCATAATAGCCGCTCCATTTTCCACCAGAGCATGGCTGAAGACCTGAAGGCGTTCAGCCAATCCCACCAGTTGGTACAATATGTAGATGAACTCTTGCTCTTCTCAGTAGGGGAGGAGGAGCATGGGGCCCTATTAGACGAGTTAGTTGGGTTGCTCAAGGAGGCGGGGTTGAAGGTAACCTCAAAAAGGCCCAGGCTGGTCTGGAGGAGGTCAAGTTCTTGGGTCTGACCATATGGCAGGAGAGAGAGCGATAGATGAGGCAAGTAGGGAAGCGGTAAGGGAGTTGCCAGAGCCAAAGGACATTACGGGGGTAAGGTCTTTTCTGGGACTTACCGGGTACTGCCGAGACTTTATTGACGGCTACGCTGCCACAGCAGGCCCAGAATGGGAGTGGAATTCCAACTCCAAGGAAACGTTTGAGCGCCTCAAAAGGGATCTCCTGACAGCGCCAACACTAGGGGCTGTGAATGGGTGGGAGGACTTCTCTCTGGAGGTGGCTGCCGGCGAGGACAGCTTGGGGGCCGTGCTGCTGCAGGAGTGGCATGACAACCTGAGGCCCGCAGTGTACGCCTCCCGAGTCCTCACGGATGTCGAGGGGGGGTACTCCAACCGCGACTGGCACCTCTTGGCCATGCATTGGGCCGTGAAGAGTTTCCATCTCTTCACGGGGTTATCCCCGATAACTCCATTAACCCATCACACCACCACTCAGATGCTGCTGAACGGCAGGATCAAGCACGGCACAGTGAACAGTGCTCGCATTGCGCGCTGGACCTTGCTCAGCTAAATCTGAAAGTGCAGGGACGCACGGAGCCACGCTTGGCGCTGAACCTCCTTTATACGGGAGAGCCCCATAGGTGCTCGGTCGAGGGGGTTTGGGACCAGGATATAGGTTTCAAGACCGGTATTTGTCCTACCAGCCGGGATATCTATGTTGATGGGTCCAGTTCGGTGGTGAAGGGCGAGAGGCTCACAGGTTGCAGGATTTATGACCCTGAGAACCAGATGGAAAGGGCAATTAAACTCCCGGCAAAATTGAGCGCCCAACAAGCTGAACTCATGGCGGTTGCATAAGTGGTCACGCACCCCGCTCTGTTTCTCCCTCCTTACACCATTTGCTCAGACTAGATGTTCAAGTGTAACTCGTGTCCTGAGTATCTGGCGATCTGGAGCCGGCGTGGTTTCAGAGCGGCGGATGGGAAGCCCCTAGTAACAGCACCATTATTGAGGAGAATCCTGAGCGCCGTTGAGGGGAAGGAAGGATTCTGTATCAATAAGATTAAGGCCAACTCAAAGAATGAGCCCCGATGGAAGGGGAATTCTAGCGCAGACGAGCTGGCCAAGAAGGGGGCCAGAGAGGGAGAAGTATGGGACCCCTATCCGATAGGCCCGGTAGGGGCGATTCGAGACAAAGGAGGGACACAGGGGGTAGTGTTAGCCACAGACATGCAGCGGGTGCAGGAGCAGGACCTCGAGATCAAGGCGGTCATACGGGCGTTGAAAGAAGGAAAGAATGTACAAGGGCGTAAGGAGGGGCCGATTTAACTTTGAAGCAAGGAATGCTGTTTAAGGGGGACAAATGGGTAGTCCCGGAGCAGAACCGGGAGGATTTCCTCCAGCTGGCACACGGGGTCCAGGAGCGGGGCACCCTGGGCCAGAGACAACGTGGAAGCGGGTAGAAGAGGCTGGGTGGTGGCCTCAACTTAGAGGGGACGTACGCAATTACCGCACTCACTGTTTGGTGTGCGCGACGAACAACCCCGATCCCCAGCGAAGGAAGGCAGTTTTGGGCCACGTTGGAAGGGTAGAGGGGCCATGGCGGTCCCTGCAAATCGATTACATCAGGCCGCTGCCGACCACGAGGTCGGTGGACAGGCATTGTCCAGTGGTGGTAGACGTGTTTTCGAAGTGCTGGTCGGCCACAACATTAGCAACCGCGAGGTTGCTGGTGAGGGAGGTGTTCTCCCGGTGGGGGTTGCCACATGTGGTGGAGTCAGACCAGGGGAGCCACTTTACAGGAAGGGTAATGCAGGCCAGGCTTCAGCTTTTGGGAATACAGGGGAAGTGGCATGTGTCCCACAAATCCAGTCGTCGGGAATTGTGGAATGCATGAACGGGACCCTGAAGGAGAGATTAAGGAAGGATATTGGCGCTTTTTCCAGGCGGTGGGATGAGGCCCTTCCTACGATCGTCATGGGAGTACAGGCCAGGCCGTCCCAGAGCACCGGGTATTCCCCACATCAGTTAATGACGGGGAGAGAGATGAGGACCCCCACGCATTTGTTGGCACTAGGCTTGAATGAGTCGCAGTTCAGGGAAGTGAAGCGAGACCGGTTTATCAGTTACCTTCACGAGACACTGCTGGCGATTTAGCTGCAAGCTGCAGGTAATATAGGGGGGCAGCACAGGCAGAATCAGTTACTGCTGGAGCCACAGCGCTGCCAGGAATGGAAGGTCGGGGACCAGGTGATGGTCCGTAACTACGGCCGCGTAGGGGAGTTCGAGCCACTGCACATGGGGCCATTTAACATCGTATATAAGGCTAGCCCCATGGTTTATGCAGTGAAGCTCCCCAGGAGGACGAGATGGCTGCACATCAATCAGTGCAAGCTATATACTCCTGGGGAGGAGAGAAGGGCAGCCAACGTGAAGGACGGCATAGGTCAGGTGTCCTCGTTGGCGTGCCGTGGTCTCCCACTGATCATGTGGGATCACGTGGTTGAGGCCAGGGTAGGGGTGAAAGGAACGACCGGGTGCGTCGGCCACCGGAGCGGTGGACGCCACCAAACTCACCCCCGTGGAGTCGCAAAAAACCCGGCTAGTTCCCCTGCAGTCGTGGGTGGCTTTGTCGACAACCATGTATATAATCGTTTCAGTTTGTGTTGTACAGTTTCGCAATCATGTTTGTTTTATAATCATGGAACTGTGGACGTAGTCGCCTCGAACCGAGGATTATGTTGGAGTTTGTTTGTTTTTTGGGTTTCAGAGGGCATGAAGGCCCAGCGGAAAGGGGCAGCACACGGCGCCATGTTGACAATGGCATTCATCCTGGGAATGCTTCAGACCGTGAGCGCAAAGAGGACAGATATCGAAGCATCCTACGTGTACGGATGTACTGGAGGACTCGGACCGACGGTGACTAATGGGGGCGCGGGCAGAGTGGACGGACAGGGTCAGTATTCCTATGTGGGGCGGTGGTCTGGGTGGGTAGGGTCGAATTCGACGCGCTCCCTGAATGAGACTGGGTACACCTTCAGGGAAGCATCCGTGCCATGTCCAGGGACTCGGATAGTCACCAACAGGGTCAGGATAGCGGAAGGCAAGCGCGTCTGCCTCAGATGCGCGGGACACAATTCCCTGGGAAGATGGTGGTGGTTGAGGAAGTTAGATCAGGATAAGAGCAACGCCATAGCAGCCTGGGAGAGGCGAGGGAACGACACCTACCGGTCTATCATAGGGAAACAAGGGGGTGCAGAAGTGTGTTGGAACAAGTGGTGGAAGGATGAACAAGGGATTTATTTGTGTGTGTGGGGGTCGTTGTGGGTCTGTCCGAAGGGTGTGTCCATTGCCTTCCAGAGGCAATGGCAGGACGAAGGGACAGGTATGGGATGGTACAGGAGTCACATTCCCTGTGTGTCCCTGGATCCCTACAACACAATAAATGCCGCCAAATTTTGTGACACAGGAGAAGAGGCCCCGCCAATACCCCGATCGGTTCGGGAAGATGAGATAGGTTGTCCGCACACCACAACGGGTCCCGAGAATGGGTCAGTGTTAGTGCCCTCGGGAAGGGTATTATACCACGAGGTACACCATCAGATCGCCTCAGTGATTCTGAGCCTCATGAGACTCCAGTTACCGTCATGGTGCCCGGTAGAGACGGAGCAATTGTACGAGACATCGCTCGGAACCATGTACCATCAGTTCTATGAATTAAGCTAAGGTGAGGATCACTCAAATGTTGAGAAAGGCGCCAGGGAAGGCACCGGTTATAGTCGGTCCAAGCGCAGACTGATAAACAATGCTGCGACTGCGTTCAGTACGGGAACGTCGGTGATTAACAGTCTGGATAATGCTGAGTTACAGGTGCAGATAAACACCCTCAGGAACCAGTTGCGAAAGGTCCTGGGGAACGGGAACGAGATTGTTACGAATGAGTTGCATGAGGACCAAGCAATGACCATTTACTTGCTTGAAGTGATTGCTCAGTTTGAGTCTCATGCTCGTACCATAAACGATTTAATGATGGAAGATAAGAATGCCTCTGCTCAGGGGGCGCGGAACGACGCTTGCATCTTTTACGGTGCCTGGATGTGTAGCTGATAGTGAAGAGGATAGCTGTAGACTCCAAGAAGATATCAATGAGTTGGTGGAATGGGTGGTAAAGTGGCAAATGGAGTTCAACCCGTAGAAGTGTGAGGTAATACAGTAAAAGGGAATACGCATTAAATGGGAACATATTGAGAGGGGTCGAGGAAGTGAGAGACCTTGGAGTGCATGTGCACAGGTCCCTGAAGGTGGCAGTACAGTTAGATAATGTATTGAAGAAGGCATACGAGACGCTCTCCATTATTAGCCGAGGTATAGAAGACAAAAGTAGGTATGTAATGATGGAACTGTATAAAACGCTGGTAAGGCCACAGCTGGAGTATTGTGCGTAGATCTGTTCAGCACATTACAGGAAGGACGTAATTGCTCTGGAGAGAGTGCAGAGAAGATTAAAAGAATGCTGCCAGAGCTTGAAAGTTGCAGCTACGAGGAGAGATTTGATAGCTTGGGGTTGTTTTCCTTGGAGCAGAGGAGGCTGAGAGGAGACTGGATTGAGGTGTATAAAATTATGAGGGGCCCAGATAGAGTAGACAGGAAGTACCTGTTCCCCGAGCAGAGAGTTCAAGAACTAGAGGACATAGATTTAAGCTGATTGGCGCAAGGATTAGTGGGGACATGAGGAAAAACTTTTTTACGCAGAGAGTGGTGGGTGTATGGAAATCGCTGACCGAATTGGTGGTAGAGGCAGGGACCCTGAACTCTTTTAAAAAGTATCTGGACCTGCACCTAAAGTGCAGAAAGCTGCAAGGCGACAGACAGGGTGCTGGAACGTGGGATTAGAATGAGCACCTGGTTGTGTTTCGAGCCGGCGCGGACATGATGGGACGAATGGCCACCTTCTGTCTGTATCTTTTCTATAGTTCAATGGTTCTATGACAACACAAAGACATTGGAAGGGTCAAGAGAGGCAATGTTTTTGTCAGCGTACATCTGAAAGCTGGTCCATGTCTGTGGACAATGTCACCAAAGGACAGCATGTAGATGAGGAAGAGGAGGGAGTCAAGGGTTGAACCTTTATGGACTTCAGGTATAACGGTGATAGGGTGAGAAGAGAAGCTTCTCCTCGCTATGATCACATAGTTGAGTGGAACCAAGCGAGTGTAGTCCCACCAAAAGAGGAAAAGAGGCCAGTGTCAGATGAATGATCAGTTCACGGGAGGTTGTTCTCTAGGTGTGGAGGAGAGAGCGGAGATGGGGAGGGGTGGATCATGGAGGTATTTAAACACCAGGATGAAAATTTTCATTGTTAGGCATTAGGGAACTGAGATTCAGTGAGGGTCAGTGAGGCCGAGAAGGACCTGTTGCTGGTTGGAAGGTGGAGGTTGTGTGGCAGGCCAGGATTGCATTGGAGGAATGGAGGGGACAGAGGTATTGATGAGGATTTCAATGGCAATGGGCTGAGGAAGGAATGCAGGCGAGTGAGGGAAGCACGGGGCCTTTGTGATTGAGGTCAAACCGGGTCATTAGTTCAGCGCGGGGATACATGGGATCAATTTTATTGGAGCTGTCAATCAATGTAAAATAAACGGGTAAAAATCTGCAGTAAAACAATGGAGAGAGGAATGGCAATGAAGCTCGTTCAGTGCCCCACCCCTAATATCACCCACAGTCACTTCCCAGCTGCAATCCTCAACGTGGCCTTTAACTGTCCCCTGGTCAGAGACTCAAAATTTATATTGTAACTGATAAACTGCAGGAACAGAGTGAAACGGGTCTGCTTGTGTCCCTGGATTCAATGTACACGCGGAGCAATCGGTAAAATTTATAAATGAATGGCAGGAGTGAACAGTCAATATAATTATCTGAAAACTGTAAATGAAGCCGCTCTGATTCCTTTCTGAGCACAGCGTTTAACATTATTCCTCAGAGAGGTCTCATTAAGATAATGTCCTGGACTTTGTGATGTTTGTGATATCTGCACATCATTGTTTGCATTGGATACAAAGCTGCTGATGTAATGTGTTTGTTCAGGTGACTGTAACTAATAGTAATGATCAGGGGTATAACCGTGTCAGTGGAGATTTATCCCCTGTATAAATCAGGCTCATTGCAATGTATCAGCACAGAGTGCCTGCCGGAGCTGCCGTTTTCAGATCAGCAAAAGTCACTGCTTCTCAGAGAAATGGGATATCCAGTAATGTTTCAGATCGAATGCATTTACTATCCTGTTCTTGCAGCCATTGGAGTTCCGGGTAAGCCGTTAACTCATCTGTGAATATTGTAAATCGGTGTTACCTGTGCTGCTCTACTCGGCATTTTTTTTCTCCCACCATGTTTTACACAGCCGCCTGTTCTGTTCTATCAGTTGAATGATGAATTGTTTAAAGTCTGCGCTTTTGGTCTTGTTGGAGCTGCATTATACCTGTAATGAATGTTTTATATCCGAAACTGGTATTATTACACGATTATTCCCTGCACTGAAAGTATTGTAGAGTAATGCTACTTCCTCAACTTCAAAGCATTTGTTCTTTTAGCAGCTGCATTGTACCTGTTATCTTTGTATCCCAACCCTGGCATTGTTACTGGGTTATTCACTGCCCTGAATGTATTGTTGAATAATGGTACGTCCTTAACTTCTAAAAGTTCGGTCTTGTAGCAGTTGCATTATATTTGTAGTGAACTTTGTTTATCCAACCCTGGCATTGTTACTGGATTATTCTCTGTACTCAATGTATTGGAATCAGGTGTCTGGGCTACGAGCTGGTATCAGACCATCAGGAGCTGTTAACAGTTTCATATTGTTGAACTAATCCATCCTGGGATATATTTTCATAGATGAGTTTTCTGTGATTGAGTGGTGATTCTCAGTGTTACAAGGAGGCAGCACAATGTACTCTCTCCACAATAACATGTTTCAGTTTAAATGCGATTTCAATGTATTTATTAGTTGTCACTGTTATGAAATATTATTTCATTACGTTTGTGTCAGACGCAGCTCCAGATGTTTGGCTACTGAACTGAGTTTGCTGCTGATTCTTTCATAAACCATTGTCTGCTTCACTGTGGATGAATTATCTGTAAAATGCAATGTTTTGAGTTGATGTTGTATCAGTTTGCACTTTATCTGTTTGGAATCATGATCCCTTCTATTAATCTGTAGATTACAAGCAGCAGTAATGTGGCGTTAAGTTAATTGAACAATGCTGCCATCTAACGCTGTACTTTTAATTACAGGAGAACGAATTTCAATCATTGTGAGGTGTGTCTGGAAGAGGCATTCGATTCTGTTCATTCCATGCATTGCAGATGATGTGAACAGTGTAGGTGAACAGGTGGAGACTTGGATGATCTGTAGGAACATTAAACTGTTCATAGAGGCTTCAACATTTAACAAACTGTTACTGAGAATAGGATCATTGAAACACGGGGCTGGGGAAGAGAAAGCAGACGCAGGATGTTTGGATTTACTCGCATGTGAAAAGGGGCATTGAGAAAGAGGGTAGGGAGAGCACAGAGAGATGGAGAGGAGCTATAGAGAACGCGACTCAGAAGGAAAACGAGGGGGAGGAGGAGAAGAAACGAGAGAGAGACAGACAGAGAGAGAGACAGACAGACAATGGGCAACAGCGAGATAGAAATAGAGACACACGCACAGAGAATGAGTGGGAGAGACAGAGAAAGAGGGGGATCCAGCGGCAGCGGTGTGAATAATTCATCGGAATGAACTGCTGAAACTTCCAGTACAATTATGTCGAGGAAATGAGACTTGAAGCTGTTCTTAGGATGTTTTCAGATTGTGAGAGTTTTATTATACACTCTCCGGGTGTGTTTATCGCCATCAGGGCTCTGTTTATGTGAATGTTCCATTTACGAGTTTACTGATTGAAGACATAAATATAATTAAAATGTATTGAAAGAATAAAATCAGTGATTTCATGATCGCATTCAATTATTAGGATACTGTATTCTAAAAGCTTAATTCAATAAAGAACGAAACTAACTCAATTACTGCATTTGGCTTAATTTTAATTGAAAGTGCAAAGTAAATTTATTGAAAACATTATGTAACAAATGAGCTGTTCCTTGATACCAATAACCACAGAAATTAAAGGTCGAATTCATTAATTTCGTTGTGTTCCCGGGACCTATCGATTAGATTTCCTCTGACACTCTGCTACAGTCTCTCCCTGTGAATTCCAGCCTCGCCTCCCACTACGTGACTCCTCTGTCTCCTCACCTGTTTCTTCTGTTTATCCGCATTTGCAACCATCTGCTCCTGACTCCCCTCCAGCTCCGACATGCCCTTTTCCTTGTTACCGTCCCAAGGTCAATCAATGGCTCGGCCTTCAGCTGCCTCTTCAAATCCGATCCGAAGCCACAAACTCACCACCGCGGATCTCGGTCTTTCCCCGTATTGTGCCAGCCCCTGTCCACTCTCGTCACCCACAGCAACAAACCAGCAGCACCTCCCCCGTCCCCTCACTTTCCCGGCCCTCGCTCACTAACCCGTCCACCTGCAGCCCAAATCCGGAATTAATCCGTTGGATTCCAACTCACTGAAAACCCTTCTCCCTTCCCCACCGGCACTGCGCCCTCATTCGGCCCTTCGAGTGGATCCGGTGCTCACGTTATTCACTTTCTGTTTCAAGTTCCCAATTCATTATTGATAATTGTGTTTAAAAACATTTCTCTGCCCGAAAGCGCTGCCCAGGTAAATGAATCATATTCAATCTTTGATGCAGCAACAAAGCTGGAAATTTCACACCAGATCCTGTCAAACTCCAGCATTGACTCCAGGTCTGATCAGTAATTTCTCTGCTTCCGTTTCTCTCTCTTACAGTTAACTTCGTGGCGATTGTGATCCTTTCCCGAGGGAAGTGCGGACTCTCCAAATGTATCACTCGCTACCTGGTGGGAATGGCGGCGGCCGATCTCCTAGTCGTTATCACTGATGTCATAATGTGGCGCATTGTTGATATTTATTTTCCAGTTTCAATCTTGACCATTACCCCCGTATGTAGTTTCATTGACACTCTGAGATTAGCAGCCACAGCGGCCTCTGTCTGGTTCACAGTGGTTTTCACCTTTGATCGATTTGTGGCCATTACTTGTCAGAAGTTGAAATCAAAATATTGCACCGAGAAAACGGCGGCTGCTGTTATCGGGGTGGTGAGTGCGCTGAGCTTTTTACTAAACATTCCGTGGTACTTTTTAATTGGCTCGGAATATATAATGGACAATATACCCCGGGGTTGTGTCTTGAAACCGACATTTTTCACTTCACCCACGTGGGCAGCGTTTGAATTCATCTATTTCGTTTTAATGCCTTGTCTCCCATGCATTCTGATTTTGCTGTTCAATGTTCTCACCGCCAAGCACATTTTAGCGACCAGTAGAGTCCGCAGGGGCCTCCGGGGCCGCAGCAATGGAGAGAATCACAAGGATCCAGAGATGGAGAACCGAAGGAAATCCATCATTTTACTCTTCAGTATATCAGGCAGTTTTATATTGTTATGGAGTGCACTCGTTTTCTATGTTATCTCTCTGCATACAACGAACGTCCAGTACTATACGGTCAGTGACATTGAGACAGCCGGACACATGCTTCAACTTCTCAGTTCCTGCACCAACACGTGTATTTATGCTGTGACCCAGACTAAATTCAGAGAGGAGCTGAAGAACGGGATGAAATACCCACTGAATCTAATTGTTACATTAGTTAAATCATAGAAACATCTGAAGACTTTTCTTCCGAAATTAAATAAAATGTCAATTGAAGCAGATTTTCACATTTGTTGGTGGCGTAAGACAAAACGGTACCGGATCGGGCGTCTGTTATTCACCGCGCCTGATCTTACTATCTATTGCCATCAATGAGTTCACTAAAGTAATTGATATCAATCCAACACTTTAAATAAATTTGGAAATACCAGACAGGAATTATATTTCACCCGACAAATGCCTTGTTGTGAAATGATACAAGATGTGATTCTAACATGAAATGGTTTGCTGTTATTAGTCTGGAAATAATATGATTTTAATATTAAATGTTTAACCCTGAAATGAATAAAATCAAATCCTCCTTTTCGGTTGATGATTATTTCCCATCACACACACTGCCCGATGGGATGGACTGAGGGTGAGCTGCCAGGGTCAGACAGCGTCCTGTTCATTGGGACCTTTGTTTCGACCAGAACAGAAAAATAATGGACCAGCACCCGGACCGATACTAACTGGTAAAATATTAATGTAATTTCAAACTCCAGTGGGGAGTTCCGGAGATCGTTTCCTCTCTGAGCTGCGGTGCAGCAATGTTTACTAACTGCAGGGAGTTTAATGGGACGTGATGCTGGACCTTTTTACACAGGTCAATAAGGAAATCTCCTGATACATTTCCAAGACGATCAGGGGTCGGGAGATTTCTCACGGCGGCAGCAGGACAAGGGAAAGTTCTCCTGCACCTCCTTGACCCACAAAATATAAGTTTAAAATAAACTTCTCAGTGTTCTGGACCACTCAATGTCGATCGAAAGGGCGGCTCCTCCACCCATTTGTAACCAGCATTAAATGGTGCCCCGTATAAGCCTTGACCGGAAACACGTGGGTGTTGCTCCTGCTCTGCTCTTCTCAGGACTTCAACATCGATGGCGGAGGCAGGAAGGCCAGTGTTGGAAGAGCGGTAAGTGACCCGACACCATTTACTAGCCTCTATCACCCAATTTCCGCCCGGCGCGGTTACTTAAAGTCGGACACACCTTTCCTGTCCTACTCCCTAGTATCAATCTTCGAAGCCCACAAACTGGTCCATTGTCTCCAACTGCCTCTATTCACAACACGTGGTGGGAAAATTCCACCATCGCTGGGGGCTGAACTGGTGGAGCGGATCACCCGTTCTTATAGAACCAGCCCGATTTTAATTTCTACTCCGTCAGTTTACCGCCCAAGCAGTGAAGGTGAAATTAGCCCCTCCGTCTCTGACCCCAATGTTCGACAGTTGTGTGAAAGGCATCGGAGAGTGTTTGCCAAACATTGACATGAATGCGGGCGAATGGATCCGTGTACTCAGGTAAAAGGTGATAACCCCTCCACAGAGACAGGACTTCTATACCACGGAGTCGAAGAGGTGTTCACCCCCAACGGTTCAGTAAAACAGGACGCTGTGCTCGACAGACTGTTCCCCGGGACACACACTGAGACAGTTATCAAATGGTGATGGAAGACCATCAACTCGGTGAAGGAGGTCCTTTGGTCAGCCCAAAACCAGCTGGTCTTCCATCTGAAGGATCTGTCCATGACTGAGTGTTGCCGATTGGCACACTCCAAGATCCAGGAGTACGTGCTGTGGGACGCATTGAAGCGAGGTGCAACGGCTTTATGGGGAATGGCCACTGTGTTCGGCCATTTCATTTTGTATTGTATAGCATGTACTAGAAGATATGTATTGTGTTTTGAATTGTAATAATGGAATCGTAGTGTGTACGATCTCTATTGTATTGTTTTGAATTGGTAATTTGATATTTACAATGAACTGTGTGTGTCCATAAATTTAATGAAATAAAGTATATTTTGAAATCTAAAAAATGTTAAAGTCTCACCGTGTCTGTTATTATTGGACAGTGAACAGTGGAAACAGAGCTGGACAGTAAAGATGTGGAGAGTTACACAAAGAACATTTATTGCAGGCATCAGGTGAGAAATAGGAGTAATTTCTTAATGGTGAGAAACTAGGGACTGTAGAGGAGTAAAAGAGTTTGGGTGTCCAGATACAACAATCACTAAAAATTAGTGCTCATGTCTAAAAAATAAATTAAAGATCCCAATTTCAAGGCTGTCATATCCCAAGGTACCCCTATCAGGTACTTCGCCAACTCTCTGGAATTTGCTGATACAATCAGGCCCCACTGCCTCCCTCGTTGGTCCATTCCATACATTCAGCACACTCTACATTAAAAAAGTTACATTCAAGCATTCTGCTCATCCTATGCCCCAGGTAGAGAAGACTTATAATGGCAGGTGGGCCCAGACCAAAAGCCTTATGTGAGTTTGGACATTTCTGTTTTAAATTCAGATTATTGCATGTGCTGTGTTTTTCCCTTTTTTGTACATTTCTGTTTTTATTTAATTGTTGCAGATTTTCCATTTAAAACAAAATCTCCAAACCCTGTGCGCAATAAGTGCTGACTCCAGGCCCTTTGATTGACAGTTCTCACCTCCCCTCCCACCATACCCCCGCATCCTCCTGGGCTGACTCCTCCCATATAGGTGACACCCGACATCGACAGGAAGCGTACTTGCCGCCCCCTCGCGAGGGACGCCGCGCATGCGACGCGCGGTCCCTGTGCCGCGTTCCCAAAGCAACAGGCCGGCGCCAGGAAGATGATGATGGCGACCTCGTGCCGGCGGGCCAGCGGGCGGGGGCGTGACCGACAGAAAGAGGGCCCGCACCCCGGAGTGGTCTGGGCCCCGGGCCTGGGAATGATGCGGTGAGGGCGGCCGAAGCTACAGCTCCTCCGACTCCAGGCCCAAGCTGCGTTAATGGGACCTCGACCCCGGGACGGAGGGACCTCGACCCCTGGACAGACGCACCGCGACCCCGGGACGGGGGGACTGCGACACCGGGCCGATTGGTCAGTGACCGCCGGGACGGAGGGATCGCGACCCCAGGACGGAGCGACCTAATCTCCAGACGATGTAACAACAAAAATAGCGACTTGGAAAATTAAGGCAGGTAACGAGAGTGGGAGGGTCTGAGGGCGGAGAGGTGGGGACACGGGGAGGGGAGGGATTTGAGTGAGAGTCGGAGATGGACGGGAGGGTAAAGTTCTGAGGTGGATACATGGCGACACCGGAATGGGAGGAACTGAGGGGGTTTACCGGGGGAGGGACTGAAGGGGAGAGGGAGGGTCTGATGGCGGAGATGTTGATAGACTGGGAGGACAGGGACTGAATGGGAGACGGGAGGAGGGATTCTTGGGGGAGTTGGAGGTTCTGAGGGCAGAGAGGTGGGGAGACTGGCAGGGGAGGGACTGAAGGGGGAGACGGGAGAAGGGTTTGAAGGGGCAGGCGTAGGGTCTGATGTCGGAGATGTGTGGAGACGGGGAGAGTAGGGACTGAAGGGGGACACGGGAGAAGGGACTGACGGTGGAAGGGGCGGGTTTGAGTGCGTAAATGTGGGGAGATGGGGAGTTGAGGGACTGAGGGGGAGACGGACGGAGGGACTGATCGGGGTTGGGAGGATCTGACCGGGGAGACGGGGAGGAGAGGGACTGAGTGCGGCAACACGGGATAGACTGATGGGGGATGGGGAGAGACTGAGGTTGGAGAAGTGGGGAGACGGCGAGGGGAGGCACTGAGGGGAGTAACCGGGGGAGTGATTGTAGGGGGAGATGGGAGGAGGGCCTGACGGGGGAAGGTGAGGGTCTGAGGGCGGAGAAGTGGGGTCACGGGGATGGGAGGGACTGAAGGGGTAGACGGGAGAAACGATTAATGGGTGAGTTGGAGGGTCTGAGGGCGGAGAGGTGGGGAGACGCGGAGGGCAGTGACTGAGGTTGGAGATGGGAGAAGGACTTGATAGGGGAGGGGGAGGGTTTGAGGACGTGGAGGTGGGGAGACGGGGAAGGGAATGTCTGAAGTGGGTGACGGGAGAAGGGACTGATGGGGGAATTGTAGGGTCTGAGGGCGAAGAGGGGCGGTGACGCGGAAGGGAGTGACTGATGTGGGAGATGGGAGCAGGGACTCAGGGGGATTGAGAGGGTCTGAGGACGGAGAAGTGGGGAAACGTGGAGGGCAGGGACTGAAGGAGAGAAGGGAAAAGGGACTGATGGGGGAGTGCGAGGGTCTTTTTTTTTATTCGTTCACGGGATGTGGGCGTCGCTGGCAAGGCCAGCATTTATTGCCCATCCCTAATTGCCCTCGAGAAGGTGGTGGTGAGCCACCTTCTTGAACCGCTGCAGTCCGTGTGGTGACCGTTCTCCCACAGTGCTGTTAGGAAGGGAGTTCCAGGATTTTGACCCAGCGACAATGAAGGAACGGCGATATATTTCCAAGTCGGGATGGTGTGTGACTTGGAGAGGAACGTGCAGGTGGTGTTGTTCCCATGCGCCTGCTGCCCTTGTCCTTCTCGGTGGTAGAGGTCGCGGGTTTGGGAGGTGCTGTCGAAGAAGCCTTGGCGAGTTGCTGCAGTGCATCCTGTGGATGGTGCACACTGCAGCCACAGTGCGCCGGTGGTGAAGGGAGTGAATGTTTAGGGTGGTGGATGGGATGCCAATCAAGCGGGCTGCTTTATCTTGGATGGTGTCGAGCTTCTTGAGTGTTGTTGGAGCTGCACTCATCCAGGCAAGTGGAGAGTATTCCATCACACTCCTGACTTGTGCCTTGCAGATGGTGGAAAGGCTTTGGGGAGTCAGGAGGTGAGTCACTCGCCGCAGAATACCCAGCCTCTGACCTGCTCTCGTAGCCACAGTATTTATATGGCTGGTCCAGTTAAGTTTCTGGTCAATGGTGACCCCCAGGATGTTGATGGTGGGGGATTCGGCGATGGTAATGCCGTTGAATGTCAAGGGGAGGTGGTTAGACTCTCTCTTGTTGGAGATGGTCATTGCCTGGCACTTATCTGGTGCGAATGTTACTTGCCACTTATGAGCCCAAGCCTGGATGTTGTCCGGGTCTTGCTGCATGCAGGCTCGGACTGCTTCATTATCTGAGGGGTTGCGAATGGAACTGAACACTGTGCAGTCATCAGCGAACATCCCCATTTCTGACCTTATGATGGAGGGAAGGTCATTGATGAAGCAGCTGAAGATGGTTGGGCCTAGGACACTGCCCTGAGGAACTCCTGCAGCAATGCCCTGGGGCTGGGATGATTGGCCTCCAACAACCACTACCATCTTCCTTCGTGCTTGGTATGACTCCAGCCACTGGAGAGTTTTCCCCCGGATTCCCATTGACTTCTATTTTACTAGGGCTCCTTGGTGCCACACTCGGTCAAATGCTGCCTTGATGTCAAGGGCAGTCACTCTCACCTCACCTCTGGAATTCAGCTCTTTTGTCCATGTTTGGACCAAGGCTGTAATGAGGTCTGGAGCCGAGTGGTCCTGACGGAACCCAAACTGAGCATCGGTGAGCAGGTTATTGGTGAGTAAGTGCCGCTTGATAGCCCTGTCGACGACACCTTCCATCACTTTGCTAATGATTGAGAGTCGACTGATAGGGCGGTAATTGGCCGAATTGGACTTGTCCTGCTTTTTGTGGACAGGACATACCTGGGCAATTTTCCACATTGTTGGGTAGATGCCAGTGTTGTAGCTGTACTGGAACAGCTTGGCTGGAGGCGCAGCTAGTTCTGGAGCCCAAGTCTTCAGCACTACAGCTGGGATGTTGTCGGGGCCCATAGCCTTTGCTGTATCCAGTGCACTCAGCCATTTCTTGATATCACGTGGAGTGAATCGAATTGGCCGAAGACTGGCTTCCGTGATGGTGGGGATATCGGGAGGAGGCTGAGATGGATTATCCACTCGGCACTTCTGGCTGAAGATGGTTGCAAACGCTTCAGCCTTGTCTTTTGCACTCACGTGCTGGACTCCGCCATCATTGAGAATAGGGATGTTAGCAGAGCCTCCTCCTCCCGTGAGTTGTTTAATTGTCCACCACCATTCACGACTGGATGTGGCAGGACTGCAGAGCTTTGATCTGATCCGTTGGTTGTGGAATCGCTTAGCTCTGTCTATAGCATGTTGCTTCCGTTGTTTAGCATGCATGTAGTCCTGAGTTGGAGCTTCACCAGGTTGGCACCTCATTTTTAGGTACGCCTGGTGCTGCTCCTGGCATGTTCTTCTACACTCCTCATTGAACCAGGGTTGATCCCCTGGCTTGTTGGTAATGGTAGAGTGAGGAATATGCCGGGCCATGAGGTTACAGATTGCGCTGGAATACAATTCTGCTGCTGCTGATGGCCCACAGCGCCTCATGGATGCCCAGTTTTTAGCTGCTGGATTCTGTTCTGAATCGATCCCATTTAGCACGGTGGTTGTGCCACACAACACGTTGGATGGTGTCCTCAGTGCGAAGACGGGACTTCATCTCCACGAGGACTGTGCGGTGGTCACTCCTACCAATACTGTCATGGACAGATGCATTTGCGACAGGTAGATAGGTGAGGACGAGGTCAAGTAAGTTTTTCTCTCGTGTTGGTTCGCTCACCACCTGCCGCAGGCCCAGTCTAGCAGCTATGTCTTTCAGGACTCGGCCAGCTCGGTCAGTCGTGGTGCTACCGAGCCACTCTTGGTGATGGACATTGAAGTCCCCCACCCAGAGTACATTTTGTGCCCTTGCTACCCTCAGTGCTTCCTCCAAGTGGTGTTCAACATGGATTCATCAGCTGAGGGAGGACGGTTGGTGGTGATCAGCAGGAGGTTTCCTTGCCCATGTTTGACCTGATGCCATGAGATTTCATGGGGTCCAGAGTCAATGTTGAGGACTCCCAAGGCCACTCCCTCCTGACTGTATATCACTGTACCGCCACCTCTGGTGGGTCTGTCCTGCCGGTGGGACAGGACATACCCAGGGATGGTGATGGAAGAGTCTGGGACGTTGGCTGAAAGATATGTTTCTGTGAGTATGGCTATGTCAGGCTGTTGCTTGACTAGTCTGTGGGACAGCTCTCCCAATTTTGGCACAAGTGCCCAGATGTTGGTAAGGAGGACTTGCAGGGTCGACTGGGCTTGGTGTTTTGCCGTTGTCGTGTCCGGTGCGTCGTGGTCCGTCCGGTTTATGACTTTTCGTAGCGAGATTTTTACAACTGAGTGGCTTGCTCGGCCATTTCAGAGGGCAATTAAGAATCAACCACATTGCTGTGGGTCTGGAGTCACATCTTGGCCAGACCGGGTAAGGGCAGCAGGCTTCCTTCCCTAAAGGACATTAGTGAACCAGATGGGTTTTTACGACAATCCGGTAGTTTCATGGCCATCATTACTGATACTAGTATTTCAATTCCAGATTTTTTATTTAATTAATTGAATTTAAATTCGCCAGCTGCCGTGGCGGGATTTGAACTCATAATTCTGGATTTTTTAGTCCAGGCCTATGGATTACTAGCCCAGTAACAGAACCACTATGCTACCGTACGCGTCTGAGGGCAGAGAGGTTGGGAGAAGGGGAGTGGTGGGAGTGAATTGGGATGCGGGAGAAGGGCCTGATGGGGGAGTGGGACGATATAATGGCGTGGAGGTGTGAAGACGGGGAGAAAAGGGACGGAAGGTGGTGACGGGAGAAGGGACTGATGGTGGAGGGGTTGGTTTGAGGGCGGAGATGTGGGGAGACGGGAGTGGAGGGACTGAGGGGGAGACGGACGGAGGGACTGATGGGGGATGGGGAGGGACTGAGGGGTGAGTGGTGGCAAGACGGGGAGGTGAGGGACTGAGGGTTGTAATCGGGGGAGGGACTTACGAGGAGGTGGGAGGGCCTGAGGGGGGAGAAGTGGGTGGAGTTATTTGGGCCTCCTGCAAGCCCTGTGAATATCGACCCTCACAGCGCCCGGTTTCCAGCTGGTGTTATCGCTGGACAGCCACGTGGTGAAGGATAGAATACGAAAGCCTGGTCTTACGTTGCTTCCAAGCCTTTTTGCACAGACAGCAACACAACCCACCCCCTGGATAAGCTCTCGTAGAAATGGATGCAAGAGAGTCCCCAATTGATGCGCACCAGCTGAATATAAGTAACACTAATTGATATAAATCACATGGATACAATTAACAGATGGGCTCGGGGGAGGGGCGGTCACTCTGCCGCCTCCCAGTCAAATGGGCTGTGGGTCGGAGTCCAAAAGGGACCGAGAATCAGACAGCGCCGAAAGAGGCCATTCGGCCCATCGTGCCAGTTCCGGCTCTGTGAAGGCGTGAGCCAATTAGTCCCACTACCCTACTGTTTCCACACAGTCCTGGAAATTTTCCCCCTGCAAGGATTGATCCAATTCCCTTTTGAAAGATATTATCGAATCTGCTTTCCACCACCTTCGTCTCCTCACCTGGCTCTTTTGCCGATTATTTTAAATCTGTTTCCTCTGATTACCGACCCTTCTGCCACTGGGAGCAACCCCACCTTCTCCAGTCTCTCCACAAACTGATGTGCCCCATCCCTGGTAACATTCTGGTAAATCTGCTCTGCACCCTCTCGAAGGCCTTGACATCCTTCACAAAATGCAGTGTCCAGAATTGGACGTAATACTCCAGATGGGGCTTAACCAGTGATTTATAAAGATTTATCATAACTTCCTTGCTTTTGTATTCTGTGCCTTTATTTATAAAGCCAAGGATCCCGTGCATTATTTAACAGCATTAACACCACCCTGCCATCATAAAGTCTCTCTATTCCTGCACCCCATTCAAAATTGTGCAACAAAAAAACGTAATTGTTCCTTTTTATTAAGTGTGTTGTGCTGGGTCACTGGAAGCTGTAATTCGCTGAGTAGAAAGCAGTGGGAGGATAAGTCTGCAGATTGATTTTGGGAGATGGTGAAGAAGGCAATCGTGGATTCAGATAATGGAGGGAGGTGGTCTTTGGCACCGTCCGTGCTCTGTTGTAAGGTCACTGTGTGTGTCTTGTTCCAGCAGTTCCAATATGCACTTGTGACCTGACTGGTGGAGTCTGCGAACTCGACTGCTGCTGTGACCCTGACTGTTTCCCCGGGGACATCAATGTCTTCTCCACCTGTCTGCCGGGCAGTGAACAGTAAGTTTCTGTTCGTGTGTTACTACATTGGCTCCCAGTCCGGCAATGCCTTGATTTGAAAATCCTCATTCTCGTGTTCAAATCCATTCCTGGCCACGCCCCTCCCTAATTCTATAACCTCCTCCACCCCAACGACCCTCCGAGATCGCTGCGCTCCTCCAATTCTGGTCTCCAGAGCATCCGTCGTTTTGATTGCTGCAACATTGGCGACCGTGCCTTCAGCTGTCTTGGCCCTAAGCTCTGGAATTCCATCCCTAAATCTATACAGCCTCTCCCTCTCCTCCTTTATGATGCTCCTGACAACAGACCTCTTTGCTCAGTTAGCTGATCTCACCCGGTGTGGAACTGAGCCCCAGAAAGTTTGTATATATAATAACTGAGACCTGGGAGCGAGTTATAGACTGGAATCTATTCGAGGGGTTCAGGTGGTGTATATATATAATAACGGATTCCAGGGAGAGAGTTACCGGCTGGAATCTAACCGTGTTGTTCAGGGGTGGGGGTGGGGTGGGCATAATGGATCGCCGGGAGTAAGTTACAAGCTGGAATCGAATTGGACGAAGTGCAGGGGAGTTCTCTCCGGCCAAGTGGGTTCTGGAAGGCTATGAACACTCTCCCCTACAATGAACTCTACCCACCCATTTAATCTCTTCCCAAAGCCCATGAACACTCTCCGCCTTCATGGACTTTACCCACCCATTTAGTTTGCACCCACACCCCATGTACACTCTCCCCTATCAGTGATTTTACCCACCCATTTAATCTCCTCCCACAGCCCATGTACACTTTCCCCTATCATGGACTCTACCCACCCATTTAATCTCCTTCCACAGCCAATGTGCAGTTTGCACTACCGGTCTCCATGTCTCCATATTATAAAAAATAAAGAGAGGCACTGGACAAGTTTCAAAACAGTTTGACTCGGAGGATACCACAACTGAGAGTTGATATGTATCATGAAAGATTGAGCAAGTTGGGCACTTTTTTTTCGAGAAAAGATAAGACTGAGGGGAGACTTGAAAGAGGTCTTTAACATTAGGAAAACGTTTATTCGGGTTGCATTAGAAAATATGTTCCCAATTGCAGGGATACCAGAGCAAGGGGCCACAAATAAAAGATAGTCATTAATAAATCCAATATGAAATTCAGGAGAAACTTCTTTACCCAGAGAGTGGTTAGAATGTGGAACTCACTACCATGAGGAGTTGTTGAGGTGACGAGCATAGATGGATTTAATGGGAATTTAGATAAACACATGAGGAAGAAATAAATAGAAGGATATGCTGATGAGGTTAGATGAAATAGGGCGGAAGGAGGCTTGTATGGAGCATAAACACCGGCATGGACCTGTTGGGCCGAATGGCCTGTTTCTGTGCTGTACATTCTATGCAATACCCTATCATGGACTCTACTCACACATTTAATCTCCTCCCTCACCCGATGTACACTACATACAATCATGAACACTACCCACATTTAAACTTGTCGCACAGACCATGCAATCTCCACCTTTCATGGATTCTACCCATCCATTTAATCCCCTCCCACAGCCCACGTACAATCTAGTTTATCATGCAATCTGCTCCACCCATTTATTCTCCTCCCACAGCCCATGCACACTCCTCTACCATGAACTCTACCCACCCATTTAGTATCATCACACGGCCCCTGTACACTCCCACCTATTATGGACTCTACCCACCCTTTTAATCTCCTTCCACAGCCCATGGACACTCCCCTCTCATGAACTCTACCCACCCATTTAATCTCCTCCCACAACCCATTTACACTCTCCCCTATCATGGACTCTACCCACCCATTTAATCTCCTCCCACACCAAACGAACACTCGCCCCCGTTGTGGAGTTCACCCGCCCTTTTAATATTCTCCCACAGCCCATGCGCACTCTACAGTTCTGGTCTCCATATTATCATAATAAAAGAGAGGGAATTGACAAGGTGCAAAAAAGATTGACTAGAACGGGGTTGTTTTCCTTGGAGCAGAGGAAGCTGAGGGGAGACTTAGGAAAATAGGAACATAGGAACAGGAGTAGTCCATTCAGCCCCTTGTGCCTGCTCCGCCACTTGATAAGATCATGGCTGATCTGTGATCTAACTCCATATACCTGCCTTTGGCCCATTTACAATAATACCTTTGATTGCCAAAAAGCTATCTATCTCAGATTTAAATTTAGCAATTGAGTTACTATCAATTGCCGTTTGCGGAAGCGAGTTCCAAACTTCTACAACCCTTTGTGTGCAGAAATGTTTTCTAATCTGGCTCCTGAAAGGTCTGGCTCTAATTTTTAGACTGCAACCCCTTGCTCCTGAAATCCCCAACCAGCGGAAATATTTTCTCTCGATCCACCCTATCTGTTCCCCTTAATATCTTATAAACTTCGATCAGATCACCCCATAACCTTCGAAACTCGAGAGAATACAACCCAAATTTGTGTAATCTCTCCTCGTAACTTAACCCTTGAAGTCCGGGTATCATTCTAATAAACCTACGCTGCACTCCCTCCAAGGCCAATATGTCCTTCCGAAGGTGCGGTGCCCAGAACTGCTCACAGTACTCCAGGTGCGGTCTAACCAGGGTTTTGTATAGCTGCAGTATAACTTCTGCCCCCTTGTACTCTAGTCCTCTGGATATAAAGGCCAGCATTCCATTAGCCTTATTGATTAATATCTGCACCTGTTCATGACACTTCAATGATCTATGTACCTGACCCCCTAAGTCCCTTTGGACATCCACTGTTTTTAACTTTTTACCATTTAGAAAATACCCTGTTCTATCCTTTTTTGATCCAAAGTGGATGACCTCACATTTGTCTACACCGAATCCCATTTGCCACAGTTTTGCCCATTCACCTAATCTATCAATGTCGCTTTGTAATTATATGTTTTCATTTACACTGCTTACAATGCCACCAATCTTTGTGTCATCGGCAAACTTAGATATAAGACTTTCTATGCCTTCATCTAAGTCGTTAATAAATATTGTGAATAATTGAGGCCCCAAGACAGATCCCTGCGGGACTCCACTAGTCACATCCTGCCAATGTGAGTACCTTCCCATTATCCCTACTCTCTGTCGCCTTTCGCTCAGCTAACTTCCTAACCAAGTCTGTACTTTTCACTCGATTCCATGGGCTTCTATCTCAGCTAACAGTCTCTTTTGTGGGACCTTATCAAATGCCTTCTGGAAGTCCATATAAATAACATCCATTGACATTCCCCTGTACACTACTTTAGTCACCTCTTCAAAAAATTCAATCAGGTTTGTCAGACACGACCTACCTTTCACAAATCCATGCTGGCTCTCTCTGGTTAACTGAAAATTCTCGAGGTGTTCAGTCACCCTATCCTTAATTATAGACTCCAGCATTTTCCCCACATCCAGATTTTAGACTTGATTGAGGTATACAAAATTATGATGGGCCCTGATGGAGTAGACAGGAAGTACCTGTTTCCCCTAGAGGAGTTCAAGAACTAGAGGACATAGATTTCAGCTGATTGGCAGAAGGATTATCGGGGACATGAGAAAAAACATTTTTACCCAGAGGGTGGTGTGTGTATCGAATTCGCTGCCCGAATTGCTATAGAGGCGGGGACCCTCAACTCTTTTAAAAAGTACCTGGACCTGCATCTAAAGTGCTGTATGCTGCAGGGCTATGGACTGGCTGCTGGAAGTTGGGATTAGAATGGGCAACTGGTTGTTCTTCGAGCCGGTGCGGACACGATGGGCTGAATGGCCCCCTTCTGTGCTCTATCTTTTCTTTGGTTCTATTGTTCTAACTGTGAGATTATACCCAAAAGAGAAGAATAAGGGGTGACCTGATAGAGGTCGTCAAGATTAGGAAATTGTTTGATGGTGTAGACGTAGAGAAGATGTTTCCGTTTGAAGGGAGAACAGAACTAGCGCCCAAAATATATAGTTACTATGAAATCCAATTGGGAATTCAGGAGAAACTTCTTTACCCAGAGATTGGTTAGAATGTGGAACTCGCTACCACAAAGAGTAGTTGAGGTGACTAGTGTAAAGGCGTTGAAGGAGATAACCACGTAAGAGAGGAAGGAAAAGATAGGGTTCGATGAAGTATGGAGGGAGGAGGCTCGTGAGGGGTATGAAGATCGGCATGGACCTTTTGGGCTCAGTGGCCTGTTTCTGTGCTATACATTCTATTTAATACCCTTTCATGGACTCTTCCCACCCATTTAATCTCCTCCCACAGCCCATCTACACTTTCCCCAAAATGGACTCTACCCACCCAATTAATTTCTTCCCTCACCCCATGTACACTTCACCCAAGCATGAGCTCTACTCACATTTAACTCGTCCCACAGCCCATGTACGCTCTACTATATGATGGATTCTACTACCCATTTACTCATCTCCCACATCCAATGTACACTCTAACATATCATGGATTCTACCCACCCATTTAAACTCCTCCGACAGCCCATGTACACTGTACCCTATCATGGACTCTACCCACCCATTTAATATCATCCCACAGCCCCTGTACATCCCCACCTATTAGGGATCCTACTCACCAATTTAATCTTCCCCTACAGGCCAAGTGCACTCTCCCGTATCATGGACTGTACCCACCCATTGAATCTCCTCTCACAACCCATGTACATACTCCCTTAACACAGACTGAACCCACCCATTTAATCTCCTCCCACAGCCCATGTACATACTCCCTTAACACGGACTCGACTCACCCATTTAACCTTCTCCCACAACTCTTGTACACTCTCGCCAATCATGAACTCTATCCACTGTGTCTGTCAGTTCTATGTTACAGCAGAAGTAATTTCCAGAAACAATCTTCGGTTGCATAAAGCTCTAGTTAGTTCCCATCTGGAGAACTGCGTTCAATCTGGAACCGCCTCCCCCAAAAATCTGTTGAGGCTGGGGGTCAATTGAAAATTTCAAAACTGAAATTGATACGTTTTTGTTCATTAAGTTTATTCGGGGATATGGAACCAAGGCAGGTAAATTGAGATAAGATAGAGATCAGCCATAATCTTATTAAATTAGGGAGCAGGCCCGATTGGCTGAATGGCCTCCTCCTGTTGCTGTAAATTTTTACAACGACTTAACATCATTGTAAGAAAGTTATCAATCCCATCACTGCCCATCGCCCGTGCAGCCTGTTCTCTGGGACGTAACCACGTGGAAAACTGTAATTGCATTCCAGCGCATCAAGTCATTGGATCCTCAATGAAGCCCAAGGGTTTTGGTCAAACTCTGTTTCATCAAGGTGAGGCCCCTTTAATTGGACGGGTCACACCGTGAGATCACAGAGCTAGCCTCACCCTCGCACAGCGCATCACAGTGAGATCAGACATCACAAGAGGTTTGTAAACTGGGTCAATTTGAGGCAGGAGGCTGCACACTCAGTTTAAGTGAAGGGAAGGGAGCCTCACTGAATGTGACGAACTGGCTGATATATCTAGGAGTTAATACGGTCGGGTAGAAGATCTGAAGAGGTTCACTTTGTGAAGGAAGCGTGAACAATTGAAATATCACCAGCCAGCTGACAGTCGGAAGGTTATTGCTGTGGAAGGTTTGTTTAGACCTGGAGTTCCAGCTTGTGTCGTTCCCTGTGAAAGTCAGAGTGAGTAACAGTAAAATCCGCTGTCGTGACTCTGCAGATGTAATGGCTCAAATCCTGGAAACTGAAACCAGGTCAGTGCATGATGGTTGTTCTGATCATCTGATCAACTTGTCCCGGACCCTGGGATGGTCTGTGGGACAGCTCAGCTTGTATAGACAATTTGGACAGTGGAGGGAGTCAGCCCGAACCGACCAATTAAACAGTGGAGGGAGTCAGCCCGAACCGACCATTTAAACAGTGGAGTTTGTCAGCCCGAACCGACCATTTAAACAGTGGAGTTTGTCAGCCCGAACTGACCATTTAAACAGTGGGAATCAGTTCGAACCGTCCAATTAAACATTCACGAGTCTCTCTATTAAAACTCAGACAGCAGTTTTGGGACTGAATGAACGGGACTTAAATAAAAGGAGATGCTGAGAGTGGGAGAGAAGAACTGAATAATCAGCCGCTCAAAGTGTCCTGGGAGCTCAGGGTGAAGACTGGAAGAATGAAGGGGGGAGAGGCTGAAGAAATTCTTCACACCGAGGGTTATTAGAACAAGTGGCAATTGAGGCAGAAACTGTAAAATCATTTAAATAAGAATTGGATATTTGACTAGGAAAAGTGAAAAACGCCCCGGGAAAGGCAGGGATTAGGTGGCATCAGTTGAAGAGCCGTCACTGTGCACAGGTGGACAGTCCAATGTGTCCCCTACTGTGCTGCAATTGAGCAGCAGGTGATGGGGAATGGGCTGGAATGGTCAGCGGGCTACAGTCATCATTTGTTCCAGTGGGCAAATCGAGCGGATTCTACCGTGTGATCATTAAACAGATCCAGTAACACTCGGGACACAGCAGGGTCGAGTGATTCATTTGTTGTCACTGCCAGATCTCCTGTGACTTTCCCCACAGGTAGGCCGAGGCCTGGACTGCGGTTTTTGATATTTACTGGTGTCCCCAAGACGACACAGAGGGCTTGGATGTTGCTCCTCGGCATTAATCACATTGGAGCTGCGTTGACTGAGCTTGGGACCTGCCCGACCGCCACCGGCCCTCTCCCACCGCTCCTGACACCAGCCCAGATGTAACTTTCAAAAGAGAATTGGACATATACTGAAAAAGGAGACATTTGACATTTGCAGGGCGATGGGGAAAGAGCAGTTGAGTTGGAATAATTGGGTATCTCTTTCAAAGAGCCGGCACGGACACGAGGGGCCGAATGGCCTACTTCGTGCTAAATGATTCTATGATTCGAGGTACTGCAGCGTCAACCGATATTCGAAAACTGAAAATTAATTTTCCTCATTGGAAAACCGATTACAAGTGTTCTAAATAGAATCGGCCGAGCAGCAGAGTGGGAGAAAATAGACGTCTTGGAGAGGGAGAGAAGATATTGGGAGAGGAAGATTTGGAGATAGGGAGTGAATACAGAGAAAGAGAAAAGAGAATATGAAGAGAGATCATAGACGGAGCTGCGAAAACCTCCACAAGATGGAGAAACTCGCACAGAGGTAGCTTTTGCAGCAAACAGGAACGGGACCAATTCCTCCGATTCTATTGAGCTGTAGGCAATATTTGAAACACTGAAAATACTGTATTCGCTCCGATCTTCACTCAATGTCGTCCTCTCCCCATTGTTAGATGGTTCAATATAGGAGGGGGCTATAAAATGCCTGTTGTTGTCCTTGTTGCAATCCAGTGATTTTTGGGTGTGATTTCTTCTTCTGCCACAGGTTGTTCTCAGGATGAGCGAGAGGAAATGGGGCTTTTTTATCAAACCACCCACAGACTAGTCAGAAAAAAAACACACAAAGAACAAGTGCACCTAATACAAGAGAGTGTGCATCCCCACCGGAATCGAATCAATGGCAGCAGAGATACTGCAAAGGAGGGAGCAGTGGAACCGAAACTCTCCTCACGCCCTCCCTCTGTATCCACCCATTTCTCAGTGTCAAATCTACATATTTTTCATTGTTTTTTTAGTTGACGGCCAATAACCAACCACCGCCCCCCACCCCCCAACACACACACGCACAGATTGATCTGAACACGCAGTCAATGACTGGAGAAGGTGTTAAACCCACTCACTTCCTTCTGGAGCATTTCTTTCCCGTCCCAAACACCCAGTTTGAACAAAATATGAGGGTCCCTCTCCCCCCGACTTTTGTGGACTTTGTGCACCTCCCA